>NC_031975.2:15725420-16334000 GCF_001858045.2 Oreochromis niloticus | reverse complement strand
AGCCAGGGTTTCGGGTGAGCTCATTGTGAAACCTGGCCCCACCCTATCATGTGATTTCCTGAGGTCAGATGGCCCAGGATGTGAGTGGGCGTTAAGGCGTCTGGGAAGGAATCTCAAAACTGGATTATAGATGGCAGACAGCTGGTGTCGTAAAGCACCGCCTCTGTTCAAAGATGGTCACTCACAGTGGACGTAAATGGCTTCTTTCACTCCTCTTTCAAACCATCTGTCCTCTCTGTCCAAAATGTGAACGTTGGCACCCTCGAAAGAGTGACCTTTGTCCTTTAGATGCAGATGAACTGCTGGGTCTTGTCCCGTGGAGGTGAACAGACCACAAGACTTATAGAACAGTAGGCTTCATTCATTAATATGCATGGAGTTGTTCGTACTCTTACGTTGTTCACAAGAAATGTGTTTGCATGAAGATTCACTAACAGATTAATTACATGTATGCAATGGCTAATTTTGTTCTTACCGCACTGCACGTGTTACCAAATCAGATTATTTTAAATCCACAGGCTTCTGTTTGTCGCCCGCAATCTGCATATCGTATGCTTAACACCATGTAATAGAGATTGAGTCCCAAAAGGTTGATTCTGTTCATCTGGACGTAGCGATTTCAGTGGGAGAAACGTTTAGTCACTCGTTCAAGTGACTTCTTCAGTCTCAGCTGACTGCAGGTTTCCCCAATCTTATAAACAGTACATTTGCACAATAACTGAAACCAGCCCACTGAATGAAAAAAGAAGTCACTTGGATGAGTGACGAAACGTTTCTCCCACTTCAAACGCTACGTCATCAACTACAAATCAACCTTTTAGAATTTACTCACCTGGATGATTGAGCATGCATCAAGACAATAGAGATTGAGGTGTAAGTAAAGAGACTGGCTTGCCAAACTAAGGTAAAAAAAAACATGAGAAAGTTTCCTGAGGAAACTTAAATAATAGTGTCTGAGAAGGAAGCGCAGGAATCCACAGAATAGGTGCATTTCCACAGGAGTTATGACCAATTTAAACAAACAAGTAAATAAAGGAGGAAAAAAAACCCCTGCTCTGGCTGAATATCGCTGTGGTAATATGTGGCTCGCAAAGTACGAACGGTTTCAGGTAACCAGTAAATTGATGAATCACTGATCTTTTTTGTGTGAAATGTTTACACACATGGTTTACGCACAGGTTTGTGTGTATGCACTGGTTATAAATTAGGCCCATTCAGCTGACAGTGAACTTCTCTGTTTACCCAAACACTCTAGAGTCAGATGTTCTGTCCAACAAATAAAGTTTAACTGCCTGAAAATTAAATAAGTGGGAACAGAGTGGAGCAAAAATCACCCACAACGATCTAAGAATCTTGCAAAGTCATACAGCAAAATTTAAATGATAGTTACTAAAAGTGGTTCTACAAGCCATAGAATCACGATTTGCGCATAGTTTTTCTTTTAGTTTAGTTTTTGTGTTTATGTCTTATTCGTCCGAGGTTCTCTTTCATTAATTTTGAGACCAGGCAGAGATCGGATTATTTTTTTCATCGTGTTCTGAGGTGTAAAACATTAAAATTAAAAGAAGGAATACTTTTTTTTAATGACTGTACTTCATTGCCTTTAATAATTATACTTTTACAACATTTTGTCCACTGTGATCATTTTAAAAACAAGTGATTTCGACATACAGGAATAATAACAATGCAACTCAGATATAACAATATATTTCTAAACTTTAAGCAAGTTTGAAGTCAGGTTACTTGCACTTGTATTTTAGTGTTAAAGTTTTATTGATCCTTTAAGTATATAGATGTTTTTTAGATCAAGAGTAAGAGAAAGGTTTATGAAAGTTAAAATGGAGGTTTTTCACTTTACAGGTCTGATGTGATTGTCACTGAATCCTGTTTAATGCAATTTAAAAATATGCAAGTTTTGGATTTGTAATAATTTGTGCAATTATCCAAAACACTGCTGTGTGTTTTTAAGGTTGAGTGTGCTCTGTACAAGTAAATAATTAGTGGATGTGTTTCAGAATAAATTAAGGTAAGATGAGTCCCACTTACCATGGATCACTTTTAAGTTTATGCTTTAATTTGTAGTTATCACTTTGTACCTTTTATGTGTCATGACTAAAGACTAAAGACTTTAATTTATAGATTATTAATTAAATAGAAGCTTTGCCTGCCATCAATCAGTGCTTCACTAGTCATAGCTACTGTATATATATGTATGTATGTGTCTACAGCTCAGTGGTGAAGGCTTAATGTTGCTGCAGGTTCAGTTATCTTTCCCCATTCATTTCCACAGTACCAGTGGTGAAGGCAACCTGGGAGAAAGATGCTGGGTTTTTAGAGTATTATAGCGATGTTACTGATGCTTCCATACCAACCATCAGTTTGGGAGTGCCCAATACTGAGAGGGGTAAGTTCATCAGCAGCAGCAATTTTTACTGATAACTGCTGGATACAGACCAGAATATTCAATTACATTTTATTCATACAGCATCAATTCAAAACAGTCACCTCAAGGAGGTTTATATTGTAAGGTAAAGAGCCTATAATATTAGAACGAAACCCCAACAATCAGGTGATGCCCTATGAGAGCAAGCACTTGGTAAGGGCAGGAAGGAAAAACACATTTATACAGTGTGCTCACTGAAGGGCATTTCCTGGTCAAAAGTTACTCCCAAGAACTTCAAAGTGTTAATGAAGGCCAAGCTTATGCCATCTTTTCATTAACCCATCCAAATGACTGAATTCAGGTGATCCAGTCTCTTCCATGGCCACAGTCTACTGTTAGTGGTATAATAACAAAGTGGAAGTGACTGGGAACAACAACTCAGCCATGAAGTGTTAGACTGTAAAGCCACAGAGCGGGGTCAGTGGATACTGAGGCGCATAGTGAGCTGAGGTCACCAACTTTCTGCAGAAACAATCACCACAGACCTCCAAACTTCAGATTAACTCAAGAACAGTGCATAGAGAGCTTTATAGCATGGGTTTCCATGGCAGCTGCATCCAAGCCTTACAGTTGTGTTCAAAGTAATAGCAGTATGTTTTAAAATATGACTGAAGCTCAAAATCCGTAAAATATTTTTTATTTCCATTCATTGGGAGCACATTATATTTTACATCAAAACATGAAGAAAAAAGTATCAATATTTCAATTACTTTACACAAAATAAAGGAAAACATGATATTGGGCTGTTTAAAAAATAGCAGTGTCTGCCTTTTTTTACTACAAACTCAAATATGCACTCAATAAACTGAAAAAACATTAAGATTTAGCATTCCTGTGAATCATTAATATTTAGTTGTATAATCACTGTTTTCAAGAACTGCTTCACATCTGTGCTGCATGGAGTCGACCATCTTCTGGCACCTTTAAAGAGGTAAGCCAGCCCAGGATGATTTCAGAACCTTCCACAGTTCCTCTGCATTTCTTGGTTTTGCCTCAGAAACAGCATTTTTGATGTCAACCCACAAGTTTTCTATTGGATTAAGGTCCGGGGATTGGGCTGGACACTCCATAACCTTAATTTTTTGAACCAAGATGCTGCTCGCTTACTGGCGTGTTTGGGGTTGTTGTCTTGTTGAAACACCCATTTCAAGGGCATTTCCTCTTCAGCATAAGGCAGCATTACCTCTTCAACTATTTTGATATAAGCAAATTGATCCATGATCCCTGGTATGCGATAAATAGGCCCGACGCCATAGTAAGAGAAACAACCCCGTATTATGATGCTTGCACCACCATGCTTCACAGTCTTCAGAGTGTACTGTGGCTTGAATTCAGTGTTTGGGGGTCGTCTGACAAACTGTCTGTGGCCCTTGGACCCCCCCAAAAAATCTTACTTTCATCAGTCCACAAAATGTTTCCCCATTTCTCTTTAGGCCAGTCGATATGTTCTTTGGCAAAATGTTTCCTCTTCAGCACATCTTTTTTTTTATCAGTGGGACTTTGCGGGGGCTTCTTGCCGATAGATTAGCCTCACACAAGCATCTTCTAATTGCCACAGTATTCACAGGTAACTTCAGACCGTCTCTGATCTTCCTAGAGCTGATCACTGGCTGAGTCTTTACCATTCTGGCTATTGTTCGATCCATTCGAATTGTAGTCTTCCGTTTTCTTCCACGTCTCTCTGGTTTGGCTTTCCATTTAAAGCATTGGAGATCATTTTAGCTGAGCAGCCTATCATTTTGGCACAACCCATCTTTCTCAGGTTTTCAGAGAGAATTGCATGTACAACACGTGCTGGCTTCATCCTTAAATAAGTTCCACGTGAATGACACCTGTTTCTTCACATAATGAATGACCTCACTGATTGGACTCCACACTGCTATTATTTTGAACACGCCCCTTTCACTTAATTATTCAATTACACAGACTCAGGTGCATTCATGTCATGAATGTTGGGTCTGTTGGTCTCTCTGACTCTACTACATCTACTGGTAAATTATTTGACATGTAATAATATGATTTATACCAAAAACACTGATTAATCTGGTTAGTCATGTTGGACTGCTGAACACAACTGTAGATCACTAAAAGTCCAATAAACAAACTCTTAAACTTTGCAAAAAGCCTTCCCAGTAGAGTTAAAGCGGTTATATCTGCAAAGGGTGAGCCGGCATCATAGTAAACCCTATGGATTAAGAATGGGATGTCAAGTTCATATGCATGTGACAGCAGACAAGCAAATATAATAGCAATATAGTGTACGGATCTGGCTTTTGGGTTTTAGGTAAACTCCCTGTTTACATGGACACATTGGAATCTATCAGATAGCTATGAATCTGTGTTGTGTTCTAATCTCTGTAGTCACATATTGTGGTCATTGGTATTGAATGCTGCACTGAGGTCTAACAGCAAAAGCACAGAGATGTGTCCACTGTCAGAGGTCAGATGAAGATCATTTGTAGCTTAAAATTGGAGGGAAGAGTTGTCAGATTGTGGAGACACTCCAAAATATGCATTATTAAAGTCATCACCAAACTAGCTACATGACTATAAGAAAGGCTGAGTTGGCGATAAGCCCAAAATGCACTTTATGTTTAGGATTATTTATGCTGAGAAATCTGGCTAACATTGTGCCTCCTTTATATCAGCATTTATGCAAGTGTCGTTTGATCATGCTCACTGAAAAACGGAACACATTTGGGAATAATGGAGCACAATGTTGCCCTGAGCTGCTGGCATAAAAGCTGCAAGTGTTAAAGTTAATGAAGAAGAACTAGAAGGAGAATTTAAAGCTCTTGGTCCTTGACTCACCTCTGTACAGCTGGCTAATCACAGGATATAATAGCTCCTTTCCTGAGGACTGAAGTGTCGAGCTCCATATTTCCTGTCCTCACACGTTTGAAGTGCACCACAGTCAGTGTATGAACAGACAAATCAAAAGACAGTCTGATTTAATCAGTTAACTGCCTGTTAGCGGTGAAAAGAAGTGTGTATGTCACCTAATCTTTGTCATAATAGGCGCTCGAGCAAAAAATACTAAACAGAGCTTCTGTGAAAAAGGCACAGACGCCAGTTTTATCTCTCTAATGATATCACTCTTGTCTGAGATGCCCCTTTGTGCTTTACTTGAAGTCCATTCACATGGAAGGGAGTTGCACATCCATCTATTCCTCATATTTATGCTTTCTCCTCTTACACTTTGTCCACAACCTTTTCTTGGCTCTACTTTGTCATTTCACACATGCAGTTGCTTTTGCTCATTCTTCCTTTTTCTCTTCTAGTAAAGTGTTGTTCTCCCCATTGTTTATCATTTTGTAAACATTTTCTTCCATTTTACTGAAACACAACATTAACAAGTGCACTAAGAGAGGACAGCTCCCCAAAATGTCGTGACCTTGACGTGATTATCAACAAAATTAAATCAGCTCGAGCTGTTATTGAATGTGATTTTTAATCTTTTTCACATTTTCTTCTGTATATTTTATTCCCCTAAAGGACACTGTGGGAAGACGTTTGCCATCTTGAGGCGGTTTTTAAGCAAAGCTGTGCCGAAAGCCGACTGGCTGCTCATCGTTGATGATGATACTCTCATCAGGTAAGCTGGAAAATGTTTTTCTCTTTATTTAACACACACAAAAATGAATAGTTTAACCACACATTGATGTAACACAATACAATGTTATAAATAAAATAAAGCTACAGCCAGTCAGCCAGTAACTGTAATCATGAAAGTTGTTTATAAAAAGGTTTATAATGTACTTTTTCATTCTAATCTGCACATTAAATATGAAATGCAAAAAAAAGGAAGTATTGTAGTGAAGTTTTGCAAAAAAGTCCCCAATGCTACTCCTGTCTATCCTTCTATCCTGAACATATGGCCACACCTTTTAATGTTTCAATTCAACTGTTTTTAGTATCATTTACACTGGTGTATAAACTGAAGCACGTAGCCATGCCCACTGGATTTGAGCATCACGCCTTAAAATAGGATGCCAGCGTTGAAAGAAGTCAATGTGGAACATTTCTTGCCTCTTAGGTAATCCACAATGAACTGTAAATACTATTATTGCTAAATGGGAGTAATCAGGAACCACAGCAGTTCAGCCGTGAAGTAGCAGAAACCACGTAAAGTTACAGCGCAGACTCATCGAACGCTGCGGTCTCCAGCACTCTGCTGACTCAATAACTGCAGAGCTCCAAACATCCTCTGGCATGAGCAAAAAACTGGCCCAGTACTTTTTTCTGTTTATAGTGTATATGTAGACTGTAGCGTAGAAAACATTTCTGTTTGGGTTGCTGCTTTTCAGTCTATCCTTATATCATAATGTTGTTACTTTGCAAAGATTAAACTTCCACGATGTCACAATCTGGCTGAAACAGACTGTGTGGAGTTTGAATAGTGGACCCAAACGCAGACACAATGGAGCGTGGAACGTAATTTGATTTAACAGAAGGCGAGGTGTTTAATAAGGCTGATGAAAAGGTACAGACAAAGGGCAAGGCAAACCGATGCAAAACTAAACATTAACCTAAACTGGGTAAACTAAAATAGGACATGAAAAACTCTGACATGAACAAACCAGGACATGAATACATGAAACCTGGAAACATGGCTTGAAACAACCTGACAATGAATGCATGACAGGAGACTACATAAACACATACGAGGCAGATGAGGAGAAAGGAAACACACGTGGAACACAGCTGACCTCTTCAAAATAAAACAGGAAACATAACAGGACGCAGAAATGGCAATGCGAGCCTGACGACATAGAACACGCAGACATGAAACACATGACAGACTAAGATATGGACTTAACGTGACGGACTGACGAGGAACACGGACACCGTAAAAACATACAGAGGGAAAAAGGGACTGGAGATGAGACATGGACATAACTAAGCACAAACAGAACGTAATGGCTGGGGGGAAACATGTGACAGATGGAACGGGTCACAAGGGGGAAACATGTAAACAAGAGGAGGAGACGAGAGACAACAACATTACTGAAACACATGAAGGGCGAGGGGGGAAGACAAGGGGAATCTAATAAACAACGAACTATAACTGGGCAACCTAGGAGCTTAAGATAACTAAATGAACTCAAACATAAACCAGAAACCATCAAAATATATATAAACTCAAAACACAGGGTCAAACGACCCAGGACCGTGACACACTGTTACCAGTAAATTAAAATAAACTAGATTATTTGTAACTCCTATAAATTACTTTCATAGTTATACTCACTGACTGCACTGGGTTACATTATTTGGCTTATATGCAACAATGCAATATTTTAATTGGACAAAATGAAACTTTTTTTTAACAATATATTTAAATCTGTGTTTTGAAATACTGCAGATTCTGGTGTCTTATGTGGAGCACCAGGTTTTAAAAGTCACACTTTGACCTAACCATGACTGCCTCAACAATTAGACATTTTTTAAATAATATTATTTATTTAAAAATTAATATTGTATAATACAATACTTTTGTATTATTTTAGGATCTTTATTTTACAGCAATAAAGTGCCCTGAAGTGACTTGAACTGAATAACTCTATACTCACTCATCCCGATGTTTTTACTTTACTTACTGGTCTATTGTAGGCCTGTAGGTACTATGCATGCTATGCAAACTTTCTGTCTCTTGGTCCACCAACAGTTTACCCCGGTTGAGACAGTTGCTGCGTTGCTATAACCCAAAGGAAGCAGTGAGCCTGGGGGAAAGATATGGCTATGGCTTGATCCAGAAGGGATACAGCTACACCACCGGAGGAGGAGGGTGAGGCTGTTGGGTCAGATGATATTTTTGGGTTGTCGGTGCTAATGATTGTTGAGCCAAAACATGCAAAACCTTGTGTGAAAATTTGAACATTAATGATTTATCTTTATTTAACCTTAGAGGCAATAGTTGTACCTTAGCTATTACATAGCTAGCATCAGATACAAGCAAGGCATGGCAATACAGACATCAAGGCCCATATTAGCTGGAACCAGTAATTTCTTTCTGTTACATTGTAGGTCTCCATTAACTTTCGGCTCAGTTTGCATTAAAAGAGCCAGACCATAGTAAAGGGGAGTTAAAGCTGTTAGGCTGTGTGAGGATTTAGCAGTGTTGTAATAAAGCAAAAATAAATGTTGCAATACAAACTCTATGCTTCTTACACGGGGTTTGTCCCAAAACCTTCAGCTTTCCTTGCAGATTTCATGCCAGCTTTGAATTAAAAACTGATAATAATACAACCACGTTCTTCAGTGCATCATGTAATCCAGTCAAAGGTTTTTCGCACATGTGTTCTTGTTGAAAATCTTTAACTGATGTCTAAAATAAAAATAGTTTTTGGAGGGGTTAATGTATACATACAACAGAGGGAGCGCTACAGGAATCTAACAGTAACTCGTGCATTTAGTTTCCTTGTTTTTACACACTGAACACCGTGTGTGTGTGTGTGTGTGTGTGTGTGTGTGTGTGTGTGTGTGTGTGTGTGTGTGTGTGTGTGTGTGTGTGTGTGTGTGTGTGTGTGTGTGTGTGTGTGTGTGTGTGTGTGTGTGAAGGATGGTGCTCAGCAGGACGGCGGTGTCCAGGCTGCTTTCCAGTAGTTGTGGTTGCTACAGCGATGATGCTCCTGATGACATGGTGCTGGGCAGGTGCTTCACTACCCTCGGTGTTCCCATTACACACAGTCCACTATTCCACCAGGTAGAGAGCAACGCACACATGCACGTGTTCTTGTCACGGTGAACAGCTCTCTAGATGACGTTGTTTTTATTGTATTTATGAGAGTTGTAAAACTTCCTGGGAAACAAACAATGCATAAATTAATTTGGTCTGTTTAAGCAGGTCAGCTGAACACAGAAAACGTGTGACAGATGTAAAGCATGAAGTTTTAATTAAACACTAAATATTTGCTTGAATTAAATAGGAATCGTTCTTTTAAGAGCTTTCTCATAGAAACTATCAGCTGCTTATGAACTTAAAATTTCTTGTAATGTTTTCATTTACTGTAGCACCAAGGGATTTAAAATTAGGCTGTTTAGTAAAAATAAATCCAAAGTGCTATAGTTTAAGACGTGTGGGTAGGGGAATAGAAGAAAAGCCTTTCAAACCATTTCTGTCTTTGTTTTCTTGCTTTTGCGAAGCCACTCACACCTTGATTAAATGCACAGAGACGCCACTTAAATGAGACCAAATTGCCCCAAGTGTTAACGGAGACATTAAACTTAGGACCAGATGATGCTCTGCGTGATGCTCGCTTCCTGTTTGCCTTGTTTAAATGAAGGTCAGTTAGAGAGACACAGAGAATGCCATGTGTTTCTGCTTTCCTAACAGAGTGCTGAACCTCGCAACTCGAGAGAAACAATCTGTTTGCCACATAGAAAAATAATTGAGACATTAATCATTTTGTCCCAGAAGCTTGCAGCTTTGTAATTAACCTGGTGGGGCTTTTTCAATTTTATTCTTGTGTTTTCTGCCTGTTAATTCTAGTTTATCTTATGAATATGTGTTTACTGCTGGCTCTTTGAGATAATACAGATATCCTTGTTCTGTGGATAGGCGGGCGGGGCACACGCACAGACAGACAAACCGCTTGTCCTTGATATTCCAGGCCCGACCAGATGACTACTCCGAGGAAATGATCTCCACGCAGCACGCCATCTCCTTCCACAAGCACTGGAATGTAGATCCCGTGGCTGTCTACAGATACTGGCTGCAGGACACACGACCACGAGATGAACTGTAGAAATTGTGTTTATGCAGTAAGTATATATCGCGGACAAGAATTCAACTTTTCAAAGAAAAAAAAACAGTAACCACTGTTAAGGTTGCTGTAACATCCAGATAATGTGGGGAATTTGCCACATTTGTTTTGACATTGGTGTGTAGATTTGTCAGATCTGAATAAACAGATCTGAAAAATTACACCGCTGCATTTGGCGACAAACGCTCCGTAGCTCATTACACACACTGGTCCTGAATACACAAGGAGTAAAATAATACTATTTTACCTCAGACACAAAGCTCGTCACTGCTCTGGGTCATTCAGCTCATTGAAATGATTTCTCTGCCTCCGCAGTCTCAACTCTGCCAAAAAGAGCTCGAAATGTACGAAAGTGGTGATGATACAGCTTCAACTCCTGGATCAAACCATGAAATTCTCCCTGCTGCTGCCTTCTTGTAAGACGTGGATTGAACCAAATTCTGAGTCTCTTCCTTTTCTTCTTTAGAAAAGGGCCGGCTCATCATTGCTTGATGTTGACTTCTGTTTTTCACTGTACGTTTTTTTTATAGGAGGAATTTGCCCAAAATGTGATATTTTGCAGAATTAGGACTCAGAGTAAGACAAAGTAAACAAACAAAATATTAATAGGTCACAAGCAGTGTTGGTCAAGTTACTTGAAAATAGTAATTAGTTATAAAAAAAAAACTTCTCCAAGAATGTAATCCTGTTACTTTACTGATTACTTATTTTCAAAAGTAATTAGTTACTTTGCTATTTAGTTACTTTAAAAAAAATGTAATAAAGTAATAGATCTTTCAGCCCAATTCTATTTTTTCTGCATAATCCAGGGGTGTCCAAACTTTTTTCACTGAGGGCCACATACATAAAAATATAGGAGGGGCTGGGCCACTTACTAGAAATTAGGTATATAACCTTAACTGTAGCGCATTAAAGTTAGAAAAATCACTTAAAAGTAGTCAAATGTGTTATATTGTTGAATATAATTAAAGACAAAACTGCCTTCATCACAGCTTTCCATAAATGGATCTTTGTTGATTTATTCAGAAAAAGCTTTGGTAGCTCATTCTCAGAACAGCAGCAGATTTCTTCTTGGACAGAAGATTTACAGCACAGAGAAAAAACAATAAAGGGGAAAATGGGACGGGTACATTTCAAGCTTGTTATTTAAGTTCTTAGGCTTAGCAACACACCTATTAACGTTCGTTTGAAACGGTTATCAACATTAACAGACTGAACTGGACTTAATAACAGGAGTGCATATAATTTTAGTAAATTATTCTGGTGAGTATCAGCTGCGCTGGGTATGTAAATCGGGCCATCCAGCTGCGGTGCTGATCGTACACCACTCGTGCCAAAAATCCGGACAAATGTCACTTGATCAAGGAGCAGATCTGCATCAGATGAGATCAACTGACTTTGCGTGTGCGTGCACTGTGCACAGCGGTGTGTACTCTGTGTGTTAACAAGAAAAACGCATATAAGAAAGTGGTGCGCAAAAGCAGGCTAGTGACAGAATTGATGCGCATTATTGATATTTGAAGCATGTGTACCTGCACATGCATGCATATTAACACACGGGTACTGTGGAATATATTTTTTACTCACTCAAAGTGCTCGTGCTCTCCCTGCAAAAAAATTAGCAGCTGTGCGGTGTCTGTGGCAACGGTGCTCGGATCGCATGCGATTGAGTAAAAATCAAAAGCACAGCTTTATCAGACAGTTGCAGTTTAATGTTGGCTGACAGTCTTCAGTGCGTCGCATAGCTGTATTTCTGGACATGCTGACGTTGTTGAAGTCCTGCACTTTTTCAGGGCACATTATTTTGGTGACTTTAACGAAGCAGCGTTTTATGAGGTCTCCATCTGAAAAAGGCTTGCCATGTCTTGCGATGAGTTGGGCGACCTCATAGCTGCTATTGTAGCCTTTTCCTGGACAATTTGAGCTCGAAAAAAATACTGTTGCTGACCCTGCAGGAGAGCTACCCTTTGCTTTAATTTCTGCTCTCGCTCAGCACCAGTGTAGGATGCATAGGCCTGATGTTTGGTTTCATAATGACGTCGTACATTATACTCTTTCATAATTGCCACAGTTTCAGTGCAGATCAAACAGACACACGTCCCCTTGAATTCTTTGAAGAAATATTCACTCTCCCACTGTGTCTGAAATTTTCTGCACTCACTTTCTACCTTTCGCTTCTTTGGTTCTGCCATGTTTGGTAACTTGGGGGTAAATTTCTTCTGTGATTGTCCTTTTTGGTGGAGCAACTGCCTTGATCATCAGTAGCTCCCCCTGGTGTTAAAACTAAGAAGTGCAATACACTCCAGCAAAAGTTGAAGTGCGGGCCATATTCTATTCTATTTATAAAATTACTTGAGGGCCAATTAAAAATGGACCGCGGGCCGGACTTTGGACACCCCTGACATAATCCATCATATAAAATGGAATCAATAGAAAAAGTCTGTTTTAAAATCTTTTTTATTAGTTTTAATCTTTTGACTTTATGCACATTGCATCAGACAAAAATTAAAATTATATGCAACAGTCTTTGACTTGAAGAAATTTTGTTTAACATTTAAACCTATTTTCTGCATATTCCAGCATATAAAATAAAAATAATGTTTTGTGTTCACACTTGCTTTTTCAAATAGATGCAAGTAAAACACAGCAAAAAATGAAAGATTCAGGAGCACTAAGTCCTGTCGCTCTCAACTCTATTGTCACCTGTTTAGCAGGAGTGGGGCATAACGGGGGGTGGGGAAAGTATTTTGCAATATTAATCCCTTACTTTACTCGTTACTTGCAAAATATGTTACTGTCCAATCTCTGGTCACAAGCAAAAGTCCAAAACACACTCGGCATCTAAGAACTCCAGGTAACAAACAAAAGGATGCCAACAGAGGAAGTTCAACAGAGCCAAAGAATGCCTGACGACAGCAGTCATCAGCTTTTTCTGCTTAAGGACCAAGAAGTCAAACTAATATACTTGGAATAATAAAGCAAAGAAAAACTGGAATCAAACACAGAACAGCTGAAAACCTTTCCAAAAGGGCAAAATTAAAGCCACAAATCCCACAGACTATAACACAAAATTGGACAGCGATTTGTGTGAATTTGTCCCGTTTTGATGTATTTTCTGGTCAGTATAGACAGAAGTTGGAGGACATGATAACTTTTTCCTGTTTCTTGGCTAAAGATTAGCTGTTGCCTGGATTGTGAAAAATTGGTAACTTTGTGTTGTAAAATGAGATTATTTATTTATTTTTACTCTTTTGTTTTTTCTTCGGTCTGAAACCTGAAAAAAGACATTTTGAGACCAGTCTGATAAATATCTCATTAATCGCTATACAGACAGACTCTGAAATGCACACTGTGAAGACTATTTATTTTTGATGTGTGAACGGCAGCACTGTGCGAATGTGGGTCAGTTAAAGAATTGCCGTCAGAGGTGACGAGAGGAATTCAAATGTAATCTTTCATCCATTTTGTGGAAATGTTGGTGTGTTAACTGAAAATCTGCCATGTATTTAAATTAACTTTTGAGGTTTTTTGGTAATGTTGAAATAAATATTCGGGAACATTTAACAAAACCTTTTTATTTTTTGCTGAGTTACTGACGTACATTAAGAATTGTTGTATTATGTGTGGCGGCGGATCCAGACGTCGACTCGTGAAATAAACAGATCTTTATCTTTGAAAGCTATTAAAAAAAATCCAAACATGAAGACACACGAGAGAAGAAGAACTGAGTACCAACAATACAACACGACAAAGAACACAACAGATGGAGGATTTAAAAACACAAGACTAATTGGAGATGAGAAAAAACAGGAGAAACGAAAAAAGGAGGGACTATCAAAATAAAACAGTAACTAACATCTAACAGAGAAACAGACACTGGGAACACAGAAGGGCAGGAAATCTGAAACTCAGGGAATTGGCATCAGCTGTCATGACAAATTATCAATAAAATAACCAAACCAGAGAGGAAAATCATGGAAAACAAAATATAAACCAGAATATGAAACTAACCAACAAGAAGGAAAAACAACATATAACAATAAGCAGAAATAAAATGTTGAACTCAAACCACAGAGTCCAAACCTGGCATTATGATAAGTGCAGAATTGAACAGTTCTTTTTTCTGCTGGTAAGATTTGCTGGAAAACTAGATTTGGTTTTAGGATTCGAAGTAATTATTCCTCACAAGGTCATATAATGAAACTAAAGGTGTAAATAATACATGAATGAATGAATAAATAATGCAGTCGTGCAAACAAAGCTATTATTCATAGTGTGGAGGCGGATTCAGTAGACGCACAGCCTGAGGAGAAAATTCCTTCAAAGCTTGTTGGTTAGGCACTAATAAAATATCCAAGTGAGACGCCGGCTTTTTGTGACTTTTGTTCGGTGTCAAATTCGTAGCTCATCTGAAATTCTTGTTTCTTTTGTCTGTCTCGCCATATATAAGTATTTGAGTATCATGCTGGGGGCACCGCTCTTGGATGGTATTACAGCAAACTCATCATTTTCTCTGCCTGGGGCTGTGTGCCGTTTATGTTTTTCCTGGCTCATCACATCCTTGAGGCCAAAATCCCCTGAGAGGCAGCCTGGCGTCATGTCACTGTGACAGTAATTTTTTGGAACAGGGGTATTGAACGGCCACAGTGGGGGCTGTGTATCATGGTAAGCACTTACATTCAGCATGAATTCTTGCAGAAATAATGAATTCATCACAGTGACTTTATTCATCCGGGGAAAATTGGTTGATTTAGACACTTTTTCAGAGTCCTTTGCTCTCCTTGACTCCCAGAAGTTCCATTTCCAGCGTTAATATCCGGATTCGGCTGCGACGATGTCACACAGCTCATTTCCTGTCATTATGTTTGTCTTTGACTTCTAGGTGTCACGTGGCAAACTTCACAAATGGATCACTGTGTTCCTGTTCCACTTTCACACATGCAGACACTGATGCAGATTTCATAAACCCTTGGGTACGTTCAGTGGTGCAGACGAGACAAGGCCTGCTCGGCAGCTCAAAAAGAAAAGGATGTGGGGACGTAGTCTAAGTCCAGTGGTTCATTATTTTATTTTATTTTTTGAATTTCCACCAATAAACAGTAAATTACTTTCATTAAGCAAGCACTGATTATCATTGTTTTAAGTGGTTGATAAATCAGGTTTGTCCACAATTACTGAGTATGTTCTACCACACTGCAAGCGCAAACAGATTATTTACAAGGTAGCTGAAGCAGTGAGGCAGTTACTCCCCAAGTCAATTTTATGACCCCAGAGAACAGCTTTTAGCGCTGACCTTGACCTTTGTCCAAGTTGACCCTTGGACAAAGGTCAAGAAACCATATTGAGTAATATAGCATATGAAGGGTTCTTGCTGTAGAGGCTTGCCCCCGTAGCTGCCCCCCAACTTTTATGTCCTTAAAACACGTCCAAAAGCCTTTTATAGCCTTCAAATTAAATATTAACTTACCATATAAAATTTATAATAATCTTAGGTTCCCCCTATATCAAGCGTCGTCTACCGACAACAGACACATTTAGGTATAAATTATACCTAAAAATTGGCTTTAATGGTACAATAAATAGTTTTAAAGTGTTTTTTCTGGATATTTTTTTGACTCCAATTACATAAAGGGGATTTTCAACTATTTCACTGAAGAGGTATATGCCCCCCTCCCCTATTAAAATGTTCTAGATCTGCCACTGGCATGGAGAGAGTTGTACAACGCACTTTTATTTTTTTAATGCGATGCCCTACGACGTCACAGTGACACCATAAAGACACAAATCACACGCTGCATAAATATATCTTAAAATCTTAAGGTTTTGCAAGCCAAAAATAATGTAAGCCAGTTCTAGTCCAATCATATGGTTAAAGATAATAAAACAGACAATGTTAATGTGCAATGTTTCAGTGTCATAAGTCAAAGGTCAGATGTCAGCATGTTGTATTAAAAACATCATATAAAAAGCTTTAGTATAGCCCTTTCCCTCTCCCTCTTGTATTTATGGTATTTTACATCCCCATATCAATATAGTTAGGATGCTGTGAAAAAAGTAAAAACAGAAGGCTTCCTAACATCTTTGAACTCATTTTACTATTTCAAGACAAATCTACAATTTGTAGACATTATTTTTCCAGCTTGGTGAAACTTATACCCAACTATCTTGCTGAGTTGTTGCCAGGTAACCTAATTAGTTACAAAATGTCCCAGCAGCTGTTTCTTTTTAGCACCACTTACTTTTCCAGCCTTTTGTTGCCTGTCTCAACTTCTCTGAGATGATTTGCTTTCATCAAATTCAAAATGAGCTCATATTTTCATGAAATAGTAAAATCTTTCTGTATAAACATTTGATATGTTTTCTGTGATCTAATATGAACAAAAATATGGGAACTGGCAGTATTTTTCTTCTTTCCATGTAATAGTTTAAATGCAGTGTTTCAGTCTTTCCTGATGTAGAGTTGTATAATCTGGGGCGTAATTGATAGCACTGGCCACAATGTGTTGAACCAAACTGAATAATAATAAAGTTTAGCTTTATCCATAAAGTTTGAATTCAGTTACTTACAGATATCACCAGAAGCTCCCCTAAAGCAATGCCTGCAGCCCAGCCATCTATGACTTTTCACTGTTTTTGAACAATTTTTTGCACTTAGTGTTTTTTGCACTTAGTGTGCCAAGTAAAACACATGCCAATATGAGCTGAGGATCCCAACAGACCCCAACAAAAAGAGTAGGTATCAGTCTTACCTGGCATCGTAGAGAGAAAGTAGCAGAGAGGGGAAAAAAGAAAGCCCCATGAACACTGCTCATGCTTGTGCCAGTAGCTTCTACTTTATTTATTCTCATTAGACCCTCCTGAGGTAAAATAAAGCGCAGGGTCAGTTAATAAACAACTTTTTTTTTCAAAAGAACAAAAAGAAAGGAAAAGAAGTAAAAACATGTATCAAAAAGTTACCCAAAGTCCAAATGTAGATGAAATTAAAGTGTAAACCTTTGCAAGTTTACACTTCATAATAACATCTTTCAAGTTAAACAACGTCTCCATCTTACATGCATTTTTGGACTCAACCTGAAATATACAGACAGATATTTCTGTCTTTGCAATGTAAGCTAACTCCATCCAGATAAATAACAATACTTCTCTTCAAGGTTCAGAGTATGCATAAAAGAAAAGAAAATCTGCCTGCCCCACATCTAAACTTTGCCAAATAACACCAAATAGAATCATCAAAATTATGCAGGTAATTGTCCTGATGGTGGGACAGAGGTGGGTGTTTGCACTGAGAGAACCTCAGCACTCATGGATGTCAGTTTAATGTGAGCATTTGTTAGGACGTATTAAGGGGGCCATCTGAATTTCAAAGCACGTCATTTTCTGCATCCTGCTTTTTATTAACCAGTATAGGCCTTTAATGTAGTGTAGCATAATGCAATGCACACACATCCAAGATTCAATATTTGGCTCCCCTTCTTTTCTTTCACGAGGAAGTCATCATAAATGGGGACGTCGAGCTGTATCACCATGAAATCTTAAAACACCAGATATGATTCTCTATGCTATGATTTTCTTCAACTACACATCTGGAATCTTTCTGCCTAAAATGTCTACACTTAAACAAATTGCACCCAAAAACCAGAACATTTAAACTCCTATAAGGCATTTTTTCCCCCCCCAAATAGCCGATTCCCAGGAATATCAGGAGCTAATGGTGCACAAGTTTGTCATCATAGTTTTTACAAAACAGTTTCTGCACATCGTCCTATTCAGGGTTGCAAAATGTTTCCGTGCGGTTTCTGATTTATTTAGAAGCTGTAACACTGTTATCATGCTCATGTTGTGCTTCTTCTGCCAACAACTGCTTTCAGAAAGCTTAAAAGACTCATTTTTTCTCCGCGCTTGCCTGCCAGACAGTCATCTCTCATACTATTCAAAAACTAATCAAGTCTTGATGACAAACTTTGCTTTTACTGCATGTGGATTTTGCCATTCTGTGTTTGCTTTAAGATCTGCAGACACTGCGAGCTATTTTACGTTGTTGTGTTACATGTGTTCTTTTGGGGTGGTGTCATCTCTCTGAGGAATATTTGCCTTGCTATTGACAATTAGCTTTGTCTGTCATTTGGCTTGTGTATTTTGAGTGTTTTGTGCCAGTGAATTACAAACTAATTAAATATAAACCCCAGTTTCATAAAGCTGGAGTGCTGTGTAAAATGTAGATGATAGAAAACATCAAATGTTTAAACTGAGAAAATGAAACATTTTAAGTTATTTTAAATTTGATAACTGCAACTTGTCTCAAAAAAGTTGGGATGCTGGGAAAAAAGCCAGAAAAGTAAGTTGCACAAAAAAGAGACAGCTGCAGAAACGTTTTGTATGTAATTACATTTATTTGCAAAGGGTCGGTAACATGATTGGGTATAACAAGAGCAATTTGGAGAGGCAGAGTTTCCCAGAAGTGACGATGGGAAGAGGTTCGCCAATCTGCAGAAAACACGTCTGCAAATTGTGGAACAGTTTCAACATTGCAAAGATTTTGAATATCTCATTATCTGCAAAACATAATATCATCAAAAGTTTCAGAGAATCTGCAGAAATCTCTGCCTGCAAGGAACAAGGCCAAAACTCAGTATTGGATGCCTATGATGTTCAGGCCCTCAGTTAGTACTGCATTAAAAACATGATTCTGTGATGGAAATCACTGCTTGGGCTCAGGAAGGCTCCCAGAAATCACCCTCTCTATCATGCTACATGTGAACATGATCCACAAACGTCCCCTCTTCTCTGGGCCAGAGTTCATTTAAAATGGGCTTAGGCAATATGGAAAAAGCTGTTCTCTGGTTCGAACATTTGAAATTGGAATTAGAAAAGATGGACAAAGGAGAGGAGAGGGACCATCCAGCTTGTTGTCAGCGCTCAGTTCTAAAACATCTCTGATGGCATGGGGACTACAGACTGTAGTTAAAAGAGGAGAGGATGCTGCAGAGACGTAAACTTTTTGGAGGCGCTTTGCTACCATCTTTTTCTCACAGTGCTACATTTTCTCAGTTTAAACATTTTAATGAGATTTGAGTTTAAGATATGAGTTTATTGAGTTTTGAAAATCATTGCATTCTGTTTTTATTTTCATTCTACAAAGCGTACCAACTTTTTGGTTATTTTCTTGCAAGTTGTTGTCACTGTTTTGGAATTTCCTATTGATGTGCTTCAGAACAGGGCATCCCTGCGCATTGCCTCTTTTCACATGGTTACACTAATGCTACAGTCACACAAGAGTGGCTGGGAAACACAGCATGACCAAAACGATTTACAGCGAGATAATTACAATCATCTTGCTGTCTTGTTGACTTTGAAAGGGTCGCTTTGAAGACGGGGAACGGGTGTGCAACAACTTGCAGTTAATTGCTGTCTTCAGCGCAACTTTGGTGCTCCAAGACGGCGATTTAATGCAATAAAACTGAGCCAGTCTCCTATCAGTCTGCAGCTGGTTTATGATTGAATCGGGTCAAGCTGGAAATTGCGTGAAATCTTTTTCTGATAATACAGTGATTAAATGTGATAAATCTTCAAAATAGCACATCTGTTGCCATCTACCTACACATCTACTTTCACAGTAATCTAGCCACAACCTCACAGATCTGAACAAGTAATTCTAAACTTCTCGTGCCAGTAGTGACATTGATACTACAAAATAGTAAAGGCACTAGTGTGGATTATAATCACCTCCCACCAGGCTACCTTGCAGTTAAAGTGGATTTGTTGACCGACCAGTTGGTTGCTGCAACTACTTGCAGTCCGATCACAGATTGCGAACAAATTCAGTGCAATCACTGCAATGCAAAACTCACAAATTTTTCCTAATCACAATTAGGTTGCTATCCTGTTTTTACTCTTTTGTGGCTGAACCATACTAAAGACTTTATTAGAGACATTGTTTTTGTCACATAAGATCATGCTGACATTTTTTTCGACCCTCGATGTTAAATCTTCACAGAAAGACTTCGAGCGTATAGCGTTGCTGCAACTTTATCAGCCTTTTTTTGTTGGAGCGGATTTCATTTTTTCATTTTTTGTCACTGACCCCCCAAAAATTGGCGTGTAATAAACTTTTTCTACAAGATTTTCTACAAGGTTTCGAAACCTGTCTATTAGGATTTGCTCCCATTAAGTCAAAAGAGATTACTGAGGTCAGACAGTGAAGTGAAGTGATGTTCCAGATGTTCCCAGCTGTGGGTTGTGATTGGGCTTCGAGTGGGCCACTCAAGCTCTTCAACGCTAGGCTATTTTTTCATTAACCTGCATTTGTGTAAAATCCCAAACTCATCATGTACTTTTGTTGCTTGATGCTTACTGTCAGAATAGATCAGCACGTTTATTGCTGACATCAGCTTGGCGCTTTACCTTCTCTCAACATCTGTGTCCCCACCCTGCTGCTGTGAAATCGGGATGAGTGGACATAGTAGTGTTAGTCTTATGTTACCAATGCAAAACAGGAAGGGATTAGACAGACAAGGAAGGTAGGCCAAACATATTTGATTTGTACAATTATTCTGACAAATGGAATTATTGATAGATAGTTTGAATAAGGGGTTTACTGCAATAAATTAACAGGAGGTGCATGTCTTCTTTGCCTTTTTTTTATTACAATTTTTTATAACAATTTACTAAGTAAGATTTGGGGCCTGGTGCCTTTACTCCATGAAAGCAGTAAGAGAAGAAAAGATGAGAACAAAAGAAGGATATTACATAAATTCAAAGTGTAGAAAGAACAGAAAAAAAGTGTGAGACCGAGGGGGAGAGGAACATAAAAGCGTAAAAGGACAAAGGTGAGAAAACATGTTTGTGTTTATGAAGGATTTAAAGTTTTTTTTTTTTTTTTAAACACATTCGCTGCAGTGAATTCGATTGATATTTTAAATTCAATTCAGTACAGATTTTTTTTAACCGATCATACGTCCTGTCATAATGGCGTGATCAATTTGCATAGTTTGCATATAGGATTGGTTTATCCTGATAGCAGCCATGGATGCTTTGAGCTACTGTTTCTAATAAGCACAGATGATGAATACTGAGCTCTGGGTCATTCACAACAGTGTCAAATCTCTACACAGGGAAGTTGTTCATTTCCTCCTCTCCATCGTTTTTACTCATGAGTCAGTCTAACAGAATAAGATGAAGAAGTGGTGAAGTCACAACAAACAATTTTTATTTTTGTAATTTTCCAGATACTAATTGGATGACACCAATCTTTTATGGAAGACATGGATATGAACTGTGACTTATCAGTAGAGACATGAAACTCCAAATCGTTCATTCTGGCTTGAACTGATCTAGCAGATCTCTCTGAATATGCACATCATTTCATCAGTGTGAAACACAAACTGTGCAACGCATGTCTTTTCGAATGCTATGCTGTACAAATAAGACGAGTGGGCTGAAAAGGGGGCGGGTAGTCTTTTATTAACATTCAGAGGCTGAACATGTAGGCTGACACGCTCCAGTGAGTTTCACGCTGCAGATATTGAAAGCGCAGCATTGAGATGTCATTTAGCTGCTGCCAAGTGAAACATCGATCCAGAGGAATAAAGCTCAGACTGTTTCCACACATACATCAGTCGCTGTAGTCAATATGACTTTACACAGATATGAAAACTGAAGGGAAAATTAGCATAAGAAGTAAAAACGCTTCACAGAGTAAATTATAGGTCTGTTAAGGATTAAGATTTTCAGAAGAGGGAGAGAAGATTGTATGGCATTTTAAGATAAGGAGGTACATAGTATGCTGTGTCTTAGCATCTGTCATACCGACTGTTCCCAAGTGCAGTGTTGCATGAATTGCCATCATGGGACGGGGTGTTATTCTTCATCAAGAAGCTGGCTTGGATCTGCTCTTATGGAGCCTACCACAGAGACTCATTATCACAGCATCAGAGCAGCATGTCCCACATTCCTTATTTGTGATCCTCACCCTCCCACTCTTCTCGTCATTTTCCACCGTGTGTGCACTATTTAAAGTTGAGTTAATGATTAACAAAATAATTTATCACATTCCTGGAAATTCTGGCAAAATGTCCCTGTAATGGTTTAGTTTACCGAAAACACATGGCCACTATGTAAACAGTCTATTTTGGAGTCGCAGGCATGATGCAAGCATGATGGGATGTCTGTGGTCAGAGCAATGTCATGATGCAATGTTAATGTTAATGCGATGTTAATGCGATGTTCTGCAATGTTTATTTGATTAATTCCCCTTCAGGGGGAATTTGATTTTAAAGCTTGCACCTCTGGCTGAAAATTGCTAAAATATAAAGCCACCATGATGTCACAGCAGCTCCGTTTTTGGAGCACAATAATGCTGCAAAACTGATTTCATAGCATTTCACACTGACTTTGTCAAAGTTATTCAAGGTTTGTACAAATACAAGTTAGTTATTTCTGATAGATACTGCATGAAGAGGTGAGAATAAAGACACCAGGATTCTCAGTGAATATTTTGGGGTTTGGGTTTTATTATTTTAGTAGCGTGTCAGTTTTATTTCTGGTGATTTGAGCACAGAGTATTTGATTCCCTTTTCTGCTTTATTGTTATTCTAGTGCTGAGTTTCACTTTTGTAATCATGTCTTGTGATTTATGTGTCAAGTAGCAGCTTTAGTTGTTTTAGCATTGCTCTGTTTCTCCCTCTGTCTTGTATTTTTGTAGCTGCAGAGTTATGAGTGGGTTTGTTTCCCCTGTTTTTTAAGATATGTGTGCGCAAATACAGCTGGTCACTGTGTGTTGAGTGCTGGGGATATCGGAGGTGATATCTGCTCTTCCCATCTGAGTTTTTTTATTTGTCTTTTTCACCTCTTCATCTTTGTCATATCCTGTTTTGTGTCTTTGAGTCTTTATTATGTTGTCCTTCCATGTTGGTATGGTTCAGCAGGTATGAAATCACTATCTACTGACTATTCAATTCACCAAAAAATAGAGTCACCATTCCTGGAAGATCTCTGGGCATGGATAGTAGGAGGGCTACAGTTTCACCAATACTCTCAAGACATTCAGAAGCATCACTGGGAAATACCAGAAAAATCTAGAAAATCTCAACACATCCATCATTGTTAGAATATTGTATATGTAATTAATGTCTTTAGTACATGTTGCTAAGTAGAGTAGATAATTATGAAATGAAATGGAAGAGCATAGAGCACGTACCAGGGAGAAACTACTAAACCAAACTAATAACAGACCTTTATTAAAGCACAAGCATTAATAATTTTCATTACCTATCTGTCTATGAGACCCTTGATAAATCACTATGTCAATAAAATAACAGAAATATTAAATATTAAAAACTCTGAGATATGCCTGTTACAATTTTCCACCGTCCGAAATTCTAACATACAAAGCATCAAATCCTTTTGCATTCGGGATTATTACTTAATAGTTAATAAAATTAATATCGGAGCATTAACAGGTTAATCACTGCAGTTTCATAGTGCTGGTCCAATTTGTGTATTGTTTCTTTTTAAAATGTTGGTTCCTGTGCATGTTGTAAGAAGCTTGGTATACAGTATGTTTGTAGTTTTTCTGCTTTAATGTTCTTCAGTCATCCCACTATCTCCAAGATAACTTTTTAAAAATAAATAAATGAAATCTAATTAATTCTAAAAAATCTTCTTCAAAGTATGAAAGAAGTTTGAAAGGAAAGCTTTTCTTCAGTGGTGAGCAGATTCGAGGTGAAGAGTCCCTTATCCTGCTGCAGTACTGAACGAGTGTGCACCAGAGAATCGAATAAAACCAGAATAACTCCAATCATGAAACAAATATCGTGTCAAGATGTAGCATTCACAAAGGCATTAAAGCTGGAAATTAATGAGAGGTTTCAAGGTGAAAATGTCTGTGCCAATGTGTCCCACAGATTCTCCCAAGCTTTTGACCCGTGACATTTTAAATAGGATACATTAGCAGAGTTAATCATCCATGATGCTGTGAGCTGAAGAGAGACCCAAGAGTTCCTGATAAAATGTCAATCTGCTGCATGGATGTATCTGTTTCTAAACTAAACCTGTGGGGTTTTTTCCACTGCTGTCCACAATCTGGTTGCTGCTCCAAGTGGAAGAGTCTAAGTATCTCAAGGTCTTGTTCACGTGTAAGGGGAGAGTTGGGCGTGGGGTCATCAAATGGATTGTGCTGCGCTGCAGTGATGCGGATTGCTGTACCAGTCTGTCGTAATGAAAGGAGAGCTGAGCCTAAAAGCAAACCTGTAAATTTGCCAGTTGATTTACTTCCCTACCCTCACCTACGGTCACAAGCGGTGGGTAGTGACGGGGAAAAAAAATTGCTAATACAAGCGGTGGAAATGAGCATTCACTGAAGGGTGGCTGGCCTCTCCCTCAGAGATAGGGTGAGGAGTTAGGCCATCTGGAAGGAGCTCAGAGTAGCGCCGCTACTCCTCTATATCGAAAGGAGCCAGTTGAGGTGGTTGGGACATCTGACAAGGATGACCCAGGACACACTGGAGAGCTTTTATCCCTCAGATGGTGTCTGCTTACTTGGCTTCTGCAAACTTAGGTGTCATTTATGTCCAAAGATACAAAGCATCAAATTCTTTTGCATTTATGATGATATTTGGAGTCAATAAATGTTCAAAACTCTGCTTTTTGCAGACTAATCACTGCAATTTCACAGTGAGCTGTTATGAGTGGTTCCTGTACATGTTTGTAAGAAGCTTTGTATACTGTATGTTTGTAGTTTTACTCAGTGTTTTTCTGCTTTAATGTTAAGAGTGCCGCGGGGCTGCCCTTGTTCGTGTGCACAAACTTGGCCAAATAATGATGATTCTGATTTTGATTATAGACTACAATCACTTCTCTGTGGCCATTTATTTATTCCATGGCTTAGTGCTCTGGCTTCTCATAGGGATAACGAATGATAATAACTATCTATTATGAATACCAGGCCCAAATGAATTCCACGCTACAACTCCTGAGCAGGGGGGATGATGGTGGTTTGTACTGTCAGTCAAGAAGAACGAAATTCAAGTATAACAGATGTTCATCTATAATATTTGTTACATGCTCTGCATGTGGTAATCATCTATGTATTGTCGTGTCACCTACCTATTTTTCTGTCTATCGCCTCCATCACCACCACATTACAATTTAGCATTCAACTTTTATCCAAAGTATAATTCAGATTATTACTCAAAAACCTATTTACTAACTTTTGATTCAGTTATCACTTAGCTTCAAGTAAACATTATTTGTGTTATAGTTACATGATAAAAAACAATTGGGATCATTTTAACCCCAGTATAAAAGAGCTGAAATTAACACATAACCAGCCACCCAGCGTGTCCTGGGTCTGCCCTGGGGCCTCTCTTACATGCTCAGCTCTCTCTTCACCACAACTAACTGGTACAGTGTCCACATCACTGGACCAATCCATCTGTAAGTCTCCTGCTGCACTCTCCCGTCCCTTGTGAACCCAGAGATATACATACACCTCTTTTTTGGGCAGCAATCCTTCCCATCCCAGAGTGGGCACTGCATTCCTTTCTGGCTGAGAACAATTGCTGCAGACTTGGAGTGTCAATCACTTCACATTCAGCTGCAAACTTCCACAGTGCAATTGGGACATCACTGACTGATGAAGCTAAAAGAATCACATCATCTTGAAAAAGCAGAGATGAGATTCTGAGTTCACCAAACCCAACACCCTCTTCCCTTCAGCCTTAGGCTGTGCTGCCAAATTCTGTCAAAAAGTATTGTGAACAAAACCAGTGACAAAAGGCAGCGCTGGTGGAGCCCAGCATCCACCAGGATGCTGGGTAACTTAATCCTGGCAATGGGAAACAGGCTCTTACTATGGCTGCACAGGGACTGGAAACAACCCACACACACACACACACACACACACACACACACACACACACACACACACACACACACACACACACACACACCATGCAGTTTAAGCACACAGTTTCCCTCATGCTTTGCTCAGGACATGCTGGCATCTTACCGGAGAAACAAGTAGCTGCCGTTTCCTTCCCGTCTGCCTTCCGGGACCTTTTTCAAATTCATTTTCCAGCCGAGCCTTAAACTGCCACATCAGCAGATGAAATTTTCCGTCACTAATTGCTGTTCGGATTAGTGCTGTGTAGCGTCATCATTTTTCCTTTTCATGTGTTGCATGACTACAGCATGTATCAGTCTCAGGTACATATAGCAATGTCTTGCATGCCCTTACCCCCTTTTGAAACTCTATGAGACTTTGAATTAGGCTGATTGGGAAATATTAAGTGAACAAAAAGTTTAAATGTTTGAAAACGTAAAGGTGAATTTGCAGATTTTGACTGCGACCCAAAAACATTTGTATTTTTAAAAAGCAGTAATGTAGTGACATCATTAGGTCATAAAAAATTGTAATGATGAAAAAAAAAAAATGCTGTGCGATGTAACAAAAACACACCTCTGGGGTCCACATGAACCACAGTCAGTGGCACGAGGAATAAGCATGAAAGCTGCTTTCATTTTTTCAGTAGTAAAATTGTACAAGTTTTACTAGTACTGCAGAAATCAGAAGTGTTATTGTATGAGATTATGTACACCACAAAAAAATCTAACAGCAAATTACAGTGAGAGATGATATGCTTCATTTTGTGAAACATAGACCCACACCCTTCATATCCTAGCAGCCAAAATCTTGGGTGGGCGATACCATGATAGTATTAATATGTGGTTCACGCTCATTTCTGCCTCATCATGATCTAACTGGTGCTGCTTAGGTGGGTCTCTGTACATGTATCTCTGCCATTATTACAGGAATCAATGCCCACGAGATGAGAACCCCAAAGACCAAAGCTTTTGTCTTGACAAGATCTCGTTTCATTCCAAAGAAACAGGTAAATTTAACTCAGCTAAGTTGTCTTTCAGCACAGGGACAAAGGGGGGAAGTCAGCAGGGAACCACCAGAAAGGAGAAGACAGGTAAGCACTGCTGCAGCTGAGTATTTTGCCAGAATTGTTATCAAACTTAAACTGAATCCTTACTCGAGTTTCCTTCATGATCTATAGGCGATTTATACTGTTTTTCGTTCCATAAAGCACTGTCAGTGGTGAGTGGGCGGGCAGGAGAGTGTGAATCAGAGAAGAGCAGCTTAGGTTTGCAATAAATCCTTCCTTTGCAGGTCACTCAAGTCCAGCCAAGACACGCACCAGAGGAGAACACCACAAAGAAAAACGTCTTCAGCAGTCCTTTTTAGCCACAGGGCTGCAAACTGAACTAATGATAGATGGGCTTGCTGGCTGGACTGAAGCCAGGAACACCCCGTTCCCAGGGAACAAGGCAGGAACCAAAGGATGCCCCTGCTTCACCTGAGAGCAAAGAGATAGCAGGAGAAAAAGTAAGAGAAGGGAGAGAGGAGGCAGAGCGATCAGGCCTGCAAGACCATGACGGTTTCATCTGTTTGTTTGTTTTTAGTGATTTTTATTTTTTTTGTTTTTTTTTAATGGTTTCAGCTAGGATGAGCTGGCCCTGCTTCTGTTTCTGTTTAATTGAGTTGTTCACACCCTGGAACTAGAGATGGCACGATACCACTTTTTTTTATGTCCGATACCGATATCATAAATTTGGATATCTGCCAATACCGATATGAATCCGATATAGTGTGTTTTTTAATCAATAAAACTGTTTTTTTAATATCTTGCTGCATTTTGTATAAGTTCATACTCAAGTTTAAATAAACAACAACACTAAAGCTATTCTGTTATACCTGTATGTAAAAAATACACTGCACCCAAAATATTTCATAGTTCAGCAACACTGATCAATCTAATAAACTTAAACCTACTCCATCCTTCCTATTCTGGTATTTTAAAGAGTACTTAGCAGAAATATTAACCAACCTAATTAATAGGGTTGCAAACTCCCAGCAAAAAAAAATAGGGAACCACCCCCCACCCTCCACCTGATGATGCTTAATCGATGTAATCAACTTTAATTTGTTGCAGTGTGAAAAAAAATGCACAGAAATCAATAATTTTTCAAGAATAATTAAATAGATTCAACATCTTTCTTCTACAGAATTGCAGACTGCACAGATGGTATCTTCCCAAAGGAAAAAGTACTATAGCTTACTAGGGTATATTAGCCTTAACAGTTACTATATACAGTAATGGACTTCTATACATTTTACATCAGATTAAAACTTTGGGTGTAAGATTCAGATAATTATTTATTAAAAGCTAGACATTTTAAATGAGAATAAGAAAGAAAAGTATGTCTTTGTGCCCCCTTTTCCCTGTTCATGCCCTATCGGCCCCCCTGGCTAAACTTTGCTAGATCCGCCCCTGCACAGTTACCAGCCGTCAGCTACGTAGAAAAGGATCCTGGTGTAGAAAGTAATATTAAAAAAATTCTAATGACAGCTTATCAAGGTTAAACGTGCAGCTGTTGTTCAGCCGCTGGTTTCCTCTTTCTGGTGCAAAGTGGACCAAAAACAAAGAAGATAGACGGACTCGCCGAGTTACGCCGTGTTGCAAGTTTTGTGAGGTGCTTTTTTGATATTTAATGGATCGGATTACATTTTTTATTTCTCTCCGATATCCGATCCAGTAATTTACGTCAGTATCGGACCGATACCGATACGTAATATCGGATAGGTCCATCTCTACCTGGAACAAAGGCTAATTTAGTGCAGAGGACCACATGAAATGAATGGTTTCTAAAAATGCCTGAAGGCTCTTCAGCAGGCTGAATATTAGCAGATGTTTTGAAACCTACTATTTATTCCCCACTCCAAACCCCTGCTTAGTGCTTTATGAATATTCAGACAAACATTAAAAGTCTGGATTAACAATTACCTGGTTACTCTTAACTGATAACTGCATGAATTCAATATTTATAAGATGTGCCTTACTTTCTTAACTCTTCAAAACCTTCCTCCAGTCATATTACATATTGATACTTTTAAATTTGCTTCTCTCATCCCTCACTGTCAAAAGAGAAAATGACACGCAGACCTCCATGCTCCAGAAAATAAGCTCCAGTTTTGAAGGTTTCAACTATAACACATTAAAAAGAAACAGAAGCTGTAAATTAAACAAAAGATGTACAACTGAAGTTTACAAAAAAACAGTTAATAGGTTTAATTTTGCTTGCCTTTAATCACCATTTGTGTCCCATTTGCTGTTAACAGAGGCTGCCTTGTTGCATAACTGTAATGTTAAGTAGTCTGGCATTTTGGTTTGCCAGATATGGTTCAGAGGAAATGTACATTGTCTCTGGATTGCATCTTCATCAATTCTGACATTATTAAAATGCCAAAACCCTAAAAGAAAAAAGCCACTGCTGCCACCTTTGATTGAAAACAGCGACCGCATGCTTCAACATAACCACAGAAACCATTAAATATTTTCACTAGGGAAGAGTGATGTTAAGCAATGCGAGAGTGAATGACAGGAAGTACAAATGTTAGAATGAAGATCACTGTGACATGTTTTTAACATTTGTCTCGAGGCTTATTTGCTGTTTTGAATGAGTAAACAGAGCTACGAGGTACGTGGTTTGCTGGCAGGAGGAGGAGGAGGAGGAGGGAGGACATCTTGCTTCTGGGGTTCCAGAGGGGGTTTAAAGATTAAACATGCAGCTGTATGTCATGAGAAATGGACTTCATCGAGTAAGCCGGTTGTAGTTCTGGTCATGGACCATTTCCTAAATCCTAAAAAAGCTGCTTTTAATGCATCTATGAAAAAATGTCTTTTGGTGCTTATGCAGTGCCTTAACAAATTAAAATAATATGAATTAATGGTTGTGGTTGCGATGTATGGCTTCAACTGTTGCTCCTCATGCGTGTTTGCAGTAATAATAATTCTCACTGTAATTTCGACCTCGCTTGAATGTGCAGAGGAGCAGCCAACAAGAACCATGGTCTTCATTCTGTAGAAATGTCCGTTAGCTGAAAACTACGGTGGCCCTGTGTCAAGAGATGTATTCTAAGACACTTCTTCAGCTGAGAGATCAGAGAGGAGAAACACACAGTTTTACTTGCATTCAAGGGCAGCCACAGAGCACCTGCACCTGGAGTGAGGGCTCCGGGACTCGCACTCTGCCACTGCCCTGGTCTTTATTTATACACAAGAAGAGTAATACAACAGTGAATACGTTTGTTCAGTGGAATGTTGATGCGTGAGCATGTGCGGATGTGTGTGTGTGTGTGCGCGCGCGTGTAGAGGTAGAGGAGAGGCTCCTCTACCTGGTACAAAGTGAAACTGCTTATTAAGCTCTTATCTAGCAGGTACTGCTCCTTCCCTGCATGATAACGGGTCACAGTGAATCAAAACAGTCTGAGTTATAAAGAGGTCATCATGCAGTATTCTATCATATGCAAACTTATATTATTAAAAGATTATACTGACTACTAAGTACAATTTTCTATTGACATTCCCTCCTGTTGTCACGTATAACCTTTAAGTGAGATATCAGTATGTAACATCTTGTTGTACATTTTCTGTCACATCATCATTAATTACACAAAGTCTTCATGTTCCAACAGGTCGGAGTCTTCATCATCATTCATCACGGCTATGTATGCAGCAACAGTGTGTGGAGATCAGGGAAATATTTTGCTGCTATTGTTTATAATCATCATCATTACCACTGCATTAATAATTAATATTGATATTGTATTCAGATGTTTAAACATACTGGCATCATATTAACCTTTGTTACAGGTGCAGTGATAACCACTTTAAACTGTTGAGTTGAATCTATAATCTTAAATGCTTTTGAATGCTTTTTATAATCTTAAATGTTTATATGCAGATTACATTGCATTATATGAAAGGCTCACCTCTGAGAATAGCCTATGCTAAAGTCCTGACAGGAAACGCAGGCTTTTGCAGAGCGTGCTTGCAAACTGCATTTTGTGCTTGCATAGGTTAGTTTGTTGCAGAATGTGCGTCTGCTGTTCCAGACATAAGCGAAAGTGGGAAGTTCGACAGGAAGCATCTGGCGTGGAGACGGAGAAAATGTTCTTTTCTAACTGTGTTAAAAGTTGTCAACAGAACATTTGTGGTTTTAACTTGCATGTATTGTATCGGATGACGCAAGAGGGGGCGTCAGTAAACATACCCTGATGCTATAAAACGATTGTCTTGTGTATTTTTGGGCGGAGATCTACAGCTGATGTTTTGCAGTGTACATCTCCCCACGCGTGTTCATTAAAATCATCGTTTGACTTAATCCGGCCGGACCAGTGTTGTTATTTGGAATTCCTCCTGTATCCCTCCTTAATATTTGAACCCTAACAAGTGGAAACAATTATGCGGTTAATCATGAGTTTTAGACATGGCAGTATACATGTTACAAAAACACAAAATAAAAGTAAAAATATTCCAACTCCAATGAGTAGTCTTTTTAGCACCTGTAGCCAGGAGCCAGTGTAAAGCCAAGAAAACCAGTCACTTGTGTTTCTCACATAGTCCTGATTTTGGGCCTGCTGGATCTGTCTCAAGGCGTTCAGGGCGTCAGTCATGTGAAGCGAGATCGATCAACTGCAGACCAGACAACAAACGACGGAGGCACCAGACAAGTGCAATCAAACGATGAGTTTATTAACACCGGAGAGGAAACATCAGCATATGGCTTCCTCTGACAAAAATACAATGGATGAGGGTTTTATAGCAGTGAGGATCACGCCTCCACATACACGTCAATACAGGTCAAAAATACATTGTGTGCAGTCATTGTTTACAGACAAGGGTACATCTTGTACATCTCTAATAACTATAAACAGACATGTAACTTCTCTTTTCTATAACACTTGCCTTTTAAGGTAATAAACTTCAAGCTTCAGGGTCTCTAAGGGCTAATAATTGACCCTCGTCACCAATCACTAAGTAGACAGAATTGGCGCAGGTCTCAAAGAAAAGCAGAAGACACTTGGGCCTTCGGTCAGGCCTGCTACTAGATTAATATGTGTATTGTAAGCATGCATGCAATTAACCTGCTATGTTCTCATCTTCCCTCAACATGTATCACCTGGACACTCTCACCAGTGAAGCTTAAAACCCTCTTGGATGGAACATCAACTCTAAACAAGCACAGTTATGCAATGTGTATAAAATGAACTCTACCTGTGAATAGAATGAATGTGATGACAAACATATTCAATGCAATATGAACCCTGTAAGAAATATTACTGATAAAATAATGCTGTAAAACATGTTCTTAATGCATTTATCATAAGGCAGATTATTTGGTAGCAATAAAAGAATCTCTAAATCCCAACACATGTTTGATGAGTGTACATTGTCTGGTATGTAAGTGCAGCAGGTGTTGTTGAAGAGGATGCAAAGTCCCCCTTTCTCTGCTAATATCATGTCCAGAGTACTCGATGTTGCATCACTGCGATCCGTAATGCATTGATTTCCTGTTTCTGCTGTTCGTTGATCTTGCACGAAGCGTTCAGGAAAAGTCCAAAACGGTAGTCCAGAGTTTCGATCCTCAGCATGTTTTTTCCGGTTCCCACCCAGGGGAACAATGCATGAAGTACTTTCTGTCCAGTAGTCCATAATTTGAGTTCCTCGGGTACGTCGCTTCCCCATATTGGGTCATGTGGTTGAATTTCGGGGAGTGTTGATCTTCTTTTCCGGCGTGCTGTAGAAGTGATGTTTACTGCGGTCATCCTGAAAGTGTGGTCTGACAGGAATATGGGAGCACATGTTCCTGTCCAGCCTGGGGGCAGTATGAAATACGCCCGTTGTCCACATAGCCAGGCCATTCCGTGCCATTAGATGGTCCAGCACCTTAGAACACACATACATCAACACTACATATGAGCGGGTGGAGGGAGGTTTGGAGTCTTCTCACACCCCCGTTCTCTGCGGCCTGCTGGAGCGGGGGGGCTAGGAGGAGGAGTTGGCCGTCCGACTGGGGTCTGGAATGTGGGGCCTCCCTGCTGCTGCGGAGTCGGGGCGGTCTGCTTCTCCCCACCGCAGGGAAAAGGGTAACACCACCTGGGTCTGGGTGCAGTTTCCCCCTCCAGGGGCAAGGGTACCTAGACCCGGTTCTTAGAGTACGCTTGGGGAGTGTGATTGTGTGTACAGTGTCTCTCTATGTCTGTCTCCACGTTGGTTGAGTGTGGAGTAATTGCTTATGAGAGCATGAGGGTGGGAATGGATGTTTGTATCTGTGTGTGCCTGTATGTCTGTGTCTATATGTCAGGTTGGGTATCAGATGCCACCTCTCTGGGGACATCTCAGGCCCTCCAAGGTGTGGAGGCCTATCTCCCCCACCACTTCCCCTGCCGGTGGCGGACACCCTCAGACATCGGTGCGTTGGTGATTCTTTGTGTCCGGGGATGGGCGTCCAGGTACACACCGGCTCACTCCTTGGTAGCTGCTTGCCGGGGCCTGGAGCCTGGGGCTCGCTCGGGCCACTTCGGGGGTGGGGTGCCCTCGGCCTCTCGGCCTGGGGCTCGGTCACTCAGGCACAGCTGGCTGCCGGCGGAGCTCACGGGCACGTCACTGCAACCCCCCTGGCTTCTGCTCCGCGGCTGCTGAGTGACCCCTCATCTGGGACTCTCCTCAGCTCTTTCTGGGATAGTGGCGCGGCTGCCCCTCTGTTGGTCTTCCTTGGTCTCTTGTGTTCTGGGGGCCTCTGGATGTCTGGAGTTTTGATCTCCTCCATACCTGCTTCATGCCCTGGAGGACGGGGCAGTGGCCCCCCACACCCTCTAGCAGATCATTACATGAAGGAACCTTTTAAAAACAAGCGCGTCCATGCTCACAGGTGTACACACGGGTGATAACACACACAAACTATACCCTGTTTGGCTCCTACCTCAAAGCACACTGTGCTCTGTCCTGTGACAATAACCTGACGGACCAGTTGCAGGAACCCAAAACATGGTAGGCGTGTTTTATCATGATTCGTATAATACTGATGACGGATTTTTAGGCTAATAGTTACGCTAACACGCTTACCTCTCATCTTTTCTTTCCTCACAAAACCGATAGATCCTCCACTTCTTTTAAGTGTCTCCCAGCACAATTTTTTAGCATATTTTGGTTACTTGCAACTGGTCCGTTGGGTTATTGTCTCCCCGGAAACACTTCCCTTGTGCTTTTGGAAATCTGTTTTTTCCTATTTCTGTTGTGTTTTGTGTGCTTTTGCCGTGTTTTTGTTATTGCTGGTGTTTTCTTAAGTTGCAGTCCGTTTGGCCTCCCAGGGCCACCGTAGAAAACCCCTTTGGTAAATTAAATGGTTTTGAAATTAATCACAGAAGAGTGCACAGTTAGTGTCCTTGTCATGAGACCAAGAGAATGATAAACCCGCGCGCAGAACACTGAAAAGTTCAGGAGGTTTATTTACAGATTGTTCGAAACAGAGGAAGGTGCTCTGTAGAAGGTGGTGTAGATCATTCTGGCGGTCATTGAGCACACACACAGGGAATTGTCACTGGGTTTGCACAGAAACACAGGTTAAAATTCAAAACAATACCTGATGCACAGTCTTTGAAGAAAGCTTACTGTTCTTTGAACTCCAGGGTGACAGGTGAATTTAACACATCACGTACGTTCTGGAGATCTAACTTTGAGAGGATGGTGACTCAGGTTATAGACACAAGTTGGTCAAAGGTGACTGGCAAGTCTTTTGCAACCAACTCACATTTCGTCAGGTTTATCAGGTCATGAAAGAAAGCACCGTGAAGTGCTTTTTCCTCCCATTTGGTCTTTTAGCCAGTATCGCATCCAAACTAGTTCCTTTAATAAACACACTTTTAAAATTGTTAACAAATTCAGCATATGACGCCACGTCATTTGGATTAATGACCACCCATCCCTATTTAGTGAAATCAGTGGCTTTTTACAATTCATGGGCGAAGGGTTCAGGTGGGTGCAGTGCTTTCTTAGAAGGCTCCAGTAGAGCAGATGGAGGAGACGGAGCAGAGATGTGAAGGGCTGCAGATGTAAGGGTTGGGTTTGTGCACATGTGAATTGCATCATTCCACCAAATTCTCCTACGTTTTGGAGCAGGATCTCTCGATTCAAAGTAACGCGATAAAAGACATGTTCGTGTTCATTCAGCTTTTCTCCTAGGGACGTGATTGTGTCCTGAGGCGATGGCTCCATGGTGGTCAGATCGTTCTGTCATAAGACCAACAGAATGATAGACCCACACAGAACACTGTGAAAACTTCAAAAAGCTTATTCACAAATTATTAGAGACAGAGGAAGTTGCTGTCTGTGAATTATAGAGAAGATGGCAGAGATATTGCTGGCGGTATGTGGGCGCACAAACACACACACCATCACCAAGAAAGCATGAGGACTTCTGCAAACCCTGGGACGTCCGCACAGAAACAGGCTAAAATCCAAAACAGAGACTGGCGCAGATAAGAAGTAAGACATTACCAGGAGAGTGAGGCATAACCAGTGAGTTAATCAGCAGATCCGGTCACAAGTTGAATGGTGGCAATGCCAGGAGGAGCCTCCTCTCTAAACAAACAAAAAAACACAGAGAATTAGTTATTATCCAAGCCCATGTTTTAGCTTGTGTGAGTCATGTGATGTATTTCTGTGATGTATAGACAGTAGAACAGCACAGACAGATGCCAGCATAGAGAGAGAGAGAAAAAAACACAAAAAAAACAACGCAACTGTCTGTCATGGTCCCTGTGCCTCACCAGCTGATCCTGTTTTAGGCAACATGTGTTTTGTTGTTTTTTTCTCTCTCTCTCTCTCTCCCTCTCTCTCACCTGCCGGGGCGGTGCTCATTATGGGCTCCCGCCCCTGGCCCACGCACCTGCTGCCTATCGGGGTGATCGCAAGGCTTATTTAAGACAGCAGCGCTGTGCCACTCGTCACTGGATTGTTGAGCTATCAGCGTCAGTCACTCTACTGTTTGTGAGTTAAACTCTGTAAAGTTACTTCCGTCTGTTCGCCGTTAACTCCAGTTTCTGTGTGCAGATCTACCCCGGACCTTTCCCTGCCTGCCTGTTATCGTGTGGACGAGTGAGTGGATTTGTGTTGCCCCGTTGTGGAGTGAGAAGAGAGAGCCATTGGAGTGTGTCTGATTCCCGTCCTTCCCTTCACATGCCCTGGACCCCTGGACCCCCCTCCCCTCCCTCCAGCACATTGTAAATAGTATCACCTGGTGTCGTTTGTACTAATAAACTGTCAACTCTGCTAGGATTCCCGGTCTGCGCCTGAGTCCATTAACTAAAACGTGACACTGTCATTGATTTGATCATGCGAGAACATCAAGCTCTTGGTTATAATCTTATTAAATGATCTGAGATGAAAGATGGCACCAAATTAGTGGTTAAGAAGGGAGGTGATATTTCTAAAGTGAAAATATGGAGAGAAAAAAATGCAAAATGTGATGTATATGTAGTCCAGTTATGATATGTGACTGTCTACAACTGACTGAGTGTGTAAATGTGGCACAAATAAATTTCTCTCTAGTAAAAGTACAGAACAAACATCATCTCCTATAAAACACAAATACTGTATTCATTACTTGTATTCATCAGAAATATTTATGTCATAAAGACTAACTTAATTTTTCCATTAAAAATTTAATTTTCAGTGCAGACAGACACGAACAGACTACCAGGTGACAAGACAGCGACTATAAATTATCCAAAAATGAGCAAGAAGTAATTAAATCAAATTAATTAAATTTCTGAGGGAAGAAAAATATTAAAACATAAAAATATTTTGTTTTTGCCAGAGTTTTTAAACGCAGGTAGAAATGAATGAACTGGGTTCATGTGTGTGCTTTACTGATTTACTTGTGCTGTAATGTTATTATTATTACTATTATTATTATTATTAACATTATTATTATGGCGGTTACAGTGCATTGTCAAACAGGTTTGGCCAACACTGCAGAAATAGTTGCAATTGAAGGAATTGTTGTTTACAAGAGGTTTGTTATGGGTCATTGTCAGAATATCACATATTTATGTATGTGGTGGTGCCCAGTTAGAACAACCACTGTCATGTGAAATGATACACTGCTTATAATTTTAATGTGTTTACTCCCAAGTGATTCAAATTGTTGATCTGCCGTTTTATACCGTGGCCCTGAGAGGCCAAACGGACTGCAACACCAGCGATAACAAAAACGCTGTAAAAGCACACAAAACACAACGGAAATAGGAAAAACGAAAACAGAAATGGGAAAAACGAAAACAACGTGACTGTTGTTCCCAAAGCTCACGTTACTTCTGCAAGTGTGAAATAACAGCTCCATCTTTTGAATTTGATGATAAATGAACACGTACTGTCTGAACTATATCAAATTGTGTTTTCTGAGAAATCAGTGGGAAAACAAAGATGTTACCAAGTGCGTCCCCAGGCTCTTCAGTGAGACCGAGAGAAAAGCATGAGAATAAGAACAGCTGTTATTCAACCCTGTCATCTCACGAGGAACATCCAGAGAAAAGTTGCACTGTGCCAACTCATTTCAGCTGTATTGAGTATTCCCGTCCCTCAGCGTCATACAGGGAACACTCAGCACAGCACATAAAATATCTTCACTTCCAAAATTTTTCCTCGAAGTCTGAAACTCCAATGGCTCCTCGTGACTATAGATGCACAGCACACGGACATACACAAAACAGATTTCACCACCTCCGAGACTTGCTTCCAGGAATATTTATTTGCTATTATTCAGCAAGAAACCATCTTTGTGTCACAGACTGTTGTCTCTTAATTGCAATAAGCTCTTTGATCTTGACATCATCGAACTATCAATCAACATTTAAACATCTTGATGGGACCACAGCAGCTGTGATGCCAGTGATGCCCTCCAAACACCAGAGTTGAGGCCAGAAAAGTACAACGTATGCCACTGGGTGATGAGACCAACCACCTGCTTTCTGTACCAGGACACAGTCTCGTCACACGAAAGGAAAAACAAAGCACAGCCACTGAAAAGACTAAACTAAAAAACTGGTTATTTGGACCTGAAAAGAGATAAATAAGCATAATATCTCTCTATTTTGAGCCAGAATAAAAAAAAACTTAATCAAGGAGAGACTCACTGTGAACAACGTGAAAAGGGCAGACATGAAAAGATCGATCTCTCCCCGTCACCCTCGCTGCTGTCCCGCCCTGTCTTAAATCTGCTACCATAACCCCTGACCCCAAGAATTCGACCATTAGCAGCCTCGGTGACTTCAGACCCATCACTCTTACACCTGTGGGAACAAAATGCTTTAAAGGCTGGTGCTTCAACAGATCAAAGAATAACCCCCATCAGTCTGCTGTAAAGCAAGCAGATCCACCAGTGATGCCATCTTCACTGCTCTCCATATTGCTCTTAGTCACCTGGAATGCTTTGGATCTGCTGTAAGAATGCTCTTTGTCAACTATACCTCGACTTTTAATACCATCATCCCTGACATTTTAGTGAATAAGATGGGTTGCTTCTCCCTTTTGCCATATACACACGCGACTGTACTCCCACCCACCCCACCAATGCAGTACTAAAATGTGCAGATGTCCCCGTCCCCACCTTTAAATTCCTGGGAACTCATATCTCTGAGGATCTTTCATGGTCAGCTAACAGAACATCTGTGATGGAGAAAGCTCTTAAGGGTTCAACGGATGAGTTAACTGGAGGTGAGGCTACTGGTGAGCTTCTGCCGCCCTATGGTTGGGAGTGTGCAGTCATTTGAGATTACTGTGTGGTACGTCAGCTGTAGTGTGGCTGACAAGAAAAGACTGCAAATGGTGTTAAGGTCAGTGTAAAAAAAAAAAGAACTATAGGATGTCCTTTACCCTCTCTGGATGAGACTGCTAGCTCTCGATGTCTCACCAGAGCAATAAGAATCTGAGACTGCCTCATCCTGGCCACCACTCGTTCAGCCATACCGCCCTCAAGAAGAAAGTGCAGAAGCATCAAAAGTAGAACAATCAAGAAATAGCTTCTTCACATGGGCAGTAAAGACACTAAATGCACACTCCTAACACTGATAACACATGGTATAACTCTCAGATCCAATAATTTGGTTGTGTGTGATTTAAGCAACATGTCTGTTTATTGATGTTTATTACTTTTTGATGTCTGTTTTTATGACTTTTCCGTTTCATATGTCTGTGTTTCATCGTGTTTTTTGTCCCGTATTAATGCACCATCAGATGTAACACTCTGCTCATCATACAGTATCTGCACAATGAGAATAAAAATCTTATCTTATGTTATAACCTGGTCAGCAGGTGAGGCTATGGCAGAAATGCACCTACTCTGTGAATTTAGTGGGGAGCATTCATTTATCAAATTGAGTTCTGTAATACATTTTATATATATATGTGTATATATATATATCTTTAACACTAGAAGATCATGCACATGGATCATGAGCATGGTCCAGGTAAGACTAGGTGGGGGAAAGCTTCATGATGTGGTGGGGTTCATTTGCAGCCGTGCATAAAAAATAAGGCAAAGGTGGCAAGAGGTGAATGAATATGTTAATTTCAGGGGAGGCTCTTAACCTTCATCCCAATAAAGCCAACCCACTGAGAGCGAGAGAGAGAGAGAGGGAGAGAGCGATCTCCACTGAGCTCCGGGAAGTCCACAGTGGTGTCGGGATGTATTTAAGCACCATCTCGGTTTAACTTTGCGCGGTACATGCTTAACCCGATAGTAATCCAACATTTTGAGGGGTTTGTGTTTTTTCTAAATTCCACATGTCGGACATGCTCTGAGACACTGGTCGGACTCGGACTTTACTCCTGTGTTGTATTTGGCGACCTGCAGGTTATTTTATTTGGTCTGAGCATCGCCGCCGGAGCGCAGCGGGAGCAGGACAGCCTCACAGCCTCAGGATGAATGTACCTGCCGTCATGTTGCTCATCCACTTGACCCACAGTCATTTGAAAGGTAAAGACCCTTTAATGCATCCAATAGGTTATTTCAATTATTCTTCGTGCTCTAAACAGATTCAAACTTTTTATTTTTTGTTCATGTGCCAGCATGTGTGACGAACAGGAGGGAGGAAAAAATCTGCACAGCATTATTTACACTGTTAACTGCAGGACTGAATCCACGCGCTTCCGTTTCAGAGTCTCGTCTGTCCTGCTGTGAACTGAGACGGACTGAGGTGTTATTACTGCCGCAGAGGGTGAAAAAGCCTAAAACAGACTGCGAGTGTTCATTTCAGTGTGAGCAGAATGATCTGAGAGAAACAAACAAAGACCCTAAAATTCAGGATGCGCTTCGGAGGCAGTGATAGGCTTGAATTTGCATTACTGATAGTAATAATCTGTGTAAGCGCTAAATTGCTCAATGGGACGAAACTGTATGAACCAGTGGGAAATATTAAAGTATGAATTATATTATCTTTATTCTCTGACAAATTCTAACAGTTCGTGCTATGCTTTAATCTGATGTTAGTGCTGGAAATGAAATATAAAATTGCACTCACGCACGTCCCATTACATTTACTCCACAACTTCCCACCCCGAGACTCATCTTCGCGTCTCCTATAGAAAAGTTTGACTGTATGATGTTATATACGTATAAGTGCAAGCCTAAGCGCCTAATTAACTGTTAGAATAATCACCACTTACTAATATGAAGATCAAGAAATTATGTGTATTTTATACTGTAGGTTTTGTTTTTTTTAAATAAAAGGGGGAAATTAATAATGAGCAGCGATAACATCATGACGGAGGCATGTGTGAGTCAGTAGGCGGCAAACAAGAGACCACACAACATCCACACTGCAGGAAAGTATCAGCTGCATCTCAATATTTCAGTTACAAGAGTTTATTTAATACATATTTACAGAACGGACCACATTTTTTACATTTTAATTCAATGTCCATGACGCTCTTGAGTTTACTGACTGAATCAGTATGAGTCATGGATCAACAAGCAGCTGACAGCACAGGTTGCACGAGTCCTTCCCTCTGTCTGGTCAGGCATATTTTTGTGTTAGAGGGCTCACCTGCACTACAGATGTTTCCAGTTGTTCAACTGCAGAAAATACAGTGAAGCAGAAGCAATAATTCAGCCAGTCGTGAAACCCTTTACAGTTTTTACGATTCAGTATTTTGGGTTAATTTATGTTTTGTCAGTGTACGCTGACAGAATTTACAGTGATGTGAATCAGAGGCTCCTCAGCTTATCTCAAAATCATGCTTATTTTTAAGATTTGGAGAGAAAAGCTGCAAATTGAAGCAGTTTTGATTTTATTAATATCTTTAATATATTTACAGATCTGAATAAAATTATCATTTGAGTGCGTATCGGTGTTGATCACCTGATATTTGACCCGTTGGTGACTGAATAGAAACACTCGAGGTGAACAGACAGCACAGAGGCAGACATGATGTCACTTTGTGTTCTTTCTCCACTGCTCTGTTTATCTGTGAATGTTCCCTCCGCCTCAGACAGAGGTGTGAAATTAAGTCTTTCTTTATGGTTACTGGAAGACTCTCGAGACATCGGCATACACTGTTCTTTTCCATGACTGCCTGAGTGGAGGTGGAAAATTTGACAGACGGTTCTCTCAAATGTGGTCATATTTCACGTAAAGCAGGCTGTATCTGTCATTCTATGTTCATCACAAAAACAGAACAGAGTGTGGATCCATTGATGGAAGTGGCCTGTAATTCATCCACCACAAACAACTCAGTCACCAACAATTGAACATGAATTAAAACATGAGTGCAGTGCGGGGTTATACTAAACTACATGAATTTTGAGCGAGTAAGTTCTGGTTTTAAAATCAAAGAATGAGATCACAAACTTAAAAGAATCATGCTGTGAAAATAAATTTTCCATGATCCTGATTTCATCTTTTTTAAAATATTTATTACACTTAGGTTTTTCAGATTATCAAACAAATTTTAATATTGGACAAAAACGTGCAGCACAAATACAAAATGCAGTGTTCAAATGCTGATTTTATTTATTAAGGGAAAAAAGTTAATCTGACCGTGTGTGAAAAAGTCATTACACGGCATGTGATACCAACAGTCAAACATGGTGGTGGTAGTGTGATGGTCTGGGGTTGCTTTGCTGCTGGACGTCTTGCCGTAATTGATGGAACCATGAATTCATCTCTCTACCAGAAAACCCTGAAGAAGAGTGTCCAGAAGCTCGAGAGCACTTGGGTTATACAGCCGGTGAACTAGCCTAAACAGCAAATTCACTTCTGAATGCCCCCAAAAGAAACAAACAATCAAAGTCTGCACTTAAATCAAATTCAGATCCTTTGGCATGACCTTAAACAGGTCGTTCATGTTCAAAAACCAACTAATGTGTCCAAATTAAAACAATCCTCCAAAAAGAGTGGCCCAAAATTCCTCTACAGTGACGTGAAAGACTCATTGCCAGTTATCCAGTTGCAGTTCTTGCTGCCAAGGATGACACAACCAGTTCTCTGGCTTAGGGAGAAATTTCTTTTTCACACAGGGTCAGTTAAGTTTGAATCAATTATTTTCCCTTATTAAATGAAATAATAATTTAATAAAACCTGCACTTTATACCTACATGGGTTAGTTTGTCTAATATTAAAATTTTTGATAATGTGAAACACGTAATTGGGAGAAATATGCAAAATATAAGAAAGAAAGGGGAAAAATGCAAAGAGGTGTTGTAGTTTATTTTTTAAAATGTGCTGAAATGAAGTGAAATAGAATTTTGTTTTCAGGTTGTATGTTTTCCCCTGTAAGGACTTCAGGCGAGACTGAGACAGTTCACGGGATTGGGACCATAATTTCACATATTATGGTCCAACGAGTGATTTACAGCTTTTTAAATATGGACAATCGATTTTTTGCGGACAATCAATTTTTGGCACAACACTGGATTAAAATGTAAGCGTCGGGAAAAAGTGAAGCAAAATGCAAACTGAGCAGTGTCTGGCTGCATTTCAATGCAAAGCTGAGTGCAGAATTTATAGAATTAGGAGCTGGCTACAGTGATACCTGTTTTTATTTTCAGCTATTTTCCATTGTGGAGGACAAAAGGTTTCAAACTTCTCCAAGCCTGTTTTATGACTACTGTTAAAAAAAATAAACAAAAATAAAAATAGAAAACTGGACAGTCTGAGAAATTAGCTGCCAGAACTTATTCTGTAATTTTGCACATTTATTTCTTACAATTTAAGTCCAAAGAGTCATGCTGACAGATTTCTTTTTTGTAACAGCAGCTTTTTCTTTAATGTTTAGAAAAACAGTTAAATATGTGACTTCTTTACACAGGAAGGAGAGTTTCACTGGTTCGGCCACTTAAGATCAAAGCAGGCTGTATGTGGCCCGTGATATAAAATGACTGACACCTCTGGTATCGAAGTACTGAAACAGGCATTCACAAAAAGAAGATGTCACAGCTACATTTCACTTTCTCTTTTATTAGTTGCTGCTTTTAGCCTCAGTGTCACAGTCCTGGCAGCCTACAGGACCTCCGGCCACTAGGGAAAAGTGAGTATTCCTCGACTGGCGTCAAAGAGGGTTCTACGCTACAAACTTCCCTGAGACTGCTTTGGTTGGTGTCAGATTGCTAGGGCTGCCTGTAGTTTGCATTGAAGATGGCAATTTGCTTCCAAACACCCACTGACTAAACACCAGCGAGCAGTAGTAAATCTAAAAAAGCCTGAAACTTTCCATAAGCCCTCACTATGTGCCTGTCACACTTTTATTTTAACTATATTGTTTATTTATTGTAGATTGGACTATTTTTTTTCTATTATTTTTTATTCTTGTCAACTGAATGGAGAATTATCTCTTTTCTTTAGCAACCAGTGGTTACTAGGAAGTTACTGACTGACCGGGTCTTTAGAAACTGATTTCACAGCGACTGCCAGGATCCCGAAAAACCACATACAAGTGGTCAGGGTATACAGGAAAGCCAATTTTTTCCTAGTAACCACGATGACTGGAGCCTTACATGGTGTGCATTTTAGCCAAAATCAGATGAGTGGGGATGTCAAACATGAAGTTTTCTTGTAATTTGTTTCTTTTTGTTGTTTGTACATGAGTGGTGTCAATCATAAGGTTCAGGGGCCAGAATTGACCCTCAGAGACTCAAATCTGGCCCATTTAGAAAATGGGATCAATGTGAGCTGTATGTGGCACTCGATTTAAGATGAGTTCAGCATCCCTGTTCTACATATTACATAAGGCATGCAAAGAGCTTTGAGTGCATTGTTCTTCTTAATATTTATGTTGAAAATCAATTGTTGCATTGTTTAAATTGCATGTTTTCTATCGCAAATTCTTACAGTACTGTTAAGCACTGTTATTAAAACTCTGTGGATCAGGGCCCACATTTTCTGACATGACACAAAGAAAACGGGGATTCGGTTTAAAATATGAGCCCTAAGGAAAAACTCCTATTTGGAGAGCTCATTCATCAAGTCAGGTAAATTTACTTACACTGTAGGTGTACATAGCAACAAGCTCACATAAACAAAGATTTTTTTAAAAATGACAGTAACCATTCAAATGAAATAACAAAATAAAATTGTATAAACGCCCTGGGTTAAATTTATAAAAGGGCTTAAATAAAAAATAAATTAGAGACCACTGAGAGAAATTTTTGGGAGGATGACCTCAATGAACTGAAAGAAAATTAGGGAATTAAAATATCCGTAACATATTGTGGATTTGATCGGCAGAGGGCTTTAAAAACTGTGAAGTCTTTTCTTTATTCCCTGGTCAGTCACATTCACTTAGGATTTATGCCTTCCATTGAGTGTGTTTTCTTTTTTTATGCTTTATGTGCAAAAAACAACAATAAAAGCTGGTGGATCTAGCTTATCATTACACATTAATAATAAATGATTAATAAACCATGTGTGCACTGGCCCTGTTCTCTGGCACAGTGGGTTTGAAGTAAAACCCTGACTCGTTGTTTACATCTGTATTCTGATGAGAGCGAGGACATTCAAAGTGAATGTCAGCATTTTACCTCACTGTGTCATGATGCGAAGAGATGAGTTTGGACCCAAAATGCAGACTCACAAGTAAATACAAAAATACAACAAAATATAAAAGGTAGGGATGGACCGATCCGATATTACGTATCGGTCCGATACTGACCTAAATTACTGGATCGGAGAGAAATAAAAAATGTAATCCGATCCATTAAATATCACAAAAGCATCTCACAAAACTTGCGACATGGTGTAACCCAACTCATGAGCACGTCGGAGCGGTATGCGTCACGTGATAGAGGGGCTGTGGTGTGCGAGACCTGTGGGGGGTCTGGTTGAGCATTCGGAGCCTGGCTATGTGCTTCCAAACCGGCATTTCATCTCCGAGAAAAGTGTCCCAGAGAAGTAAAGCAAGTGTGTAAGTTCATCTCTCAATGTTTGTAAAGCATTCCCACGTTAAGCTTAACAACCGATATATAGAGCGACTGCCTCTTCTCCCTCCCTCTCCTGTTGCTACTTGAAATCATGACACTGATCAATGATCAGCTAATCGGCTTTTCTGTCGTGAGTCCCTCTCTTCTTTGTTTTTGGCCCACTTTACGCCAGAAAGAGGAAACCAGCGGCTGAACAACAGCAGCATGTTTAAGCTTGATAAACTGTTGTTAGAATTTTTTTAATATTACTTTCTACACCAGGATCCTTTTCTACGTAGCTGACAGCTGGTAACTGTGCAGGGGCGGGTCTAGCAAAGTTTAGCCAGGGGGGCCGATAGGGCATTAACAGGGAAAGGGGGCACAAATAAATACTTTTCTTTCTTATTCTCATTTAAAATGTCTAGCTTTTAATAAATAATTATCTGAATCTTACAACCAAAGTTTTCATGTGATGTAAAATGCATAGAAGTCCATTATTGTATATAGGAACTATTACGTCTAATAGTTAGTAAGCTATAGTACTTTTTCCTTTGGGAAGGTACCATTTGTGCAGTCTGCAATTCTGTTGAAGAAAGATGTTGAATCTATTTAATTATTGTAGAAATATAATTAATTTAATGCATGTGTAAAACAAATGCACAGAAATCAAAGTCGATTATGTCGATTAAGCATCGTGAGGTGGAGGGTGGGGGGTGGTTCCCTATGTTTTTTTGCTGGAAGTTGGCAACCCTATTAGTTAGGTTGTTTAATATTTCCCCTAAGTACTCTTTAAAATACCAGAATAGGGAGGATGGAGTAGGTTTAAGTTTAATAGATTGATCAGTGTTGCTGAACTATGAAATATTTTGGGTGCAGTGTATTTTTTGCATACAGGTATAACAGAATAGCTTTAGTGTTGTTGTTTATTTAAACTTGAGTATGAAGTTATACAAAATGCAGCAAGATTTTTTTAAAATAAACAGTTGTATTGATTATAAAATACACTATATCGGATTCATATCTGTATCAGCAGATATCCAAATTTATGATATCGGTATCGTACATAAAAAAAGTGGTATCGTGCCATCTCTAATAAAAGGCAACAAACTCTGGGAAACTAGAAACACTAGGAGGGGATGGTAACTAATGCTCTGTCAAGGGACAAAGGGAGACTCAGACAATAAATACAGAGGCGGGTGATTAGGGGAAGAGGAGACACATGGGCACACAGCTAAACTCAATACACTTAATGTCACAAAACAGAACATGATGCGCACAGGACAACAGACAGAAACTGAAACTGAGGCACACAAACTTACAGAGACAAACCCAACCTCAGGGGTCATGACTTAGAGAACTCCTAGTGCTGGGCTCAAGCCTAGAAAAATGGGAGAGTTGCTTCAGGAGTGTAAACTCAGTGCCAATTCAAACATGCAGATACATCTGCTGTGGTGACCCGTTGAGAAATAAGGGATCAGCAAAAAATAAAAAATAAAACTACCTTGTCAGTTTTCAAGAATAATTTCGTAACTCGTAAGATTACAAATGGATTCGTGCAGATCCCAGCTGTTTGTGAGCTCTAATACCACCTTATCTTAGACATAATCACCTGTCCACTTCAAATAGCAGCAAATGATACAGTTGTTTGCTTTTTGTTTTCTTTTATTTGGTTACCTTTCATGTTTCAGATGACGGAAACACTTTGGCCGACTAACTCGCTGCTTCCCTCTCTCGATGACTCAGCGTGTTCATTTTCATGCATGGCACGGATCGCTTCACATCTGTGATCACTGTGCCATGACAGTGTAGATGGTTATTATTTACTCCCACTGTGTTCATCTATAGAGAAGTGAATATGACAAGAACAATACAAAATTGTAGATAATTGATGGGGAGTTTCTGAGGAGAGAAAGATGAGTCACAAATGTGCCTGTTTTATTGCTGAAACTTTGAGAGAACTGCTTTGATTAACAAAAAATAATATTTTGAAATGTTCACGAGTCTGTTTTTACACAGAGTTCATGCTAAAGCAGCTCTCACTGATATTCCTTTAGCGTTTTAGTATAATGTGTGTACATACTGGAGCACTGAACAGCTTAAGGAGCCAAATGTGTTTCTCAGGACTGTGTTTTACATCCAAAACAGCCAATAAAATCATGTATCTTAAGGTTGAAATGCTGCACATGTTTTATGAGGTAATAATGCTATGTTTGGAAATTACATTAGGAGACAAGAACACTCTGGGTTTTAGGGCTTTAACGCTTTATCTCCGCACTCTGACTCCTGTTTATCATCAGCATGAACAAGATGAGACTTTGGCCTGTTTGAATAATCCCAGTAATTGTTTCACAAGCCCACAGACCATCAGGCTCATTGTTCATTAGATAAAATCTATTTTACATGTTTCTGCAGATTGATTCATTTCTGCCCTGCTGTTAATATTGGTTAAGCATTTTAACAGAGTGAGTTTCCGACCTTAATATTTTTCTTCGGTATCATGATCAAGCAAACAGCTTGTGAGGCTCTAGTGAGCAGCTGCCATGATTAAATAATGGTAATAACAGATAATAAGTAATGATAAATGGTAAGTTAAGCCCCAGCAGTGCTGTCTTGCTTTATTTTCCCCATCTCTGTTCCTCTTAATGAAAGCAGGTAACACTTGATCTATTTTGTGTAGAAGAAGAGACAAAGTGACAAATGCAGAAAAAGCTGATATCTGTTGCTGGGATAGCCCAGAGAGATTTCTGTGTTTGCTGAACCAGCTCACGCTAAGAAAGCCTGTGGATTTGTCACTCTTGGTTTGTAGTATACCTCTTTGGTATGAAAAAAATAAATAAATACAAACTGCTGAAGCTCAAACTGAGCAGCAGAATGTTGGAGTAAAGGTGATTTAAGGGACTTTGAATGTGGCACAGTTGTTCGTGTTGGTCTGAGAATTTCAGAAACGGCCGATCTGCTGGAATTTTCCCACACAACCATCTCTAGGGTTTACAGAGGATGTTCCAAAAAAGAGGGTTAAAAAAAATCCAGTGAGCGGCAGTGCTCTGGGGTTTTGTAAATGTCAGAGGAGAATGGCTAGACTGCTGCGAGCTGATAGGAAAGCAAATGTAATACAAATTGGTTACAACCAAGAATTTTTGAAAAGAAAAAAAGGGACTACATGGCTAAGAACAGGAAATTAGGCTCTAAATTGCACGAGCTCACCAAAATTGGACAGGAGACTCAAAAACTGTTTCCTAGTATGATAAGTCTCAATTTCTGCTGAAACATTCAGATGTACGGTCAGAAATTGGCATTAACAACAGGAAAGCGCGTATCCATGCTCCAGGCTGCTGCTGATGGTATAATGGTTTGATGGTTATTTTCTTGGCACACTTTGGGCCCATCAGTGCCAACTGAGCATTGTTTAAACTCAACAGCTCCTGAGTGTTGTTGCTGTCCCTTCATGTGTATCCATCGGCTGATGGCAGCAGGATAACCCACCATGTCAAATCATCTCAGACGGGTTTCTTGAACATGGCGATGAGTTCACTCTACTCAAATGACCTCCACAGCCCCCAGATCTCAGCTCAACAGAGCATCAAGAATGTGCAGCCAAAAAATCTGCAGCTAATAACCCCCTCTGACAAAAAAATACTTCAAGACAGAAGATGGAAAAAACCACTAAAAAGCCAATGTATATTTAGGTTTGATTACTGGTAAAACTAATGGACAAAAAAAACAAAAACACGTAAAAGACGGAACATTTTGTGATGTTTTTATGTGAGGAAAAGGTCTGCATTCAGTAATTCATGTTTCTTTACAACTGGCAAAAAATAAATAAAAATAATGAGGAATTTCTTTCTGGTTTGTTTTAAAGTACGTCATGCTAACTAAAGAGTCATGTGTCTGACTCACTGTGGAAGACCTTAAAATAAATGAATTCTCTGATCAGACACGATGGTTTATAAGTCGTTATGCGTGGGACACAGATGCAAAAGAAAAAAAGCAGTCTAGTCACAGATTTAATGATACCTTTGATGGATTCATTAGGGGTGTTTTTGAAATTGTTTTTAAAAATACACAGAAAACCCTCAGATTGATGAATTCTTTATGGATTTTATGAGTAACTTTGGTCTGCACCTGACGGTTTTATTGCCTAGAGCTACACGAGTTGATCTCTCCAAACTCACAGGGATCAGTGTAATAATATCAACCAATTTTCATGTCTTTTAAATGTGTTTTTGCATTCTTTTCCTTTTTGTTGTGTATTTTAATTCTTATCTGGATGGATTTGCACCTTCTTCCTCTCTCTTTCTCAGCTCTGGAGACCAGCGGGGTGGAAGGAGGGGTTAGATGCCCTCTTGGCCAATTCCCATGTGGAAACATGAGTGAGTGCCTCCCTCAAGTTTTGCAGTGTAATGGACACAAAGACTGTCCCAATGGAGCTGATGAGAGACAGTGTGGTAAGTGTGAGCCAGTGTAACAGTGGTTATAAATGACCAAAGGCGGTATTTACTTTTAAGGGAATAGTATGTTGTTTATTTTATTATATTTTCTTATTTTTAAATATACTTTAGAATTTTTGAATAAACTTTAGATGTTTGTAGTTCGCATTTTATGAAACATTGACCTAATGAAATGAAAGTTTGGCCTTATTTGACCTTAAATGAGTCGACAATTCAGGTTTTGACCTGTGATTTCACTTCATATCTGTCTTTCTTTCAAGGTGACACTAAAAGTTTTAGCAAGAGAAAGAGAACGACCTGCTTAGTCAGAAATATCCTGTAGTATAATATTATACAATAAGCTTAAGGTATTCATGTTTAGTTATTTATAAATCAGTACCTGTTGTCCATTAACTACTCCTACTTAATTTTTTGTATGTTTAAAAACAAAGGACAAAAATAATATATACCGCATTCAATACTAGCATTAACGACTAGCAGGTTGTTTAGTGATCATGTACAATCCGCGCTTCCTGGTCGAAACTACACTGCGTTCATTAAGGATATTGTCTTCTGTTTTGTGTTTTAATGCGTTGGATCTTGTTCTATTTAACATAAACAACTGTCTAAAATAGTCAGTGATCACCATGGTCCTCTCTGGGTTTTTATTACCCCTATTCATCTGCAGCGCATTTTAAAGCTTAGTTTTTAAAACCTAACAATGTAACTACAGCTGCTCACAGTTTGCCTGACACCAAATATTTGAATGGTTCAGAAAAGAATCACTTTGAGGCTAACAAAGATTTGAATGAGTATATGAATGTGAGGATCAGGACTTTTTCATAGTGAGTAATCTAAAACCTGCAGCAGTATATTAATGACTAACCCTGTGCTGTCGATGTAGCTCAGATGTTCACCTGACTGAAGTTTGGTCTGTTTTCAACATCTTCTTCCTGGCGTGCGATTGCATTTGTCTCCACCTATCAGGGACTCTAACTTTTATTGGAAATAAAATCTATGGGAAACAGTTAGCATTTATACTCCAGCTTCATTGTGCTAATGTGTTTATATTATCCTAACCATAGCTGTGTAGCTAGCGACCACGTAGCACACCATCATATGCTAGCTAGCCCAACTTCAGTGAACCTAAAAATGTCACTGCTGTTTAGTTTTCCTTCTTCATTTATGTCAGAAGTGAAAGCAGAGCTATATGTTTTAATTTTTCTCAGTCAGAACATGGTATATCATCTTAAATAAAAACTAGCAAGCTAACTCCCCACTAACTTCTAACTCCGTTAAACTTCACAATCCTGTTTTTCATGGATGCCTGGATGTTAAACTTGATAGTTACACCTGGTTAGGTAGACATGCTGATCATTTTATTAAAGATGAAAGAAGTTTGACAGCTTTTAACTCTCAGTCATGCCGTAGCGTTTGTTTGAGAACTGAAGGGGCTTTTGGACCTGGAAATGGCTAATGATGTCATATAACAGGCAGATTCCCTTTAAGGTAAATACTGCTTCTTCTTTAAGTGTTAAGAAGAAGCACTACAAGAGTGCAAACCCTTATATGGTTGGGGTTTGCACTCTTGTAGTGCTTCTTCTTAACACTTTGACCTTCAGATCAATCTATTGCCCCTAAAAGGAGAATCAGTGATCAAATATGAAATATTTTAAAACTTCATACTATATTATTGTTGAGAATAGTTTCTAGGTTATAAGCTTTTGGTGAATTTTTAATCAATAAAGCTGACCTTGAATACCTTGGTTGATGTAAGCCAAAACTTAATGAATTGTTAACATGACTCCCCTCTACACCCCTGCAAAGGTTTATCAGAATTCTTTCAAAATTTTGAGGTACAGACAGCATGGCATGCACGCAAACACTACCAAATAAAAATATAACATGTTCACTGTTTAAAAACACAAAGGGAACACTTGATCATCACGGTATAACGCAAAGTCAATTCAATCTGTCCTGCCAGGAAGAAGAAACCAATGTGAATCCATTTCACCTGCTTTGGCACAAATTAAAATGACATATTTTTTGGTGGCCATCAACCATTGCTCTCTCTTTTCATCTTCCTGACTGATTTTTCTCTAACTTTGCTTTTTGTATGTGTCCTTGTCACTGAAACATTTTCAAGTAGTCTTGCAGCAAAGTCTTGAGAGTGTGGATGACTTATCCGGAGAAAAGCTGTTACACAAGAAGAGCTTAGAAGGGCATCGACCAAGCAACAGGTCTGTTGTGTACTCCTTTGTGGGAGGAGGACAAGGACTACCAATGCCAGAGTCACACAAAATGACCTCAGATGGGATACTCATATGCATATTTCTGACTAAACTGTCAGAAACAGAGTCCATGAGGATGGCAACAGGTCCTGACCTCCTTTATTCGGGCCTGTGGCCGCAGCCCAGCATCATGCATTTCAGTTCTCATTCACTAGAGCTATTCCTCCCCAGACCTTCACTTACCCCCTGCCATTGAGTGTCATAAATGAAGCAGTAAAGGAACTTCTGTTCGTTATACATCGATAATTAAGAGTGACATGCGCCTTAAACAAAAGAACCCTTCTTTTCTTCGGTGGGACTCCAGACCCAATCGAGCCTCGCTTTCCTACAACCTCTCTTGGGCCTGGGAGTATTAGCCACTGGATCAACCTTCTCGTGACAGTCTTTCTGCAACTGCGAATCAACCGGCTGAGCATGGGCACGAAGACGGTAACCCTGATAATCTCCAAAGCATCAGAAAAAGACTGAAGTACACAAGAGCCAAGTGTAATTTTCCAAAAGAAACATCCTGTTTTGCCAGTTTTAGAGAACCAATCTGTTTCAAATTACCATTCAAGACCAGGCTCATCATCTGTTGGATATTACATCTATTGTGTAAAAGAATACTATAAATGTTACCATAACATCCGAGAATAATCTGTTTCTTTTAATTAACAGTCGAGAGTCGTTACGCCATGCAAATATTCATCAGTCATTGTCAATTAAAATGCCAATGTGTTTGTAACTATTTCGTAAACACTCCCTGGGATGCTCATTATAGCATTAGTCCCACGGTAAACATGCGTTAGTATTTGGGTTTTTTAAGCGTTAATCATTTAAGCCCTATTTGAGCATACTTTTCTCATCACCCAGGTCAAGAAGGAGTGCAAATTAGTTTCAGTCTGTCTGCGAGGGCATGCTAGTTATCAGAAACCCACTCTGTGTTATATTACTTCTCCATTCTCGTCATCTGCCTCACCACCACGCTATGCAACACTGCCATAATGATGACAAGCACTGCAGTAAAGAGGTTCACTCTGTGCACTTCTTTTTTTTATCAATCTTCTTTTGTTTAATTTTCCTAGGAAAATTGGAAGAGCAAAAGTACAGTATATAAGCCAAAAATAGAGTCTGTACAATGTTAACAAGCTTGGAAGTGAATATTTGGTATGAACACCTTTGTTCTTCAACACAGCCTGAACTCTCTTAGACAAGCTCTGTTGTAATTTTTTCAGGAATCGTGCTCCATGGTGCGTTTTTACCATTATCATGCTCAAAAGTGAAGCTACTGCCAATCAGACACTTGACACAGACTAGTTGGTATTCAGGCTGGATCAGAATCTGATGGTACTGATGATACTCTGTGAATTCCATCAATTTTGACAGGAGTTGTATGTCTCTCCTGACCTCCTCCATACACAAGACCAATTAAAGATATCAAATTCTTATTCATCACTCCATAAGACCTGTTCCCACTGATTTTCAGTCCAGCTCTTGTGTAATTTGCACAAAAGTATATTTATTTAAGTAGAAGTGAAAAAGTACTGAAGTGAACTGAAGTGCTTTTACTTCTTTACTTTATACAAGTTCAATCAGCTCTGAAATGTACTCAAAGAAAGAAAGTAAGTACTTTGTTGAAGGACATCATAAAGCGAACCAGTTTATCCTGCACTCAGTTTGTTTTACAGATAGTTTCAGAATACCTTCAAGAATTACCTGCCAGTTAAAAAATGTTTATCCCTTTTTTTTGTTCGTTCCTCTTCTGTAATTACTGAAAAAGGACTGCAACTACAACATAAGGACATCTGCACCAGTTCCAGATCATTCTGCCCCATGACCAGAGTACTACGAATCTCTTTTTCATCTCCTTTTCATGAGATAATCCTTGGTAATGATTGCACCATGATTTCTGTGTTTTTGTTCCCCGTTATTTACACTAGGCTCAAATGAGTTTCATGCACATTGTGACTGGCTTCTAGTTAGAAATTACCTGAAGATCCAATTCAAGCTTTTTGTGCTAGGTTCTATGTTACCTGTAGACACAGCAGTGGTTCATCCCTTGAGTTAGGTGCTTTTTTTATGATTGAATGATTTAACATTTCTCTTAAAATGGTCGTTGTGGAATTGAAGAAATTATTTTACTGCTATAATATATCCTGCATCATTAACGATATAATCTACAGCATTGATACTGCATTAAGATGTTCATTAAAATCTGTTGGCCTCACATTAACCTTTTATTACAGGAGCAGCCATAATAATTGTATACACACGTTGCATTAAAGTTAAAACTGCATACACGCTTACAGAACACATATAGTACATATAATCTAGAAATAGGCTTGAGTAAAGGCCTGAACGTATTCAGCTTCTTATGCAATCTGTTGCATTTGAGTTTGCTTAGCAACAGATGATAGGAGATGGGTCAACAGGAGGACAAGTCTACGGGGATCTCCAGGGTCTGAGATCATCACCATATTTGGAAAGAAGATGCTAGAAAGAGGAACTTCTGTGTCTGACTTTAGTTCTAAAAATTGATTATTGACTGTCCAAGATGCAAATGCTGTTCTTAGAAATACAAAAATATGTTATAGAACGCAAGAGGGGGCGTCAAACCCCGACGTTATAAAAACCTTTCTCTGTGTATTTTGGGAGAAGAACCCCGCAGATGTGATGCTGTGTGCTTCTTCCCACGCGTGTGTTCAATAAACTCATCTGTTTAATTGCATCCTTCTGGGCCTCTGGTATTTTGGTTTGGTTCTCAATATCTCGAATCAGGACATCGTGTACAAGGACTGGACTGAAAACAATTGAAAAAGCAGACAATGTCCTTTGAAAGACCATTAGAAAATAAAAACATTACAAGAAATCTGTCTCCTTGGAACATTTTTACCCAGCACTTAGATAATGATTGGCATATTTTGTATCTTAAAGAGAAGCTTGATAACAGATGAGTTTTTTTGTTAGTAGCTTTATACAGATGTAGCTATGGTACATGAGGCTTTAGAGTTCATCTTGTGAAAAAACTGGGATAAAATAGTTCCAAAAAGTAGCTCAGTCCCATAAAACAGAAAATATTGCTCCATCACTTCTGCTCCTCATCAGCACTGACTTGTCAAAGCTGTTTCTGATTTGTGTGCAGTTACAGCTCCCAGTATAGCATCAGGGATGCGTTTAAAATGCTTTTAATGGCCCAAGGATCTGTCAGGTCGTTTGACACAGTATAATGAGTATACTCTGGTGGTGACTTCATGGTGAGGTGGGTCAACGCATACGCCTAACATGCAGCAGATTCCTGGTTTGGGACCGGGAGTAGACAAACCCAGCGTCGGGGGTTTACGAGCTAATGCACTCCTAGCGCTGTTCCCAAGCCAGGGAAAATGGGAGAGTTGCATCGGGAATGGCATCCGATTATAATCTGTGCCAAATCTAACATGTGGATCCATGTACCGTGGTGATTCATTTGAAAAGAAAGGAGCAGCTGAAAGTACCCATAATGCTCATGTGCTGGTGATGCCAGTGCAGAAAAACCTTGGTAAACTATCATTACCATCCAGTCAAGTACATTTAACTCTTTTTTCTTTGCTTTGGCAGGGGACAACATCGGATGGGCAGATTTATTTGCCCGCACACTACAGAAGACTAACCCTGTGGACCAGTACTTCCTCAATGAGTGTTGTAAGTGTGTGTGTGTGTACATTAATACACGTTAAAACGTACCTTGTGTGTGTGTGCCAGCTAGCACCAGCTAGACCACAGAGAGATATGATACAAATGATCAAAGAAGGAAAATATGATCAGTTTTTGACATCAGCTAGCAAATAATGCAGATGGTGTGATCTAGAAAAGAAGAAGGTGCCCCACCAAAGATTAATGCACAGCAATTAGCAAATCCTGACAGCTGGATACGACAGCACACGACTCACAGAATTGACTGTTATGTTGACGCTGAGGGAGAACTGTGTTGGGCTCTGGAGAAAAACAAATGCCATGTTTTCATTCAACTAATAATTTTCAGTGAGCCTCTAAATAAAAAACAATGTGTGTGTGTGTGTGTGTGTGTGTGTGTGTGTAGTATTGCAGGAGTTTCCAGAGAGCTGTGACTGCATACAGACGGATGTTGAGTGCGTGGAGGTCAGCCTGCAGGATGTTCCGTCGCTCTCGCCAAATGTTACCTGGCTGTAAGTGTCTTTTGACTCCAAGCACTCTGTCAGAGTCCTCTTCAAGTGGTTTGTTATTTTGTAGGTTAGGTTATTACAAGCTCTAACGGTCTGGCAGGTAACAACAGCCCATGTCTGTGTGTGTGTGTCACCGTGGCAAAATATGGCCTTGAAGACAGCTATACGCCAAGAACAACAAAAGAGGTGGTTTTGAGCACTCAAAGGTGTTTCTCTGTCTGTCACAGTCCCACAACCACACATGGTACAGCCACAAAGGTTTACAGGTTTGGAGAGCCCATGGATACTGACTAAATGGAGACAAACTTGCTCTTCTCTGCGTGTCTCTAAAGAAAAATATATATAAATAATTTCTTTGTCTTGCTTTTCTCATTCCATCAGCTGAAATGCTTTTTATGCAATAATTCATTGATTTGAATACTGAAGATAAAAGTTTAAAAAGTTGAGACTGAAAAGTTGAAAAGATTTTTCTTTATATTTTAGATCTATATTAAAATATTGAAGCACAGTTTAATATCCTGGGGGAAAAAACAGGGTATGATTTTCAGCAGACTAATTACAAAAGGTATACTGAGCCTTGTGTGAATTGCAGCTACCTTTTTTTAAAAATCGCAGTCACTGATTCTACCTTATATTAGTCAGTGCGCAATTAAATTTAATTGAGATGTCTCTTTAAAAAAAGGCGTAAATTTCCCCTTTCCCCTTGTAATTCATGTTTTGAGTCCCTGGATTTCCTGCTTCTGTAGTTTTCCTCTTTACAGTCACAGGCATAATCAAATCGTGACATAATGTGTTGAGGTGTTTTATCCTACTCCACTTTGTCAGACAGGTTTTATTCAAGTGATTTCTTGAGTCAACAGGTCTGGCAGTAATCAGGCCTGGATGTGCCTAGTAAAGCTGAACACAGGGTTCCATAAAATGTGCTAATCACAGTTAAGTCATGATTTAACAAGAGGGTAATTACTTTTTTACACAGGGTCAGGCAGGTTTGGATAACTTTCCCCCTCATCAAATGAAATTATTTAAACAACTAAATTTTTGTTATTTATTCAGGTTATCTTTGTCAGATGTTAAATTTTGAATATGTACACACAGAAAAGTGACAAGCAATTCATTTTTGTAATATTCAGACAAACTGAATAATTGTCAGAACTGTGTCTGAGCTTTGACTTCCTGTGAATACCTCCTCAGGAACTCGAGCTTTGAAACTCAGCTTTTGACAGGACTCTACTTTCAGTCTCTTCATGAAGCTGACAAAATAAAACCTTCAGCCTAATCTTTGATTTATTGAGCAAACACAGTCGAGAGTACAGTTATCGAACTCCAGCTGTTATTAAGCACTCACATGGCATTTTATAGGCCGGTTGTGTTTCTTGGAATTCTTTTTAATGGGCTCCTTTTCTATGTTTATTTAGGCTTTGTAAGTGTTACTTGAGGAATTCCCACATGAATCTGAGCCTGTTATGACCATATTAAAGAGCGGCAGCTGATGTTTTCTCTTAATATTTTGTTTCTAAATATTAAGTATCATTGTAATGTCTAAAGAATATCACTGCTGTCTTTCATGTCCTTTATTCAGCATTTTAGCTGAATGAGTGTGTGCTATTTTTTCCCCTTTTGCTCTACTAGCGATTGAACCTGCTGTGGCGGTGTGATTTAGCCTCATGTCCACTTTAAAGTACAAAACCCAACAAAATTTTATCAAAGCTTTAATAATTTGTCTGAGTTTTAAATTACAGTTTTGGGCTCAGCTGCGCAGACTTTACTCCCTCTTGAGAGCGTGGTGGCAGGCGTGCACGTGTGTGTTTAAATCTCATAGGTTTTAGCACTGACAGAATTAGGTCCTTTGTAACCTTATGTTGTCCTTATTGTAACCTTTTCAGATGCATTTAAACAGATGTTTTTAATTTGTAGTATTATTACTGTAGCTATTAAAGTGCAAAAATACTCAGAGAGCTTGGTTGTAGTTTGTGTGATGGTTTATTGCACATAATGTGTCAGACCTTTCGTCGCTTTCTCTCCATTTTTTCCTCTTAGTGCAAAACGTATGTTTGTGTTTTTCTTACAGCCGCATTTGATGGGTTGTGTTACAGGTCCCTGAGGAGCAATGAGATCCGCGTGTTGTCCGATTTTGTTTTCTCACAATACTCTGCCCTGGAGAGACTGTGAGTATTTTTATGCCGCCATCCTTGTGTTTTTGTTTTTTCGCTGTCTGTTTCTGGGCAATTTAGTTTTTAGTAACGGCAAATGTCAAATCATTTTTATTTGATTTTATCCTTCCTGTAGAATCTATTGTAATAGTAGCTCAGAAATGACAACGGCTCAAGGAGTGTATTGATTTTTGTTAGAGCAGCCTTATAGTGTGACATACTGGACCTGAGCATCCAGTTTTTCCAGTAGATGACTGCTCCATCTACTCGTGTATTGACAAGAAGAGACATTTTCTGTGTTATTTCTTAATAATCATGTAATAAAGTGTAACAATAATATTTCTCTAGCAGCTGAAAATAGTATTTTACATAAGAGCATATGAAAGTTTTCTGGTTTTCCTATTGTCTCAAACATAGTTTGAAATAAAAGAGCATTTATTATTTTTTATTCTGTTCTGCTTTCAGGTTTCTGCAGAACAACAGCCTCCACTTCATATCTAAGCATGCATTCAGCGGTCTGCACAGTCTAAAGAGGTTGTAAGTATCCTGCCTCGTTTCCCCTGAAGCAAGAGTATTAATTTTGTTTTTCCTTCAGTTCTCTTTTGTGTTACAAGTCGTTTTTTTAACCTGAGTGGTACTCATTTCTTACATAGAGAAAAGCAGTTGTAATTTGTGTTTTGACTCCAGGCTTTTCTGTGGAGTCTGTGGGAATGAGCAAAACTGTGTTTGCACAGTTGCATTAAAAAAAGGAAAAAAGAAAAAGAGAGAGAGAATCCAGGTGGCTTTTTTTTCTTTTTTGCAAGCCAGAATTTCTGTTTCTGTGTTTAGTGTATGAAATGTCAACAAATAAAACTGTGGAAAAAATGCCATCATTTATTTAAACTGTCTAAAGATTACTTCAATTTTTGTCTGACCAAAAATCATACCCAAAGCTATGGGTATGTCCTATGATTATACCTTTGCTGTATTTTGTTACTTTCAAATGTAGTCATAATAGTTGTGTTTTTTATGACCAAACTTCTTGTGCTTTTCATGCTTTCTCTCAGGTTTCTCAGTGAGAACTTAATCTCCTTCCTCAGTCCTGGTGTGTTCAGGGATCTAAATCAATTGGAGTGGCTGTAAGTAACTCAAAAGCATACGGATGTGCACTTTCAATAGTCACAAATATATGACTACATGGTAGCAAGGACACTGTGTTAAAAAACGTTATCCAAAGATTGTAACGTTCTGTTAATTTTGCTTTTAATTTTAAAGGTTGAGATGCAAAAGTTGTCCATTTCATCCATAGGTTGGAAACAAATCCACTAGATGGATATAAAATTATTTATTTAAGCAGCAGAGTGGAGAAGTGGAAGCGGGGCAAAAATAACAAGTTTAAACGGTGCACAGATGTGTGGATTGAGCTTTTTTCTCTCCTTGAAATCTTACTTGACTCAAGTAGTTCTTTTCCTTTTTCTAAATTCTTCTGTAAAACACAAGAGCTAATGTTGTATGCTGCTATTGTGAAATACTGCAAAACACATTTGTTTAAAAATCATATTGGGTCCAATTTGTAACACTTATCTAAAGAAATCGTAATCACCAGTGATTTATTTAATGCGATTAAGCAGTCAAACTGGGTAATCTTGTTTTGTGTGTCAGGATGTTGGACCATAACCCGCTAAGCAGCTTGTCCCAGGACACCTTCACTGGGCTCCAGTCTCTCATGTATTTGTGAGTTGCATTTTTCTTTTAATATTATGTAATAATTTTGACTTGGATTTGTTTCTAGGCTAGGTCTACTCTGAGGTCTTCACTTGCAAAATCAAAAGTCTTAAACTCTTGCAAACCTAAAGCACTCAGTAGGAAAATAAACCTTATTTTGTAGCACATGTAAAAAAAAAAAAAAAGTGTTTTTATACTTTAAAGTGTTTATCATCTTACAAAAGTAATATCGTGCATCCTGAACTTGACTTATCTTTAAATATGCTACAATGCAGGCTAATTGCAAGAGGAAAGGTGAGAGTAAATCTAGGATTCATTTTAAGAATTAAGTTTAATGCATGTTCAACTTCATATTACTGTTGCTTATGAGGGAGTTAGTATCCAGTACGGAGGCCTGTAAGGACCAAAATGAAGCCGCTAATTCCAGTGCACCTCAGATCACTTTGAGGTTTTCGTCATCTGGAATCTTTCACTTTGATACTGGTGTAATATATTCCATATGGTTGGTTTCTACACCCACTCATTTTATTCATTAGTCAAAAATTGGCCTGGTTTTAACTGATACAGAACAAGATTTGTCTCTAAGAGTAGAGAACTTTCAAAATAATTGATGTTATGAATATATGAATATAAGAAATATGAGATAACTATTGTTCTTGTAGTTACATTTCCACTGAAATCACAGCAAAGTGGATTCAGCCTCTCTTTTTATTTTACTCGGTAGCAGTTACATGTTTTTGATTATCGACAACAATTTCATGGATTAACAGAATTTGTTTTGTTATCCTTTTATTTTTTCATACTCACTGAAATATTTTTGAATGTTTGCCTCTGCCACTGGTTTCTCTCAAGACTTGTACCGACGATGATGTTTCATCTTTTATTTGGGGTTTTTATGAATGTCTTACAGCAGGCATTGATTTTGTCACATAATGCTGGTTCAAGGATCTAAATGCAGACTCGGGAGATAAAATCATCGAACAAAAAGCAAACTTTTTATTGAAGGTGGTGGCAGGGCACATTGGGAAAAAAATGCAATCCAAATTCTTCAAATGAGCAGAGACACACAGCGATGATTCAACAGACACCGTGAGAAAGACTTCAAGGAAAGACGAGTCTATTTATACACATACGCATACTCTAAGGTCATCAGGGTAAGTGAAAGCAGAAGGTAAACAAGACACAGCTTGAAGACAATCAAGTCAGCAAGACAAGAGGAAGGAAGTAAAACTAAACCCAAGACACGGGACAAATAACTGCACAACCAAAATGGAAAGTTAGAAACAATAACTAAACAGAGAAATGCAGACAAATAAATAAACCTGACATGAAACACTTAAAGATTAAAAAAACAACCTCTAATACAAACCAAAACGAGACTTAAGAATAAAACAAAATATACGCTATAACCAAACTAAGAACTGAGTCCAATATCCAGGGCCATGACACACTTCTGATTAACTCAGCTGAATTTAGGACAGCTGATAGTAGGTTAACTAATCCACATTGAGGCCTGGTTTAATTTGAGCTTAGGCTGTGAAACCAGCCATTTAACCCAGACCTGAAACCTGAGCTCTCGTTTGGGAAGGATTTTTAATTTCTCCCAGCTGTTTGGGATTAGTTAGATCAGATAATGTAAAAAAAAAAAATCATCATATTTTAACAGATATTAAGTCATCTTATGGGGACAGTGGCTTAATATCAACAAAGTATTAAACACTTTATTAAGCAGGATGACGTATAAGGTGCAGAAAAGCCAAAATGTAATGTAACCATAGGACGCAGGGTCTCAGGAGGTCAGGTCTTAAAGCACTGGATTAATTTACATTAGGTAATGCTCCATCTCTGTTTACCTATTTTCCGCCCATTGTTCCCTTGAGATTAGTTTCTTCTCCTCTGTCCACTCTGACTCATAGACCTGGCCTAGATCAACCCTAGCTGCTGCTCTTTCCACGACATGAGAACGTGATTTTGTTCTCACAATACAATTTCTTGGAAATGTAATCATCTTCAGACCTGTCAGCCTGAGCTGTCTCTGCTTGACTCATTCTCTACACGTTTTCTTAAATCCATCCACAACAGGTATCCGTCTCACGAAATAACCCTTTTAATGTTAACGTTTCAGACATAAGTGTTCTCACTCCGCCTGCCTCCTCAAAGAGTGTTTGCACTTCCACGGTGGGATTGTTAGACGGGAATGACCATATGTCTCTCATTTGATTCCCCATTCAGCTTTGGAATCAGAGTCCCTTGTCCTTACTGCCCGCTGAAGTGTTGCCACTCAAAATATTAAACATTGTTTTGATATGGAAACTGTTTCAGAGTTGAGGTCTGCCTGTGCCATAATTCTTAAGCAAATAGTGATATTTTTTACTCCACATAGTTAAAAGCCCCATCAGCTACCATTTATGTAGTTGGCTCAATGTCTGATTTTTTTTCTTTTGTTCATCTCAGCATCAGCAGAGATTTGAAAAAAGAAAATTACAGTGAACAGTTTGGTACATCCCTTCTGTTATTGTTTGGTAGTGCAGTTATAAGCATATGTCATTCCTGCCTTGGAAGGACTTATGGATCTAGCATATTTCTTGAGGAATGAAGCGCTGCTTCTCATTGGTCAGAGGGAAGTGAGTTTGATACAGCTGTCCAAGTCCAGAACTGGCAAAATCTCCCTACACTTGAATATTCCTACCACCTCATTTCAGTGTGGGCTTTATGCGCTGCCATGTCATTTTCTGTCTTGTACATCTCAGACTTCTATTACTGGCAGAAATCACAAACTTGGTTTCATCAGAAAATAGTTTTCCAGTCATCCGCTGTGAAATGCAGATATGTCTAAGCCCATCCAAAGCATCTGGCCATGTTTTCCTTTCCGAGAAGTGATTTAGAAGCACTGCTCATCTGCTAGAGACCTTTTCTGTCACTAATCAGAAGCTTGATGTGTATCTTCTTTGAGGTCGTAGCATTTTGGTCTCTCCGGCCATGCTATGGATGAAAATGCTCTACTTTCAACCCCTTGTTTTTATAGCAGGTGAACAATGGCTGCAAGGTCATTTAGTTAATTAGCCTCTAATAAGTCTAATACATCCACCTGTGTGATATGAACAAAAGATACAACTCAAGAGACTGTGAGCTTTTGGATAAAACAGGTCAGTGCAAAAAAATCAAGCTTCAATTTCATGGAGAGAAAAAAAATACTCAGAATTTCTGAGTTTCTCAGCAAAGATGTACCTGTAACTTTATTTTGAAAGGTTCATGGGCGGACATTCTTTTGTACATGCAATTATACTTACCTTTCAAAATGTATTTAAAAGTTCCCGGGACAAAATTTAATAACATCGCATAAAATCTTCAAGTCATATAAAATGTGTGATAATGTTGTGTATACACTAACTTTTTTTCAGAATTTACAGCCTGCCTTGCTGGCGAAATAACAGCCTCTACATAAACAAAGATAATAAAGTCATATGTGTCAAGTATATGACATGTGAACAGTTTCCCATGCAAACAATGTCGCTAATAATTTTGTTTCATGGGTCAAATTACTCTACTCCTCTCCTTGCGCCTCTGTCTGTACAAATAATCAATGTTCCACTCCATTTCCACTTTTTCGGGGGACAAGACAGGGGTGCCCACTCTCCCCGTTATTATTTGCATTAGTGATTGAACCACTCTCAGTAGCTTTAAAAATGGTGAAAGGATTAGGAGGGATTGATAGATGGGGTATAAAACATAAAGTGTTGCTCTATGCAGATGATTTGCTTCTTTATGTGAATGATCCTCTACTAAATATCCCACACATTTTATCAGTATTAGATTCTTTCGGACATTTATCAGGATATAAGCTTAACATCTCCAAAAGCGAATACTTTCCAGTTAATCAAATGGCTGCGGACATACCTACATCAACTATACCCTTTAAAATGGCTAATTTGGGGTTTAAATATCTCGGAATTGCAATTTCACGATCTCTGAGATTAATGCGGGAACAGAATATTACTTTACTTACAATGAAAGTTAAGTCTGATCTTTAAAGATTGAACTACCTACCGCTGTCTTTAGCTGGTAGGATCCAAATTATTAAAATGAATGTATTACCTAGATATCTATATGTATTTCAAAGTTTGCCTATTTATCTGCCTAAATCATTTTTCAGAACTATAAATGACGCTATGTCATCATTTATTTGGGCCGGTAAACATCCAAGGGCTAGTCGCTCGCTTCTTTATAGGGATAGATCAGCTGGAGGATTAGGACTGCCTAATTTAATTGGGTATTATTGGGCATCTAATATGTATAATATATTATTGTGGTGTACGTCTCCCCATACTAATTGGTGCCAGAGTGAAGCGGCCTCCTGTTCCTCGTCGTTACGTGCTTTAGCATGTGATACCTCACAATCATCCCTACTAAGCCGGGCTTCCAACCCAGTTGTCACTGAAACATTAAAAATTTGGTCACAAATAAGACGCCACTTTGGTTGGCTTACCCTCCCTCTTGCAACCCCGATCTGCAACAATCACTTATTTGTGCCAGCAAAGATGGACTTAAGATTCTCTGTTTTAGAACATAAAGGACTTGGTACTCTAGGTGACTTATACGTAAATGATGTTTTTGCAAGTTTGAATGAACTAGTTACTCGCTTTAATTTTAATAAATCTGATTTGTTTCGGTACTTCCAGTTGCGAAACTGCAAAGAAATGTTCAACTTTATTCCCACAAATCCCAACTTCCAGTGGAATAGATTTGGTTCTCAGAGCCAAAACTTTGGTAAAGGGTCATATTTCTTACCTTTATAAACTAACTTCTTCACCTAGTGAATCTCTTTTATACAGGACCAAGATGAAATGGGAGTCAGAACTTCATACGAGTTTTTCTGAGTTGTTCTGGGAGGGAGCGGTAAGGGCCATTAACTCATCTTCTAGTTGTGCCAGACTTTCATTAATACAATTTAAAGTTTTCCACAGATTACATTACAGTAAAGAAAAATTGTCAAAATTATACCCAGATAAATTTGATGATAAGTGTAACAGATGCTCACAGATACCTTGCAATCTTACCCATATGTTCTGGGCGTGTCCTAGGCTATCTGAATTTTGGCATCAATTCTTCAAAATAATCTCGGATATATTGAATATAAAATTGACTCCGACTCCACATATCGCTATATTTGGCAAACCACCAAATAACCTTCAAACTACAGCTATTCAAAATAACCTTATTGCCTTTGCTTCTCTCATTGCTAGAAAAAGAATTTTGTTGTTGTGGAAATCATCTCAGCCACCATTAATTAAAGTCTGGGTACAGGATATCTTAGGACTCAAAATTGGACTTAAAATTGGAGGAGATAAAATTCTCCATCAGAGGCTCATCGGATAGATTTTTTACTTACTGGAAACCATTACTTAAATACTTAGAAAAGGTACCAGCACGAGAAATCTCTCTGTAATCCACCATATGATGATGGTACAAATTTTTCTGCTATTCCTGGCAGTGGCTGATCTACCTTATAAAAATACTCTATTTAAAGATATTCCAGCATTATTAATTGGTTTCGACGAGGAGCAAGTAATCATTAACACAAATATTGTTACTATTGTTGGATAAGATTTATATCAATATTGATTAATGTTAAGACCTTATTTTAGGAGGCTAGCAGATGTTAATGTTAATATTAAACTATAAGGAAATGCATTAATATTTTATTGTTGATTTTTTTTATTATTATTATTTTTATTTTATTTTTTAATTTTTTTGTATGGGTTTTGTTTGTTTTTTGGTTTTTTTTTTGATGGGTCAACTCATTTTCTCTGCAAAATATTTATTTTTTCATTATTGGGAGGGAGTGGGGGGTATTCATGTATTTAGGTATTCATCTCATTTATGTTTTGTGTATGCTATAAAAAAGAAATAGGAAAAGATTATTATTTCTATATGTACTTATGTGTTTTATGACAGTTGGGTATTGAAAATAAAATATATACCACTAAAAACATGTCGCTGCTTCCTGTTGTCTGACTTTTGACTCACTTTTGCTTGACCTAACCCCGATCCTACTCTCTGAGGATCAGCACATTTATATGTTCATGACAAGAAGTCCAGGAGTATTTTGGCTCTTAAAAGTCACAGACTAAGCCCTACATCTGTTTAGTAGTCACTCTACAACTCTGTTCAGTCCTATTTAGTTTTGCGATTAAATGTCTTCCTCCCCCCTTCAGGTCCATGGTGAACACTTCACTGCAGCAGCTTCCTCATCCAAGCTTCTGTCAACACATGCCTGCCTTGGACTGGCTGTGAGTGAGAGTGTACTTGTGTGCATGCAGGTGTGTAGTGCATGTGATGTTCGTGCACTAAAAAGTGTAGCAGTTATGCTGATGAGTGTTTGTCCTTGTTTGCATATATAAATAACAAATTAGACTGGTATTATAGAGGTGATACTGAGTTGCATGACAGTTTGAGTCAGCCGATATCTCTGGGGCTGCTCAGATTTGCTTTATTATTATTTTTTAGCAGATTAAGTGAAAGACAAATATCCCATTTAATTTTTCTTTCATAACTTTTACCAAAAAACCTATGAAAATTACACCTTTATATTTGTATGTTTAGTAAATGTATTTTTTTCCCTCTCCTCCTGTTTTCACTACTCTTAGGGATCTTGAGGGAAACCAGATTCAAACTCTTAACTACTCTATCTTAAAGACATGCAGCAAGCTTGAAGTTTTGTGAGTATCCTGCTTTATTAAAAATGCATTAAGATTGCTGAAAGCTCAGTGTTTAAAGAAATCTGCACACCACACAGAAGGTTTTCCAAAAGATAAGGTAAAGAAGGTGTTTTTTGATCTTCAGATGCTGCATATATACTCAGCAGCTACTTTGTTAGGTACACTTATTAACTGCTCATTAACACGAATATCTAATCGGCAGTAACTCTGTGCATTTAGGCATGAAGATATGGTCGAGACGACCTGCTGAAATTCAAACTAGGCATCTAAATGGGAAAGAAGAGTGATTTAAGTGACTCTGAATGTGGTATGGTTGCTGGTGCCACATGAGTTGGTGTGAGTATTTCAGAAACTGCTGATCTACTGGGATTTTCCAACACAACCATCTCTCGTTTTTACAGAGAATGGTCCAAAAAAGAAGAAATACCCAATGACCAGCGGTTCTCTGGGTGATGTCAGAGATAAGAGGAGAATGATCAGACTGCTTCAAGCTGATATGAAAGTAACTGTAACCCAAATAATCACTTAATCACTTACAACCAAGGTACACAGAAGAGCATTTCTGGACACATGACATGTCAAATTTGAAGCAGATGGGCTACAGCAGGTGTCACTCCTGTCAGTTACAAGAAACTGAGGCTACAATTTACACAGGCTCACTAAAACTGTCCAATAGAAGGTCTTGATGCATGCTCAATCATCCAGGTAAGGAAATCCCATAAAGTTGATTCTGTTCATCTGGACGTAACGTTTTCAGTGGGAGAAACATTTTGTCATTCATTCAAAGACTGACGAGACTGAAGAAGTTGCTTGAATGAGCGACAAAACGTTCCTCCAACTGAAAACTCTACGTCCAGATGAACAGAATAAATTTTTTGGGATGCCCAAAGAAGACTGTAAAGATGTTGTCTGGTCTCATGAGTCATGATTGCTTTTGCAGCATCTGGATGGTAGCATTTGGCGTTAACAACATGAAAGCATGGATCCATCCTGCCTTGTGTCAAAGCTCGGTTTTAGTGGTGGAATAGTGTGGAGGATATTTTCTTGGCACACTTTGTATCCCTTCAGACCAGTTGAGCATTGTTTAAAAACCACAGCCTACCTGAGTATTGTTGCTGACCATGACCACAGTGCACCCATTTTCTCTTGGCTCAGATCACTTTGAACTGGTTTCTTAGAGCAGTAGAGCAGATGTTTCAAACACAAAGCCCCAGCAAAGACGAGACTATGCATAAGACATAAAAGTTTGTGTCTTTCGTCTTTCTACTTTAGAAATATGTTTTTGTTTTTTACAAAGTGTCCACAGTAAAAAGAATCACTTGTTGAAATGTTGCTCGTATCTAAACTATAACAGAATGTGATGTAGATACAATATTACAGCTGTTGCGTTGTTAGTCTATAGTATGCTTAGTTAAATTAAGTGTACTAATGATGGTGTGTTTGTGCATGCTCAGCATATCTTTGGGGTCTCAATTGTGCCTAAATGCAATTAATGTTGTGTTTACAGGAAATACATAAGAAATTATGGACTTTTCTTACATATCACTGCAGTTAGTTAATCATCTTTAAGGCACTTGAACTTAAGTGTTTAGAAAAGTTTGCATTTTAATCCTTTAATTATGTTTTCTTCTAGTTTATCTCTTATTCTCTCCGCTTTGGACGCACACCCTCAGACACACTTGTTCTCTTTTTATTTGTTTTATTAATTAACAAGAACAAATGCTGCTGTGCAATCAGATTTCTAAGGAATTGGTCAAACAAGCATAGAAATGGAAATTGTCGCAACTAAATGTAAGTTCAGATCTGGCCTAAACTTGCTTGGAAACTTGGCTCAGGTCAACAATTACACTGTGGTAAGCAGGCCTGCTGATCTTGGCTTAATTAGGCTTCTCACCAGCTCTTTTTCTGCAGACATGCTTGTAATTAGCCACAGCTTTGGAGTTGGCCTCGGCATGCAATCATGTCACTAGAGCCAGCAGCTCCTGAGGATATGCTTAAGTAAAGCTTTTCCTGGGCACATTGTGCTCTTCATTTACTTTTATCCCAGATGTGGAGATTCATTGGGTTAAATAGGACATAAACAGAAATTAATGCTCTGGGTTTTAGTCTGCCAGGTTATTACTCCAGCTCCATCCCTACCATGTGATAATGAGCTTGTGGGATGGCACCTATTCATTCACTTGTCACCATATCTGCCAGAACACCATGTCTGTTGATTCAACTATGGGGTCAGTGGATTGTGTGTATGGACCTTTCGCTTCCCACTGTCGACAGGATCACCCCATACACCAACAGAGGCAAGAAAAATGCCATGCACTTAAATTTATGCTCTTCCACTTCGGTGAGCCAAGTCTCAATCTCCTCGGTGGATGCTGCATCCCTGACCTTACCAAGGCTGCCGACTCGCTGTTTCACAAAGCCCAACAGTAAAGCCTTTGCTTTTTAGGACCTACCAGAGCAGCTCATGTGCCTCAGAGGAGGTTAAACTGACATCTAGACAGGAGTGTAATCAAGGTTTGTTTCAAATGAATGCACGTGCGGCATTTTTAAACTCCTCAAATAAAAAGACAACATAGGACTGGGAGGAGATGAGCCATGAGGTTTGGCAGTGAAATGAGCTGAACTAGAGGAAAGGATTCACATGATGTTCAGTGAGAACGGAGTCCTAAGCAGGGTCATGCAAACTTTGAGGACATGGTTAAGACTGAGTAAAGTAAATGAGATTGTATCCATTTACACCAGTTTTCCAACAACAGGGAGCTGAGCAGCACTTTTGCAGCTCTCTGCATGGTTTCTGACAGCAGCTCTGCCTTCTTCAGGTTACTGATGGACAACAGGATTAGGACAATTCCCGAAAACACCTTCCAGTCTCTGTGGAAGGTGGCTGAACTGTGAGTAAGAGCATATTCACAGAAAGTCAGTGAAACCATGTACAAAATAAATAAATATACACCACTGTCTTCAAGTTCACTCAAAGAGATTCTGGTGAGGCTGGTGTTAGTCAGAGAAGTTTTATTCTGATGAGATATGAAGTGTCAGGGATGAATAGTGAAATGCTTGAACTAGGTTTTATGCAATCACTCACAGAAAAAAGTGAGTATGAAAAGAAACCTGTGTAGAATTTCATGCAAACATTATAGTCTATGCATGTTTACACTGTCCATGTTTGGAATTGAATGAGAAAAAATGTAAATGTGCTCTAAAATGAGTCAGGAGGTTTAATTGTTCCCTTGTTTCTCTTTCATCCTCTTTAGGGATCTGTCTAGGAACAGGATTAGGGAGCTGCCAAAAAACACCTTCAAGAGTCTCTCCAAATCCCTCCTTAAACTGTGAGTAAATGATAGTGTGGAAAATCATTCTTCATTATGTGGGTTTTGTAACAGGAGTGAACTAGGACAAGGTCTAAAGTAGGATTAAGAAAAAATAACCTTGTGAAGGTTTCTGAGAGTGTGACTTATTCTTAGTGGGATACATGGCGACTGTAATCAGATGCAGAATACAACAATTTTTGTTGGAAGCTTTGAAAGAAGGAATTTATATAATTAATGTAAAAGAAAAATCAATCATGAAACTGTTACATTGAGTTAAAATAATAAGTGCAAGCATCACATTTTTAGATTTAGGGTTTTGTAAACTGGGTTTATTTATGTGGCAATTCTATATAATCCTCCATTAATCCTCTTGCTTCATTATCATTTAGTGGTATTTTGAGCTTCTATTCCATTATGTGAGAGGAAAATGATATATAATAATGTAATGTATAAGAAATATTTACAAAGTGAAGACAAGCAGTAAAATCCCGTGTCATACTGCAGTAATGGTGCCACACTTGTTTCATGTAAAGAGGTTTTTTTGATATTTGATATTAATATTGAAGTATTACTTTATTCAAATACAAATTTTTACAGTACTTTAGCTTTTTCTTTCATAAAGGCTCTCATTAAATTCTTCTAGCACTTTTCTTCTAAACTTTTATTATTAATTCAAGTGCTGTAACAAAATTATTTTCCAAATGAAGGATAAATAAATTATTATTAAGCACTTTTACAAATTCCTGATACCCAATACCATATATCTATAGATAGATAGATAGATAGATAGATAGATAGATAGATAGATAGATAGATAGATAGAGGAATGCCATTTAGGAAAATATTATATATATATGTACATATATATATATTACAATAAAGGTCTGAATATACAGAATGAATGAACCTCAAAATGGCATAAGCTGAACTATTTCAGTACTTTGAGTTTGACAACTTTTTGACGACAGCTGTTCAAACTACAAATCGTCTATATTGTGGCAACTTGAAGATCATATTTTCATTTAGCAACATTTCTAATGCTTATGAATAATGTTCAACAAAATGTTTCTGGGAGAAGATTATGCACAATTCTTGAGGGAATTTATCAATCACTGATGGAGATGTCAACTGAGATAACACTTCAAGCAGAAGATGAAGCACATGATATGGGGTCATTATACCATTTTACATCTCAAAGAGGGAGGCCAAGATAAGTGATAAACATGGACATAAATTTGACGTCACTTTTCATTAAGTATATTCAGAAGATCATTCTATATATATGCAAGTTTCATTCTACATATGTTCAAGTTTCATTCCATATATTCAAGTTTCATTCAAATCTCACAAACATATATATATATGGCATAAATGTTGCTCGTATGCATTGTGTCGTGCATCAAGGCATATGGACTGTTTGGATTTTGTAGTGTTAACCGCATGTATAAAATGTCTCAGCCTTTTCTATGCATACTCAAATCTTCCACTTATTAGGTAAAAACAACATTTCTGTACTTTTGCCTCTTAGTGCTGAAGGGGAAAAAATTACCAAAATGAATGAACCTTAAGACAAACCTGTTTATGAGCAGCTGCTGAAGACCTTTTTTTGGGAAAGGAGGGGCCAAGACTGGAGATGCTGTCAGTCAGAGTAACAGCGCATGAATAATTGCTTTCATAAAACTGTTGCGCTCCAGTTGGTTCGCTGGCGTGTGTGTGTGTGTGTGTGTGTGTGTGTGTGTGTGTGTGTGTGTGTGTGTGTGTGAGAAGTGGAAAAAAATAACTCTCTAAAGATCAATAGGGACATGGCGTTAAACTAGTTTGTCATTAAAACGGGACAGTCCCCAGAACTTAAATCAAATTTGGCATAAGTTTGGCTTGAAGTCTGAACTAGCTTGACTGAAGGTTTCTCATGCAGCCGTCATGTTTGTGTGGTTTGTTAGGCCGAAGAGTGAGTCACGAACTGAGGCTGCAGTTCTGTTTGGATGCTGCCCATTATTCACAACTTTGCCGCTCTCTGTCTCAGCCTAGTCTATTTCCCGCCAATAAAATCTGATATTAACGTAGCCTCATCAACCTCAAAAATCTGCACTGAACTCACGGGTTCAGTGCAGACTTAAACTGACTTAAACTGCAGTGTTCTGAGGACGGAGTCTTAGATTGGTCAGCTATTTTTCTTGGCCACATCATGAATTAAGCTGTTTTATCAATACTTTGTAACGACTCCAACATTAACATACTGTGTCCATAATAACTCTTCTCCAAAGAGAGGCCATATAGTTTACGTGAGAATGGAGTGTTCCAGCAGAAATGATGGTGATCCCTCTTCCCTCACATTAAAACACAGGTGTGCACAGACATGCAGGAAGATATAAAAAACACTGACCTTTTACTGACTAGGAGAGGAGCACTCCCGTTTCTGTCACGAGATTCTTTTGGACAAATTATTTCCATGACTAAGACTTAACTGGAACAATGAGATTCGGCTATTTTCCACAGCACGAGCTATCCATGGAAATGTTTTTGAGTCTTGTGGATCCCACACCTCACAGGAAAGAGACAGGCGGAAAAGGCTGATTAGGGGTCTGCTTCTTGAATCACTCGCATCACAGAAGAATCGCTGTTTATTGAGACCATTGGGACAATCTGCTGCCCTTATTCAGTGTCACATAATGCACATACAGTAACACATCCAATGAAGAGTGTTCCCCTTTTAGTGACAAAACAGGCCTGGCCCATCAAGGCATGGACTCGACTAGACCCCGGAAGGTGTGCTGTGGTATCTGGCACTGTTAGCAACAGATCCTTCCATCCTGTAAACTGTGAGGTGGCGCTTCCATGGATCAGACTTGTTTCTCCAGCACATCCTACAGATGCTCGATTGGATTGAGATCTTAGGAATTTGGAGACCATGTGAACACCTCAAACTCATTGTTGTGCTCCTTTTTCCTTTTTGGACCCCTGCTATGGACACACTGGGTCCAAAAAGCAGCATGGTCAACATGGGTACCATGAATGATCTGTGAATATGCAGCACAATACACAACAAACTGTGATGCACTGTATATTCTGACATGTTTTCATCAGTTTGCAGTACAACAGCTCATATGTTGGATCGGACCACACAAGCCAGCCTTCGATTCCCACGTGCATCAGTGACCCTGCCGCTGGTTCACCACTGTTCCTTCCTTGGGCCACTTGTGATAGATAGTGACTACTACAGACTGGGCACACCTCAAAAAAGCTGTTCTGACCCAGTCATCAGTTTGGCCCTCGTAAAACTCGCTGAAATCCCTACGCTTGCCCATTTTTATTTTTCTTAAGATTTTGCACCCACTAACAGGCAGAGATGGGCAGTAACGTGTTACTGTAATCTGATTACTTTTTTCAAGTAACGAGTAATGTAAGGGATTACTATTGCAAAAACGGTAATTAGATTACCGTTACTTTCACGTAGGAACGCTGCGTTACTGCGTTACTAAAACCGTGATTTTTTGCGAGAACGTCTCATGACAGTGACGTAAGCGAGTGCGACGTTCGTGACAACAGCTGTCTGCAGATCATAATATATCGAGTGCGGGACAGAGTGTAGCATGCAGCGTTTAAAGCGTGGAAGTACTGACCTTATTTTGAGTTTGATTCCATAAAAAGTAACAAAAACATTAGTGTCCGTTGTGCGTGGGAAGAAAACTTCTTTTTACAGCGAAAAAACCCCTAAACTTCCAAGCAAGCACCGAGTGTACTACGACGTAATGTGAAATTCACAGAGAAACTCGCGGATTCTTCCACTGACCGCTGCGGCACACCTGCACCAGGGTAAACCTCCGCCTACCCCAGTCCTGCTTTACAGGTGAAAATAGAGCAACAGGACCGCTAGTCTTTGATTTTATTTATTTTCTGCTGTGTTTTACTTGCATCTATTTGAAAGAGTGAGTGTAAACACAAAAAAATATTTTATTTTATGTGCTGGAATGTGCAGAAAATAGGTTTAAATGTTAAACAAATTTCTTCCAGTCAGAGAATGTTGCATATAATTTCATTTTTGCTTGATGCATAAAGTTAAAAGATTAAAACTAATAAAACAAGTTTTAAAAAGAGACTTTTCCATTTGATTACATTTTGTATGATGAATTATGCAGAAAAAGTAGAATTGGGCTGAAAGATCTATCGCTTTATCACCTATTCAGGTTGTAAATCGTGTTTTTAAAAAGTAACTAAGTAACTAAGTAATTAATTACTTTTGAAAATAAGTAATCAGTAAAGTAACGGGATTACTTTTTGGGGGAAGTAATCAGTAATTAGTAACTGATTACTTTTTTCAAGTAACTTGACCAACACTGTTAACAGGTGCCATGTTGAAGAGATAATCAGTGTTATTCACGTCACCTGAGATGTATGTATTAAAAGTTACATATTGTGAGATGAACGCTACATCTGTTTAATCTGTTGTTGCCGTTTTTGCACCACCAGCATTTCAGACCTTTGGTTTGAATTTCCCTGAAGCCTAATTTGAAACAACAGTGCATTCAAGTTCCCTTGTAAACATTTTTGTTTTTTTACTATTTTGTCCTTCACGTGTTACCAGTCTGAAAAACAGCACTATATATAGTTGAGCCAAACACTGAGATAAAGCCTGTAAAACAGCCTCAGAGTCATCTATTGAGCTGCACGTAATCGTGGAGGGAAGTGCAGGCTGATCTCACAGATCACTCAAAAGCTGTCCATCATGAAGTGACTTACAAAACAGGAAGAAATTAATTAAAAATATCAAAGTATCAAAATATGCTATTGCACAGATCTATCCTGCCATTGTTCATTGCAACATTTGTGGCTTGTAGTTATTCAGGCCCTCTAAAGAAGACTTTAAACTTACTCTAAACCATGTAATCTGAGCAGGGGGAAAAGTGCACAAAGCATTCTGTATCTAATGTCAGGTGTAATTGGACACAGACACAGACGTCAGGAATGTACTGTCATTTGGCCATTTGTTATATTTCATGTTGACAGGCTTTGTTGTGTTTATCATCTGTTTCTTGTTTCAGAAATATCTCCCATAATCCTCTCCTCCGCATTCATCCAAGCCATTTCCACCACCTGACACATCTTCAGTCTCTGTAAGTACTCTGACGTACACACGTTTGCCTTTTTTTTATACATGTGAGGACCTTCGTTACATCACAACTACATGCTTAATTTTAATAACTTTCCTCTAAACGTTATTCTAACCTCAATCGTGAATACTAGTTTAAATCTTCAAACACTTCTTTGAAGTCATCTGGGACTCTCCAGAATATTTTTCTAATGCATTAATGGCTTCTTCACTTTGATGTCTTAATGCCGAAATTGGTCTTCGGAGTTTGCTGTAGTCTAGTGCGGTGGTGAAATCTGTTATTTCCTACAGAGCGCTGGAGGGAATTGAGATCTCAGATATTCAGACTAAGGTGTTTCTTCCCATGAAGAACCTCTCCCACATGTATGTGCAACACACAGCCGTCACTTCAGAATAACCAGCATGTTTCGTCATCTCTTCTTTGTGGGTTGTTTTCTTTTTTTTTCTTTTTTTTACTATTTTTCTCTTTTCTCTACAAGCTATTTCAAGAAGTTTCAGTACTGTTCCTATGCACCTCATGTGAGGTCCTGTAAACCCAACACAGATGGCATCTCTTCTTTTGAGGACCTCCTGGCTAACATGGTGCTGCGGGTGTCTGTCTGGGTCATGGCCTTCATCACCTGCTTCGGTAACCTGTTTGTCATCGGCATGAGGTCGCTGATTCGTGCTGAGAACAACCTGCATGCTGCCTGCATCAAAGTTCTCTGCTGTGAGTAACAACGTAGCACCGCGTGAGCCAGTCTCGCAAAATAAAAGTACTTGTAAAAGCGGCGATAAATCTAAATGTCAAGCTGTTCTTTTGGAAAGTGAATAAGTCAGCTTAGCCTTGCTTCTATCCAATGAAATGGGATGAAGAAAATGTTATGTCTGATCATGCTGGCAGACTAATAAAAGTTTGTTATGCTGGGATGGGATCGAACTGCTTGGAGACTTCCCAATCTACACACTTCTCCTTCATTCTCCTCTTTCACACTCCCTGTGCCTTTCTATGCCACTGTTGCAAAGCCTACTCCAAAAATGCAAAAACTGGGACACTAGTAAATACTACTGTAAAGTGGAAATAAAAACAGAATGCAGTAATTTAGAAATCTCATAAAGTTTTACAGCTAAGAAAATGTTCCAGATAAACAATCAGCTCATTTTGAAATTGATGATAGCAAAATTTCACAACGAAGTTGTGACAGGGTCACATTTACCAGTGTGTAGCATCCTGCCTTCATTTAACATCAGTCCATAAAAGTCTGGGACCTGAGGAAATCAGCAGCTGGACCTCTGGAGGTGTAGCCTTTTCCCATTCTTGTCTGACAGAGGACTCTAGCTGCTCAGCAGTCCTGGCTCTCTAATGTACCCTCATACCATCAGAGAGCCAGGCATCCATGTTTTCCAAAAGGAATTTTAAATTTCAATTTGTCTGACCACACAATAGTTTTCCACTTTGCCTCAGTCCATTTTAAATGACCTTTGGCCCAGAGAAGATGGTAGCATTTCTGGATCATGTTCACATATAGCTTGTTCTTTGCATAGAGCTTTACACCTTCTTGGATGGCACAATGAACTGTGTTCATAGACAGTGATATCTGGAAGTGTTACTGAGTCCATGAGGGAATTTCCATGACAAAATCAAGTCTGTTTTTAATGCAGTGAAGTCTAAGGCCCTTCAGATCATGGGCATCCAGTACTGATATTTTTCTCCAGATGTGATGCATCTTTTGATGATATTATGTACTGTAACTGGTGAGGTATTCAAAGTCTTCATAAATTTGCAGTGAGGAAAACTGTTCGAAAATTCTTCAATTTGTGTATTTGTACTTTTTTTTTTTTTTTTACAGATTTGTGAAGCTCTGCTCATCTTTACTTCTTAGAAACTCTGCCTCTCAGAGATGTTCTTTTTATACCCACTCGTGTTTCTGATTTGTTGCCAGTGAAGCCAATCAGTTGCAAAAAGTCTCTGCAGCTGTTTCTTTTTAGTATCAGTTACTTTTGTTTTCTGGGTTCTGTTGTGAATAACACGTGACTATGGGTTTATGAGATTGGTATTTGTGTTTACACAGGATCCCAACATTTTCTGGATTTGGGATTGTAGTTTGTGTCTCCCCTCATGGTAAAAAGCTTCCCTCCCTGAGTCTGTTTCTACTTGAGGTTGCTTCCTCTTTAGAGGGAGTTCTTTCACCACTCTGTTGTCTATTGCTCGCTCATATGGGATTGTCCAATCAAACCATGGGATTGTGGCTATATTAGACTGTCACAATATGAACAAAACTGTCTGGAAGCAAAGCTGTGTCCACTTGGTTTGTTTCCAGAAGTAAAAACATGTTTAATTTTTTTTCTTTAAATGTAATGTCAGAAAGCTAACAGCATTGTGTTAGAGAAAACAAAAACAAGAGACTAACTCACTTCTCACTTCTTTGGAGATTGCAGATAGCTGCGTCTTTAATGTGACGAGCAGATTGTTCTTTTGTATTTTTTTGTTTGTTTACTCTGTCATTAATGAATAAGTAAAGAAACATAATCATCCAACTCAAGGACGGGCTTTCTAGGAACATTGAAAATTTGATATAATACATTAGACGGTGAGAAGCAAGTGGGCTTGAGTTCAGATCCTTAATTAATAAACGGAGGTAAATTTTGAGTCTGTGAGAAATGCCTCTTAAAATGCAGTCGAGGTCCTGTCAGATCATTAAAGAAATTCACAGACCCCCACCCCCCAAACTTCGGGTTGAGCGGTTTAACAATAAATATATCCAAATTTGTAGCTAGTTGTGAAACTTTAGCAGCTATAATGCATTTACCATCTCACTAAAATTGCATTTTTAATCCAGGGGTGTCTTTGGTTACAGGGATCATGTTTTTAGTTTTAGTTTAACCCACCCATCTGCATATAGCAAGATCCATCCATGCTTGCTTACTCTTGCCTGTTGTGGTGACTTAAAAAATATTATGATGCTGTTTTGGGGAAGGCTGTAGCTGACAGATGGGCTTATAATCACACAGGGCACATCTGCCAGTAAATAGACTCATAGATGTCATCCGTATCATCCAGGTGCTGACTGCCTCATGGGCGTGTACCTGTTTTTCGTTGGCGTATCTGATGTAAAATTCCGTGGTCAGTACAACCGTTACGCCCTGCTGTGGATGGAAAGTGCGGAGTGTCGGACCATCGGATTCCTGGCCATGCTCTCCTCAGAGGTACTGCGCACGTATATATCGCACTTCAACACACGCAAATATGCATGCAGATTGAGACAAACTGATCTGTACCGTAAAATGGACACAGCACAAAGAGTTGCACTTACACATCCTTCGCTTTTTGCTTGTACTTTTGCCCTGCTGTTTTCAGCTAAAGTAGCTTCAAGATTAAAATCATCCTTTGTTCCGCTCACTGGCCGTATCAGCTTGTTTCGGCTCTGCATTATATAAATATCATGTTTTAAAGTACTCAAATTATGCCCTCTTTTACTTTAAAAACGTGTTTATAATTCACTCTCACTCGTTGCATTTAGTTGTTGTAGATGGAGACATAACAAGCCTCAGCTGGAGTTTAACAACCCGTCTCAGAACTTTATGCACTTTCCAGGATAAATCATCATTAGACTGCATTCGCAGCAATTCAGAAAATTGACTTTATAAATGATGTGAACCCAAATGTTGATTCCTCTGTCATAATAGAGGTTCTACTAATAACAGTGCAGCCAATATTCAAAGCAGTGTTACAATTTATAAGTTAAAAACATGTTGTTTTTATTTGCGGTGCATGTTTCTCCTCAGGTGTCTGTTCTCCTCCTGACCTACCTGACTCTGGAGAAGTTCCTTGTCATTGTTTTCCCTTTTAGCAATTTGCGCCCAGGCAAATTTCAGACAGGGGTAAGTTGCACTTTTCATAATGGGGAACAATGTGCCTGATGAATGTCATCCAACTGTTGTCTTTATCTACAAAGTAATTATCCCTCTTATTTTGAAGAAAAACTGGGTTTGTGCTGCTGTAATATCATCTTTAGGTTGGTGTTTAAGTGGATCAGAAAGTGTGAAACAACCTTTAAGCCTTCAGTCAGAGAATTTGTTTTTAAAGCACAAACAACAACACATATTCAAGTGTCATCAACCCAACTTTTGGGTTGATGTGCCACTGTTTTTTTTATTGTTTATATAGCTTATCTATGTCATCTGTATGAATTAAAAATGTGCACTATATGGCTGAAAGCACCGGGCCACAAAGCACCTAGCCATGTAGTCTGTCTTTACAAACATCTGTGCAAGAAGTAGACACTGAATTTGAGCTGATACTATATTAGTATACACTGTCAGTTTGTAAAATTTCTTCCCTTCTACGTATTTCACAATCAACTGTAAGTAATATTATTGTAAAATGGAACCACATCAACTTATCCAGAGTTGCAGACCGAGCAGGGTTGATGAATGCTGAAGAACACACTGCACAAAAGTCCTCAACGCTCACTGACTCATCAGCACAAAAACTGTTTGCTGGGAGCTTCATGCCTTCAGTAGGTGTAAAGTACAGGTAGCTCATTTTAGTCCACTAGTAATCTGAGCTGTAAGGGGAAACAGTTTGTGTGGAGAACAAAAGAGGGATATCCTTTGTTCTATTGGTATGGTATGAAGTATAAAGTAACCCCTGAATATCACCAGAAGTCCCAAAAATATTAAACATTTACAGATTTACTACAGTCTAATATTCATTTTACTGCTTTGAACCAAGTCTAAGAGTCAGCCATTTACTATAAATACGCCTCCACCCACCTCACATCCACCAGTAAAGAATTAAAAGACCTACTGCTTGTTCTCCCAGATTGTCCACACAGGGGCAGAACATGAAGTGACTCGTCAGTCAGCAGGAGGCAACTTGATTGAACCAAATGTTTGGAGTCTGATTAAATAAATGTCAACTAGAGTTTGGAAACCCAGGCAGTCACAACTTTTCTTATTTGGGGAATTTGAAGAGTACTTTGTGTGAAGTCCTGACAGCATGTATGTTGTCTTGCTTTAAGGTGGTCCTGGCTTCGATCTGGTTGCTGGGGTTTATTATTGCAGCCGTGCCCCTAATGAATGAGGACGTCTTTGGGAACTACTACGGACGTAATGGGGTCTGCTTTCCCCTGCACTCTGACAGGCAAGAAAAACCTACTGCCAAAGGATATTCCACAGGGATTTTTCTGGGTAAATAGAAGATTATTTTTTTAATGAATTTTCATTCCATATTTTATACTTACATAAGTAAGAGACACCATTCAGAAGTAGGAATAATTCTTTGTATTATTGTAGGGTCTTTACCTTACAACATAAAACGCCTTGAGGCAGCCGTTGCTGTGATTTGGTGATGTAAAAATGAAACTGAATTGAATTGGAGTTCAGTAAAAAAAAAAATTTTTAAATTAGCTTTTCCAGAAAAAAAAAGACAATCTTCCATTTAAACTTTAAACACCCAGAGAAATGCAAAATTGTTCATTATCACAAAATATACAAAGTGTAAAGTACAAAAACTAGGCAGTACAAATCTGTGAAGCAGAACTGTCAGGTTGCACACTTTTCCTGAGTTCAAAACCACTTAAATACTGCATTTAATACTGTATGAACTGCATAACGCTGTTTGATATAGTCCCAGCCAGCATGAAAAGCATTTGCATCTCTTTAGGTCTAAACCTGGTGGCTTTCCTGGTGATTGTATTCTCCTACTCCAGTATGTTCTGCTCCATCTATAAAACCGGCATCAATGCCACCGACCTGAGGAGCAGGCTGCACAGAGATGTGGCTGTGGCCAACAGGTTTTTCTTCATAGTGTTCTCTGATGCCCTCTGCTGGATTCCTATATTTTTGGTGAAAGTCCTCTCGCTGCTGGAGGTGGAGATACCAGGTAAGAAATGAAACAGCTGCCTTATAGTACTTATAGTATCTTAGAGGTTTTACATGTAATTTTTTAATATAGGTCACGGTGTTACTTTATAGAATTGTTTGCTAAAAAGCATCAACACAGTTATATTTCTCTAAATTTCAATCACTTGTGAAATGTTTCCTTCTTTAGGCACTATCTCCAGCTGGGTTGTCATCTTCATCCTTCCCATCAACAGTGCCTTGAACCCCATCCTGTACACCTTGACCACCAGCTTCTTCCGAGAGCAGGTGGAAGTTTTACTCTGTCACTGGCAGAGGAGACATACATTGAAGAAAGACCGCAAAAGCCTTACCTCGTCCACAATCTTTATGGAGACGTCACGGGGTCTGTGCTACCAGCCACCCGTTTACCTCAAGAAGGTGTCACTTATAAGCGCAGATCCTCGCTATGCCTGATGGTGTATTTGTAGAGATACCGCATTTTGTAAGCTACTAGTCCTTTTTTATTGTTTTACTCCATCTTTAAGAACAAAGCGTGCTTCAACAGACTTTTGCTTGGAAATAATTAGCAGTCACTGTGCTGTCTCATCATGCTGTGACATTTATAAACTGTGATGACAACCCCAGAAACACACGCCAACCCCCCTCAACAGATGACTTTCTCATCATCCCATTCAAGCTACTTGTTGACTTTATATGTGCAATGAAATTTGAAATGAAACCATTTCCATTTATTCACTCACTTCCTTCCTTCCTTCTTCATAAGGTGATACAAGTACATCCTGGAGAGTCATGTAGAGGCAGACATTCACCAATGTTCACATTCACACCCACATCCAGGGTAGAATCACCAAATATCCTAACATGAATATATTTGGACATAAATACAAATAGAACCCAAAGAGAGCCCATGCAGGCCAGACCTTTTTGCTTTGAGGCAAAAGACCTAACCACTGTAGCACTTTACCAGCCAGCCTCGCCTCTGTCAGTGCGCCCCAGGGTGGCTGTGGCTACAGCGTAGCTTGCCATCACCAGTGTGTGAATGTGTGTCCAATCATAATTTAGAAAATATACTGTTAATGTCAAGCCATCCTGAGGATGACACAGGCCTTAAAACGGGTGTCAAACATAGGGCCCAGGGGCTAGAATTGGCCAGGCAAAAACTCCAATCCCATTGGACTGCTTTGGGAAAATTGAAGGAGATCATAAATCTTGGACTTCTTACTGTACTTTTGTAAGTTTTACAGCTTTTTTCTACTGATAAAGACCCCACTCCCCACCTCCTCCCAGTGAAAACAGAACTTTTCCTGGAAATTTCCTGGAAATTAACATTAATCTTTTTTTAATGATAGGACAGTCTGGGCAATAAGCTACCAAAACTTTTTATGTAATTTTACACATTTATTTCTGACTATCGAAGCCCAAAAAGTCATTCTGACATATTTCTTTTATTTATTTAGAGCAGCATTTCTTTATCACGTAGAAAGAGATGTCCAATTTAAATGGCACTTCTTATTAATCTGTTAAGATATAGGAGGGATTAAATGTGCAGTTAACTTCTTTAAACCAATAGAAAAGCGAGTTTCAGTTAAGATGAAAGTGAGTTATATGTAGCCCATGATGTAAAATGACATCTCTGCCTTAAGTCTATCAAGAAAAGTGTTCTTTGAGTCCTGTAAAATACACACATAGATCCTAATCCATCACTGTGGTGAACTTTTTATGAAGTTTAGAAGCTGTGGGACAAACACAGAGAGACTGACAAATACCAGTGGCACAATATTAATGAATAACATATTTTTATATACAGAGCTATTCAGTTAATCTCTCCTTACCTACTGGTTTCGTTTTCTTCTTGCCCTTGCCCAAGCAGTTTGCCCTTTAATTCCTCCATCCCTCCATCCCCATCAGGGTGTTTATCAGCTTGTTTAACTTTCCTCATAATTCTTGCTTTCATGTCATATTCTTCCATTTACATGTACTGTATCTGCTTTGACTTTACTAATGTTTAAACTGAACCAATATGCTGCAGGCTCTTTGTGCCATAGTCATGCTGTTTAAGACGACTGCTCTGAGCTCCTCATTTGACTGACTACAACTGGATGAAAGCATTTTGTACATGCATGTCATATTACATGTAATTAACGAACTGACAAATGAGGAGACTGAATTGTGACACTCTGAACATCTGCACATGAGATGTTGGAGCTGGACTTTTCCAGCTTTCTTTCATGTTTTGATGACTCAGATTTTTTTCTATACCAGTGCACCAATGTACCTTTAAATAGCTGCTTTAACTTAGTGACAATCATTAAACGTGGAGGAGTTTAGACACTGAGGACATGAAAAGGAAAGCTGGACAGATGAATAAAAATGGTTGTCTAATGCTTGCATACATTTCTCATTAATATGCCAAGCAATGGGATCCCAACAAGGCCCTTATTTCCTGTTATGCTGTATTGATGTGCATATGTTTATGTTTAGTGTATAAAATTCGGTACGGATCCTCTTGGTGTGAGTTGTGTGCTTTTTGATTGTGTTTGTTGGTGTCAGGCTCTATATTGGTTTCCCGAAAGTTTTTTCTTTTTAACTGAAATAGCAACAATAAAAAGACACGAACGAACATGAAGCACATTCAAATATTTTGGGCTTTTTTGTATGAGCAGTAGTAGGTCATTCTTTAAGGCTTTCTGTAACCTGAAAGGAAGTCAGTGCAAGCAAAAATAAGCAGAGGTGTATTTTATGTATGTTTATTTACATGCACACAGAGACAAATATTTCCCTACTATAAAATAAACATGACTGAAAACCATGATTACCAAAAAACAGCACTGCCATGTTTTCCTCTATAAAGCCATTCTAGGTAAACTTCCAGTTTAGCTCTGTATCCCTCTCTGTCCACATACTAATAGCTACCAGCTACACTTCGCTAAATGGTTACTTTTAACTTTATTTTTAGTTGCCTTGGGATAATTTACAAAAAAGATCTACATTTAAACATCCTTCTATCTTCAGTTTATTTTATCAAGATCCCTATTAGCTGAAGCAGTGCAGCACCTTTATTCCTGGGGTCACAAATCCTTACATTTTGATGGTTTGCTATAAAACACACACACACACACACACACACACACACACACACACACACACACACACACACACACACACACACACACACACACACACACACCACACACACACACACCACACACACACACACACACACCACACACACACACACACACACACACACACACACACACACACACAACAAAAAACAGCTCCTCACAGCACAAATTAATCCTCATATAACTTTTACAGATCCAGGCTCATGTTAACAGTTTTTAAATGTGGTCAAAAGTGTTTCTGTCACGTCCGGTGTGGCAGACGTGTGGAGAAATAGGGAGGACCCAAGATGCGGCAGCTCTGGTGCAGGTGAGTTTATTTAACAGAAGGAAATACAAACAGCAGTGGCGAGGGTGAACTAGAAACTAAGAAAACCTAAACTGGAAAAACTAACAGAAACTAACCGTAAACAGATATGCAGGGAGGCACAGGGAAATCCATAGGAAGCCGGAGAGACGTAGGGAGACCGAGGGAAACAACACAGACGAACCAGCAACGAGGACGAGGTAACACACACTATAAATACACACGCCAGGAATCAGGGGAAGGGAAACAGGAGGGGAACACACCTGGAAGACATCACAACTGACGAGGCAGGGGAAAACGTAAACAGAACACACTGACATAAGACACAGACCTTCACAATAAAACAGGAACTACACATACAAGGACACACACGGGCCGAACAGAGTAAACAGTAAACAGAGGAAGAACAGAACCAAAATCACACTAAATAGAAAAACACAAAACGCTGGGTCAACCGGACCCAGGATCATGACAGTTTCTCTGTATCTGTAGTGGCACCAAATTCTATTCCTTAATAGCACCATATAAAAGAGTTCTTATAACTGAATTGGTACTTGCTATGGGTAATACAAATTGTCCTCCTTGCTGATTTTTTGTATTAAAAAATATTAATAAAAGATTATACAGTTTTAATACAAAAATAATAAAGATATTTGAAAAAATAATATTTAGATTTATATATTCAATTTAAAAGCATAATAAGTAATGTAGTGAAGGACATTTGTAGGTGTTTCTTTTGAGAAGTCATTTAATGTTTTAATCTTCTATGTTATGACTATTTTTAACCATAACAATAGCACTCACTTTTTATATTCATATTATTTTATGTAGGATTTTGCATATTATTTTGTATTTCTAGCTTCTTTTTTGTTTTAGATGTTTTAGGTTGTATGGTTGCTAGTTTAGCCAGGTTTCTTTTGTAAAAGAGACTGTTCTCAATGGGAGTTCTTGGTGAAAAAAAGGTAATAATAATCATAATACAAAAAGAAGCTGTTTCACCTCTATATTAGTTTGTGCAGCTACGTATCATAAAGGTTCCTGTTATCCCGCTACAACGTGTCTTTGGACTTGTTTTCCACGGCTTTTTCTTCTCTTGATTAAGCCTCACCTGCGGTTCTAAGCATCCTTTCATAGCAGGTGTCCTGCCCTTGGTCCAAGGTGCGCCCCTAGCGACACGTTTATGGACACAGCTGATAACCAATAGGAAGCTTGTCTTGCCTCAGTTACCGGCTTCTTGGCGTTCGATTGGTTGCTAAGGGCGGGGCACTCACATCCCGAGCAGTAGCGCTGTCAGCTGAGGCGGCACGACTCCTGGAGGAGAGAGACGAGGAGGATTGATGAAAACAAGCCACCGAATCACATAAACAAAGAACTGGTGCTAGGAAATGATCCTGTAGTGGCTGAGGTCGACGCAGAAAAGGTACAGTTAAGCTAAATGATTCTCCAGTGCTATGCCCGGTGCTGTTTAACGGCTCTGTGTCAACCACAAAGGCAGCCGAGCAATTTCTTAATACAACATCGATAGCTCTAACTACCACGGGGGGCTTCTACTAGCTCTTTAGCAGCTGAGTTAGCCATAGGCTTAGCCGGTTACAGTGGTCGGCCATTAAAAGAAAGAAAAAGAGAATGTGACTTAACCTAAACTCGCTTCTTTAGTTGCCTCGGTGCCACCAACCCAGCGAACAATGCCGAGCGGCTTTGTGAGGCAGGTTAGCTAAAGCAACAGTCTTTATCTAAAACAGCGGCTATCATAGTAAATCACACTTTATGATGGCTACGCTACACTTTAGCTATCAGCGAGGGAGCTAATGTAAATAGCAGCAGTGCTACTTGCCAGTGATTACATTCTGGGAATATTAAAAAAAAGTGTGTCACGTCTGGAAGAGAAAACACGCACGTCTCTCAGTTCCGGTGCCCGTCTGATACCCTGTCTGGGCCTTTTGGACCCCTCACTGATGAGGTGTTTTGCCTCATTGAGAGTACGTGTAGAGTTGTGGGCTGTGGATCAATGTGTAGTCTAGGTCCGGTGGTCTCCCGTTGTTATTATCCCATTGCTGAGATGTCTAGAAGCAGTCAGCTTGGATGTTTTGTGAGAGGAAGCCAGTGTTTGAGGATATATCACAGCAGGCAGCAGTACTCTGCTGACTGTTTTAAATGTTTTGAAATCTGATTGATATTTAATAGGGGTTTGTGCTCTTCTGTTGTGTTGTACTGTGCTGTGGTGAAGTGTGCTGTTCACACTTGTGTCTCAGGCTTACTCCGCCTTATTCCACCCTTTACCCTCCCTCCCTTTCTTTCTCATGAATCATACTCCTCTTCATCACTCCAGCTTTTTTGGAACAGCCAGTCAGCAGCAGCAGTAGGAGCGACCCAGTTAACTCTATTGTTCTGGGTATGGACTTACGCTACAAGTAACACACACACACACAGACAGTTTGACATGTGTGTCAGAGTACACTTTAAATTTGTTCCCAGTCTGGATTTCAGGATATACATACAAAAACCCTGCATTTATTACCTTTTAGCATCGTCAACCACATTAAAAATTCATTTTGAGAGAAATGTATTATTTAAAATTAGAATTGTTATTTGTTTCTGTGCATTTAGTTGTAAAGAACATTGACTATTCAGACAAAGAGTTTGCTATCAGCCACTATCCATGTGAGGGCATCATTTTAAAATTTTTGGCCCTCTATGATCAAGAGTTTCCCGAGTTTTGTAGAGAAGCCTTCTTTCACCCCTTTTATGATACTTGAGACTCTGTTTTTTGCCATGTTAGTGTAAATGGCTGAGCTCTTTTAAGCTTTACTGTCTATTTGTCAACAGGCCCTTCAATCCCACTCACAGGTCACAGAGATCAGATCTAAGGAGCTCATGACGAGTGGATCAGACAACTTTTAACATGAGTGGCAGAGACTAATCCGGTATAATGTTGCTGTAAGTTTCCAAAATATATTTTTGGAAGCTTAATTAAGGTTGTATGGTGTGGATGAGCATGGCCACCCTTCCTTTGTTTAAGTAAATCTGCCAGTAACTGCTCGGTCATCTCCACACACACGCGCGCGCGTATGTGTGAACAGCATAAAGTGTGACCTCACACTCTGGACTGGTGAACCTCAGTCAGCTGGTGAGCTTTCTGTCTTTCCTCACCCTCTTTGTTCCCATAGATACCGCTAGACACCTCACTCCCACTGCCTTACATAACGTGGTTCTTCTCCAGAGACACACCAGTTGACTCATATACAGAAGACATCATCAAACAGTCCTTACCATCACGCTCCCTGTTTGTTTTGCCCCAGGTGCTCATTTTATGGGTGTGCTGTTCTCCGAATGTTGTTCAGAGAGCAGCTAAATAGTTTTTGTCTTACATGGCCTGTTAAGCCTGTTTGAGCGGCGTGTTGATGTATTGATTTAACAGAGAATTAATTGAATTTGCTTTTGTGGGGTTTTTTTGTGTGTGTGTGTGTGTGTGTGTGTGTGTGTGTTTGTTTTAAGATTTTAGAAAATTGTTGAGGGAGCGTTGTTTCACGCCTGTTAGATTTAATGGAGCTCTGAGGCTGTTTGATTATGTATTAGTCCGCACATTGGAGACCCCAGAGATACTGCTATATAACACAGCTCTATATGGAAAGACATATTGGTGTGTGTATGTGTGTGAGTGTGTAGGTGTGTTTACATGTACACTTCAGTGGCTAGTGTGATGGAATGCTGTGATGCATTTTTTTGTAATCGATGTTTTAATGTCTCATTTTGTTTTTAAAATCACGCCCTCAGTCCTTGTTTTTATTGTTTCTGAGCTGCAGGCAAAGCTAATTGTGTCTAAAACAATATTGTCAACGTACAAACTAACAAACCTGACCTCCTCAGAGAAAGAAACGCTATTTGTAAGCAGAGCTTTTGTTTCTGTAATGGGCTCAAGAGGGCACCATTGTAGAGCTGGTGTTTGGGCTTGATAATGGCAGATGGAAGATAATCAGCTGTTAAACTACCGCTGTGGACAATACAGCTATGATACTGTGAAAAAGTCGTGAGTCACCCCTCATTTCTTTATATTTTATCAGGAAAATGAAAAAATAGGTTCAGTGATTTGTTGAAGCATGCAAAAATAATGCAAATACATTATATAATGCAAAAACAGAGTTTTTACACTTCTAACAAGCTTGAAAGTCAATATTTGGTGTGACCACTTTTATTATTCAACACAGCCTGAAATCTCTTTGACAAGCTTTCTTGTTATATCTCTAAGTAGTCTTCAGGAATAGTTCTCGGGGCTTCTTGAAGGACATTCAAAGCTCTTCTTTGGATGTTGCTGCCTTTTATTCTGCTCTCTGCCAAGATCCCACACTGCTTCAGTAATGCTGAGGTCCGGACTCTGTAGAGGCGAATCCATGACTGATAGTGTTGCTTTGTGTGTTTTTCTGTCCAGGTATGCCTTTACTGCATTAGAAGTGTGTTTGAAATCATTGTCATGCTAAAAAAAGAAGACTCCACTATTTTTTACTGATACCTGTAGACAATTACTTCCACTGAGATCATTTCTGATGAGACTACAGCAAACAGTAGATGTACCCATCTACTGTTTGCTGTAGTCTCATCAGGGACAGGCCAGATGCATCTCTCAGGTCCTGTCTGGATCTGGACCTCAGATCTGGCTTGTTTTCTGTTGCTTAAAGACATGACTTTCAGATACTGTTCATCTGCTATAAATACATCTTTACATACTGCCACTTCTTTTTGTAAGATATGACACATTTTCAGATAATAGTTCCTTCACATCTGCCTTCATGTCGGTAATTTTCATTGATTCAACTAAAGAAATGGGGTCAAATTATGTTTTGTTAGGCTGCTAACAACAAAAGTTCTTTTTAGCAAGTTGACATAACACCAGTTCATCCCTTGAGTTAGGTGACTTATGTTATGCTTGAATGGTTCTTAGTTTAGTGTTAAGTGGCTTAACAATTAAAAGACAATCCTCTGAAAATGGTCAGAGACAAGGACTGGACTGAAAATGAGTGAAAAAGGTATTTCAAAAGACCCTCAGAAAGCCTGAGGTAAAATATCACAATAGGGTGGTGGCGGTTGTGAGGGTTTGGCAGACAATACGATAATTGCGGTGGTGCATTGCAAACTTTTAAACGTGATCAATTTTAAACTCACTACACATCTTTTCACTTGTATAGGCTGTTTTAATCAATTGAATCTGTTTGATGTTTTACTTTAAGTTAACAAAAATAAATTATTAGTCTGATAATCAAGCCTTCTATTCTTCCCCAGCACTGGCTAAAAATAATTGCACACCTTTATGGAATGCAATTCTTTTGCGTACAACCTTGTATGTGGTGTACAATGTGGTGTTCATACTTTTACATTACAAAACAAAAATCTAAGTAGTTTTGAAAGCATGCGGAAAATGAAGCCGCTAAAAGTGAAAGTTTCATTTTCACTCTGAGAAGTCACTTTCAGTTTAAACCCTGCCCAAACATGCAGTAAATATAAACAGACATGTCAGTTACTTTGCCTGTTTAAACCAGTTTTATGAAGGCATGCATGTATAAAGTAGGTATTGTACTTAATCAGCTTTGTTCAGCACACAACAACCAGCCAATTCTAACATTTAGTGACTGCATGAAGGATTCCCTTACTTTTAATTTAATGCTAATTCCTTTGTACTGTTCATAAGGAAAATTTGAATGTAGGATTCTTACATGTAACTTTTACTTAAACAAAAACAACCAACTAACCTTCAGTTGGATGGAAATTATTTTAATGTCATAAGCATTAATGATGATAATGATTTAGTAAGACTGAAAGGTATTTGATGCTTGATTTAACTACAAAGTAAAATCACTCTCCTTTATTATAAGTGTTAACTCAAAATATGCACTCAGTCATACGCTCTTGCGGGAGCAAGTGTCCCCTGTGATCTGGACTGATGCTTGTGGTGAGGCGTGGGTGTCATTAACTGTGAACTAAACTAGAGTCTTGATTTGTTGCTTAAGGCCAAAAGTAAACTTGTTTATCTTCTGTTGTTTGACCGGCTTGCTGAGTGTACGGGGGAGTCTGGGAAACTGTTAACAAGACAACGTATTTGACTGACAAGAGAGATAAAAGTCCCCTGTCACAGAGGTCCCAGATGGTGCAATTTAAATAGTAAGTGGAGGGATGATCAGAGAAGAAATACAAGGGGTTGCTTCGGCTGCTGAGGTTAAAGTAAGAGGTACACAGCAGAAATGGGTGAAAAAAATAGGGTTTAAAATGTCCGTCATTCTCAGATTAATTGTTAATCTGGGATGTGAACAGATGGAAAAAGCAGCAAACATGCAATTTTTGATTTTTAAAATAAAAGATCCCACAAAAAACATGATCGTGGCACAGTCTCCTTTGACTTAGACTGTGTGGGAGGAAGTAGTTTCTACATTTCAGACTGAATGTTGAATGTGAGACTGGATGGCACCGCTTTGTCTTCTCAGCTCAACTTTCACCTCTGACTTGCAGGGACACATTTCTTTCTTTGTTGGCAGTGTTGTGGCTGATAACTAAAGTTGTAAAGCTGTATAGTCTACATAAAACTGGACAAAAACAGAGGGACGCTCAGGGGAGGAATCACAGTTAAGGAATGGCAGCTGTTTATTTTAGCCTATGACCCTGTGGTTTGTGTGTGTGTCTCTTTGGGTCTATTTGGTTGTCCCATAACACCAAAGCATGTCTGTACTGCGGGTAGAAGCTGGTGCTTATCTCATAATTCATATTCAGGCTGATTTATATGCAGGCTGTTAAGTAACTCAGAAATTGTGACTTTGAAAACTAATATTATACTAATAGTATTAGACTTCTTGTATTTGTATATGCAAGTGAAAACATGATTTTGAGTGCTGGAAAAATCAATCTGGTGTTCAGCACAAACTTTGAATTAGTATTATAAAGAGTTAAGAGACTATTTTAGATTAGGGGTGTGAGAGGAAGCAGAAACAGATGAGGTTGTTCTTTGCACAAATGTGAATAATGGGATTGGCAGTATTGGACCTACTGAATATATGCACAGGTAATCAGGTGAAGCAAACAATACAGAGTGACAAAGCTGAGTAGCCTACCAGTAAAATCCATTATAACTAAAGTGAAACCAGAGCCAGTCAGGTTGTTTCTAATACATATCTTAATGCAGGTAAAATGAAAATGCAGAAAGGACAGATAGTTTTATCTGTGGGTTTTCTTTGATTGGTTGGTCAAAATTAAAGATTAAATAAAGAAGAAAAGTCTCCTGTTTGTGCATGTGTGTGTTCATGTGAGGAAGAGTGAATGAGTCTGTTTTTAATAGTTGGCTGTTGTACTGCCCTAGGGGACAGCACGCCTCTCTAACTGACTTTGGCACCGAGCCTCACTGTGCCTGTTTGCCAGCCGTTAACTATTTCCTTGCTCTTTGTTTTGTCTCCAGACACTAGCTTGTGTGATGTATTTATTTGACCTTTGACCTTGATGGCAATTGAAGTCTCCTTTGTTTGTGGTGATTGTGGAGATTCAAGAAAGACAGATTACAAAATTCAAGGAAGGAAACTTCTCATTTCCTGTTAGCAGCCTGTGGCCGGTGTAGCTTCAAGCAGACGGCCTGAAGCAGGGATGAGAAGAGGGCTACAGAGTTGTGGTAACGTCACTTCTTTCTAAAGCCACATGCCTTACGTATATAATTTTTCATTTTCAACAAAGACATCACTTCCTGTGTATAAAAAGCATCACCCTCTGCACAGCACCATCTCGCTTTATCCAGCATTTTTCACAATGCGTTTTCATACTCCACCGAACCTGCAAACAGTGTTTAATGTGTAAAGTGGGTTTAGTCTTTTCCCATAAGAGAGAGTTTTAATCATCCTAATTAAACCTGTGTTGCAGTCTTTACATGGAGGACGTGAAGTTTTGTTTTCACACCTACATGCACGAAATCTCGGGATGATTCACCAAGTGAAGCTGATGTCATGACGATGGCGTACACAGCAGGAAGTCACCGGAGGATATGGAGCTCCCAAGAGATGTTTACCACCTTAGCTGCAGAGAGAAAATTGAGTGAGGAGTAAAGAAAGATTACACTTTTTTAATAAAGAACATTTACTTGAATAATTCATGTAGTGTAAGGGTTTAGAAAAAACCCTGCACATTAGTTGCCAGGCTTTGACTTTAAAAATTTCCATTTACATGTTGAGGAAGACTTTTAGTAATGTGATTTAGGATTGCTGGATTGCAGCATTAAAGAACCACATAATTAGGGTTAAACTAAAACAGTGCAGTGTATTCCCTGTAAAATTTGTTTTTGGATAAGGGGCTGGGATGGCATTTGCATTTTGACATTTGGCTTAATTCCTGGTCCCTTTCCAGGATTAGATCAAGGAAGTTTTACCTTCAACAGTAACAGTAGCCTACTTATATCATAATGTTGTAACATTTCCGTGTATAGCTGCCATTGTTTTCTTTTTTTTTCTTGTGTGTACATAAATATGCATTTGCCAGGCTTTATTTGACAGATTTAAAACCACATGACAATCGCACCCCACAGTTGTCTCTGAAATGTATGTACTAATCAGCAGCTGATTGTTACAAAAATAATTTTAGGCTACTGGGCTTCCTGTTTGTGTTTTCACCCACCCAAACACCCTACCCCCCCACCCCTCCAAGCTTTGTTAATGGGTGTGTCTGTCCTCAGGAATCCTGCACCATTAACAATTGAGGTTACTGTAACTGGCTAAACAGCTTCGACCAGTGAGCGCAGGGTATCTGACACTTACACCATCACGCAGTGTTCCGGCTATCCAAAGCAGTAAACAGATGACATTCTTTAATGCTCTACTGCTACGTGAGAGGGAAAAAGGCTAAAACAAGAGTCAGGAAACAGGTGTGTGAGAGAGGACGCAAGAAAGAAATCATTTTTCTCATTGCCAAAAATGCCTCTGTGAGGTAAGGTGAGTAGGAGAGAGGGAAAAGAGAGGAAGAAAATGCGAGGGAGTGGAGGGGGTAGAAGAACCACCCAGATTTAACAAACCACCCAATCAAGCTGCGTTCTTGGAATTGGCTCCCTCCCCTTTTTTCACCACCTGAGAGTGAAGAAACACAGCTGTGCCTCAGAGGGCTGAAAAAGACAGAAGGAGAAACGATCTGAGAGCAGGTGAGAGTTGAAGCGGGGCACGCAAAGAGAAGAAGGGTTTTACAGAAAACTGAAGTCTGCTTTCAAATAAAATAAGAAACTTTTTAAAAAATGTTTTAAAAATCTTAAACAACTGTGAGAAAGGCTCGTGAGGAAGACCTGAACTCTCAGGAGAACTGTGTAACAACAAAGCGATGAGCTCACTGTCTCGGGATTGAATGAACACAACATAAAGAGAGTAAACCCTGAAAGGAAACTGGATACCAAAATGTGGGAAAAAAGGTGATGAAGAAAATGAAAATGGACAAAATGGCCTTTTTAAGTATGTTTCCTTCCTCTTTTTCAAGTTTTACCTGTCTGGAACAAGGATTTTTTTCTTTTGAGTCTTCTGTGGAACAATGTAAGGTTGTCTTTCTTCCTCTGAGGAGGGCCACATTTTGACAATATTCTACGAGGTGTCGGTGAGCTCCTGTGGAGACTGGCTAATGAGCAAATAGTGGAGACATGTCTCTAGAAGATGTCAAAAGCACCACCAGCCTTGGGGCTGAAAGCAGTGCTTCAGATCATTGCAATGGCCACTGTCTGAACCAAAATCAGGACCAGGGGGTGAACCAGAGTGATGGCCAGGATGGGATCGTTCTGGACCGTATTGCCTCTCTGTCAGTGGATAAGTTTGATCCCAGTGACTTCACTGGGAGGTTTTCAAAGATCCAGTTGAGGTCCAAAAAGAGGAGAGGGATCATTAATAGAGGTATGTGGAGACTGGCTCTAAAAATTTTGTGTGTTTTTGTTTTCTTTTGAAGAGCACAAATGCGAATGAACACAAGAGGCAATGAGATACATGTTTTGTAATATTCCCAGGAAGTTTGAATGTGATTGCTTATTTGTCATGACCTGAGGAGTTAAGTTTAAGGGTGGAAATGGCAGAAAGACAGGTCGAACATCCAGCTGAAAAAATGATCCCCGCTCGCCAGCTGGAATGTGGGTGTGTGCGGTTTTTAACCGCTTTGAGATTTGAAATGGCTCAGACCTTCTGCTACCTGTTTAGACCCCGTCTGCCTCTTTATGTACACCACTGCAAAGTTTGTCTTTGTTGTCACTTGGAAACTAGACTCGACAGGTGTATTTGTTGTGGGTTTTGAAGACCCTGTGAAAACTGATACCCTCTGTGTCTTTAGAAAATACCACAAGGTTACTCCACTGATCATGAATCCAGAAAAAGACATGCTTTTGCATTTCTGGCCTCAGGATTGTTGTTTTCCCCAAACCACTTGTTCTCTCTCAGCTTACCTTAACCTCTGTGAATTTTATGTCTAAACACTTCCAACATTTTAGGGAGTCTTTACAGGTATACTTGGGATCAGAGTATTGTTTAAATTTAGTAATAATGTATCAGTTTTTAGATTTATTAAGTCAAGTAATACTGAATGGCATTTGAAGGAAGATGCAATTGAAGGTGCTTTAGGATAAGAAAAGCAGAATGCTTATTTTGTGTCTCTGATTGAACTTGAAAAAAGATGGAGACATAGGTGCATGGTGAAGAGTGAAAAGGGGGAATTTTGGTGTGAGGTAGTGTCTGTGCAACAAAGCAGCACCTGCACAAACATGCCTTTATTGAGACTTCTCAATAAATGAGCTTGTAGAGTGCAAATGTCAAAGAAATGCCGTGAAATGTAAGATTATAGAAGCCTCTGCTGCTGAGATAATGTATATGTGTTAGTCTTTGATGGTACACAAACGCGTTCTCACTAGAGTTATCTGACCCAGCTGTGTCAAGGACGCACTACTGTGTGAGCCCCAAGCCTCAAACAGCCCCTCTGTGGTCGTTTGAAGCAATCTGTTTGCACTCTGTGTTTATGCGTGAGAGTGTGCTCATGTGCTGTGTTATGATGGTTCGGTTAGCATGACAAAAACACATCACATTAACAGATGTCTGACACATGTTGACTTGTTTACTATGGTTTTTGTGATTGAGTTAATTTGATTTATGAAGCTGAAATGATTAATACAATGACAGACGAATAGACATTTATGCTAGAAGTTCATTCCTTGATTGAAATGTAATATTAAACATGCACAGCTCCAACGTCTCCATCATTAGGCAATGAATGATAATGCTCCAGTCAAACAATGTCTGTCTGTGCTAGACACAATGTATCAAACAGTCTCTGTTTGACTGATGAAATTGTGTAATCTCTGTGTCTTTGATTCAAAGATGTTCTTTAAAGGACATACCATTCGCTCCTTCTATTGTTATTGTAAATTGTTAAAGTTACAACGGTTAATTTTAATTTAAGAGAAAAAATAAATACTTGATATATCTCAAAAGTTGACAAATTAGTGTGATACTAAAAAAGTTTTTAAAAAAGGGATTCAGTTTTTGTGGTTGAGGCCAGATACCGTGACGATCACATGGTTAAATATAACTGTGACTCTATTATAAACTTTCTCCTCATGCTGGAAGTGAGAAATTGCCTCTCTTTCTGTGTCACTCTCTGTGTTTGTGCTGATGTGGAGAGCAGCTGTTTACACCTCTGTACCCATTTCGTATCACACAGCAAGTGGAAAGTGTTATATTCATGTAGTGTAAGACTGTCTCCACCCTCCCTGTGACAGCCACTGAGTTAACAACTTTTCTGGTTGAAACATTTTCACTGTCAGTATTTTAGAAAATTAGCACATGGCAAATATTGGCATGAACAACTCTGATCTTTCCAGTCTAGAAGAGATGATGTCAGCTCATCAGCAGCAGCAGCAGCATTTATTCCTTTACTTTAAAAGCAAAACAATAAAAATAAAAAAAATAAAAGCCCCAGCTGTGAAAGCTGGAGTTTACTCTTGTTTGCTTCCCTTCTCTTATCACATCTGAGCTTGGCTTCTGTCTCTCATTAGCCACTGTTTGCTGTCTGACTAGAATATATGTAATTCCACATATGGTTTTCTTCTTCTCTTCTCTCTACTCAGGGCAGGGTTGGGGATACATTGACATGCTCCACCATCTCATGATACAGATTGGTTTTACACAAAAGGCCCCTTCGTACTTTCAAAAGCTGAAAGGGTGGTGTTGTTTCTTCACATTCTGTTGATAGCATTAGTTCAATCTGAAGCCTGTAAACGGTTTTGATTTACAGTGAGTACCATTAATGGAGATGACTCAGCTACTGACCTTGCAGATAGTCTGTTTAGTGTTGCTGGTTTACACACTGCACATGATTTAAGCTCCAGCTTTGATTGTTTAGATGGAGTGGCCCATTAGTTAGCCGCCATTGTTAGCAGTGGAGTCTTTTGGGCTAAGCTTTGTAGAAGTGCGCAGTGGCTCGATGTTTGATCCTCACACCTCCTCGCTAATGTATTGTTTTATAACCATCTTATAACTGCCACATTTTCAGGACAACAGGTTTGCGTTATCTGATGCTGAGCAGCCTAATGCTTATTGATTGTATCACTCATTCATTAGACGTATAAACAGGAAATAGAAGGAATCCTTTTTGTATATATATACGTGTGTGTGTGTGTGAGAGAGAGAGAGAGCGTGTAAAACAGTGAGTGCTAACCCAGTTTAAACTGTTTTAATTTGAGTTAACTTTAATTGGGTTTTTTTACTTAGTTACTCACTGTCACTAAAAATAGTGGAATTACAATAAAAATGAATTGGTGACCACATTATACTTGTAGACCAAGCATAAATGAAATCTTAATATACGCTTTACATGTATAAGTACCCTGTATATATGTGTGTGTTCATGTGTGTTTGTCTGTGTGTGTAAAGGAGTCACATTCCAACAGCTGGCATGCCCAGGCCCCTGCTCAGAATGTGAGGAATCTCAGCCCCTCCATAGGGGTGTGTTCATCTCCATGTCCATGATTTTTTTTCTCTCTCTTTCTTATAGGCTCCATAAATGTGTGTCATTGTAACCCAATGGGAAATATGCCCCCTTTCCCCATTGTAAGTCCTGAAATTTGATTGATTTTTCTTATTGTGGATCTGCGCTGTGCTCCAGCGAACACTCTGCAGGCTTCATTTGCATCAGTCAGAGCAGAAAGAGTCAAACGGCATCTTAATTAGAAAGGTCTATTTTCAATGTTGAGCTTCGTCCACACTCTGTCACAAGCGTGTTGTGTTTAGTTTGCCAGTACATAACAATTCAAATTTCCCATAGATAACCCTCCCCACCACCACCAGCTGGCACATGTAACTAACTGTTTAACCTAATGTGGGTCAACAAGCAAAAATGCAAACATTTTTATGCAGTCTCACAAGTAAGAGTGGATCAGTAAGATCAGAGTGCAGACTTTTAAATATGATTTAGCTGTCATCTCATCAGTTCAGCACTTGGTGCACCAGCAGTCAAGTGGTTGTTATACACAGGATGTTTTGACAGTTTCAGAACATTTTGAAAGTTGTTTAATATCTAATGATTGTCAGCTGAGCTTGATTGGCTTGTATGCAGGTTAACAGCCAAAATTGTTGGGCCTGCTTATTCTGTAAGGCCCAGCACTGTGATGGGACAAGCAGAAGTTGCAGACAGGAATAGGCTTTCAGCGCTTCTTTGATATATTTCTCCTCCTTTGAGATTAAACTGTAATTGTCTGTTAATATGAACCAGGCCATCCATGCTTGGCAGCTCTCCTCTGAGCTGCCAAGCTTTGCATAATACTGTATCCTATGCACTCTTTACTCTTCCTCTCACTCTCATTTTTTTGCTCTCCCTCCCTCGGCCGCTCACATGTCCTGTGGCACTTCCGCTGTTCATCCAGGGAATTGCACAATGACCCTAATTATCCACTTGTACTTCCAAGCTTTTTCAGCCAACCGTAACATCGCTGCCATAACTTTATGCTTAAGCAGACATTTTCAAAGGCTTTTTAAGGTAGAGATAATTTAGTTTGTACTTAGGTACACTAAAAACTCAGGAGTTGAACTAAAGCTATGAGATGTGGGAGGTTATTATCAGATGCTAGCAGAGTCATGACATACAGTATGTTGGTATTGGCCTGTGTATCTACTTAAAGGAAGACAAAATTAAATACCAGCTGTACTGCTAAAGTTTAGGTAAGGGATGCTTCATCAAGCAAAGCAGACTAAAATCTCTTAAGCTGGGATAAGCAAAGGGAGCTGACTGCTTTGCTTCGATTTGACTTTTCACACCATGACTCTGTATCTTCTCATTACACACTCAAAACAGCAGAGATACCTCGTTTGCAGAAAAAAAAGCAAAGAATCAAGCTCACATTCGCCACATTAAATATTTATCGTCTGGAAATGATATCCAGCAGCACCAAGGCACCTGAAATGATCACAAAACATTCACTGAAATGTCTCGCTGTTAATTACATGATCAAATTTGTAAAGCATGAACATTGCATCTAAATTATTGACAGGTTAATTTCCCATGTGCCACATGAATCATTTCAATTCTGCCAGAGGTGTGAAGCAGTTGTACCAGCTGATAAGTCAGGAATAAGTCAGACTTCATTATCAGTGTCAGTGCCTAGGCTGGGTGACAACAACAACACATTTAATTTAAAAAATCTCTATTCATCTAAAGGGTGTAACAAAAAGGTTAAAAAACAACTTTTTTTGCTTGATTTAATGAATAAAAATCACTGCAAGCAAACTAGTGACAAAGATGATGATAAATCATGGAGGGAACATGAATGTCTGCACCTGATGTAACTTGCACATGTATTGAATGGTGTTAAAACTATCCATTAAAGAAAGAGAAATAGATTTATGTTTTATTTTTGTTTATTTTTTTATTTGTCGTCTTCTTCCTTCTGGGATTTGGATACAACAAGTAAAGTATGCATATTTTACAGAAAAACACACTTTTACCCATTTCTTGTTTTTATACTTAAGATGAATTATTCTTAAATGAAGACATTGATCTGACACATGTAAAATGTAGCCAATTGTGTTTATTATTATCAACTTATTATCATCTCTCTACCCTGTATTCTCAAAAGTGAACACAGGGTCAGGAGATGATGGAGGAAATGAAAAGGGGGGGGGGGGTTGTAAAGAAGAGGTTAAAGGACGGGGGGGGGGGTTGTAAAGAAGAGGTTAAAGGACGGGGGGGGGGGGGTTGTAAAGAAGAGGTTAAAGGACAGGGGGGGGAAAGAAGGGATAGATAGAAAGAAGGAAAGAGACAGACAGAGCAGAGAAAACCTGGCCCCTTCTGGCTACTTAATAGTTGCTGAAGGAGATTTTGTTCATCCCTAGTTGATCTCCATCCATATTTATATAAAATCTAGCATACTCCACACCACACAAAGTCAGAAGCCAGTTAAAATCTATATGTGGTACCTGAGGCAGTGCTGCACTAACCAGTTGTTCCTGGCTATTTGCTGGTTCAGCCTGCCTATCACTGCTACTCTTGGCTCTTATTGGTCAGTGCAGGCTGACGGCATGCTCACTCAGCACAATATGAAACAGAAGAGGACAACAATAGAAACATTAGTGCTGTTAGTCTGCTCCTTTTAGCTACAGCGGTATGAAAACTGCCTTTTCATTGTCACTCACTCACTAGTTTTCACCTTCCCAGTTTATCATCCTCTATTTTCAGCATACCCCCTATGTAGCATTAGCTGGTGTGTGTGTGTGTGTGTGTGTGTGTGTGTGTGTGTGTGTGTGTGTGTGTGTGTGTGTGTGTGTGTGTGTGTGTGTGTGTGTGTGTGTGTGTGTGCGCGCGTGCCCCCCCCCCCGCACTCTTTCTCTGTCTTTCCTCTAAGAGGATTGGCTGCTTGCGTCTACCAACATCTGTGTATCACTGTCCTGAGAGAGCAAAACAGAGAGGGGATGGGGGGGGTGTTAGCCAGCAAGATAGCAACATAGAGCTCAGGCAAGCCTGAGAGACACTATTTCTCTTTCTCTCTGGCATACACACACTCTTCCTCGTGCACACACGCAAACAAACACACACACTCAGCAGTAGACAGCCGCAACATCCGCATCGCTCGCTGCCCACCCGCATCCTTCTCCCCCTTTCTCCGAGCCTTTTTCCTGTCGGAGCGCTCTCCTCTTTCTCTTACTTGCTCCGTCTGCAACGCCTCATCCTGCCGTCCTGTCCCCCCTCTGCTGTCTGTCACCGTGGCGACATAGCCTCTGCAGCCATGGCGACCAGCCAGCAGGATTCGGGCTTCTTTGACATCAGCCTCAAGTCTCTGCTGAAGTCCTTTGGAGGCAGTGAGTACAGCTAACAGATCACTGTTGTTGTTGCTTGCTGCTGTGCCCAGCAAATGTGTGATACAGTCTGCCCACAACTCATCATTAATGGATCCTGCAGTGTGCAGACTATGCTTATTTGTGTTTACGTTTGAAGTTCAGGGACAAACGGACGGCACACAGTGTGATCGACACTGTCAACATTTGGCAATATTACGTAACGTAATAATGGAAGACAAGTAGTTGAGTTGAGCAAGAGCTCCAGAGAATGAGGGTAAATCTGGCTTCTCAGCAGTTTTCTATATATAACATTACTTAACAGAAAAAAAGTGTCACTATTTGACTTTGAGCCTGGTACAGAAATTATAAAGTCAATCAGAATTTGTCAATAAATAAAAACAAAACAAAGCTGTCTTTTTACATGTGATATTAATATGTGCGGTCCAGAAGACTCAAAATATCTGTTTACAAAACAGAAGGTAAAGCCACTGTAGGTCGCTGTGAGGCAGTCCGTCACCAGCAGCATCTCTCTCGACTGTTTTCACTGGGACATACTGTACTTTACGAATCTGAGACATTACAGTAATCAGAACACATCGCTGTATTATCGCCCCATTTGGACTCATCGGTGTGCAACCTGTAGTTTACCTTGTAGAGGATGCAAAGATAAGCGAGAAGGCTTTGTTGTTGTTGTCGTCGTTGTTGTGCTGCAGTGATTTTCCTGTACCGGCTGATCACCTCTTGTGGTAGTCTTCAGTTTGTTTATGTGTGCCTCTTTGAGAAGTCACTAGATTCCATGTGAATTTCTTGCCTTTCGCACAGCTCATGTGTCAGGTGTGTTTTGAAGGTTACTGACAGCAGGGGTTACGTCGGTGCAGTGGTTAAGGAGGAATTTCATGGGCCGTGTTGATGGTTCCCCTTGGGCTATTGGTGATGTAATAAAAAATGAAATCACTGCAGAAACAGACGTGTTTCCTCACTTGTCACAGCTGTAGACCAGACGCAGACATGTTGGTTTTGTTTGGCTCAAGGTCATGATATCGATAGCAGTCAGAAGAATTAAAAGCCAAGAATCAGGCTTTTAACTCCAACTTAGATTGGTGTTTTAACTTTTAAGTTGCTGTGGAGTGAAATCACTAGACAAATAGCTGACCTCATCATCTCCTGCCATCGCTTTGAAATATTCATGCGCGTAATGTCAACTACTTAGATTTTTAAGACTTTAGTTTTAATCCTTTTTTTTGTTTTTTTTAATTATATCCTTTCACCTGTAATGTTCACAACACGGCAGTATTTTGAATTACAGTGGCTAAGAATTGCACTGCTGTTGACATTCATTCAAACTTAAACCTCTCATAACTACACAACTAAGGGTTAGTTAAAAAATGACCAAGAATAACACAATAAAAACTCCAGAATACCTTTATCTCACAGGTACCAGCATACAGGTTTAGCTCTTCTTGGTCTTGGTGAGGCCAGTCAGTGTGTGTTTGTGTTAATGTCTGTGCTTTTACAAGTGACTCATCACAGCCCATATTAAACTGGCCTCAGACTGTGCAAGCATGTGCAGAACTGATACGTCTGTTCACAACCCCAGAAAAACTTAAAGGTATTAAATACTAACCTTAATTTAAACGTCCCTATTAGGATTTCTGTGTGACAGCTGCATTGTTGATGCATTAAGATGTGTATGCAGTCACCCTGTCTCATAATGCGTGTTATTCATGACTCATCCCGCCAGGGTGCTTGTCTGCTAGTATGACATGATGGTTGGAGGTAAACACCAGATGTAAATTCTCTCCACTTGGTCTATTTTTATCAGATAATCTGCTGATTATTTTAAGACTTGATTCCCACAGTCCAAGTCAGGGTTTTAAAATGTGTTGCTGTCTCCATCCAGCATCAAAACGGCAGTGAAATTTCCTTCAATGGAATTTTGGCTCAAGGAAAAACAATGTTGTTATTGTCAATTCTGCTTTTTATTCCTCTCCTCTTCATCTCTTTGCCATTTCAGTCCCTTTCTTCCTTTGTCTCGTTCTTGCTCGCACATTTTTAAATACATTTTTCTCAATTAAAATTTGGAATTTATTGTATAGTGTAATTAAACCAAGGCAGACTTGTAATGACTGGACATGGTAGAATTCTGCTGAATTACCCCCTTTATTGCTGAGTCATGCAAATGGTCTACAAACGGTCACAGGAAGTGCTCCACCGCAGCTTTCCTGGGCCGCCACGACTTTCGACTCTCATCTGATCAAGCACAAGCTTGTACACCACTGTGTTTCACTGAGCAGTTGTAATAGATTATCTCAGTTTGAGACCACCTTCTATTGTGTTGTGTATGAGTGTGTGTGTTTCTGTGTATTTGATTATGTCTTTGTGCTCATGTGTCTGCAATTGTGTATGAGTAGGGGTCAGTGGGAGTGGTGGGTATGTAAGCGAGTGACCGCCAGCAGTCTATATATAGCACCTCCCTCCGCCCCTCGGCTCGCTCTCGGAGCAGTGTTGAAATTCCAGCCTAACTCTTCTGGTCAGATCTCCACAAAGAGCAGACTTTACTTAACTGCTATTGGCTACTTAAGGACAGCCCTTAACCATTTTCAAAGAAGCACTTAATTTCAATACTTCTTTCCAAAGGGCTTCAAGGAATTCAAGGTCACAGGAATTGTTGTGCAGAGTGTTGGCAGGTCGGAGGCGGAGCAGAAGCAAAAGTAGAAACTGATAGCTGGCCTGTAGGCTCATATAGCTCTCGAGCACGAGGCCCTACGCAGCCTCTAATCTACTCAAACCTCTCCTGGAGCAGGACACTGGAAAGGTTTTTTGATCCCTGTTGGTAGATTGCCCTTATGACAGAATAAATGGTTGTTGGTTGTCTCTACTTTTATTTTAAGAAGACACTTCTGCACCTGCTCTTCAACTTTCAGCTGGAGCTCTCTTGGCTCTGAAGCATCGAGGCATCTTCACTTGGGCGGGTTTGCTCTGGCTATGGCTCCTCCAGTGTGTGGATGCAGCTCATCACCCTGTTTGATTTGGACTGAATGTGGGATAGAGCTGTAATGCTGCTGTCATGACAGTTTTCTTTTTGACCTCAGGCTCGTGTGTTTCGCTTTTTCTGTCGTTCATTTTCTTAAGGATGGAGATTTACACTTTTAGCTTTGGTTAAACCGACCTGGTGCCAAAGCTGGACATCAAAGGGACTTCTGTAGTATTTTTCACAATGGTGGAGTAGACAAACGTCCTCTGTGACTTTAACCTTTTTGAAAGGAATTGCTTTTGTTATAAATCATGGACGCTGTACTTCACAGCCTGTAAAATCCCACCGTTTTTTTCCCATTTCACCCACTGTGTCCTTGTAAGGCTGTCTGCACCATGGAGGTGCCAACGAAATGGAGCAGGGCTAGTGTGATCAGCTTCATCAAGGGCCTTGGTAAGCGTAAAGGCTTGCGCATTCATATGGACACCTGTTTGCAAAGCCTGAGTGCTCAGGTTTAACTCAGATAGACTGCTTTGCAGGCCAAGGGGCCTGTCATGTCCATGAGTTAGTATTTACATCTCACCTCTCCAGTGAGGTCAGGTCACATGGTCATGAAAGGTCAGTTTGATCTGGCATCGTTCTTAATGCAAACACACTAGACACATCTGGGAAATGTTGTGGTAATTGTTGCTTTGTTTTATTTGGGGGGTGTGGGAAGTACTTAACACATGTTTTTTCCTCCGGCATTTTCTGGGAATCAAACCTGCAAATGTTTCATTCTGTTTATTTATCCGAGTATGAGATTTATTACCACAGGAGATAGCATGAGTCTGCACCTCAGCTGCCTGAATGCAAAGCAGGGAGGATCGTGTAAGGATTGCCAGAGTCGGTGTCCTTCGCCGAGCCATAACTCAGTCAAAATTTGAACACACAGATGTGGTTTTTATTAGTTTGAATGCAATTTATGCTCAAGAAGATGATCTTTAACACTTCCCCATTCCTCGTGACTCTACAAGTGAGAATCATCAACCATGAGAGCATTGCAAATATGAACTTCTAATGCATATTCAGCTCTATTTGTCATGGTTCAGAAAGCAAAACCAGGCTGAAGGCCCAAAAATGATGAGATCTGTAGTTCAAAACCTTTAGCATTAAATATGCTCCAGTTAGCAGTAACGCTGATAAAAATGTGTGCATGCTGGGGGCACAGAAGTATTTACTGTAACTCAGGAGTGACCCACAGAGTCAGAGTACTTCAGACTAACTGGCCTGTCTTATATGTCATCAGCTTCTCCAGTGGGACTGAAGCCATCCATCCCACCAGCCAGCGGTCCCTTGGGTGAGAGGAAGGGCCCCGTCGTCATGGCGCCTGTCAACGTGGACCCAGAGAGCAAGCCGGGCGAGTTTGTCCTAAAAAGCTTATTTGCCAACTTCACCTTGCTCTCTGAACGCAAGATCCGTATCATCATGGCTGAACCACTGGTGAGTGACCGAGCTTTGATTCTGTCTTTTTTTAATCTCCATGACGCTTGGTCCACTTCTGTCTGTGTTACAGCATCATAAACACGCATTTTGGCCATCTAATTTCATTTTGTTAGTCATAGTAACTTTTGATGACAGTGTATATTCGCCCGACTTTTTTATGCAATCCACAGTTTCCAACCTTTTTTAACTATCCAGCCGAGCAATAAATGGAAAAAGCAGTAAATCAGGGAATGCCTTCTCTTTATCGCTGTGTTTAGTGGATTGTATTTTACCTTGGAAACCCACGCACACTCTACACTCAGTGATCAAATACACATTTAACCCAAGGTGTTTTTCCTCTGTATTGTTATCATTTGAAAAAGCAGGCAGTCGTAAATAATACAGGCTCAGATGTACCTGTTAGTGTACTTGAACTGTGCATGTTTACACCTTTGCTTGTCTCTATATGACAATTTTCAGTTTATGGTTCACAATGAGACACACTGTGTTTGCAGTTTTTTGAACAACAAATAACCCTAATATATCCGAGCCAGAATATTGACCCTCTCATCTCATTTTTTTGTCTGTTTGACAAAGTAAACTTCTTCACTTTTTGTTACATTTAATAAATGCGACTATTAGCTTTGACCTTCTGACTCAGTGATTTATGAGTCTCACTCGCTCTCTTTTTGGACACAATGACCATTTTGTTCTGTCAGGAGTCTGAACTGAATTTCTTTTCCCTGAATTTCAAAACAAAATATTTACTAATGCTAGTAGACTAACATGAGTGTTTTCCACCTCTGTCTGTTCTTATCCGGCAGGAGAAGCCACTAAACAAATCTCTGCAGAGAGGAGAAGACCCACAGTTTGACCAGGTGTGTGTGCCTCATGTGGACACATACTTACTATACACTGTCACATATTTTGAACAAGACTAACCTTTTTTGTCATCCTTTCTCTTTGTCTCTTGGCTCCCTCTCTTCTTCCTGTCATCTGTCCAGCTGATCAGCTCTATGAGTTCTCTTGCTGAGTACTGCCTGCCGTCCATCCTGAAGACTCTGTTCGACTGGTACAAGAGGCAAAATGGCCTGGAGGACGAGTCCCATGAATATCGACCCAGGGCCAACACCAAGTCAAAAAAGTGAGAGAAGATTAAAATATTGGAGCTGTTTGTGCACATTAACACATGAACTGGATCATGAAATACATTCCTTTAAAACGATTTATTCCAATCAATGTGGGCTCAAATATTCCCAAACCAGCCTGAAATCAGATGAGGATGATTAGGGTGATGGTCGGTCCAAACATAGGTGTGAATGTCGTGCTTACTCATTAATATACCATAGACATAGAATTTGAGGTACAAACCAAAAAATGACAACTTTGAAGACCCGGCAACATTAATCCATTACATAGCGCCGTAGATAAGGAAATGTGCTAAAACAGTCAAAAATGACCTTCACAGCTCTGTGCACCCGGGCCTAACAGAACAGACACTGTTATTGTAAGTGTGCTAATATCGTCTTATGTCTGTCTTTCTCAGTGATGAGCAGCAGAAGGACTACTTATTGGAGCGGAGGGATCTGGCAATAGATTTCATCTTTTCACTGGTGCTTATTGAAGTTTTAAAGCAGGTGGGGCACATTTTGCAGTCTGATCTGTTTGTCATAATGTCTTTTAAATGTTTAAAGGAGAAGCACTGATAATAATGCATATTAAACGTCCTTCCAGAATAGCTCGTATGTGTTTAAGTGACAAAGTAATTGTAATAAAATTACATTTTACTGCAGATCCCCCTTCATCCTCTTTTGGATGGACTCATCCAAGAGGTCGTTAACCTGGCCTTCAAGCACTTCAAATACAAGGAAGGGTAAGACAGATGACCTATAAAAATTATATTAATGCAATAGAATGAATTAAATGCATTTTAGTTTTCAAATTTGTAAAAACTAACCAGTGCACTTGATTGATAATATTCATGTTAATGTTTAATTTTTAGGTATCTGGGGCCCAACACAGGCAACATGCACATAGTAGCTGACCTCTATGCTGAAGTAGTGGGAGTCGTAGCTCAGTCGAGGTACTGTTGAATTAATTACTCCTTACACTGTATGCATATTTGTGTAGCTGCACGCAATAAATGTTTGTGTCTCTCATGTAATTGTACCTGTTCTCAGTACTTTTTTTTTTCAAAAATAAATCTCCCTGAAGACCCAACACGTACAGAGCCAAAGCTCAATAAAAACTGAAAGCGAGTACTTGATACTGAGGCCAGTGTTTTCGAAATGTAATAGCTGAAGTGGGTACGAGAAGTCTTAGTATTTCACAGTGTTATTGTTTTCCCAGATGTCTACAGTGAGTGGGTTTGTGGAAATCACAATAAAAAGAAAGTCCAGCTTGTCTCGTCAGTCTTTAAAAACTGCTGACTAAGGATGTGTGGTCATAGAGTAGAAATATAACAGAAAGAAAAAATTTTGTCTTTAATTTGAAGTAGAATCCAGGTCGTGTTACAGCTGTGGGCCTGTTTGTCTGGGTTAAAAATTTAATATGTGGCAACAGTTGCTATCTGCCCTCTTTTTGACCCAATTTTCAGTGAAATCAGAGATTACAAATGTCGTCTCTCCAACTTCAGCACAAGTGAAGAACCTAGTGTAGTAATAGCTGTGTTCCTCTAGTCTGAATGTGTGTTTGTGTGCATAAGGGTAATGATAAGGGTCCTCCAACTGTGTCACGTAATGTCATGTGCAATGAAGGATAAAAAAAGAAATAAAAAAATCTAATTTTACTGGGTTATTACTATGCAGTTACACATGGTAGCTCAAAAACTGTCACACACAAACACACAGACACACACACACACACACAAAGATAATAACCCCAAAATCCACATACTTAATGGAACACAGCTATCGACCAAGTATGAGATCTAATTGAGCAAAGGGAGAAAAACTGTCTTGTGTTTTTTACACTAATCAAGTAGCATTCTAAATCACCTTTCTGTGTTATTTATTTGCACTGCATTCTGCACACACAGGACTACTACAAATTTGAGTACACACTCATAAACAACCTGAGGCTATGCTTCATTATTCTTGCCATTATCTGCATATTTTCAGTTTAGTTAATGATAATAGTGTTTATATGTGCTTTATTTAAACTCTCTGCACGTAGAACAAGACTAATAACTATTTCACTTACTAAACTGCTGCAGTAACATGCTAGACCATGTGCAAAAATCACACACACATACATATTCCCTGCACATTGCCCCTCCAGATGCCTTTCTAAATATAGGCTTGCAGAGCACTGTTGTACTGTTGGTAGAATCTATCTGGCTGGTTGGTACATACGGAAAAAAAGCATATACCCATGTGCATGTGTTTTAAAAGGGGGGGGGGGACTAAATGTGCTCAATCTAAGCAAATAAACAGAGATTAGAAGACTGTTGATGATTTGTTTTAGTTATTCTCCAAATGTAATCCCCCCCACTTAGACATAGATATAATGGTATTTACTAAAACTCACAAGAATTGCTCACATCTGGTCACCATTTCCTCGGCAGGTTCCCAGCAGTGAGGAAGAAGTTCATCTCTGAGCTCAAGGAGCTGAGGCAGAAAGAGCAGAGCCCGTACGTCATCCAGTCCACCATCAGCCTCATCATGGGACTCAAGTTTTTCCGCATCAAAATGTACCCGGTGGAAGACTTCGAAGCTTCCTTCCAGTTCATGCAGGTAGACTGAGCTACTACTGTAATAGCTACCTTGCCAAAGAGGGGCTGTGTTTAGGAAGCTTAAAGGAATGATGTAGATTTTTTTATGGTTTTTTGTTGGAATATTTGTACCTGTCATCATAGAGCTTTCTACCCAAGTTCTACAAATTAATCTAATTGCCTTGTTTATCGCGCCATTGATGTGAGTCGTAGTTGCAAGAATTCCCATGATCCATTGCAAAACAAAGCTATGGACATATACAGAGATGGGGTTTTTTATTTATCACTTTCTCTGACTCTCTTTCTTTCTTTCCTTCTCTCTGTCTGCAGGAGTGTGCACAGTATTTCCTGGAAGTGAAAGATAAAGACATTAAGCACTCATTAGCTGGACTCTTTGTGGAAATACTCGTACCTGTAGCTGCTGTAAGTGCATTTAATCTTACTCCTCAGAGCAAAACAGAGTAGACATTAGGACAGGCCCAGATTGAAATTACTGCTCTCCATTTATATGATAAGTCTGATGTCTTAGGATCATCAGTATATAATGCCCTGTTTGTCTCGATCAGGTTAACAGACATTGTTCTGGTGGGGGGGGAAAGGAAATCCAATGTATATCGACATAACTTCTGCATTATCTCTTCTCCTCCAGACCGTGAAGAATGAGGTGAACGTGCCATGTCTACGAAATTTTGTCGAAAGTTTGTACGACACCACACTGGACCTGTCCTCTAGGAAGAAACACTCTCTGGTAACTTTTTCCCCGTATTCGGTTTCACCACTGGTAATCTCTCTTCATTTCCTCTCCATTACTAGCAGTTGGTGAAAGCACTTACTGTAACTCTCCCAACATGTGGGCTTTTATCTCTTCGTGGGAACGAGATAAGAGTGTAGTGTGCAGCGCACTGGCTATTTTTTGAAGCTGCGCCAGATGGGCATTGTTTGCCTACAGCATGGAGGTAGGCAGGGAAATCAGCAGTTCATCTGACTCATTAAAACAGTGCACTAAGGCTAGGCTTTGATTACAAGGCTACTGAACTGTACGTGATTTTCAGTGCTATAACCTCCTTAAAATATAGACACAACTTCTTAGAAATTTCTCAGATGCACGACAACGCTCGCTGAGGTGGTACATTCTCTAAGATGTAGCCCCACCTTTGGGATGTGTCCTGCAGTTATTTGATGGGCACATTTGATAACAAGACATGCCATCAGTCCGCTGTGCTGCATTATTTTTGCAGATTCTCCGCATACTCCAAGCCACCCATGCAGCCTAGACCTGACACACCTCTCTCCAAACAAAAGTTCTTGTTTTTTTTTTCACTTTTTCCAAGTGAATAGCACAGAGGCACGCACACTAACAAGCAGTCATCTGCCATGTCAGGGAGATCATAATTGACAAATATGACAGGAATGATAGCAATGTGGCGCTTTTCCATAATTGCTATTCATTTGCATTCTTGGTGTCTGAGTGAAAGAAGGAAATCACGAGAATCAGATAAAGAGTGCTCACTTTGATAAGGAGTGACAGGTGCGCTTCTCAAGGTTAGAGTTTCCAAAACCCAGTCGCGACGCCTCCCTCGACCCACGCTGATCATTAGCAAAGAATTTGTTTTAAAGAATGATCTGCATGCTGACTTACATAACCTTTAAGAATGAGTGTACAGAGGAGACGTCAGGTCTGAGCCTGCTGGACATGAAATTTCTGTTAAAAATCCGTAAATATGAGTCACTTCTAAAAACTCACACTGTTGATGGTTTGATTTTCTTCATGGGATTTCATGTATATACATTTTTGTTTTTAAAGGACAAAGATGGATGTCAGTACCTGGGTTAAAGTTTGCAGCTAGTCAGACTGTCTCTGTTTCACTAGTTGGGGAGAAAGAATAAGTAATGAAAATTGCAGGGATGTGCCATCGTCGCACTACCTTTGAACTTTCATCCAGTGTTAAATTGTAACAAATCGGAGAAGTGCTGTTTCTCAACATCAGTGTTTGGCTGACAGGTCGGTTCATCCCCCCAAATTTGTCATGCGCCTCATTTAATTTTCTCCCATCTGTCTTTCCTCTCTGCACCAGGCCCTGTATCCTCTGGTGACCTGCCTGCTGTGTGTCAGTCAGAAGCAGTTCTTCCTCAGCCGCTGGCACATTTTTCTCAACAACTGCCTCTCAAACCTCAAGGTCAGCTGCTTCGTCTGTATGATGCAAATACACAAATTACTGTAGGAAGGACTGTTTGTTTCCCAAAACAGTATACTCATAAATATAAATTATGTGTGAAAAGTGAACTGTACATGCAAAAAACACTACAAAATATTTGCTCTACCCCCTAGCCCTTCAGCTTTAAAATCACCCGTCAGTGTTTATTGCTTCAAGTGAAGCACTGCAGCTTAGAAACTGACTGACCGGGGCTCATAAAGCCTCATAAAGTTTATGATTACACTTTAAATCTTTAGAATCCAGTGTATGTTGGGCACACAGCAATTTATACTGTGCCTGTACAATAACAGAAAGAAATGCCCCTTAGGGTTTTTTTTTTTAATTTCAGAAACTTGTTTTGATGAGAGGAAACATTTCTGTTACCAATGTGTAACAAACTCTACCTATTTTAAGTCTAATTGTTTTTTGTCTGCATGCGTGTGAATGCAGAATAAAGACCCCAAGATGGCACGAGTGGCTCTGGAATCACTCTACCGCCTGCTGTGGGTGTACATGATCCGGATAAAGTGTGAAAGCAACACTGCTACACAAAGGTAATGCTACATCTATTACTTTTCTATAAAATAGCATGTAAGATGTAATTGGAAGCTCGGTAACAGCATGTTAAACAATCATCAGTTATCTTTCCAGAAATAATCTTCTTCTTCTTCTTTTTTTTAATTGTGCTGTTACTTGTATGATTAAGTTATTTAGTGGAATTTCCTTTAAACATGGTACAGTTGTAAATATAGTCAAATGCATCAGGAATTACAATACTAATGTCTCTTTGTCCCTCAGTCGACTGACGTCCATCACCACCACTCTCTTCCCCAAAGGGAGTCGTAGCGTCGTTCCCAGAGACATGCCCCTGAATATTTTTGTCAAGATTATCCAGTTTATTGCCCAGGTATTATCATTATTATTAGTAGTAGTAGTATTATTATTATTATTATTTAACCATGAAAAAAATAAACTCTTAAGATTAAAAATCTCTTTTTCAAGAGTGTCCAGGGCCAAGAAGAAAAGTGGTACGCTCATAAGTTGCATAAATTAATACCACACACATAAAAATCCATACACCAGTTAAATACAGTCAAAGAGTAAAAAAAATAAAACACAGAAACAACCAAGATTATAACCTTCATTATCAGTAAAAAATGAATACCTTGATAAATGGTATGAGTGACCAAACCACATAAAGTGTTGTTCTTGGTCAGAGAAATAAAGTCACATTTGTGTGCATAGCATAGTGTTTTTTTCTGTACTGCTACTGAAAAACAGACTAATACAATGGTTAATCCAAAATTCTGAGATGGCACGGTTCCAGTAACTACTCAAAAGCTAAACAGTAATGAAAAGTAGAGGCTGACCAACAATGTAGGACATGAGATGTTTTTTTTACATTTCACTAGAATCCATTATCAAAATTGATTACATTATATTTGATGTCTGAATTAGCGGCAGAGGGTTTTGAAACCTGCTCTAATGCTGTTTAAGTGCAGCGCACTCTTTGCTCTTGCATTTGCTGCTGTCATGTAGTAACTGTGTGAAACCCCAGTTGCTACATGACATGAGTTTTTGTGACTCCGACAAAATAAGAAGTATAAATAAGACCTTCAGTGTTCTGTTTTGTTTGGTTTCTTCTTTGATTTTTTTAAAAATAGTTTTTATTAAAAATGTCCCACTGCTGACAGCAGATACACCTGCTGCCTCACACCACGTTACCTCTAAAATCCGGTAACTCCAGCATGTTTGTCCTTTCTTCAGGAGAGACTCGATTTCGCTATGAAGGAGATCATATTTGACCTGCTGAGTGTTGGGAAACCCGCCAAAGCCTTCAGTCTCAACCCAGAGGTAAAAAGGAGCGGACGCAGGCATTCAGTTGCACAAAGATCAACAGCGGATCTCCACGGGACATTTTATAGATCTAAGCATTCCACTTTTGATTTCTATCAAAGGAATGTAAAGAACAGTATGTGGTCTGCTGGAAGCTTCAACGTAATTAGCCTGAAACGGTGGATATTCACTCTACCTAATAATAGTTAGACGAGATGGACTTGGCAGTGAGCGTATCCTGTGTTGGACATTATGTGCTAAACTATCGATTGGTGTAATCTGACAGTGCAGTATGCTTTGCACAGTTTTTACAGTCACAGTGAGGCTTTTTGACATTATATCAGCAGTTATATAAATAGATCCCGCTCAGCTACACTCACTGCAGGATCTGTGTCTTACTGGGAAACAATGTAGTGATGTTGATCTACATTTATTCGAATTCTGCTTTAAATCTTCCATTGCTCTTGAAAAACTGGCATAAAAACTGGCGCTGTGTCTGTCTTCCAGCGTATGAACATTGGTCTGCGGGCGTTCCTGGTCATAGCAGATGCTCTCCAACAGAAGGATGGAGAGCCTCCTATGCCCAACACAGGAGCCACTCTGCCCTCTGGAAACTCTCTGAAGAAGAAGAAAACATATCTCAGCAAGACACTCACTGAAGAGGAAGCCAAGCTAATAGGTCTGTGTGTGTGTTTGTGTGTGTGGGTGTCTGGAGGCTGCTGTAATTTGAATGTCTCCCCCTTCATCGTCTCTGTTTCTGGCTGGTCCCCCACAGGCATGTCCTTGTACTACTCCCAGGTGCGAAAAGCTCTGGACAACATCCTGAGGCACTTGGACAAGGAGGTGGGTCGTTGCATGATGCTCACAAGCGTCCAGATGCTCAACAAAGAGCCAGAGGATATGATTACGTATGTAACTGCAAAGTGGAGTTTCATTCCGTTTGAAATTTTGCAAACATGATCTAAAATAAGTGTCCAATGTACCCCTCCATCTTCCATCTTTAGCGGTGAAAGGAAGCCTAAAATCGATCTGTTCAGGACATGTGTGGCTGCCATTCCTCGTATCCTTCCTGATGGCATGTCCAAGCCTGAACTCATAGACTTGCTATCAAGGTAAGTTTCAGGTCTAGTTCAAGTTCCTCAAAATACAATAAAAAAATTGAGATTAGAATACATTATAAGTAAATAAGTTAAACCTTATCAATACAAGTTTTTGGTTTCAGTTTAGTTTTTATTAGTTTCTGTGTTACTTTAAGCCTTTTTTGTTTTAATGTGGTTGCATATTTTCAGGGGAAACATGTAGGAAGTTCAGAACAGGCATTCAGTGCAAACAATACACAAAAACTAAGCAGATTTCCTTCCTTTTCATTATGTTTTTTTTTCCTTTTGATTCAAATTTATTTTCACTCGGTTGCAATTTTAGTTTAATTATAGTTAAATATAAGCTTTGTAACCCAAATCTTGCTTATTTATTGTCTGTCTGTCCCTCAGACTCACAGTGCACATGGACGATGAGCTTCGTCTTATTTCCCAGAATTCCCTGCAGAGCCTGTTACTTGATTTCTCAGACTGGAGGGAAGACGTCCTTTTTGGTTACACACATTTCCTTTTACGTGAGGTATAGCACAACCTTCAGATGTTTTCATGCTGCTCTTCTAAAGTGTTAAAATCATACTACCTACATAGTGACATATTAGAAACATTTCCCCAGAACTAATTTAGATTCTCACAGAGTGATGTGGTCCTTAAACTGAAGGGTGACAATTTAGAACCAACATAGTAGCTTCTTACAATAGGACCTCTTTATTATATGCTTATTCATAATTTCAAAGTGTTAGCCATAAAACATTGTTGCCAGTTATGACCGAAGGGGGTTCACTTCACAACAGGAGTGTCGTATGCTAAATACTTCCAGGTCCAAGACACCCATCAGTGTCTGCAGGATGCATCCGTCAAGCTTCTTCTCCAGCTGCTCACACAGTGGAGGTTAGCTCTGCAGCTCCAGGGGAAGATGCGAGGGGGAGTTGAGGTTTGTATAGAGTACTTTATCATTATGACAGTCACACTTAAGCCAACTATTTCCTCTCCTTTAGGAGACATGATGTTCAGTGGATTTAAAATCATATTAAAAACATTTAGAGAAACCATTGAGCTTGAAAGGTTGTTGAGGTCTTCTGGGTTGGTCAGTCTGTAAATACATGCTTAATTACTTTTTTTACTAACCCTCCTAACTTTCCATCAGGCCAGCCCTAGACTACCAGAGCGAAGCCCTCATTGTTCAGTACTCCATGCGGTGGAGGGCCTGGCTCTGCTGCTCCTCTGCTCGTGTCAGATCAGCACAAGGAAGCTGGCAGTCGGCGTGTTAAGAGAAATACGCTGTCTCTTCACGGCACTGGGACATGCTGAGGTAAAGTACAGAAAGCTCACATCTTCTCCCACCAATCATGTAGGGGGGATATAACAGCTCACCAGCTTGTCTCACTTTATAGATGATGACAAAGCAGTGAAGAAAAATACAAAAACAGTTCGGTAACAAATACAACAGCAATCTTGTGGCAAACTGTGATTAAAGAGGGAGAAAGGGCATGGAAATAGGATGGAAGGAGAGCCATCTGACTTGCTGTGATTAGACATGCATTGTGTGACGCTGTTATAAAAATAGCTGATTCTATAAATGTCTTTCCCTAAAGGACGATGACAAACCCATGATAGAGGTCATGGACCAGCTGAGCCCTGCTGTAATGGACAGCTTTGTTCACGTGGCTGTTTCTGACTCAGTATGTATATTTGTGCTTAGAATGTGAGAGTAATCACTAACAAAAGTGTATCGACGTGATTACTGATTTCACAAATTACTTATTTGCTCCTGTTGCCTCTCTCAGTCCACCTTGCCTCTCAGCCACCACGTTGACCTCCAGTGGCTAGTGGAGTGGACGGCTCGACTGGTGAGCAGTTCGTACGACGTGAAGAGCCCCAGCCATGTCTGGATTTTTGCCCAGTGTGTGAAGGACCCATGGGTGCTCTGTTTGCACATCTTTTTGCGGCAAGAGCATCTGCCTAAGCACTGCCCCATTGCTCTAGGATACGCCTGGCCCTATGTTTTCACACGGCTACAGCTGCTGCTGCCTCTGGTTGATCCCAAGTACATGAACTCACATTTATTATATTGTTCACTTTAAGCATTTTCACTCTAAATAAAATGACATGCAATGATAGCAACTTTTGTATGAAAGATTAAACTAATGCATTTCCACCTGTCTTCATGCAGCAGCCCAGTGAACGCTAAGAAGACGAGCACGGCAGGCGCCAGCGACAGCTACATCTCACTGTGGCGCAATTACTTAATCCTCTGTCTCGGAGTGGCTAAGCCAAGCATCATGTCACCTGGCCATCTCAGAGCGTCTACACCTGAGATCACTGCCACCACACCTGATGGCAGCGTCACCTACGACAACAAGGTGCATATTTGTGCTTCAGTTGATAGCAGAGACGTAGAGTTTAGAAATGTGAACTATTATTTGTTGATTTCCACCTAATGAAAAGCTTTTTGGGTCTCCTTAAATGATTGGATGTGGAAACAAAGAGCAAAATGGACTTAAAGTGTGATATTTTAAAATGTAAAGATTGATCTCTGTGTCCGTGTGTTTTACTTATTTATTTATTTTTTCGTAGGTTATAGGCACGCCCTCTGTGGCCTGGCTTTTAAAGCAGCTCGTCCCGCTGATGAGAGCTGAGAGTCTGGAAATCACAGAGTCCCTAGTGTTGGGATTCGGATGCACAAACGCTCTGGTCTTCAGGTACTGGAACAATAACGTACACAACAGTAATAAAATACACATCCTGCTTTGATGATGTTAGCCTTGGTTTCAGTGCTAATGTTATTCTTGCCTTTGGCAGAGAATGAACTCAAAAAGACTAAATAGACAGAACAAATACAGTTCTAAGTGGATGATATGCCAGATTTGATCTGAATCTCTGCCATGAGAAAGACACGATTCTTCAGTGGTTTTTATCTTCCATTCATGTTTTACCTACTCCCACCTGTCTGTTTATGAGCTGCATACCTGACACTGAGAGAAGAAAATGAGTCAGTGATGTAGAAGAGAAATTCTTGGAGGGGCAGAGACATATCACATTTTTTCAAAGGACAGAGGTTCCATTGTGACACGGTGGCATTTTCATTCTAAAGGAGATCATCTATTTTTAACCTAGAGTATTTTCTGAAAAGGCTCTCATTGTTATTAAAAAGATTAAGGTCTGCCCAGACAAATTTGTTCCGTCATTACGGCGTCTGAGGATTAGTGGTTTTAGGGAACATGACATTTGGGTTGCACTGCATAGATTTATGTCACACATCTTCATTGTTCCCATGAAGAAAACCTATTTCTATACGAGGAAGGACGTCTCATTTAGCATTTTGGCTATCAGGTCATTGATTGATTGATTGATTGATTGATTGACTGATTTTTTTTTCTGTCTTTGATCAAACAGGGAGCTCGTCGAAGAACTCCATCCGTTGATGAAAGAAGCACTGGAACGTAGGCCTGAGGTAAAACACACACAGAGGTTGTGAAAACTGACTGTGCAAAATTGAGAATATTTTCTAGATTAAGTATAAAATCAGGGTTGTAGCTGATGTCTTCCATAGATTAATAATGTTTTGTTTATGAAAATGGATTATAAGTTTTGTCCACAGTCCACTACAATCAGAAGTACTGCATGCTATACTGGTACCTGGGGCAACTGTGTGTTAATCACGATTTTGGACTTTCACTGTAATTTTTTTTCCTTAACATTTTACAGCTTTTCCTACTGACAGAGGCTTTCCCCATGGCCATATATACTACAGCAAAGTAAAGAAGTAATAGATGAACATTTAAATGACAGAAAAGTTCAATTTTTTCCAAAATCTACAATAGAAATTTTATTTTTTTTATAACGACTCCAAGAAAGAATTAATTGCTCATTCCTTCCATTTACTACAGCAGTATTCCATTATCCTGTAGAAAAACAGATATACTGCACTTCTTTTTTCTTAGATGAAGATATCTGAGGGATTCAGCGTGTAGTTCAGGTTTTTTACACTGACAAAAAGGGGAGATTCACTTGTCTGACCTACTTAAGGTCAGAGTGGGTTGAATGTGGCCCAGGAAGTAAAATGACTTTGACATCCTGGATCTGCTTTGTGGCAGGAAACTAACAACCTGTCTGTGCTTCCAGAACAAGAAGCGTAGAGAGAGGAGGGATCTTCTCAGGCTGCAGCTGCTGAGGATATTTGAACTACTGGCTAACGCAGGAGTCATCAGTGACAGGTAGCACATACGTGTATCATGCACTGAGTCATCTCGTGTTGTTTACTGGGCTTTGATCCTTATGCACACTAAAAGTTAGAATACACTCATCTCTCATCTTCTCCTGTCTGTAACTCTAGTCTCGTTTAGTTTACTAAGGTCATATTTTCCTCCTGGTTTTCCTGTAGCACTAATGGAGCTCTGGAGCGTGATTCCCTGGCCTTGGGTGCTTTATTCCTCGAGTACGTGGACTTAACCCGGATGCTTCTAGAGGCTGAGAATGAGAAAGAACTGGACGTGCTCAAAGACATACGAGCTCATTTCAGTGGGATGGTAGCCAATCTCATCCAGTGTGTGCCTGGTAAGATTATTATTTGAGTTCTTACCTTTTTAATTTTATAGCTTAATTTTATAGTAATTTTATAGTTTGAGTTAATACTACACGTTCATTTTTCAGTAGCAGGCAACGTACTGGCCTTGGTTTTCGGAGTCATTCTGTCTCTTGTTCTCACCCTCAGTGTCTCTCTTTCTTTCTCTCATGTCTGTGCAGTCCACCACAGGCGCTTCCTCTTCCCTCAGCAGTCCCTGAGGCACCATCTCTTCATTCTCTTCAGCCAGTGGGCTGGGCCCTTCAGTGTTATGTTTACGCCTCTTGACCGGTACAGTGACCGCAACCACCAGATCACTCGTTACCAGTATAGTGCTCTCAAGGTAAGCAGTACAAAATCACCAAACTCCTTTTTGCAGTGATTCAGGATATTTTACAGAAATATAAGCATTGTAGTCAGCTTTGCTTTCGTCTCCCAGGCCATGTCAGCAGTTCTGTGCTGTGGTCCAGTTTTTGACAACGTGGGTCTCTCTACTGATGGTTATCTCTACAAATGGCTTGACAACATCTTGGCCTGTCATGACTTACGGGTAGGTGGACTCAGGGATTTGATGGTTTAACTTGTTGTACGGTTAGCTCTCTATGACATGTATTTGAATTTCAGCATTTTAGTTTAATCTAAGAAGTTACAAATCAGTTTTAATACATGCATTCAATAGTGCCTCAACACAATAACATGTCTTCCTTTAGGTGCACCGTCTGGGGTGTGAGGTGGTCATTCTGCTTTTAGAACTGAATCCAGATCAGATTAACCTGTTCAACTGGGCCGTGGACCGCTGCTTCACCGGGTCTTACCAGCTTGCATCTGGCTGCTTCAAGGCCATCGCCACAGTGTGCGGCAACAGGTCGGGAGTCACACCCTGGTTCTAATCTGAACTCCTGATGTTTTTACTATCAGGGAACAGATGCAGATATAAAGCTTACTTTGTTTACCACGATGCCCACTTGCTTGTTAATACTCATTGGTTGAGTTCTTACAGTAACCAATAGCTGTTTCTATTTATTATGCCAGGAATTATCCATGTGACCTTGTGACTTTGCTCAACCTCGTGCTGTTCAAAGCCTCAGACACCAGCAGAGAAATATATGAAATCTCCATGCAGCTGATGCAGGTATGCTCACTTTCATGGCACATATTAAACAAAGTCATAAAGCCAAAACCTGGCAAAGATTTAAAAATAAATGTTTCCTGCAGGTGCTGGAATCTAAGCTGTGTGCATACTCCAAGCGGATGGTGGAGCAGAAGCCTGGTAATATTTTGTATGGGACGCACGGCCCCCTCCCTCCTCTGTACAGTGTCAGCCTTGCGCAGCTCTCCATCCAGCTTGCCAGCATGTACCCAGAGCTCACGCTGCCTCTTTTCTCAGGTAAATTCTTCTCATCTGTTCTTCTGTGGAATTCTTCCAAATGGTACAAATGCAACAAAAAAGAACAGTTAAATATAAACTAACTAATATATCTATATGCATTTTTAGAAAATGGTATCTCCTTACACTTTAATGTGGAAGAGAAGTTAATAAGGAAGCAGCATAAATTAAAAAAAATGAATAAGTGAATTCGCCTGGTATTTGCAGAGGTGAGCCAACGTTTCCCAACCACCCATCCTAATGGCAGACAGATCATGCTATCCTACCTGCTACCCTGGCTTAGTAACATTGAGCTAGTGGACACAGGTCTCTTACCTCCTGCTTCAAGTCCCTGCACACCAGAGGAAGAACCTCGAGGTCAGGCTCGGGGCCTGGGTGCATCCCCCAGCCTGAGAGGCAACGGCTGGGGTTCCTTGCAGGCGACATCATTGGTGCTCAACAACCTCATGTTCATGACTGCTAAGGTGGGAAGCCGAGTTAGTTCTTACTTGTGAAAACTCCCACACACACCTCGAGCTTTCTAATTGGATTTTTTTTCCTTTACAGTATGGAGATGAGGTTCCCGGACCGGAGATTGAGAATGCCTGGAACGCTCTAGTGTCGAATGAGAGGTGGAGCAACAACTTGCGAGTCACCCTGCAGTTCCTCATCAGCCTGTGCGGAGTTAGCAGTGATACCACATTACTGCCTTATGTAAGAGCATTTGTTAGTTAAAAAAATCCAATAAGTTAAATACAGCAATTCTCACAAAGATATCATAACAAATATGCAGAAGTAATGCAAATAACCCAGAAGTTCTAACTAATGCTTGCTCATCTGTTGTAGATTAAGAAGGTGGTGATTTACATGTGTCGCAATAACACCATCCAGACCATGGAGGAGCTCCTGTTTGAGCTGCAGCAGACCGACCCTGTCAACCCTGTGGTTTTGCACTGTGATAATCCTCCATTTTATCGCTTTGCTGCCAGCAACAAAGCCCCCACATCCCAGACAGGTGAGGGGATGTGTTCCTGTCACAGTCTGTGGAGTCAAATTAGATTTTCATCTCAACACTTACCTTTGGTTTGAACTTGACAGCTTTTTTCATGTGACAGATGGATGACTCTGCTGTGTTTCTGTTTAATGTGTAGGCACCACCTCCAGTAGTAACACCGTAGTAGCTGGTCAGGAAAACCTGCCAGAGACAGATGAGACCAAGATGGTCAGAGAGAGTGAAGAACGGTAAGTAATTTTTTTATACCTTACATACTTATAGCTGCAGCATGGGTTGTCATGGTGATACAGTGTTTTATTGGGTAAGACAGTCTCTCAAGAGGCTGTCATAAAGATAGCTAAAAAATGTCAGCATCATATCAGCTACTGTATGTAGCGATGATAATACCGTGAGGATATTGTCAATCAAATCTGGAAATGCTGAGTTTGACTTTAAATGTGGTGGATTTTTCACAGCCGGGCGAGGGCTCACAACAGACTGGAGTCTCGTTACAGCAACAGCTCCGGAGGCTCCTATGAGGATGAAAAAAGTAAGCCCTGACTTGGTTCTCATGAGGAATAAACCACAATCTTTGACTCACACACAGAGCCCAGGGGTTTTCACAGCTGACAGCTGTTATTTGGAGAGACTCTGAGGATGTGGACTTCTCAGTGATAAATCTTCACCATTTTAACTTTAGACTTTAATGGTAATTGTTACTGACAGTGCTTGTGCTATAACTTCTCATCCCACATATTTTCTTTTTTATATATAGAGACCCAAAGCAAATGTTTTAAATGTGTTGTCATGCACCTTGTAATAGCGGCCATTGACATTCTTGTCAAAGTAGGTTAGATGATTCCTATAATTTAAACAGCTAGCTAAGGCCCCAGTCACACAGGCCAATTCATCAACCATCTACTATACAGCTACAGACCGGACATTGACTCCAAACGCCATCTTTCAAGCTTACTCTTTGTTTCATTCATGCAAAAAAACAAAGTGTAAAAATGACAACCTCATTTCCGCTACAGTTGGTAGTATTTTTCAAACACAATAAAATGAAGTCACAACTACAGTATTAAGGAAAGGTAAAGGTCCCTACAATAATACAGATAACAACAGTTTTCCAGTTATGGTGGACAAGGCAAAAAGTTAAGCTTTCAATTGAATTAAAACTCTAGTGGAAGATTGCTGCCACTCCCCCTCCTCGGCCTGTGCTTTGAGGATTCTCAAAGTGAATCGGTTAATTGTGCACTACTTTTAATTCAGAATGATGGCTTTGGTGGGATATTTGGGCGACCGTGGCTCAGGGGGTTGGGAAGCGCATCTGTAACCGGAAGATCGCTGGTTCGATCCCCGGGCTCTCTGTCCTGGTCGTTGTGTCCTTGGGCAAGACACTCTACCCTACCGCCTACTGGTGATGGCCAGAGGGGCTGATGGCACGATATAACAGCCTCGCTTCTGTCAGTCTGCCCCAGGGCAGCTGTGGCTGCAGCTGTGGTTTGCCTCCACCAGTGTGTGAATGTGAGAGTGAATGAATAGTGGAATTGTAAAGCGCTTTGTAATATGTACATATTACATATGTTTCAGATTTTACTAACCAAATCTTTCTGTGCTCATAGATGACCCACTTCCGCCTTACGCTGGATGGCTGCTGAGTATTCTCGAGACCAACCGTCCTCAGCCGTTACCCATGCCTGTTAATGGAGGCTGTTGGGCACCACTGGTTGACTACCTTCCAGAAACTATCACACCTAGAGGACCACTGCACAGGTGCACACAAACAAACACAGATGACCTTTAGTAAACTTCTGAAAAAACAGGATCTTAGTTAGAACAGTGATGTTACGATCAGCAGGGCCAGACAGCGTTTCACAGACATGTTACGCCTACTTTCAGATTGCCTGATAAACTCAAGCACAGAATGACGCCAAGCCAGCTTGCTCAGGGTCTACTAGGAAAATAGTTCATATTAAAAGAGCTTTTCCACTTGATCTTCTCTGCCTCTCCTGACACTTCAGAGATCAATACTTTAAATAAATAAAATGAAGACTCTGTTGTAGAGAGCTTTGAAATCTATGGTCCATGTAGAGTTCATGCACCAGCACAGATTACAGGAAAATACTTGTGCTGCTCAGTGCACCAACTTATAACTCATGAAAACATCAAATGTTTCCATCAAACATTCCAAGATTTTATTGTACTTACCTAATATTTGTGTGTTCCTAAGGTGTAACATTGCAGTGATCTTTATGACTGAGATGGTAGTGGACCACAGTGTGAGAGAAGACTGGGCTTTACACCTGCCCCTGCTACTACATGCCCTCTTCTTAGGTAAGCATAACTCAACTCATGTCGGTTAAACCCTTTATGGATTAATTTTGGGGAAAATGGGGTAAGAAGAAAAATAAGCCAAAATAATAGAATGTACTATATGCATTTTGGAGAATGTGGAAATACTTGATACTTATATAAGAAATTCCTCAGTCTCACACTGATAAAGCGAATGAAACATGAGGTAGATCGAAAAGAACTTGAACCAAAAAAGATAAGATCAAAAAGTGCAATTCATTCTCCTTTCAGTCAGTGTGTTTCCCACCACAACAAACACACAAAAATAGCCTTGAGATGTTGAAGGTATTTTCTGTGACGTCCACTGAGCTCATAGCGTGACGATGTGTTTCATCGTCATCAAACAGAGACGTGGACGTGGACAGGCTGTTCTCAAGCATCACAGTGACTCATTTTCAAACTAACATGTAGACACATACCTACCCCCACCCAGATGCCAGCTGTATTAATTATGCACTCAGCATATTCTACATACTAACTTGCAAGTTCAGGAGATTCAGCATCATCTGGTCTTTTTGCATGAAGTTATCCAGGAAACCATTTTGATTGTTTAGGGTTTTGTTTTTTTTAGCTTTTTTTCATTCACTGTTGCACAAACTGAGGCACTACAAGCCTTTGTACATGTGGGGATTAGTTCAGAAGTACTACAAACATATTTATTACTGCAGCCGGGAAATGAATGGATTTTGATTGAAATGTGTTTTGCCCTTCATAAATTTTTACAAATTTCTCTGCATCAGTACAAGAAATTCTGCAATATTTTGTCAACCACCAAAAACCTGTTGTTGTCTCACTCGGTGTGTACTTCATTTTCTAGGTCTGGACCACTACAGGTCAGAGGTCTATGAACACAGCAAACGTCTCCTTCTTCACCTCCTCATTGCACTCTCCTGCAACAACAACTTTCAGGTCAGATCTCCATTTTAATATTTGTTATTATTAGGCCAGTTTATTACATGAAGTGGGACTGAAACTTACTTTACCAAGTTCTGCCAAGCTTTACATATTCACTGAGCAACACCTCTTTTTGGGCGTCCAGGTAATAGCCTCAGTACTGATGCTGACGAGAGAGATCAGTGACAACAAGACCCTCACAATCAAGTCCAGCTATCACACAGAGTACCAGCAGTCACGTAAGTAGAAAATATTGAGTGTGTATACAAGCATTTATCAGTCCTCTGACATTTACTAGTAAGATATGACCTGATGGACCACTTTTCATTGGAAAACTAAGAAACTAAACAGTGTAGTACACAAAAATCTGATAAAAGACTCAAGTAATTATATTACTGTGTAGTAGTGCACTTCTCTATAGCATATGTCATAATATTCCCATAGACGCACCAGACTTTTTGCGGGAGTGGCAGGCATCTCCTGTGGTGGACTCTGGTCTCAGCTCCACCTCCAACTCATCCTCTGCTAGCCTGGGTGGTGGCAGCACAGCCGGCAGTGTTGGAAATCTGCCCCTTGTAACTCCTGATGACCTGGAGGATCTTGAAGATGCGCCCAATGAGACGGATGAGAAGACGAACAAACTCATTGAGTTTCTCTCCACCAGGTAAACACAACTCTGGTCATCTTTTGTGCTGTTCTCGAGGTGGGCACTGCGTGTGGTTGTGACGTGCGCTTAAATTTCACTGTAGTGCACACTGTGTGAGCTGCTCGTGTAACTTTTATGTGGTGGTACTGGTGGTGGGTATACAGTGCTTGGAGTACTGTGTTGTTATTGCACAGATCACTTGGGCCACTGTGGGTGCATGAGGACATCACACCAAAGAATCCCAACTCCAAAAGCACAGAGCAGCTCAGCAACTTCCTGCGCCACGTTGTCTCTGTCTTCAAGGAGTCCAAGTCAGGTGAGAAACCACTGAATAACAGCTACAGCAGACCTCACTCATCTTCACAAATGGAGCAATAGTTGATTCATTTTAGACCTGCACAAGGGGTGAAATATGTCTGTCTTCACAGACTTCCACCTGGAGCAGCAGCTTAGTGACGTGGCCTTACAGACGGCTTTGTGCAGCTCCTCGCGTCACTATGCCGGCAGGTCTTTCCAGATATTTAGAGCTCTCAAACAGCCAATCAACAACCATGCTGTCTCTGATCTGGTCTCACGCCTCGTTGAGGTGGTGGGAGAACATGGAGACGAGGTGCAGGTGAGAGAAGAAACATATAATAGAGATGTAGTGCTTTCAAACTGTTGTATTTGGTAAAGATTCACATTATTGCTGATGTTCATAACTGTACCTGTTTCAGGGCTATGTGATGGAGGTGCTGTTAACTCTGGAGTCAGTAGTGGTGAATCTAGCAGAGTGTCTGAAAAACAGTGACCTTATGGCAGCTCTTACCAGGTCAGTCTGCTCTAAATGTTGAATCTTTGGAAGTAATGCAGATAATTTGAAGATTACAACATATGTAAGGATTGTTTGATTGTTTGATTTGTAGGACATCCTCACCAGACTTTGTGACAAGTGACAAACTGATGAATAGAAAGAGCACGGGTCAGCTGAACTTCCCTGGCCCAGGATTTGTCGGTCTGTCATCGCAGCGCCACCAGCGCTCCTATTCTGTCCCCAAGAAGTTCGGCGAGTGTAGCAACCAGTCGAGTGATCCCCCTCGCAGTGCAACTCTGGATCGCATACAGGCAAGAAAAGAAGATTGCTGTGTAATCTGACACCTTAATGCTGAATCCTTAATGCTAATTTTGTACTCTCTTTCGATCTGCAGGCTTGCAACAGTCACGGCCTTGCACGAACAGGAAGAAGTTCAGGCTCCTGCACATCATCGACCAACCGCATTGATCCCAGCGTTCTGTCGGATCCCGCGCATGTGTCCCATCCTTCGTCAATACTGGCCACAGTCTTCTGGGTGGCGGTGTCGCTCATGGAGTCAGACTTCGAGTTTGAATACCAGATGTCACTTCGCCTTGTTCACAAGCTGCTGTCAAAGGTAGATGAGATAAAAAAAAATTGCTGATTACAGAGGAAAATTTATGTATCTGTAAAAACAACAGTTAACTTAAAGATAAGATTAAGCAGAAGAAAGCAAACATTCCCTGTAACCTGTGTTTTCGCTTAATACCAGGAAGACTACGTCATCCTAAGAAGCTCACACTGCTGCTATTTTAAAATGAAAGCAAACTGTTGAACCTATTAACTCAAGGCCAACACAAACCTAGCAACTGGCTATTGATTCATTCATTGTTTTAGCGTCTCAGATATTCAGTTTGCAGGTGGAAGACAATAAGTACCACAAGCAACTTTCAGCCTCACTTAAGCCAAAATCTCTCATTTCCCAGGTGCCCTTAGACAGAGCAGAGAACCGTGAGCGCCTGGAGAAGCTGCAGGCTCAGCTGAGGTGGAGCGGGTTCTCTGGGATTCAACAGCTTTTGTTGAAGGGATTTACCTCCCAGGCTACATCTGACCTGACCTTACAGCTCTTCTGCCAGCTCACTCCAGTCTCCCGCGTGCCTGTTGTTGACAGCTCACAGTCTATAGGTAGGTACTGAGGATTTTATATTAAATCATTTCAGTAGTCGTACGACAAAGTGTTTATTTTTATTTATACTGGGTGTATCTGAAGTTCAAACTCTTCTCCCTGTGTAGGCTTTCCTCTGAATGTGCTGTGTCTGCTTCCTCACCTGGTCCAGCACTTTAGCCACCCAACTCAGTTTTGTAAGGAAAGTGCTGAGAGGATTGCACAGGTACTGCAATACTATGAATTCTTCAAGTGGGCGGAGTCTAGACTTTAGTTTGCTTTTGCTTTACTCCCTTTTACTTTTTTAGGTTTGTTAGACAAACAGTAAAGATGTACATTTGGAGAAAGATGAAACGCCAGAGTGGGTTGGAAAAACCTGACATTTCAAAACACAGAAGAACAACTAAAATATCAAAAAAGACAATATTTCTCACATAAAGTGTCTGTCTGCTTTTTTGTTTACTTTCTCAGGTATGTTTGGTGGAAAAGAACACAAAGTTGTCCCATCTGGCACATGTGATGACGCTCTATAAGACACGTTCCTACACGAGGGACCCTTTCTCCTGGGTCAGCGTGGTTTGCCGCTACCTTCACGAGGCTTTCTCTGACATAACGCTCAACATGGTCACCTATATGGCTGAGGTCAGTGCTTCTATATATGAAAATGTGTCTTATCTTTCTCTATTTTTTAGGATTGCACATTTATTGGATGTTTCTATGGAAGCTGGTGCAAGAATGTTCAGTAAGTGGTTTGTGCTGATTATTTGTTGGAAGCCTGTCCTGTTCACTGTTCAGCCAGTTGTTAAAGGACAATCCAATAATTTACCGTCAAGTTGGTTAAACACATATTGACATTGCCCTTAAGCAAGATTGGGTTTGTGATTGCGTGCGTACTGAATGTTACTCTCCCTCTCACAGCTGCTGGATAAGGGACTTCCCAGTATGCAACAGTCTCTCCTCCAAATCATCTACTGTCTGCTTAGCCACATGGACCTGACTGCTGTGCAGGTCAAACAGTTCAACGCTGATGTCCTGAAGACCATTGAGAAGTTTGTCCAGGTGAGTGTCGCACAGTACTTGGTCTTCATATTAGAGAAATGCACTGCATGCACTGCTGTTTCTCTTACTCTGTCTTTCTGTTATGTGACCATGTGACCTTATAGACAGTACATTGGAAGGATGCCTTAAACATCTTGAAGCTGGTGGTATCACGCTCTGCCAGCCTTGTTCATCCAGTGTACGGCCACACACAGGGTGATCTTTCCAACCTAGAGGTCAGCAGAGTGTGGGACGGCTCCGCTAAAGCCCTCCCTGGGAAAACTCTAGATTTCACATTTGACATCTCTGAGGTAAGAAAGCTGCTGCTACTGAGCTTTTTTTGTAAATGCCCATCATTGACTTACAGTTACAGTACACCCCCATGTTTTGCTAGGTCATAAATAAAAAAGGATTTCCTCAACACATGCAATATGCAAAGCATCAAAAAATTTGCATGTCTGTCTGTTTGTTATCTTCCTAGACACCGGTGATCGGGCGTCGTTTTGATGAGCTCCAAGGATCAGGGGGTAGAGAGGGGAAAGCCAGAGCCATGGCTGTGACCCGCAGTACTTCCTCCACTTCTTCTGGATCCAATTCCAACACCATTCTGGTGCCTGTCAGCTGGAGGCGACCACAGTTATCTCAGGTAGAATCAATACCCAAAATGCATGTTTCACATCAGTGCTGCTTGGTTTTGTAAGACTTGTAAAAGAATATTATATTAAAATTTCTTGATCAAGTCATATTGACCTCAAATAGACCAAGAAAAACTGATTTAAAGTTTTTTGTCTATAAAGTGCTTAAAAATTATGCCTTGATCATTAAGCTGTGATCATCAAAGCATGAGGCATGTGAAGTGGAGAAGAAAATCCATCACTTTACTGATGAGTGTTTCACTTCTTGACGTTTTTCTCCTACATGCAGAAAAGAACCAGAGAGAAGCTGGTGAGCGTTTTGTCTCTATGTGGACAAGAAGTTGGACTTACCAAGAACCCATCTGTAAGCTGACATCCTTGTTGTACTTGTTCTTTATGTACACAGTCAACAAAATTCAAGCTTGTATTTCTTTTTTTTTCTTTTTTGTAGAGGGAGTGAAACCTCAAAAGTTTTCTGGGGATGTTTCTGTTATGAAGATAGCTTCACTAATTGTCTCTGACAAGTCTAAAAACCTGTTTCTGTGTCTTCTTGTCAGGTGATCTTCTCATCCTGTGGTGACTTGGACATGATGGAGGTGCGGGAGAGCGGCGTGTCATCTGAGGACGGTGGTACCAGAGAGGACACATTAGATGACACCGCCAGTGAGCAGCAGTTCAGGGTTTTCAGAGACTTTGACTTCCTGGATGTAGAGCTGGAGGATGGAGAGGTGAGAGTCACAATAATACTGTATTTCACCTGTGGTCATTTGATTTATGCTGACACATTGGTCCTTTCTTTCATTTTACCTTTACTGTGTCTTTCAACTTATCCACCTGTCTTCAACATATTTGAAAAGTATTTCTCTGTCCTCCCGCCTCATCTCTTTCTCTCTAACTCTGTGTCTCTCTTTCTTCCCCTCGCTGCCTAGGAGCTCCAGGTAAGGTCCCTCACACAGAGTACTTAACATTAGCCTTTATCAGCTCTTTGGTGTTCCTGCCTCTTTTGTTTTGCTCTGGAACGTAAAAACAAAATCATCTTTGTGCTTCATTTTGCTCTCACGGCTTGATTGCAGAACTACATTTATGACAGCACTGGTATTTTTTAAATAGAGATAAATATATTATAGTTATTATAAAGTCTTAATGGTGCAAAGATAATTTTACAGGCTGAAAACAGCCTTTCCAGCATATATTCATGCCACGAATAACAGTCCATCTTGCATCTTGTGCTTGTAACTAAAGCTATTATTTTGTGTTTTGAGAGATTAAAGTAAAAATGTTCCCTTCATATCAGGGATTTTACTTCTACCATTCATTGTGTCCATGTTCTCCAACATGTATGTGTGTGTCTGTTGTTGTTTTGTTTTTTAAATCTAGGGTGAGACTGTCGATAACTTTAACTGGGGTGTGCGGCGCCGATCTCTGGACAGCACAGAGCTGGGCGACCTGCTGGAGGAGAGCCAGCACTCAGGCAGTACCCCCAGTCTGGGTCACGAAGACCCTCACGATTCAGACGAGTCATCAGAGGAAGAGGAGTCTTCAACTAGCCAGAGCCTCTCCCATTCTCAGCTTGTGCGTAGCCTTAGCTGCTGAATCAACACATTAAAAATCTCTGAAGCCTTAAAAGGCTTATTATTTTTCCTGAGTCAACATTCATGATTTGCCTCCCTGTTCCAGACTAACCCGTCTCCATCAGAGGAAACCAATCACACCGATTCTCTGTCTACATCGTACGACACATCTGCTGACCCCCAGTCCCTCAACGCCACCACCCCAAGCCAGGGAGTTCTCCATGACGATCACATTGGTCTACATGTGAGAAATAATAGACTTGGACATATGTGTTGTTTGCTTAGATACATTTTGGATCATCACAAATATAATGTTTTTGTTTTCTAAGGTGAGGGTGTGTGGTGAGGACGAGGACACTCAGGCTCAGGATGATGAACTGTCGCTGAGTGTCAACGAGCTCCCTCCCAGCTCCGACTGTGGAGAGAGCTTCACTCTGGATTTGCCGGGGCAACCTCAAAATCAGCTGCCAAATCTGGACCGTGGTCTTAACCCAGACTACTGCCAGCCTCCACTGGACTTTCTAGACCCAAGCTGTCTGCCCAGGTAAGTTTGAAAGACAGGATTTAAATATTAATCCCTGCATGCTTAATAAATGGTAAATGGTAAATGGCCTGTATTTGTATAGCGCTTTTCTAGTCCCTAAGGACCCCAAAGCGCTTTACATCCAGTCATCCACACACACATTCACACACTGGTGATGGCAAGCTACATTGTAGCCACAGCCACCCTGGGGCGCACTGACAGAGGCGAGGCTGCCGAACACTGGCGCCACCGGGCCCTCTGACCACCACCAGTAGGCAACGGGTGAAGTGTCTTGCCCAAGGACACAACGACTGAGACTGTCCCAAGCCGGGGCTCGAACCGGCAACCGGCAACCTTCCGATTACCAGGCGAACTCCCAACTCTTCAGCCACGATCGCCCCAACAACAAAATACACTGCTGGATTGTTGCCTGAGTCTCTGTCAGGGTTTTTCCTACCGTAAAAAGTTTTGGTGGCACACTGAAAGAAGTTTTAACTCAAGCCAAAGGAAAATCAACAGTTTTGTTGTGTTTGATCAACAATAGTAACTGTGATAATGACCAAAAATGACAGAAAATGTAGATTTTGTTTAATAGTGCAACAGAAAATGACCCCCAAAGCGTAAATACTAAGCCAGGAAAAACCTAACGGGACATTTTTCATGGATGTTTTGCCTATATTGTCCTATTTTTAGCATTTTTGAGATATTATTTGATCCTGTTAGATACATTTTTCAAATACTTATCGTACCAGGTGCAAACAGCACAGACTCAGTTCTTTCTCATCTCTGTTGTTACAGCTTGCGTGATGATGTTGATGATTTGGAGGACCTTGGGTTTCCTCCTCCCCCCTCTCCATTTTTTTCCGCTATCTTGGCAGCGTTCCAACCCACGGTGTGTGACGATGCCGAGGAGGCATGGCGCTGCCACATCAACCAGCTTGTAACAGACTCAGATGGGTCTTGTGCTGTCTACACATTTCAAGTCTTCTCATCACTCTTTAAGGTACATCACATGAAGGATTACCTTTAGGGGTTTTTTTTTTGGTTTGTTTGTTTATTTTTGATGTTTGCGTTTCTTGTTTTGTTTGTACCCCCATTTTTTTCAAGCTATCGCTCATATTATATATAATTATATATTATATCTCTCCAATTAGCATGAGTTACAGTACAGACATTCCTTTTCCAGAACATCCAGGGAAAATTCTGCACCTTAACAAAAGATGTTGCCACTTATCTTGGCGAGGGATTAAGAGGCATTGGATCAAAGTTTCTCAGGTCCTCACAGATGCTCACCACATGCTCAGATTGTCCTACCATTTACATTGATGCTGACACGGTGAGTACAGCTGGCAGGCTTCTTGCTGATCACAGTATTGTAGCTGCTTCAGTCTATGGGAGTCTAAAAAACCCAAAGACAAGTCTAATACTGAGCTCCTTTTTACTGCTCCTTTCTTCTTGTTGGTCTGTATAGATCATGTCCTATGGCCTCCTTGAAAAGATGAAGTTCAGTGCACTGGAGCTGCAAGAGTACCTGGATACTTACAACACCAAAGAGGAGGCTGCTGTATCGGTAAGTGCACGTTTACTTATCTCCTCCTTCAAATGTGTGCCAGATAAAATATTTACCACCTTTTCTTCTGTCCACTTCTCTTTCCAATGAGCTCTTTCCTCTCCAACTTTTCCATTTTTTTGCCTTTCAGTGGCTCAGGAACTGTAAGGACACATTTCCCAGATGTCCTGGTGACAGTGTGGTTACCTGCCAACCTGGAGATTCAGAGGAGAAGGTACAAACAACTATATTTATTATTTACTGTACCAATAAAAGTGCAATTTTTTACTGGCAAATTGATTCAGTCTATGTGGCTTAATCTTTGTGTTGTATTAATGGCTTTCTTTCTCTGTGGATTGAAATGTTTGCCCTCTTTGCACGCTGGCTCTGTCTCTATAACGTTATATCCCCCTGAAATTTCTTCTCCCAGCCGGAGTCGTTGAATTTAAAGTTGCTGTTTTTTCTCTACAGTGTTGATTAATTCTTGGCAGCCTGACCGTAAATAGTCAGGATGTTTAACTTGCTGTGCATGTGTTTGATTGATGCTTTGTCTTCCTCTCACTTCACTCTTGATGCCCTAACATGCTCTCTCGCTGTCTAGCAAATGGAGTCTCTTGCAGTAAGTTCTCTTCACTTCACTCTAGATTCCCCTTGAACTGCTTAATTAACTTTGCACAACTCAATCAGTCAGTTTTGTTGTCACATGTTTGTATTCCTTTGCATGTGTTTACAACAATTTGTGATTGTGATTGTTTGTGATCTCCGCTTCTGATAAATCTAAGCTTTTTTTTGTCATTTGTGTCTTCTAGCAACTGGAGCTTTGTCAGAGGCTTTACAAGCTTCACTTCCAGCTCCTCCTTCTGTTCCAGTCCTACTGCTCGCTCATTGGTCAAGTTCATGCAATAAGCTCCGTGCCTGAGGTGAGTCAAATCATACTTCATTAAGTGTGACTTGCAGCCTAACGGAGGAGCATGCTGGTTCCCTTATGTCTACATGAGAGGATTCAATGTCTAAGTAATCTCACAATTAAACACATTAAATACCAAGATCTGCATGACTGTTGTTGTCCATCAAATTTGAGGTTTTCTAGGTCAGTGTGATTGATATCAACCAGGCCAATTTCCCCTTGTGACTTGGTCTTTCCTTGTCTCATCCAGCTGTATGATAAAGAACATTCTAATAAAAATGTCTACGATATATAGGGCCACATTATTTTATTTAAATAGACATATGCTTTTATAAGTATATGTATGGTTTACTAGTTAAATTAAAATGTTGTTGACCCTTAGAAAACCCTGCTACACTGCAAACTTAATCTTGAGCATTCGATCTTTTAATATAGACATTTCCTCTGTGATGACATAAACTTCACATACACACTCACCCACCACCATCTGTTGTCCCTCCACCTCTTAGCTGCTGAACATGTCTCGAGAGCTTACTGATCTGAAGAGCAGCCTGCAGGCAGCAGAGGCAGCCGTAGCCAGCGACTTGGAACACAAACACTTGGCCCACACTCACTCACACGCCACCCAGGTGGCAGCCATGGTTGTGCCCAGCTTCCCCACCTCAGAGGCAGCGGTGCAGGCTATACTGGAGTGCCTTAGGAACCATGAGTTCACCAAAGCCGTGCGCTACATCCAGGAATGCAGGTGAGCAGCATGAGGTCATCAGCATACATGAGTGTATCCTGGGATTTAATGATTTTATTATTTTGTCTCAACGTAAATGAACAAATGATCCCAAAAAAAATGGTCACTTTTTTGGATCATCTTATCCCCATCACTTTCTCCAATCTTACAAATGATTTTAAAGTATATAATAAGTAGACATTTATAAAGGGCTGTCATTCCTGGCTGAGAAACTTAAGTATGGGTGATGTTGAGGTCTATCGAAGACTCTTTGTGCTTCTGTACGCAGATGATATTGTAGTATTAACAGAATCAGAACTACAGATGGCTTTAGATGGAGTAGAAAGATGTTGTGTAGACAGGAAAGTGTAAATCCTAATGAAAGTGAAATTGTAATTTTTGCATGAGGTAAAGTAGGACAGTTAAATTTGGATATCCTGTAATACAAGTAGAGGAGGATCTAAGGAGCTTGGAATGAAAAGCGACTGAACATCTTTAAGTGTCTTTGAAGATGTTTCACCTCTCATACAAGAAGCTTCTTCAGTTCTAAGACCAAAATGATGGAGACTCCCAGATTTTAAGCCCTAGAGGGGATTGCCCCGCAAGAGGGTCGTTGACCCACTATTGCTCATGTGGCTCATCACATGATCCAAGGTGTGAAAAAAAGGGTCTGGTTTGTTCTCAGCAGAGGCTTCGGGTGAAACCATTGTTAGACCTTGCCTCACCCTGTCATTTGACTTACTGAGATCAAGAAGAGGGTAGATTTAAGTCGATGAAGATGAAGTTAAATGTAGGATGATTGGTTTTAGGTTTAGATTACTAGCTGTTAAAATGAGATTATCCAATCCTGAGGGAAAATTGATAGAACTGATGTTTAACAATAGCATCTGAATAAATTACAGTATATTTAGGCAAGAGTTCAAACTGAAAAATTACTTGTATAGTTTATTCTATTTGGTGTTATTTAGCAAAGTAGAGATGTGGGTCTAGTGGCATTCGTGTACTTATGGACAAATTTTATGGAGTTGACTATAATAATTGCTTATACATACTTTGTACCTTGTTCTAATGAGACTGAATAATTTTTTTGTCCTTTTCAGGAGGCAGTGGCCCAACGGAGTGTTTGGCGGCAGCTCAGAGAGTGAGGTCCAGACGCTGCTCAACGTCTACTTCCGTCACCAAACGTTGGGCCAGACGGGCACAATCGCCCTGGTCGGTTCCCGGCAGGACCTCAGTCTGATCTGCTCCAAGCTGCTGGAGCTCAACGGGGAGATCCGCGACATGATCCGCCACGCCCAGGGTTACCGGGTCGTCACAACTTACCTCCCCGATTCAAGTGCCTCCGCGACCAGTCTCTGACAGGACTTCAGGAGCCCCCCACCCCCTCCTTCTCCACCTTTACCCCCTCCATCACTGCAGCCATTGACCCTTCCAAGACAACCTTCGCATCCCTCTCAGCCTGCTCTTACAGAGGGGGCCCAGCACCCACATACCTGGCCCCTGCCGCCTCCTATGTGTCTGCTGCCCCAGATTCACAGCTCCAGGCAGATGCCCACTTACTACCCTGCCCAGCACTAGAACCTGAAGTAAACCTTTCACTCCACTCTTCATCCTCATCCACTGCAAACTCTGAGACCTTTTTGCTTGATTTTCCCAAACCCCCCGACCTGTTCTCTGCAGATAGCTCCAACACGCCAGGCCAATCGCATTTTACACTGCCGCTCACACAAGAGCCAAAGAGACGTTATCTAGATGAGAACACGAGCCTTTATTATCCTATCAGAGTACATCCATCATGCAATTCACCGCAATCACATTTCCACTGCAGCAAACACCTGATATCATCTCTCACATCCAGCTCTCTCCCAACTGTGGCCTCAGCGCCCACCTTGCTCACACACTCTTACACGAACCCATCGCCCATTTCTTCCCGGGGCTCTCATCTTCCCCATTTCCCACGCTCTCCGTACAAACACTCGAGCCCGTCCTCGATTCTGCACCCGGGCCGTGACACGGTCTTAACTCACGGCCCTGCACCAAGTTCATCTCTTCCCCCTCCCCCACCACCCCTCCCTGTCCCACCGGCCCAGGAGAGGCTGCAGCATGGGGTTGTTGTTGCTCCTTCGGCGGTGCTGCTACGCCTTTGACTCGCTACCTGGGGAAGGTGGGACAAGCTGCCCTGCCCCTACTGACAGTAGGGGGGCTCCTGAATACTGAACCGTCAGACGTCCAAACCTGAGACTTTAAAGTTACCACGCCAGAGGACCTAACGAACCGAACATCAGATCTTTGCATCTGAAAAGTAGACAATGACATGCCAGAAATACCTGGACACTTTAAATGTTTAAGGACAGGGAATCATATCCCATGTATAATGGGATTTATCTCTGGATACTACAGATTGCTGCCTGCTGATAAGAATGACCTGATGTGATTATATACAAGCGCAGGCTTTGCTTCAAAAGCTAGATGTCGTGAAAAATAATGTACCTCCTTGTTTAAGTCCCGCTTGACGGTCATAATTCAGCATCTAATCTGTGCTGCACTCCGAGGACCTGTGAAGGCTTTTAGCTTGGACTTAAACTGGCTTCCCGGAGGAACTTTGAGACATGCTTGACACTTGCTGCCTCTTTCAGGAAAGATGAAAGAGACAGTGAGGAAATGAGCCATGACACTACGTAGCATCACTGGAAGAAGTTTCCTCTGTGGAGTTTTGTTTTCCTTTTTTTTCTTTTTCTAAATGTTGTAGAAAGGAGATCATGTATGTTTTGTTACTGTGAGAGAAAAAGGCTGTCACTTTTATTAAGAAGGAAAAGCCAAATGCTGGAGTGATTTTGTCTCTACTGTTCTGAGGCCTCCTCTGGAGGAAACTGTGCAATGCATGACCCAGTTGAATGCTTTCTACTGTAAGCTCCCGTCCTTTTCGCCTAGCCCAGACGTCTGACCTCAGACTGATTGAAAGACTTGCTGACAGAGCAGATGCAGAATATTCAAGTGCATTTCTTTACACTGCTCTTTGGCCTGTTTATATTCTGTATCAGTGAATCAAATTGTCCTCTGACTACTGTTGTAAACATTGGTAGAGTAATCATGCCATTATCCGTGCGTGGCGTGCACCCCTCCGTGGCTAGCTGTAGCATCTTTAGTGAGCGTAAACACTAGATTTCTGTCGACTTGGTGTTCACATGCAGAGAAGATGGCGCATGTACACAGTCAAGTATTTGCCCGTCTGTATACTGCTAATCGTTACTGTCACACAACCATAGTAGGATATGTTTGTGTGGTTTGTAGTTACCTTACACGTAAGGGAAATGCTGACATTCTGCACTCATTGTAGATGTGCGAAATGAAACCCACGCTACGCACTACTGAATCTGAACTCGTCGTCGTCAGCCTTTTTTTTTGTGTGTGTGTGAGAGACTCTCCCTTGGTTCGGATCTAGCAGTCGTTTTGCTGTTGCTGTACAAATGTCTTCTTTTCCTATTTATATCTGATCAGATATGAAACAACACTTATTTGACTTAGGTTTTATAGTGTTTGTTCTCTCAAATCAAACTGCCATGCATGCATTTTCTGTTTACTGTATGGAGTGTTTGAAATATTTATTAACAAGATAATTTTATCTGAAAGATACGTTTGTATGAGGTACAAAAGGGAGCCACAAGCTCACGCGGGTATGTTTGTTTTCTTTTTCCTGTGTGTGGGAGAATGTGTTTGCATGCCAAACAAGAAGTTGCACATTTTTAAAGCTTTTTAGATGAAGACAGTAGTTGTTTTTTCACCTTGTAAATATTTTCACAGCCTTTGTGAAGTTGTTTTGAGTTGAAGCTCTGTAAAAGTTGTCAAAGTAAAGACCTATAACTTGTGTTGTCTTTTGGTGCTTTATAAATGACTGAAAAACTAATTGTATTCAAGGTGCTCTGCCCTATCCCTACATCTGTCAATGTTCTCTACAGTCTTCCTCCTTCCTGGCAGCTCCATCTCTAACATCCCTCCTCTGCACATGTCCAAACCCTCTCAGCCTTGCTTCTCTAACCGTGTCTCCAAAATGCTCAACCTGAACAGTCCTTCGCATGTATTCATTTCTAACCCCCTCTCTCCTGATCTTAACAGCTTGAAGTCTGAACATCTTTAGCTCTGCCAGCCTTTAAACCATGCATCAGAGCAAGTCTCACTACTGTCCCTAAACATTTCATTTTACTCTTGCCATCTTTGTGTCACTAATAACCCGACACTCATCTTGCCTGACCCCAAGTATTTAAACCTGTCTCCCTCTCATTCACTCACATGTAGTCAGTCTTGCTTCTGATTTTCATTCCTTTTCTCTCCAGAGGATACCTCCACCTCTCCACTACAGATCGCAATGTCATCTGCAAACATCAGTCCACAGATACTCGTGCCCGACCTCTCAACTTTTCCATCACCACTGCAAACGAGAAGGGACTCTGATCCCTGATGAACCCCTCTGTCACTCCACACTTACCCTGCATGTCCCTCACATACTTCTGATACTTACTTCTCATGCAGCAGCACGGTTTCTCTTGGTGAGCCATCACATGCTTGCTCTAGATCTACAAAGTGCAACTGCTTCTGAGCATCAACACTCTCAAAGCAAACATCACATTTCTCATGCTCTCAGCATAAAGCCCAACTACTGCTTTTGATCATCAACTTTTTCCCAAGGATTTGTGCTACAACTGACAAAATGGAATTTTAAATGTTTTTATCAGCCAATTTTTTAAAGAAAGAAAATCACCATGGTTTCACTTTTCACTTAATCTGTACATCAGTTTCTGAACCACAAGATTGTGCTGGCTTGTTAAAAATAGAAGCTTGGAGTAATTCAGAAATTGTGCCATCAGTTTGTCTGGGAGAACATTGTTGTTTGTATTACTGCAGTAGAGTAACATTATACTCCGTCTACTGGGTATAATAGGCAAGCACCCCATCATTTCCATTTTCATTATGACTTCATAGTGTATGTATACATTCAGGAATCTCAACTTTTAAGGTGCAGTGTTTATTTCTTCATACAAAAATAGTTTTTATGTTAGATACCAGGATCAGTGAGGGGGAAAGAATTTTTAAAGTTGGCTCAAACCAAGGCAGCGATTCAGCTCTTTTGCTGGTTGGAGTGACTCTTTGTTACTGGAGGCGGTGGCAGCTTCTCTTTGTGGCACGACTTTACACGTCAGTCTTATTGGTGTAACCTCAGGCCTTCGCGGCGGGCAACTCAGACGATGTATTTGAAGCTGTAGGTGGCGTCACAGGACAGCTTCATTCCCTTGCAGCGACAGCACAGGTCCTGACGGTGAGGCTTCTTCATGTTAATGTGTCTCTGCTTCTTCTCACAGATGCAGCAAGTCTGAGAGCAACCCTGACAGAGGGGGGCATAAGAACAACATCAGCGTAAGAAAGAGCACAGGCTTTTCTCATCCCTACAGAAGGAATGCCTTACTGAGACTGAAAGTACCTTAGAAATGTGATCCAGTTTATTTAAATGCCCCACACAGAATCTGACTGACCCTGCGATTCCACTTAAAGTCCAAGTGATCAAATCATCTTGCGAGAGTTCCTCAAAAACAAGTTCACGTACCTTGCACAGGATAGATTCCACTCTGTAGGGGTTAAACCCCACTTGACACTTCCGGCAGAGCTGCTTGTAGTATACCTGCCAAAGCAGTCGCTCTGTATTAGCTCAGCAAGAATGCAGATATTTGTTTGTGCAAGCAGGTTGCCACTAACCTTACTGGTTCCAGAGATGCACCATACATAAGCACTCTCCCACCGGATGTTGCACTTTTTGCAGTGGAAAAACCCATACCTCTGCTCCAGGAACTGGAAAAAAATAAATAAATAAAATGTATACAAAATCTTTTTTCCCCTGTGGGCTCCACTGACTGAAAACATTCTGGTGATACTTTTATGGAGAATGTGAGGAAGTGCATAGATTTTAAACTTAACTATCATAAGTTTAGAATTTCCCAATAATAATGGCTCTACCCCCATTACCATTCATACTACAAAGTAGTTAATAAACAAGATAGTTTTTCAATTTAAAAACATTTATGTTTATCTTTTATAAATCCAGAACAGTCTGGGCAGTGAGTTATCAGAAATGTCTCTCATTTTATACATCTGTCATGTAGAGAAAGTGAGACGTAGTGTGAAAAACTGCATTTAAACTGCTTTTAAGTTTAAACTTCTTTACACTGACAGAAGGGAGTGTTTCATTGGTCCAACCCATTAAGATCAAAGTGGGCTTTATGTGGCCCACAAGGAGTTTGACATCCCTGCTTTAAGTGCTTTTTGTTTAATAAAACTAATTTTAAGACAATTAGTTTCTTATACTGCCCTTTATTTCTTTGTGTTTTTGAACCAGTTATGATCTTTTACACTTCTTAAATCTTAAATAAATCAAGTTTCGTTAGGTGTTTTTTAGTGTAGAAAAAGTACCGAGTTGAAATCAGAAGACATTTAAATGAGCCTACGGTGACATTTGCTAAATAAAAGAATCTATATTTCCGGATGGATAATAGGTTTAAAATGACAGTCATACTAATTAGGCTATAGGTTGAGGGCTTAAACCACAGATGACTGAGGGGTTTTCTGAGTTACATCGTGGATGGGAAAACTAAAGACTGCTCATTGCCATTTCCACACGCATCCACCTGAAAGTTGGCTCCCTTTGGAGACCGGTGGAAAGCTGTCTTGGAGGCTTCTGGGGCTTCCTCGCCACTTTGATCCCCGTCGGCCTCGGACGTGGCCTGCTCGGCGGCGGGTTCACCTTCTCCTTCACCAGCGCAATCTTCGAGTTTCTTTAGGAAGAGCCTGCGGTCAAACACCGGCGAATAGATGGACACGGGCCTCAGGAAGCGCAGGTTGCTCATTGGCGGCGTGTGGAACTGCGCCTTCCCCTCCGGTGTGGACGCATCGGGGCTCCTGGGGGGCTTGCAGGGAGTGGGGAGTTCGTCGCAGGACAGCGTTTTGGGGCCCAGAGAGCACTGGACAATTTTATCCACCTTGGCGTTCACTTGCACGCCGCACTCTTTGGTGTTCGCCTTCTTGAGCGGAGGGGGTAAACTCGGGTTGACCTGGGACAGGAGGGTCTTGTAGAGCTCCAGGTAGTTGAGGCCCTGGGGGTTCATGAAGCGACCATCTCTTTTGCCCCAGTTGCCGACCTGAGCCGGGGGCGCGCAGACAGCGTTACCATATACACTGTATGGTGGAAACGTGGACAGGAACCCCTCCATCCTGGAGCCATGAAACCAGTCCAACTCCGTCCTCGTGAGATTTTTAGCCTACGCTTACCTTCTCTCGGCATTGATTGGTTAATTGAGAACAGCGGTGTGCAGGCTCGAATATCGGTAGAGATACTGTGCCCTCTATTATTTATTAATAATAAGACTCTGTTGACTACAGCAAGAATGGCTGGCTATGCCTTTGAATGTGTAGTGATACATTTTGGGGGGCGATCTTTAAAAATTAAGTTAAATTAAAATTGTTTTTATCAAAAAACTGCAGAAAATCTCTGCTGAAACAAGACTGTGCAAAATCCACCTTTGCAGCAAGTGCACTGCTTTATTTGAACGATCCAAATCCGAAATGTTATATTGGAGCTCCCCCTATGGGCTGGTTCATGTTGGCCAGAGACCCATCGGAGAAAGACAAAGCAAGCAGGAGATTAATGAGGCATGCAGTTACACCTTTATTTATTTATTTATTTTTAGTTGGACGTTATGTGAACCAGCTTGGCAAGAAGGTTGTATAACTTCAGTAATATTGCTTTTTTAGTAAAGCCACTGAAGTCAGAAAATATATAATTTAAAAGCCAAACATGTGTTAGAAGTATTAAAAATGTGAATGAGTAGGTTAGCAGACAAAGGAAACTGAGAAATAAATACCCATGGGCATTGTCCCATAAATGTGATTTTTATTTTTAAAATGTCTGTATGAATAAATGACTTTATATGGTATATTCTAACAGTAGGGGCGCACTTAAAACGCCAGAAGCGCCATTCAGCAGCAACTATTTATATTTTTAATTCCAGTTTACACAGGATTAACGTTAATGCACCGTTACTGTCATATTTATGCGATCATTTTCACGCACAAACCCCTTTAGTTGAATCATGGTTTGGCGGTGAGTTCAGGCTCTGTCGGAATCTTGGGTATTCCGTTTGATGTGCAAAATAGACAACAATGCCTTAAAGAATAATGTCAAAACATTATCGTTTGGATATTTAAAACGGTATTTTTTAAACGGTGGGATTAAATGTAAACTCCGTATAAGAAGACTAATGTCTTATTTGGCAGGGTTCGTGTATTTTATAGGCCTGTGCTAAATAAAATCCGCTCTAAATTAATTCATTGTGTTTTTTTTAATGCAAATTACCTGCTTTTATCTTTACAGAGCGCTTCACGAGGACTGTTAAATATATTGCAGGAACTTTCTGTTATATGCGTTTGAATACTCGAAATCTTTTGGAAAATTTTTACAAACAAAAACTGAAAAAGACGCTCCGCGCGTCAAGTGAAGGGCTCAGCAGAAGTACCCGAACTTGTCCTATAGGTGGCGCTACGCACCCATCGATGGTTTTTACCCACGGGCACTGAATCTATACATATTGGCGCCATTTTGGAGCTAGGAGGGGGAAGAGAGCTGCAGAGGAGGACACGATTTATCACAATTCACCGTAACAGGTAAGAAAATGCACAAAGAAGCGAATCGTTTTGATTGAAAAGCAGCGATATTTTCGGACGTCGTTGCCACAGAGTCGGTGTGATCCGGGATGTAACCGCGGAGCTCCCGGGTTTCCAGCGCTAAAAAAGGCGGAGCAGAGCCCGCCTCGCTCGCCTGTGTTCTCGGCAGCCTTGTCCGATTCACAGCGCTGGTTGACCTGGTCCTGCGGCGGAACAAAAAAATGGTTAGCTAGTAAAATAGTAGTCTGCTGACTGGGCTCCCCGCAGCACGAACAGACAGTGGGGGTCGGCTTGGTTGTGTGAGCGGGCTCGGGATATTGATATGAATATAACGGTAGTTAGCCGGTGTGTTTTGTTCGGTGCAGCGTTACTCTCAGTCCGCCCTCTGTCACTGAGATTGCTCTGCTGCTAACGCTAGCTCGGCACGCTAGTCGCTAGCGTGGATACTAGCGAGCTAACAGCAGCTAGATGGATTAGCCACAGTCATCATAACAGCAATAAGGCAGCCTGGCCTGAACACGCTGCTGTACCAATAACAATACCCTCTATTCACGAACAGTTTCCTGACTGTGTAATAACTCACCCACGTGAAATCGGCCTCGAGAATAAATTATTAGCCCAACTCTGGTCGTAGTATTTTCGTTGTGACGATTGCGGGCTTTTAGTGCAAGGCGCATTCCTTTTTTTTTTTTTCCTTTAATTGCAGAGACCTGATCCTGTAGCGGTAATTGTGTATTTAAGGCTTCTCGAGATTTTAAAGACTTTTACTTAACGAGTTTGCGCAACAATGAAAACATGAACACAAATAGAAGCTTTGGAGGTGAAAAAGTAGCGTGTGATCAGATAGGACATTAATTTTGCAGCCAAGTCGCTTGCAGAGAGCTATAGGGCATCTGATGTGACAGCTATCAGTCTATATATGTATATGAAAAATATAATCTTTGTATATGTTTTTAATTTTATTATTGCTATTGTTTTTAAATCGCTTCATCATCAGCATTGCGTTTTGGTGAGCGGATTAAAGATTGTAAGAAGTCTAAATATGCCATGTAACGCTGGGTTAGATATTTGTTTCATTTGGATTTCTCTCCATGTACACACACACACACACACACACACACACACAGACACAAAATAAATAAATAAAAAAATCCTCTTAAAAATAACACAATTTAAAATCCCAAATTGGATTTTAATGTATTCATTCTTGGTGCGAATTGCAAATAAAATAATGCTTCAGGCAAAACTAATTTATCAGGAGCCACTTTGCACTTCTTCAAGAGATAATTTGGCCCTATTTAAAAAATCAAATGCAGGCTGTGCTCCTTTAAGCATTCACTGAATTGTAAACTGAGCTGAATTATGTTTAGTCAAGCTCTTCCTCTTCAAAACCAAGATTTTCAGTTTGTTTCTCTTTGATGGTTGCCTTGTGGTGAATGGATACAGAGGAGTAATGATGTGTGTGCTGCCTAATGCCCATAGAGATGTGATTCAGCCTTCACTTGTCCATTTCATTTCATCTGAGGAAAAGCTCAACTCTGACAGCGTTTCCCTTCTTCAGCCAGTTTCCATCGCTTTGTTTTTGTGAGAGCGCCCGCGCGGAGGTCGACAAGTTCGCTCTTAAAGCTGGCCGGTGTCCGGTTCCCTCTCTGTTTGCTGACATTCACACTCATCCCTGTGATCACCCATATGAGAGGGGGGTTAAAATCAAGGATGTCTCTGTCAGAGTTCGAATTAGGTTCGAAGAAAGGAAAGTTCTCACATTTCTGCTGGCAGCTGCCTTTAAAAGGCAGAAGTGGGAAGAGCATAAGCAACTAATGGGGGGTAGGAAAGGCTCTCGGTGGGGGGATAAATGTGTTTTGACTGTGATAAACCAGTAATAAGCTGAAAGTAGTTCATGTTCAGGAGGTTGTGTATGGGACAGCTTGCCCCTTTGTGATTATTTAGTGCTGGTTCCATGGTGGATGGTACCCACGCAGCCTCCCTAGGTTGAGAAATAATCTGCTGTGATTGGCTGCCAGAGCTCAACTGTGTATCAGTGTGGCAGAATGAGAGAGGGATGGACTCAAATTTGGCAGCAGCTGTGGGTGGAAAAGAAGGTCAGAATCAAACAATTTGGCAGCTTGCCAATGTCCCGTGTGTGTGTCTGTGTGTGTTTTTGTAAAAGCTCAGCTACAGAAAATTGTTTGGTTGTGATTCATAACTAGGTTTTGGAGTCTGGTCTCTAAATCAAGCGCTTTTGTCAGACGGCAGACCCACTGACCGGGACCGCTTCATAAATCAGTTTTTCTTTCGGGGTTAAAAGTAGCTGAAATTGAAGGAACAAGCGGCTCAGTCGTGAGAGAAGAAAATCATCTGTTCATTTTTCAGTGCTTCTTATAGCTGCATATGTGCAGTGTTGTTGTTTTTTAATTGTATTTGTTATGTAGTTGTATTAAATAAAACAATTACATCATTTTTTTTCTTAACGCTCAAAAGGAGATAATATTACAGCCAAGTAAAACAAAAAACATTTGACCAAATTTCATGCTGCCTGGTCTGAACTGTGGATCAGGCAGCCTAACATATGCCTATCAGGGAAGTTGAAGTGAGCAGATGGATGAGGATGATCTCAGTTTGGCATTTTGTGCACTTTCCTAAGGAATCGTACAGATTTCCCCACTAAAAGGTACTTATCTGTTATGGTAAATGGACTGGTTCTTCTATAGCGCTTTTCTTTCTACTTGAGCACTTAAAGTACTTTATACAACTTTCCTCATTCACCCATTCACACTCATTTATATGAGCACTTTTTTTTTTTTACTGAGCTTAAGTGCTTTCTGTCTAACACTTTCACACATTTACACTCCAATGAACGCATGAGAGAGCAACTTGGGGTTCAGTAGCTTGCCCAAGGATACTTTGGCACGCAGGCTGGAGCAGCCAGGGATCAAATCACCAAACTTCCAATTATATTGAAATGTTATATTTTGAAAGCTCCAAGTAGGATACTGGGGTTTGTGAGTTGAGTTTTTATTTTTGAGCAGATGTGATGCCTTTTTACAGAGAGATATTGTAGAGGTATTAATAGATATTATTGTAGGGTCTTTACCTTACAATTTAAAGTACCTGTTGTTGTAATTTGTTGCTATAAATTGAATTGAATAGAGGGTATGCACACATAACCACAGGATTGCAGAAACTAAGATTGGGATATGATTCCTTTTTCCAGAATACCCAACCGTAGCCTGGGTTTCTGCAGTCATATAGCAGTTTGTCACATGATGTCATGCACATTGCTTGAGAGCCGTCTGTCATATTGGCGCTTGGTGAGTAATTCCTGGATGTTGCTGGCGGTCATTGGGTGAAGTTGGTTACAAAGAAGAGATTTTTGCTGCACCAAAAATCTCTGCAAATGTGCTAGCCGAGCAGTAGTAAACTTGGAAAAAGTGTGACGAGAACGGCATTTGCCTTCAGAGTAAAACTTGTTTCAGCACGGCAGTCAGCAAGTTTTTAAAAGGCCCGGTTTTTACTTTGAAGGCAAACTGTCTCAGTTTTGGCAGTTTTCACATTATCACTGCTACTGGAGGAGTAGCTGGTGAATGTTTGCAGACAAGCTGGCGTGTTCTGTGCAAACTACGAGTGACAGCAGCAATCAGCTAGGAACCAAAGCAGCAAGGTGGTTTTCACCAGTTGTGGAATACTCAATTTTTCTTTCCTTCATGATCAGTGGTTGCCAGGTGGTTGCAGACTGGTCTCTAGGCTTGCGTGACCTGACATTACACGTCCAAATTGCCAGTCAAGTTATCGGCATGTGACTGCATATCCTGAATTGAAAGCACAGTGATTTGCTACCCTAAGGTGAACTCACAGTGGGTTTGAAGTGTGTCTCATGTGTCTTTGGCTGGTGTCCATATCTGTCTGTCTATGGACAGATTTTGTCAATAGGATAGCATCATAGTGTGGAAGTGACAGTGAGCAAAGTGAAGGCCAAAATTATTGGTGTGGTCTGAGTACTCATTAAATCAGGTAACATTTTAACGACTACTAAGTGCACATGGGTTTTTTGCTATGTTAACGTATCCTGACTACACCAGAGGCCTTTGCTATGAAGCAAGATTTGGACTTATCCAAGCACCGTCAGGGTTTGACCCTGTGTTTTTAGTGTGATTAGGTGATTAAGAGTCTTATTGTTAGTGGGGTGCATTGCAATGGTAAGTTATGCTGGAGATCTAACCTGCTTACCTGTTGTTTGACTTATTAAGTTAATGACTACTTTTGTGTGACTGCTTAAGGGCTCATTATGGTCGCTGCAGTGGTCATTGTGCACACAAGAAGTGACATCATCATTTATACCGCCAGTGAGGGCACACTGGGCTGGCTGCAGTATTCTCCTAAATGGTAGAGGTGTCACCACTCAGAGAAAACCTCCACATCAGTGTTACTACTGGAGTACAAAAGTCTTTTGGGTTTTTTTTCTTTCCAACATCTCCCTTGGTATAATCTGGAAATCTTTTGCTCTGATGAATCATTAACATGGTTCTTAAAAACTGACAATCATACACTCATTCCTTCAGTCTGGTGATGCCACAGATGCAAGGTTGCAAAAAACTGAAAGCCCCATGACATGCATGAGGGCTGCTTGCTCCATGGCATGTGACGTTTCGGTGATGCTCTCAGATATTTTTGACCAGCATGCTTTGGCCTGCCTGAAGAGGTTGTACATCTGCATAGTAGTGCGGTGTGATGCCCTAACTGCTCCAAAGTATGGAACTCCAAAGCTTCCTCAGGGACAGCTGCCTTGCCAGTTTGACAAATCTATAAACCATGTGAGAGGACGGTCTGTCATCACATTCAAAAGTGCCCCATTATACCTGAAAATGCAGAAAATCATGAATGTCATTGTCTAGGACTGAAAGCGACAGTGGCTTTGTGTGAGGAGTTTAGGTGCCAAGACAAACTGAAGCGTACCCAGATCATTAAGCACAGTGTGAGTGCATGCCAGCAGGCAAGTCGGAAAGGGGCAGATATTTGGGCATGACACAAAGTAATCACATCCCCAAGTAGGGAGCTAAATTTCATTATGAGATGTGGGAAAGTCTGAGAAAATTAACAAACAGACTCCTCCACAGAGACTCAGTACACAACAGCGAACAGCTAACACCTCTGCTGGTTATCATAGCCGCTACTAAAGTCGCAGAGAAATATCAAGCTAGAACATCTAACCTGTGTGTGTTAACACTGATGCTTTTGCGGTGTGGTTTTTGTATATGACTCACAAAGGTAATCATTATCACTCGCTCTGAAACTTGATTGCATTATTTAAACAGCCATCTGATCTGATTTCATTACTGATGTATGACTGACTATGTGCAAGTTTGATTTTTATTCATTTTATTTTAAATAACTAAAATTATGAGGAAATAACGAGATGTATATAAATTATAATTGTATATAAAAGATGGCCTACCAGAGTTACATAGAGTGAAAGGAAGCGTCTTCAGATTGCTTGTTTGTTGTTGAGAAACCCAATATGACTCTTTGAATACTGGCTCCTTTAGTCAATGTTTCTTTGGACAGCATAGCAAATTATAAATTGCTTCCTATTACATGTGATGCAACAATTTACCATCTTGCTATCCTGAGGGGACTTTATGTTCTGATGGTTCTCTGGAAATTGAATTGAATTGGGAAAAGTAAACGACTGCAAAATGAGTCTGTGCACTCACGATCTTCGGCTAAGTACCTACATTCACATTAATCTGCTTCATCTATTAAATATTTTTACATGTCTGCGTTGTTAGCTGTTTTTGTGAAGTTATGTTAACGGCTAGAAAACTGACATGAAAATAGACCAAGACGTGAGTCTGGAGAAAATTACTGTTTTGGTTAATAGCAGCATTTCTGAGCTGTAACCGAGGAACGCTGCCATGTCTTGGATTCTAGTTTCTAATATCAGGGTTTTGATATATTTAAACCAAGCAGCTCACTGGGCCTAAACATTGTGCAAAAGCTACAAGAGCTGCAGACATTTTGTTAGTTAATGTCAGCCTGCTGTTCCCTTTAAGCCAAAACATGTTTTTAAAAAACAGCCTGCAAAGATTATAAAGAACAAGGCAGATGTTATGACTTATTACCCTTATTACCACTAATTAGGGTTGGCTAAATCATGCCAATGTACTCTCATATCTACACTTTTTTTTCTATAGCTATTAGTGTTGTAGTGGAGGGTAGAACAACAAGAACTGAGTGTCATGAAGTGCCCAGAGGGGAGCACTGCAAAGCTAAATTAATGAGTCAGCGAGGTATGTCGAGCTTAAAGTTTGAGTTCTCAGCATTACAGATGACTCGCTTTTTGCCTAGCTAGAAAAACCTGGCCCAAAGCAGGTTACGTTAAGAGTTGAAATAATCTGGAGTACCATTTTTAAGTAATTGTGTCACAGGCTTCTGACTTTATTAGACAGTGCAGTGAAGATGAGGCAGAAAAGGGGCAGCGAGGGCCATCAGGTCGGTGTTAAGCCCAGGCTGCTGTATGCTGTATAGCCTTGCACTATGCGGTCACCTGCTCAACCTGTGAGCTAAAATCTTAAATGCCATTCACTGTTAAACAACATTTTAGATATGCAAACTGTTGGGCCATGTCGCACTAATGCTGCAGAGGTTATGTCACAAGTGATCAAAATGCACCTCTTATTCACAGCGGTGTACATGCATTCAGTTGGTTGTTCGTGATCCTAAAGAGCTGTCAAGTCTGTTTCTAAACTGCTGTAATGCCCACAAATGAGAAAATTAATCAGTTCATTTGAATCACCAAGAATATTCAGTCTGTAAAATTAATTTTACTTTGATCTGACTAAAAACTAATTTGATTTCAATCTTCTCTGTTATTAGACTGTGGTACCGTGTCAGAACTGAATGCACTGATGTTTAAATGCTTTCATTTTAAAGCCTGAGAGCACTCAGAGTGCACCGAGTGGGGGGGGAAAAATACAGATCTCTGCTTAAAAGATTAACTATTTTCTGCAGCTTTGCTCTCTTTCTATATATGCCACTGTTGACTTCTGCAGTAACATTTTTTTCGTAGATCTCTATCACATGTTCCTCTGATAATGTCTCTGACTGAAGTAGGCTGCACTCAGTTAATCCATTTTGTGCAGAAGAAGAGTTAAATTATGCCTCTTTTTGTCTGACCGTACACGGAGCCTGAAGCAGAAATCCCGGGTTAACAAAGAAAGCCGATAACTGCTGCTGTGATACCTGTTATCTCTGACTGGGATTTTGTTAAGCCAGCTAACACAAAGAAAGCCTAGCTATGTCAAAATGATTTCATAGTGCACCCCTCAGCTCATTCAAGCTCTTGGTATAGTCATAAACTGTACGCCAGGCTTTAGTTTGTCTGACAATTCAGGCTTTAGGTGAAGAGTAAATTCTTCTTACTGGGTGCACACATTTCTGTTGCTTTTAATGTCATTAATGGGGAAAAAGCCATAGTGGGAATGGTTTATTTAGTTGTTTGTAAGGTGCAGCATGTATTATCTGGTTAAGAGCAGCTAAATTGGACGTCAAAGCACATTTTGTATCATGTGAATGCCCTAAAATACAAACTGGGTGTAAATCCTTGAAATGCTTGTGGCTGCGGTAATGAAATGTGGAGCACGATGGTAGCAGAAGCTCGCAAGGAAGGAAAAAAAAAAATCAGCCATGCTCTCTGAATACAGCAATTTCATCCTGGACACAGCTTGTAGGAAGCTATTGCTGTGCTGTGAATATCTCGCTGAATATTTCAGAGGTTGCTCTCTTTCAGGCTGCTTTAGAAGCTTTAAAGTATTAAAAAGATTTCCTGTGGGTCTCAAGAAGTTAACATTGTGCCTTTTCATGCTTTTTTTTTTTTTTTTCCCCCTCAAATCAAGATTCAGCAAGTTTTCAAGGTTCTGGTGTTTGACTCTCTTCCTTTGCTCTCTGTCAAACTAGTATTGCTGCTCTTGTGTTTGTAATTAATGCTCTTGTGTCTCTCTGCAGGCAGTGAAGAGCTAAAGAGGATGGCTCACTCTAAAGCTCGAGCCACAGACGGGAAGGTGACCTACCCCCCGGGGGTCAAGGAGATCTCTGACAAAATCTCCAAGGAGGAAATGGTCCGAAGGCTCAAGGTCTGTGTCAGATTGGTCATTACTGCTTCAGTAGTAGTTTTTGGAGTGGTCTTATATTGAGGAATATTGCTGATATATCAGTGAAAGAATAATCATCTTTAAAAAAAAAAGTTTCACTTTTCTTGGTGTAACTGAATAAACCCATTTTAAACCTCACTGTCTTGGAGTGATGATTGTTTTACCCCTTGCTCGGCCATTAACCACAGGGACTTGCCTTCCCACATTTAAAATACCCCATCTCTTTTCTAGATGGTTGTCAAGACCTTCATGGACATGGACCAGGACTCTGAGGAAGAGAAGGAGCTCTACCTGAACCTGGCCCTCCACCTGGCCTCAGACTTCTTTCTCAAACACCCAGATAAAGATGTGCGTCTGTTGGTGGCCTGCTGTCTGGCAGACATATTCAGGATTTATGCCCCAGAGGCCCCTTACACTTCCCCAGACAAACTTAAGGTAGGGTGATTCATAATTTCTTCGGTAGCTTAAACTAAACCTATCGAAATTACTTCACTCTGTCTTGTTAGAGTTACTGTTTCTAATTAGACAACCCTGCTACTGCTTCTCTAGAGGGTTCATTTAATGCTAATTGGACAAATTGATATATTCAGTCAACAGGTGTACTTTGAAATTCATTCAGGTGGAGATGTGACTTCTCTTAATTTCAGTGTGTGTTATATGGAAATCTCAGTGGGTGTCCTTTGTTAACAGTTTGAACATTTTCAATGTATTTATATTTACTTTAGTGTAATTTTTTGATCATGGCTGAATTTTGCTGCTTACTACAGCTGCTCACATGAAGGATTCACTGTATGTGTGTTTTTGTTTTGTATAGGACATTTTCATGTTCATCACCAGACAACTGAAAGGCCTGGAGGACACTAAAAGCGCACAGTTCAACAGATACTTCTACCTGCTGGAGGTGCGTGACTGAGCTTTTATGGCTAACATGTAGCGCTGCGGGTTTGGTCACAGTAATTTGAATTTGATCCCAAGTAGTTTGGAACTCCTCGCTGTATTTTGATCAAAGTTTCATTTTAGCTTTTACAAAATTTGCGGTGTGGTTGTGCTGTCCTGGCTCTTTAATTGCAACAGTAGAGTGTGTGGAGTTGTTTGTTGTGACATTAAATACCAAGAGGTGTACACCTGGTTGCTACAATGGAGGCTTGTGCATCACAGAACTGTCAGGAATAGCCACATGGATACTGGTTACTTGTTTTGCTGCAGGCTTTGCTCTGTGTGTGGACACCATCTCTAAATAGCAGCAGGGATGCTTTTTTACAATAAAGTAGGCTGTAGCATTTGTGATGTCTCTGAAAGGCATGGTAAAGTGCCACCGTAAAGTCTTGCATTCAGCATGCGTTGCATTGTGCAGGTAAAAGGTCAGCCGTGCACTGAGAAAGGATGGCTTCCTCTTTGCAATAGATTTCACTCAACAACTCCTAGCAACCACTCTGTTTGGTCGGAGAATACATCTTTTCCTTCCAACTTTGTGTGACTGAGGCCTAATGCATGTGTGCACTCCTGGTTGCATAATAAATGACTGCAGCTAACTGTATCTGAACTCCATTTAAAGGATTAAAAAATGTACTGTGCCTTCAGAAAATTATTTCTTTAAACTAAATTAGCCTTTAGCATTTTTGGAAGCTCTTTGAAGAATCTCATTCTGATTTGATTTGATTTGATTTGATTTTTCCCTCATTAATGGTTTGTTTTGTTTTTCGTTCTTCCTGCTTGTGTGGTTCAATTTGCTGTGTGTGTGTGTGTTTTTCATTAAATTATGAGTTTGTGCCAAGAAGCAATTTCCCCACAAAATGAAAGAGACAAACTGCTTTTAATTGCAAGTCATTGTCTTTTGTCTGCAACTTAATGATTATTAGGATTGTAATTAAAGCTGCAGTTATAACTGGGGCATAAATGGGCCGTTTGAAGATGGGGGAAATCTTGCCAGTTTAATGAGTTGTTTTTTCTCTTTTTTTAATGATTACTGTTAACACAGCAACAGCGAAATCCAAATGATCTGTTTTGGAAGCATATAATACAAAGTTTTAATAGCCGGAACTACACCTATTGTATTTTGGAGGGGGGGGGCAGAAAGGGTTGTACATGCTTAAACTAAGCACAAGTGTTCATGATGGTCGTGAGAGAGATAGTTTACCTAGGTAATGTTTTCACCGGAAATTTTGAAAGTACCCTTAACACTTCAGTTTAACAATAATTAAAGTAATTTAGCCTTGAAGCACTTCAACAACCTGCACAATACTGTCATGTGATAAAACCGGAAAATATTATCTTCCTGAGATGTTGAGACTTGGCTCAGTCTTTTTAACCAAATACTTAAAGCCCTGCTTTGCCACCATGTAGCTGCATCAGCAATTTCCATCCACTGTTTGCTCTTCCTGTCATACGGTGCTCCAGTGAAGCTCGGTGGAGTTGTCTGTTTACCTTTGGGTCACACGTCACCAGCTGTTAGTATCTCCTCCTCCGTAGCCTGGTGGTACTCCGCGGTGTGTTTTAGCCTCAAGCAGTGAAACAAGTTCAATGTTCCACCTTCAGAGGGAACAGTATTCTTGCATATTTTACAAAGTATTGTGCATTGTTGAGCTTTTTTTTAGGTACTGGATCAGAGGCTGACACACAACTCTCACTTTCAGACATGCCTGGGCTTATTGTGTTGTAAAATGCGCTAGGAAACATAAACACACGGCAATGATTTGACATTTTTATATCACTTCAAATATCTGTACCTTACTATAGCAGATGGTATGATACGGCACAGCCCTAATGTATAAACTGATTAAAATTTGATGGTCAAGATCACTGTGAGCTCGTCTCAGCCTCATATTAAGCAGTTCTGATGAAGACTAGTAATCTTCCTCTACTGCAGTCAGCTCAGCTCACACTAACTGCAAAGCAGGCCAAGTTCATATTAACTAGCTTTAAAGAATATATGTTATCCTTACAGAACATGCTGTGGATATGTAAAACATATCAGTGGAGAGTGGGAGTAGTGGAAAAGGTCGCTCTTCTACATGTTTAAGCATGTTAAGTGGGTGGCTAAATGAAGTACTTGAATTGCTTTTGAACTGCAAAGGTTTTAATTGTGCTAACAGCACACGGAGTAGTTGTTGGCTGTGGAAGAACAATTTCTCACTCTTTCTCAACGTTTGCTTTCTCCACTGTTGTGCTATTTCAGTGCTTTCTGCTGTGTGTATCAGAGCAAGCCAGATGCAGAGCCATGCAGCCCTAATACACTGAAGCCCTTGCACTGGCCAGTATTGATATGCTTTATCATTAAACTTGGTCACTGCCTTGAAATACTGTTTCCTCTGGTGTCATTTCTCCTTATCTGTTGGGACTGAGTGCGAGTTTTATTTTAGTGTCCGATTTCAGTCCTCTGAAGAGGTGGCTGCTGCCTGTGCGCGGTGTCACAGCTGAATACCCTCAAGCTTATTTTAAAAACAAGAGTGAATGTTACCTCAGCTTGAGGTGGAAATGATTACATTTATAGCTGCTGGTTCTTTGTTTGTTTGGTTTTTTTTTCCCTCTTGTTTAGCAAGTACCATTAGTATAAGATTGCACATAGTACTGTACCCGGTACAGTAGGCACTTCTAGAGCAGTCAGACTTACTGCACTTATTGTTTCAAGAGTGCTTTACTTGTAAGTCTCTCGCACTTGTTGGTGTTAGCCTGCTTATGTTAAGCTACCATTTTGCATGTATTGCATCAAGCAGCATTTCCATTAAATGTTGTAAAGCAATCTGAGTTTTGAAAAGTCTGCAGTGATGGAGAGCACAGACTGTAACCAAACAACAACTGCAAATGTGTTGGATTGACAGTAGCAGTAGCCTTCCATAGAGGAAGATTCTACCAGCTACAGGATCTTAATATATGAAGCTCCTGTAGATGTTATATACAGGTGACCCAGTACTTTTGTCCATATAGTGTATATTTATGGATTAATAGTACGTAAATAGTGATAGTAAGAAATTTTGTCGGACCACTTGTCAATATTTTGTTTGTTTGTACAGCCTATTAGGTTTTGGATCGTGCATAGTATTTTAGTACCCAACCCTAGCACCCATTTAGCACCGGACTCCAGCTCAAACCAGTTTGAAAATGGGCAGTGAACTTAATGGGAGACACTTATTGGAGTGTTTAACTGTTAAAGGGTTTCAGAGGTTGGTAGAGACCAGAAACGAAGGTAAACCAGTCACGGCGGATTGCTGCTCTTCCTTGAGCCTGGTTCTCTCAGAGGTTTCTTCCTGTTAAAAAGGATTTTTTTTTCCTTCCCACTGTTGCCAAGTGCTTGCTCAAAGGGTGCTCTGTGATTGTTGGGCTTTATCTCTGTGATACAATTTAAAGCATCTTGAGAAGACCGCTGCTGTGATTTGGTGCTAGATAAATAAAATTGAATTGAAAATTAAATTAAAGGGGGAAGGAGCATTCAGCAGATGGACGCATGCACACTTCACTGAGCTGATGCTCATTCATAAGAGCTGAATTTTGTCACCATATCAACTTTGAAAGCTATAAGTGTTTTAACCACTTGACAAGAAAACACAGCTGTACTGCATGAATGTTTTCATATATATCTTGTCACCTCTTTTTCTTTTTTTTATCCCAGAACATCGCATGGGTGAAATCCTACAATATTTGCTTTGAGCTTGAAGACAGCAATGAGATTTTCACCCAGCTCTACAGAACTCTCTTCCAGGTCATCAAGTGAGTCCCTATTTATAAGTCACAACCAACCACCTTGTTTTTCATGGTGTACTGCATGTGTGTCTGTGCCCAGATTTGTATTTTTATTCCTTCCTTTATTTTTTTGCCTTGCTGCAGTCCTGACAGCGCTAAGCTGCTGTGATTCAAACACCTGAAAATTGTCTTTGCTGCTGCATCGTAAAAATGCACAGTAGCGGTACAGTTGTTTCTAAGTGATTGCCCTCTCGCCTCTCTTCTTTTTTCTTCTAACCCCCCCACCACCTCTCAATTTTACTGTGCTGAAAACAACCTCCAGGGCTAAATTCTGCAGTACAGAATCTGGCTCTTTGCCACTGGAAAGAAATTGTGGTTGTCTGTGTCAAGGTTGTGCCAACACAGTGCTTTTTTTTACTGCATTGAAAGAATCTAAAGAAGCCTGCTTTCCATTTAAAATATTCTCAGTGATCCAGCAGGTGTTGGTGAGATGGTGTCAATATGTGTGGAAGTGGTTTCCAGAGAGTGCGACATAATGAAACTGGTAATGCTTGGTACTGTTAAGGAAGACAATCAGATTTAAATTTAGCTAATAAGCTTTGCTGCCCTACTGTAGTGCAGATCATTATAAGCAGGTTTACCCACCCTTTGTGTGAGCTGTGCATCTTTAAAGACACAAAGTGTTTTGTTTGTGAGGAAGGTTACTTTTTGAAATGAGAGGTCCTGCCAGAAAAACAACAAGTCACATCAGTTATACAAAGAGTCCTTCCTTAATCTTTGACCTTTTGTGCATTGTTTCCCTAGCAACGGGCACAACCAGAAAGTGCACATGCATATGGTGGATCTGATGAGCTCCATCATCTGTGAGGGAGACACCGTATCGCAGGAGCTGCTGGACACCGTGTTGGTCAATCTAGTGCCAGCGCACAAGGTACGTCGGGTGAAGTGCAAACGCGCATCCGTTTAACTGTCTCAGTAACGCGCTCGTAGTACTGCCACAAAAGATGATCCAAGTAGAACCGGCTCGGTAAAGGAAAGCCTTAAATGAATTGAAATGTTCACTAGACTGAGGCCAATATGATTTTCCATACTCTCTAATTCAGTGAGACCCCTGCAGGTGGGAAGAGGTAAAGCAGCTTAAGCACTGGTCCACAAGAATGTGTGGACATCTGCTCCCGAACTATCCAAATGGCATTCAGACAAGAGATGATGGACTACACCCTCATTTTTCACAGTCACATCTCTGAATATTGCTGTGATTTGCTGTTTTATTCACCAATTTGTTTTTGTTGTTGTTGTTATCCAGAATTTGAATAAACAAGCCTATGACCTGGCCAAAGCTTTGCTGAAGAGGACTGCCCAGGCTATTGAACCCTACATCACCAATGTAAGATAAAATCTTTGACACTCTTATTTATAGAGCTGTTTTAATCCTTTACTTCATTTAACACAGGAGACATAGTCATATTTAAACCTGTTAACAGTCATAACACTCAAAAGTGATACTTTCAGAGGTGTAACTGTGGCTCTGAAGTTGGTGGCGTGTAGTGTGATATGAGGAATGTGATATTAACTCTACTTAAAGCACAGCCTGCCATGCTTGAAATGTTTCTGTGCTGTAGGAGTTTCATATTTGTGCTAATGAAGCTAAGAGATATGGTTAACATTACGCCAAACTTCTAATGCCTCCTAATCCACCTGGTTTACACGTCCTTGGTTAAAATACTGAATCCCTCCCACATTCAATAGCTGTTCTGTGATGGATCTCAGATACGTACGATGATTTGTGGTCTTGCACATGTGTACTTACCCCTCTCTCCACTAACGCAGTCCCAGTTTGAGTCGTGCGATCATGTAAGAGTTTCATCAGTAATCTTTACTCCTCCTGCTCTGTCGTCTGCATCAGTTTTTCAACCAGGTGCTGATGCTGGGAAAGACCTCAGTCAGCGATCTGTCTGAGCACGTTTTTGACCTCATCTTGGAGCTTTACAACATAGACAGCCACCTGCTGCTCTCAGTGCTGCCGCAGCTGGAGTTCAAGCTCAAGGTATTGGGAAAAAACACACACATTTATTATTTTTTTTTAATCTTTGTGTGTAATATTATGACATTTATCAGAATTGAATATTTTTAAAGCAGTTGCATTGTGATATTAGTAGTAGTTTAAGATTAAGCAGAAATGCTTCAATAAGTATTGATATTATAAGTACAGTCAAACTGCAAAAGCCTTAATTCTTGGAGCCATTACACACAGAACTGCACATTTTCACTTTCTCTGCAGGTTTGTTGATTCATATTAGAAAGATAAAGCAGTCAGCCAGTCAGCATAATGTTGCCTCTGCAGTGTCTCATAAAGGCATCCCGCTGATGGATAACGCTCATTAACTGTTCATAGGGAGTGAGGATCACTGCTGTCTCCTCAAAATAATAGCTGTGATAAAATCTCTCTGCTTTAGACTAGAACCTCTCGCTCTCGCTCTCTCTTTCTGATGCTCGCTCCCCCTTTGCCTTTCTCTCACTCGTGCTCTTTTCATCTTTTTATCTCTCACTCTTTCTTTCCTCTTTCCTCCCCCTATTGCGCTTTTGTCTTTCTTTCACACTCACCCCTTCCCTCTTCCTTCCTCGTCTGCCTTTGTCTTGCTGCTGATTCGCAAACAAGATTGATACCAAAGAAAGTACTGCCATTGTCTGTTATGAAAATGGTAATGTTTCCTGTGTAGTTAATGTAAATGACTTGGCACCTCGTTCCAATCGACGCAGCCAATTTTGGTGCATCATTTCTCTCCCCGTCTCTTTCTCTTTCCCCACTCGTCTCTGCAGAGTAATGATAATGATGAGAGGCTGCAGGTGGTGAAGCTGCTGGCTAAGATGTTTGGAGCCAAGGACTCGGAGTTGGCTGCGCAGAACAAACCACTCTGGCAGTGTTACCTGGGCAGGTGGGATTCAGTGTTGTGGATCTGACAAATGTCTCTATAATCGCGATGGATCATTTTGATTGATAACTTTGCCCTTTAGGTGCTTTCAAAGAGACAAAAAAATCATCTTTTGTTTTTTAGCTTGTCTGGTTCACTTTTGGATTAGCACTATATTTTAAACCATATTAAAACTAAATATAGTTTCTTTTTTTGTGGTTACACTGGATTCTTCACTTTCTGATCATTACTACATGAATTCCACACAAATCCTGTGTGATAAAACACAGCGATCTGTGGGCCATAGGCTGGAGAGATGATCAAAACAAAGACAGATGGAGAATCGAGTGTGAACACTCATTTAAATAAATGAGAAAAATAGAACTGTGCTTGTCGTTAATGTACACGTGTCATGGTGTTGCATTGAACAGTCGTACAGTTGTATTATAAAATCAAGTCTTGCAGAGAACAAAGGGAAGAGTTGAGAGTACTTCCTGCAGCTGATCAAGCAGTTTTCAGGTGTGGAATTGTGGGTGGACTGACCCTTTAGTGGCTCATAGATAATACTATGTATTAAAGTAGAGTAGGTGAGAGCACAGAGTAGAACAGAAACAAACAGATGCCAACGTTAGCAGTAGACTGCTTACATGCAGCATATCTACAGTTTCCTGCTCTTACCATGAGAAATAAAATTGAATCTACTGGGTTCTCTTATATCAGGATGTGTGTGACACTGAGCACGTCACACACCAGAAGTGTGAGTTTTTTCACCTTAATATATCTCTTAAACCCATTGGGAGAGTCTGGTGAAGCCTGTCTTTAGACAGTTAAACAGATTACATGCTGCTGTTAATCCACAAAGAGAGTCTGGGCTGTAATTTGTATCTCATTAGTTTTACAGTGTTCGACCCTGTCAATACAATGCAGCTTAGCTAGCTTATCTGACTTAGTTAGACATATTCGGCCCCAATATACCTGAATTTTACTGTGTGTCCAAAATATGTGGGAGGGTTTGGTGGGAGTCATGTGACTGAGAGTGTAATATAACGTGAGCTTGTTGATGTATGTTGTGTTACCCACATGAGACGCCGTCTTCTTAGATCTGTGTTCATGTACGAGCCACCTTTTAAAGTCGCCGACATTAACGTCAGTTTCTTTTCTCAAAAAAGGTTTAATGACATCCACGTGCCTATCAGATTGGAGTGTGTCAAATTCGCCAGTCACTGTCTCATGAACCACCCAGACCTGGCCAAAGACCTCACAGGTAAAAACACACAGACACGTTCATGCTTTTGTGTGCTGAGAACTGCATCTGCGTGAAGGCCGCTCGAGTGTGTGCTCGACATGAAATGAGAAGCGGCTGCCTGGTGCTTTCTTTGCGTTCGAGGTAGCCAGTCCTCTCACGTCCCACTCATTTGTTCCTGTTTCCTTTCCCAGAATACTTGAGGGTCAGATCACATGACCCAGAGGAGGCTATTCGCCATGATGTCATTGTCTCTATAGTAACGGCTGCCAAGAAGGATTTATCTCTAGTCAACGATGCACTGCTCAATTATGTAAAGGAGAGGACTTTGGACAAGAGAGTAAGTCATGGTTTTTTTTAATCCTGGTCGATAATGATGATGTTGTTATTATTAGTATTATTTTATTATTGATGATGACGGTGTATCAGATTGTTTCAGATATAGTTACACTGTTGTTGTTGTTTGTTCTGGGTTTATTGATCTAATGGTGATATTTATAATTTGATTATTGATGTTTTTTTTGGTACATGTTTGGCTTAAATGGCAGTAAACAATCACATCAGCCACTGCACCTGCCCGTTGAAAATTTTATTTTCTAACTAGTTGTTGCATTGAAACGTTTTCTTTTTAATCTGCCGTCAGTGGCGCGTGCGTAAGGAGGCCATGATGGGCCTTGCATCGATCTACAGGAAGTACTCGCTGCAGGGAGAAGGCGGGAGGGAGGCCTCAAAACAGATTTCCTGGATCAAAGACAAGCTGCTGCACATCTACTACCAGAACAGCATTGATGACAGGTTTGTGTGCATGTTTTTCTGTCGGCTACAGTAAATTCATGACAAGTTCAAAACATATTCATTTTGTACCTGGGAGTTTTTAACTTTTTGTGTGATTGCAGTGGAAAAAGTGTTTGTAGTGGTGCATTTCAGAGTCTTAATTTACTGTGATGAACAATTCCTGCTCTGTGGATAACTAACTGAATGTAGAAAATGACCTCTAACAAGTTTATTCCCAGAAGAAACATTAAAATCAGCCTTTAATATCCACCTTTCTCTGCACTGTATTTATCAGTGCGGTGTCATAGCTGTATGGAGGAAGAGAGACTGGTTCTGTCACCCTGCTGAGGCTCATAATGTAAAGCAGTCCCAAATATTTTTGTAAGCGAGTTGTGTGCGTGGGACTTTTTATTATTCTTTGAGCAGCATCACTTTGATGGTGTGTGATTGTTTCTCCATCTCTCCACCTACACTTACTCAACATGGACAGCATCATTCTGCAAAATGTCACCAGCTGAATTAGAAGTAGATTAGCTGATACGAGGCAAACTGAGATTGGTTTTTTAAAGCCTAAATTGAGTAAAAGAAAAGAGAGAGGAAGAGAACGAGGCGTCGGGCTCAAATCTCAGTGGACTTTCTGTGGGTGTAGGTGTCCTCTGCTGCAGTGGAGCCACTCAGCTGCCGACAGGAAAAGTGCGCAATGTTGTCGGAGTGTATGAATGTGTGTTGTGTGAACGTCACACAGGGTAGCCTTACTTGTGTTGGTTCAGCAGTTTCCCCTTGAAAAACTGAAACTTCAGCGCATAAAGGCTGAAAAGGGTTTTTTGTTGTTGTGACGAGTGTTGACATTTGAGCTTATGTTTGAATTAATTAATTTACATATCAGTGCGGTGTGTGTGATGGTGGTGCAGCACCATAATAAGGGCTGAGAGACAGTGAAGAGGTGTGACAGATGACTGTGATCTTAAGTGGGAGTAGGTGGAAGACACCCTGGAGAGGTGGAGGTATGATGTGGAGTAAAGAGGAATGAAAGTCAATAGAAGGAAGTCAGAATACTCGTGTGTGTGTGTGTGTGCGTGTGCGTGCGTGCGTGTGAATGAGAGGGAGGCAGGAAGATGCAAGGAGTAGAGACAGTGAAGGTAGAGGAGTTTAAATATGTGCGGTCAGCCATCCAAAGCAGCAGGTGGTGCACGAGAGAGGTGAAGAAGATAGTCCAGGCAGGGTGGAGTGGGTGGAGATTCAGAGGTGATTTGTTACAGAAGGACAGCAGCAAGAGTGAAAGAGAATATTTATGGGATCAGTCGGTGCGCTGATGGCAGTTTGAGTCTGAGCTCTGAATGCAGGCCCTTCGAGAGCCGAGGTGCCCTGACGTTAAAGGCGCAGTCCCGTCTAGACTTGAATTTAGACCCAGGAGCTGCCAGCACGGTTTTGTCGAGGGTTTCTGGCTGCCCACAGGCTAATGGGCTAATTTAAATAAGTAATGAAGTAATGTCTGCAGTAAAGAAAAGCTCCCAGGAGCCATTAGTAAGAGTACTAAATCGAATCAGCAACCAGTGTAGAGATGCTCAAGAGTGATGTCATATCTCTCTTCTGGTTTTAGTTAAAGGTTCAGCTGCTGCTTTCTATGCCAGCTATGATCTAATAACTATTACTAACCACTCGCACCCAAACATTTTTATTATTTTATCATTAATTATTTAATTTTCTCCTTAAAATCTGCCCTCGGTGCATACAGGTTGCTGGTGGAGCGGGTTTTTGCCCAGTACATGGTTCCTCACAACCTGGAAACCACTGAAAGAATGAAGTGTCTGTACTACCTGTATGCCACCCTGGACACAAATGCTGTTAAGTAAGTCTGTTTTTAATTGTTATGCAACAACGTGTATTAAAGGAGGCCTGACAAACGCATCATTGTGTTTTTTTGTTTGTTTGTTTTTTTTACCACCACTCCCTCGCTTTTTTTTACCTGCAGAGCTTTGAATGAGATGTGGAAGTGCCAGAATCTGTTGAGACACCATGTCAAAGACCTGCTGGACCTGATCAAAAAACCCAAGGTAACTAACGCACACCACACACTTTAATAACTGCACTATACTTGTCTCTAAAAGGTTTTTTGTAACTGTATGTTTGTTTGTTTTCAGTCTGAAGCGTCCAACAAGGCTGTGTTTGCCAAAGTCATGGTGATCACAAGTAAGGCATCTCTCTGAATTCAGCACGTCCTTTCAAACAGGAAAAATGAACAAAAGCGATCTCAGGGTGACCTTCTCACCCTTATTTCACATCGATTTCACTGTGACATGCTGAAATTTCTGTGTGAACAGGGAACCTGCCAGACCCTGGCAAGGCTCAGGACTTTGTGAAGAAGCTGGCTCAGGTCCTGGATGATGATGAGCGAATCAGAGATCAGTTAGAAACCTTGGTCAGCCCCGCGTGCTCTTGCAAGCAAGCTGAAGTCTGTGTGGTGAGTGTTGAGTTTCTTAGAGATAACGATGTGGTTTCCTTTAAGCGAAATGCTTTCATCCCTCCACTAGCTTTGTGTTATTTGACCCGATTCTTCATATAGGTACTGTAGTCGTAAATGTACTTATTTGTTCATAGAGTTCACATCTTCCAATTTTTGTGCATAAGACGACACTTTTATACACATATGTCAGTATTTTGAGTCCAAAGTATCCTTTTCTGTATTATATATAATCTGTAATAACCTTTAACTAAGCAGTTACTTGACTTTAGTACATTTCAAAGGTGTGTTTAAAATGTTTTATAGTTTTAGTTTTCATGAAGCATGATGGCAGCTTGGTTTCATGACAGTTTCAGTGACCGATCGTTGTCACGGTGGGGAAATGTATTGAAACAATCCACCCCCGCTCCGCTGTAAGGAGGATTTTATTAGGGCTGCCCGCCATAATTTTTCTCTCTCTGTCACTCGCTGAACACAGAAGACAGACTGAGACGTGTGACTGTAGCTGTCTTGAGCAGTAATTCTCCCGGCTTTCTGAAGATCCTTCAAAGTTTTTCTTTGGACATCGGCTGCTTTTTCACTCATTTTTAATCTATTTATGGTACCTAATCATATACAGAGGATTTCTTTTTGTTTGTAAAACATTGACCTTTGAATCATTCAAGCACAAAAAAGGCACCTGTGCGCTAGCGTTGTCTGCACAAACAACTTAGCAAAGATACAATTTTACATTGTGTCCTCAGACACTTTGTTAGTAGCAGCCTGATGCATAAACAAACGTTTTCCTGTTTCGTTAGTTGAATCTGTGAACATTGCCAAGGATAACAGTCTGTTTTTGCAACATGACGGTGATTCGAAAAGAGCTACTGGGCAAAAACTTGTCATATCTCAGCATGAGGTGCAGTGTGTCCTTTAAAATTTGAGGAAACTAGACAAGTCGAGGACAAAAAAAAGTGTCAGACCTAAAGATCCATCTTAAGAATTAGGGGAGGAAAATATATCAAAGCCCTGACAGAGGACCTCAGAAATGCCTAGAGACCTTCAGTTGATCCATCTGCTACTCACTGAAGCCTCATCAGAAATGGTGTCAGTGGAAGAGTGGCTGTGAAGAAGCCATTCTTAAAGAAAGGAAACAGAAAAGGCTCAGGTATGCCAAGTTATACAGGACCTGGACTGAAAATGAATAGCACAAATGCAGAAAAGTACCATCAGATTTTGATCCAACATCCAGTACCTTCTGGAGAGCATCTGATTGGCAGCAGCTTCAGGATGACAATGATCACAAATACACTGCCTGTGCAGTAAAAGCATACCTGGATAGAAAAGCACACAGTGAAACACTATCTGTCAAGGATTGGCTTTCCAAGAGCCCGGACCTCAATATCATTGAAGCAGTGTGCTTTCATGTGGACAGAGAACAGAACGAAAGGCAGCCATGTCCTTCAAGACGTCTGGAGAAGTACCCCTGAAGATTACTTAAAGAAATTACAGGAAAAATCAGCTAAGAGAGTTCAGTCTGTAATGATGAATAAAGGTGGTCATACCAAATATTGACTTTCAAGCCTGTTAGAACTGCACAGACTCTGTTTTTGCTTTATATGCACTGTGCTTATTTCCCATTTTCCTAGGAAAATGGAAAGAAATGAGGGGAGGCATGAGACACTTGCACAATACTGTATTTCACTAGAAAGTATTTTTGGTATTTTCTTTCTTGTTGCTTAATCCTGCAGCAGATTTGCTAAGTTGGCAACAATTAAGTGAATTAAATGATGATGCTCACTGCTGTGAGTATATGAGATGTTAGGCGTTCATGCTGCTGTTTGTATTTCCACATTTTAAAAAAAATGAGGAAAAAGCAGCATTAGATTTTAGTCCAGCTGTGAAATATCACTCCAGGTGGCTTTGGTTTGGCAATACTGAAAAGACCCAGAGAATATTACAGTTGTGAGTTTTAGACATTTTTATTTTGTAGACTTACGGTCATAAAATCCTGAGCTGGTGCTGTAAGTGTTGCCACAAAGTGCCTGCTCATAGGGGGCCGTCTGATTGGTGGAGTTTTCTCTCTGTTAGGGTCTTCGCATTGTTGTGATTTGGTGCTACATAAATAAATTGACGTCTTTCATTGTCATCCTTTCAGAGAGACATCACTAAAAAACTTGGAAGCCCCAAACAACCCAGCAATCCATTCCTGGAAATGGTGAAGTTCCTATTGGAGAGGATTGCTCCTGTGCACATCGACACAGAGTCCATCAGGTACTGTGTGTCAGGATGCAAATTTTAGCTCATCCAATAAATAAAAAGGATGCAAATAACAGCCATATCTGAGTCCAGCGTGCAGAAAATTAATCTCTACCATCATCTATCAGTGCTCTGATAAAACAGGTAAACAAATCCATAGATGGAACAGCTGATGATGAAGAGGAAGGTGTTCCTACTGAAGAGGCCATCAGAGCAGGGCTGGAACTGCTGAAGGTAAAAATCAGTAATAAACACAAACGCCTGTGGTGTTTATCTGCAGATTCACACGATGGATACTCTGTTGTAAGCCTTCTCATTATCGTGTGTGAGTGCACCATTTAACAAAAATAGAATACCTGCAGGAATGATTGCAGAGCCTATAATTTACAGTCACTCAGTAACTTCTGCTGCTGTCGTGTCAATTGCTACCTGCAGTCTAGTAATCAGTGATAAATAAATTGTTGTTGGTTGAAATTGTGGCGTGACGAGAAAAAAAAGAAGCACTCGGTGATGGATGATATCTCTCCTGCCTTTTTATAGTGACACAAACACAACAGATAATTAATGATGACTGAAACACATTGCACATCTTTTCCACCCTTTACGGTTTGCTTAAAATATCACTCATCCTTCTTTCTTTTCTTTCTTCTTGTTTTAAATGTCAGTAAGGTGGAAAAGGCGTTGATTGTACTCGGTGCAGCTGTTTGACTCATCTTTCATCACTCGCAGGTGCTGTCATTCACACATCCAGTGTCATTCCACTCTGCAGAGACGTTTGAGTCTCTGCTGGGCTGTTTGAAAATGGATGACGAGAAGGTGGCAGAGGCAGCGCTGCAGATCTTCAAGAATACAGGCAGCAAGATGGAGGAGAGTTTTCCTCACATCAAATCGTGAGTTTCATGAACCAAATTTGGCTGATTTGTTTGCCTTGCAGTGCTGTGTAATGTGCAGTGACACTCCTGGAATGCAGGGATGCATTATTTATACACTGACTAAGGATACGCTGCTCTGTGCATGACCTGTGACACAACTTTCTGCTGTATTTTTGTTGTTAATGGTGTTCTCCCGTCTGCTCCCCCAAGTGTTCTACTGCCGGTACTACAGGCCAAAGCCAAGAGAGGCCCTCCCCGCCAGGCTAAATATGCCATCCACTGCATCAATGCCATGTTCAGCAACAGAGACACACACTTTGCCCAAATCTTTGAGGTCAGTCAGCCAGTCAGTCACGTTGGTGCCAGGTTTTTATCTATGTGGTCAATGAGAGAGGGCTAAAAAGGGCTATTAGATTAATAAATCAGGAGGGGTATAGGGCTCACACAAATGCACTCTTAATTAAGACGCAAGCCATGAAATTCCAGGATCTGGTGAAGTTTAAAACAGTGCAAATAATATATAAGGCAAGGAAAGGGATGCTGCCAATCGAAATAAGTAAATGGTTCTTAGAGAGAGAAGGGAGGTATAATGTTAGAGGGAAGTGGAATTTAAAAATACAAAGAGTAAGAACAACTTTGAAAAGGATGTCTATTTCAATAGCGGGAGTTAAATTCTGGAATGAGTTAAAAGAAGAAATAAAGGTCAGTAGTGATATAAACCAGTTTAAAATAAAACTGGAAAAAAGAAATTTTAATAAGTATAAGAATGAAGAAAATGCAATTAACTCAAGACAGGAGTCAAAGTGATGTTTACTTTCTTTTGCAAATTAGTAAATCTAAACATAGTTTATATAGTTGAATATGAGAAAATATTTTTTTTGACGTTTTGTTCTAAGTTGAAACCATTGTATAAGTTTTTGTTGTTCAAATTTAGATGATGAGGAAATGATTAAGATGTAAACCTAATGGGGTAGGGCTAAATAAGTATATACTTCTGCCTACTCCTTTTCAAACAACTGCATGGAATGATATTATGAAATGTTGGTCAATGTATATGTTTGAAATAATAATGAACTGAACTTTACATCAAATTGATCCTGAGATTTAAACCACGATTTATTTTTTTTATGTGCTCCTAAAACTGTGTCAGTGACATGTTGTGTGTTTCTTCAGCCTCTTCATAAAAGTCTGGACACTGCTAACCTGGAGCAGCTCATCACTCCTTTGACCACCCTGGGTCACCTGGCCCAGCTGGCCCCAGAACAGTTTGCCGCACCTCTCAAATCTCTAGTCGCCAACTTCATTGTGAAGGATCTGCTCATGAACGACAGGGTATACGCTCGCATGAGTATACACACCCACGCATCCACATATACCTCTTGCTGTTCTGCAGTGTTTAAGCATGCCTCTTCTCTTTAGCCTTTTCAGCTTCAGATTGGTGCATCTCCTTCACTATTATTATTTGTAACTTTTTTTTAATTACTTTTCATTTTGATGTAATTAGTCTTATTTTACTCATTTAATTATTATTAGTGGGTTTTTTCTTCTGATTACACTTTGGCTTAAATGTGCTGTATAAATATTCCCAGCTGTGTTGACCTAAAGTCTCCGTTTATGTGAATTATTACAATTGTTTGTGTTATTTGTAGATCCCAGGAAAGAAAACAACCAAACTTTGGGTTCCCGATGATGAAGTGTCCCCAGAGACCATGGCCAAGGTCAGCAGTGAACGTTTGTTTGTCTCTTCAAAAGCTCCATCTGGCTGCTGTTTTTGTTTTTTAAGTAGTTTAATCTGAAGATTACTCTGTGCCAGAATTCTCCTAATTATTTTGTCACACTCTTGATGTATTAATGCAAAACACTTAATCTTTGGCTCTTTCATCTTCCTCATTCAGATCCAGGGCATCAAGCTGATGGTGAGGTGGTTACTAGGCGTGAAGAACAACCAGAGCAAATCGGGCAACTCCACCCTGAGGATGCTGACTGCTATCTTACACAGCGATGGAGACCTAACAGAACAGGGCAAGATGGGGTAAATAAAATAAATAAACGGTGCTTCTCAGACAAACCTAAGGTCCTGTGTGTGTCAGCCCCTTGAGCAGCTCAAAGAAAGCTTTGTCCTCAGATTAAGATCGTGTAATTTTCAGTGAAGCGCTCACTTTTAATGGGTGCTCTGGACCTTTGGGGGCTTTGATGGTAAGAACGTTTGTAGATAAATAAAGAAATCTGTTTCCTCTTGTTTCTTTCTAGCAAACCAGACATGTCGAGGCTGCGGCTGGCGGCGGCGTGCGCCCTGCTGAAGCTGGCACAGGAGCCCTGCTATCACGAAATCATCACATTGGAGCAATATCAGCTGTGCGCGCTCGTCATTAACGTAAGAACTGCCATATTTAATTTGCCGGCTCTGCATTTTCAGTTTAAGTCCTTTTCTGTTCAGCTCATCTTTACTCCACCTCTGCCTCTTCTCCCTGACATTTTGTCCCATTTCATCCTCCTCATCATCGCGTGTCCTGTTCTCCGTGTCCTCTTCTTTGTGCTATAGGATGAGTGCTACCAGGTGCGACAGTGTTTTGCCCAGAAGCTTCACCGGGGCCTGTGCCGTCTGCGGCTACCGCTAGAATACATGGCAGTGTTTGCTCTGTGCGCCAAGGACCCCGTTAAGGAGAGGCGGGCTCACGCTCGCCAGTGCCTGGTGAAAAACGTCAACATACGCCGCGAGTACCTCAAACAGCACGCTGCCCTCAGCGGTAAAGAAACCAAACGATATCCGATGATTTCGGATGACATTTGAGGGTGGTGGTGTTATCGGTGTTATATTCACTGTGTGTGTACCCGCAGACAAGCTGTTCTCTCTGCTGCCGGAGTATGTGGTGCCCTACACCATCCACCTTCTGGCACACGACCCAGACTATGTCAAAGTACAAGACATCGAGCAGCTAAAGGAAATTAAAGAGTAAGCGGTGTATCATAAAGTCATTGAAAAAAATTAAATGATCTCTTAAATCGGTTTTTAATATTCCAACCTGGTTTAGTCTGTTTTTATGATGGTTATTCATGACTTGTACCTTTTAATGTCAAACTTGCCGTCCTGGTTAGGGCTCTGTGGTTTGTCCTTGAGATTATCATGGCCAAGAATGAGAACAACAGCCACGCCTTCATTAGAAAAATGGTGGAAAACATCAAGCAGACGAAAGACGCCCAGGCCGCCACCGATCCCAAAACTAATGAGGTGCTCATTTAACGTGCTGCTAATATGGACAGTAGATATCCAGCCAGTGTTTCAGCTGCCGGCGTCAGTGCTGCCCTGACGTGTGTTTGTTGTTTCTTCCTTGTGCAGAAACTCTACACAGTGTGTGACGTTGCCATGCACATTATCATGTCGAAGAGCACCACCTACAGCCTGGAGTCTCCAAAGGACCCCGTGCTGCCATCACGCTTCTTTACCAAACCAGACAAGGTCGGTGTCCGCACTCTAAAGAGTTTAGACATCCAAAACATTTTTCACTTTGTTAAAATGAGTAAACGACAGCATTGCTAGTGTTAGCAGATACTTCCGAAGAGTTATGAGAAAGTAGCAGCCTTAAGTTTTGTATAAACATGTCCTTGTTTGAAGAGAAATTATCAAAAAGGGGAAAAAACAAAAAAAGTAGGTATGTTTTGTCTAATGAGATCGTCTGCTATGAGCCTTCAGCTTGTGTTTCTGCTTTCTTTTAATTGCTGCTGTTCTCTCTGCCTCTCTCTTTCAGAACTTCAGCAACACAAAAAATTATCTCCCAGCAGAGATGAAGGCATTCTTCACACCAGGAAAGGTAAGCTCGAGCTTTTTAAATGATAATGTGGGCTCACTAGTTTTGTTGATTGGATCACACATCCAGCTCACTGCTCCACTCTGACCACCTCTCCTTCCTCTTTAAGCCCAAGTCGGCTAACGTTTTGGGGGCGGTAAACAAGCCCTTGTCATCAGCGGGCAAACAGCTCCAGAGTAAAGCTTCTCGTATGGAGACCACCAGTAACGACTCCTCGTCCAACCCGGGCTCTCCACAGCGCAGCAAAAGCAGGTAGGAGATATAAAAGCAAGACTCCCACACTCAGAAAACTTAATATCAGTAATATTTTAGTCTGATGAAAGACTCATTTGCATGTAGGATGTAAGTGTTTCCATATTTAACCGTTCTGCCGTAGGCTTTTTCCTGTTAAAAGTGAGTTTTTCCTTCCCACTGTTGCCAAGCACTTGCTCATAGGGGGGTCATATAACTGTTGGTGTTTCATTCTAATATTGTAGTGTCTATGGATCATTTTGAAATGTTGAAAATTCAGGAGACTGTCACTTGTTGCACCCTTTGTTGCTTGTAACTAAAATGGTAACAAGTAATGATTGATGTTATTTTTCAGGCATGACAGCACAGAGATGGATCACAGTGAAAACGAGGACATCAGCCTAAAGAGAGCAGACAGTGTCGACAAGGTATTCAAATCTCCTTTAGGCGGTGCGAGACTGATTGTTTAGAAGATAAACGTCGATGTGGCGATCACATCTTCATTTCTGATGAGATCTTAACAGGATGTATTGTTTAAAATATGTGTTGGAAAAGTCTATAGGAGTAGTTATTGTTACAACCTTGATTGAAATTGAAACGACTGTAATCTAAATGCAAAGATTATAAGTTATTCTTTATAGTGTGAGGTGTTTTTTTTGTTTGTTTTGTTTTGTTTTTAAGTAAAACAAAAGCAAATAAGCAAAAGCGTGATAAAAGATTATACTGAAGCTGATGGAAAGTAGTGAAGGGAGCGTTGCCGTGATTCGGCAGAGTGCTGCCTGTCGTAAATCCCTGTGTCTCTGCTTTATGATTCGACTGTGCAAACACCAGCTGGATTGAAGTCGAGACTAGATTAACGTGTACAAATTGTGTAAACCATCATTATTGACTTGCACGCATGATTTCATCTGACTCAGAAATTCTTCCTTTCAAAACAAACAACAGAAAAAAGTAATGGTATCTTTTTATGCAAAAATCAGCATTTCGCATGAGTTTCTCACTGAGTTTGAGTTTTAGAAGGGTTAACTTCAGGAATTGAGACGACTTGCGTAATTTTTCAGCCTTCGGTAAGGTCACAGAAGGGCTCTGTGTGTTATTGCTTACAGATCTATTCACCAATCACGTGTGAGAAACCACTCCAAAGATCTCTAATCTCTCTACTTTGTACACCATTTTTCTTTTTCCTTTCCTTTGTGCTGCTGTAAAAACTGAATTTCAGTTTGTCTTTTACTGTGAAACAAAGAAATGGTGAACAACGTGTTTGTGTGCAGGATATCGAAAAGCCCCGGGGTCGTAAACGGGGCGTAACCTCCGGCGATGACCAGGAGAGCAAGCCGAAGCGTGGACGTAAGAAGGCAACCGCCAACACCACCGCGGCGGCTGACTCTGAGGACCCGTGGGACGAAGACAACCGGCCGGAGGACGAACAGAACAGTCCGCCCAAGAAAGGCCGCAGGGGCCGGCCTCCAAAGTCTGCTACGCCCAGTCAGGACACGCCTGCCAAAGGGAGGAGGGGGCGAAAGAAGGCAGCTCCTCCACCCGAGGAGGATGAGGAGGAAGAGGAGGAGGACGAGGAGAGGGGTGAGGAGGAAGTAGAGGATGAAGACGAGGACGACGACAGGAGCAGTGAAAACATGGAGGTGAAGACCAGGGGAGGAAGGCAAGCTAGGGCGCCACGACGATCACAGGGGTACGAAAACAGCCGGCGCACGCAGAAACGCGAGATGTGCTTCACAGTTCTGTCAGCAAGCTTCGTTTTTGATGGAAGTCGTTTTGTTTTTGTCTTCATTCGACAGATCTGACTCGGCAGAGTCCACGCCGCAGAAAAGGAGAGGACGTCCGCCTAAATCGGCTCAGCCGGCGGCCAAGAAGCCAACGTAAGATTCGCTTTTGCAAAACTGCACATCAGCGACTGCGACTGCTCCTCCAAGGGCACAAAATGTAATATTTGCACACTAAGCTGTTCCTGTTCTGTCCGCGGATACAGGCGCGGTGGCCGATGGAAGGCAGCTGCCACTAAGGATGAGTCTGAGGAAGAAGATGAAGAGGAGGAGGAGGAAGAAGAGGAGGAAGAGGAGGACGAGCCAACACCGAGGGTACTAGGTCAAGTGTTGTCACATCCATTTTAGTGTCTTTTAAAACAATTCAAAGTATTTTAAAGGAGTTTATATGCTTGGTTATTTGTTCAGTTTTCATCCTTTTTCATTTCAGGGTCGCAAGAAGGCAGCTGGGCGAAGAAGATGAGCTAAAAAAAACTTTAAAACAAAAACAGAGGACAAAAGAAGACGGCACGTCTCCTCTATAGTCACGGAGGAATGACGCAAGAACGAAACAAAATAAATGGACATTGAACTTTTTAAAACTTTTCATAAGCCGACGCTCCTACTGTTACACCGACTTTACACACTTGCATATTCCACGTGCACACTACATCAATACATCCGCATCGTCAGCTGTGGGTTGTTGCTTTGTGCTGCATTGTGATGACGTTAAGCCACATTAAGTAGAAATGATTTTAACGAGGAAAAACAAAGGAAAAAAAAATAGATCGCTCTTGTAAATAGTCTCTTATGTCTGTTTCATGTTCTGTTGTTGTGTTTGACGCTGACTGGGAGGATGCTGTAAAGCCTTTACCCGCTCATATTATTAAAAGTGCTCCCAAAAAGCAGTGTTGCTTATCAAACCTCCCTCCGTGTCCCACTTTGAAAAACTGAAAGAGATTAACCATTACCTTTTTTTTTTTTTTTTTTTTTTTTTTTTTTTTTTAAATGTAACGTTAATTGTGTGAATTTACTTTTAAAAAAAGAAATAAAACATGCTCTTTTGTTTACAGCTCTGTATATTAAAAACTTTTTTTTAAAACCATATATTGAAAAAGAAAATGTCAGAACGATGTCCGACTGTAGAGTTGCTTCTGGAAACGATTGTAGTGTGCGTCTCATTTTTAGGTTTGTACTTGCTGATAGAAGGAAGTCATGAGCAGCTGTGTTGTAGTTTTTTGTTTTTTGGGGGGGTTTTTTGTCACTGCTGATTAACTTGGCTTCACATCCACCCAGTCAGACCCTCCATTGTATCAATATAATTCTCTATAAAAACCTGACATGTTCATTTTCTCTTTCTTTTACTTTGACGTGGTTTGTGCTTTATCGGTATGATTAGCTCTGATGCCAGATGGGATCGTGAATAGAGATATTATAGCTATTAAGGATGTTTGAAAAGGTCGAGCCAGGGATTGTATAATATCCAGTTGTAAACAGTTATGTAAACACATTTAATGTCAGTAACAAACAACTGCACTGTTTAACCATAACTTTAAAACTGCTGGATACTAAGGTGTGTCTCTGCTCAGACACCTGACATCAAATCCATCAGATTATGCATGACACCACAAGACCGCCCCAAAGGTACCGGGTCGGAGCTTTTATGGCAAAGTGAGGGGGGCCTCCTCATTGTTAGGCAGGTGGTTGTAGAAGGGTTTTAAAATCCTAAAATTTAGGAAGTACTGACAATTTTACCAGCTGTTCCCTGTGCTCATGGACGTCATGTTCTAAATGCCAGTTGTGCATACAGTGAGGGAAATGATATATTTGTCAGTTTCCTCAAAGAAATGAACAGTCTCTAGTTGTTCGAGCAGCAGCATATCAACCATAAATCCAGAAAAAACACAAAAATTCTAAATGGAGTGAAATAACTATTTGATCCTCTGCAACCGAGCCCGAATTCTGGCTCCCACAGATGTCTGTGTCCCAATCAGTCCACTACAGATATTCCTGATCTCAGCATATGTGTGTAAATCACACCTGTTCACAGCATCAACATCTTCCAACCTCTCCCCCATCATGGGGAAGGACAAATAGCTGTCAAAGGACTTCAGGGACAAGACTGGGATAGACTAGAAGACCATCATCATGAAGCTTGGTGACTGTTGGTGTTATTCTTTTGGAAATGAAAGATGTATGAAATGGCTATCAGCCGCCCTCAGTCTGGGGATCCAATGCAAGGCCTTGCCTCATGGGGTGAGGATGGTTATAGAAAATGTGGTGGGTCAGCCCAAACTACAAACTTAATGATCTGAAGGCAGTTGAGACCACAACCACCAAGAACACCACTGGTAACGTGTTAAGCTGTAATGGATTGAAATGTTGCAAAGTCCCCCTGTCTAAGAGGGCGTATGTACAGGTCCAACTCAAGTTTGTCAGTCTAAACAATTTAGAGAAGGAGAAAGTGCTGTGGGGGAGAAATGTGGAGTATGACCCGAAGATCGCCATCTCCTCCGTCAAGCTCTTTGGGACTGTTTTTTTGCTAAAGGTACAGAACGACTCATCCATGGGGGCATGTAGTGTAAAATCTTGGACGAGAACCTCCTACCTCAGCCAGAACACTAAATATGGGTCACGGATGAGTCTCAAAAGGGAACATTCGATTATCACAGTATAGTATAACAAGTAGTTAAATGTCAGGGATTTTAATCAGTCCAGTCAGAGAGCAGAAATCTACTTCATCTGTTTCGATACAAAGTGACAGCAGGTGAAAACCCTCAAAAGAAAATGGTTTTTACAGGTGGTTCCACAGATCACTGCTGTATCCTTCCTGACTGATTTTTCTCCAGTCTTGCTTTTTTGTTAGTGTCCTTGTTATGAGTACCTGCTGCATATTGAGGGTGCACAGGTAGTCCAGATCCTTCAGGATCATACATCCATATGTTCTGCCTCCCAGCACAGTGTGGAGAAGATGCTACGAGATGAGCGCTTACACAAGGAGAACTGCACAGAGCCGGAGAAAGGCGTAAACTCTATATCATGACCTCCAGCAGGTTACTCGTGCATATATCTGAGCACACTGTCACAAACACGCTCAGTTAGAGGGCCTCACATTTTTTTATCTGGACCTGTCCTCAAAGCTCAGCTGGCATTTGCTCGAAGACACCAGAACTGGACCCATCCCCTTCACAGAGGACAGCAGGTTCACACTGAGCACATGAAACGTTTCACCCCATGAAACATTATCCAGGATGTCTGCACTGGGGAGGAGGAGGGATTTCCTGGGAGGGTCACACAGACTGCTGTGACTGTTCATAGGCGCTGGGATGATATCCTAAGACCCGGCGTCATTTGATGCTGGTGAAAGAGACTGTCCAGCCCATGTTGTCAGAGTTTACTCAATTCCTGGATGATGTAGACACTGAAGCCACTGACTGACACACGTTTCCCAGACTTGAATCCAATTAAGAACCTCTGGGATGTTATGAATCAGTGACTGACATCACCAAATAGAGCTCACTGGTACTCTGATCCAGGTCTGGGGGGGAGGGTCCCCCGGGACACCATCTGCTGTCTCATCAGAATCCTTATTGGGTTTGCAATGCAGCCACATACACAACTGAGCCACAGTATAATGCAAGCTGGATGAGCCTGTAATTTCAGCTAGTAATTCTGATTTTTGTAGATTATGAATCCAGCCCTCAAAGGGCTGATGATTTTGTTTAGATCTGATGTTTGTATAAAATCTTCTCTTCATTTCTTTGAGCAAAGTAATCTAATGCATCTTACAGTAAACACCCTGTGAGGTGATGCTTTAAAAAAAAAACTGTGTAGTTTATGTATTAACGCCTTGCACACTCAGACATGTGCAGGTGGTGTCTGCTAGGATTTGTAACACGGCTAGTTTCAGGATCCATGGACTGACGTCAGCAGATTTCAGGTTTTTAAGGTGATGCAAACAGATAAGTCAGTGTCCTTCTTAACTAAATTTTAACCCATCATGAAGATTGCACTTTTAACTGCTGTCGGAGTGGACATCAAGCAGCATCAGATGTGGATTGTCTGTGTATTTAAATGATTTATTTGCAGAGAGTCAAAGCACACTCACACTGTCCAGTCCAGTGTTTGTGCACTCTCAGGCTGCTATGCGTCCAGTGTTGCTCTTTTTCCCGTGTTGTTTATGAGGCAAGCTGTGCTCCTCGTTGCTTATGCACATGTACTTGAGTTTTGAACTTTTGCAGCGTAGTCCAGCTCAGTGGAAAAACACCCACACACCACAATCTGCCTTCGGGTTATGGTCCGTGCCAGGCCTTAATCACATACTGTTCGACTGCCGGCTGAGTCTGTTTCCCTGCATTAGATAAACCACCTGCCTTTCAAGGCAAATTCAATAAATGACAAGAGCATGCACTTCTGTCCCCCGCTGAGCTGAGCAGCACCGACGAGCAGCGTTTACACTGTCATCTCCAACGTCCCTGACCAAATGCACAGAGCTGAATGAGGAAAACAGTTTGTTAAAGGTGTGCACACATTTCTTACCTCCCATTAGATTAACCAGTAATGAGGATAATGGTTGCTTTATTCCATAAAGACCTCACTGGCCCAGTCTTAGATCGAGTATGCACCAGCCTCCACATGACCTTAGCTGGATGAACAATTGAGGGTTGGAAGGAAGCAAAGAAGGAAAAAGCTGAAACTGAAAATCCTTCTCACAGTATGGATCCGGCTTCATTTGATGTCACTAATCTGGATTTCAGCATGTGAACGCTGAGCTTAACAAGTGACACTAAATCTGTCACTTGTTAAAATTTTGATTAACTGGTCCAGACGGTCGTTTGAACACTCGCGTGTCAGGAGAGTCAACATGAGACAAACTGTCTCTATACAAACTCTTCTCATACCATCTTTATAGAGCCTTTCTTTGATCGAGTTATACATTTCCTTACGAGATATGGTTTATGACTTATTTTCATATTTGTTTACATTTGTACAGATGAGGACAGAATTATTAGCACTGCAGACCAAGGTCCAAAGACAACCCTCAATTTTATCTTGATTTTACAAGCTGTGAGGATTACATAAGATAAAGCACATCACTGCACAGTGGTGGTTTGTGCAATGGCTCAATAAAACGAAATAACGTTCTTATTGTGTGCAAATAGGAATAATAAATAATGCATTCTTTCTAAAGAAAACAAGTATGATTAGAAATGCTTTTTTAAATTATTTTGACATATTTGTTTGCTGTCTTTATATTCTTTAAACTATCTGCATTGAAATGTGATTGTGGCATTAATACTGTATGCAGACACTGGTGTAGGTTAACGAGGTCAGGTTAGATTTGGAGTGTCAGGCTGGAAGCTGCCAGCAGCACCAACAGACTCATGTCTCTTCACATATTTATGCAGCAGCTATATGAACCAAAATAGCCGACAGCAAGAGAGGCCTGAGTTTCCAAGCAACCCAGCTGAGAGCGGGAAGATAAGGAAGTGATGTGCTGCAGGGTACACTCACTCTGCTGTTTGCATATATCTCCTCTTCACCCCCTTCTCCATCGTCCTCTTTCTGTGTGGGGTCCTGAGTGAACCGGATCCGGTGAGAAATGTAGATGGGCTTTTATTGCGCTTGATGTGTGACACTGGGATACAGTTATGAGGTTATGTGCCAGCTGAGGATGCATAATAATAGGGATTGTATGAGGGGTGTTACACCTGGGTCACTCTCCTTTCCTGTGCTGTGAATACTTTATCACATCTAGACTTTAAAAAAAAAAAGCCAAACTGCGGCCTTGCTTGAACAGACAAAACAAGCATATTTAATGTATCCATGTCCCATCAGTTGTTGCTAAAAATAATGCGGCTAAGCAAAGGATTGGCCATTTAGGGCTCTTAACATCATGTTGTGCCTGGAGAGCTCGTTGCGTCAGGTGCTTTGGCTAATAATTGATAGATTTGGAGAGGCGGCGTGTGGTGGGTTCACAGCTGGCTGACTGCGCTCCACAGTCCCGTGTTTAGTCACTGAAAAGCTCCAAGCATGATTAAATAAGAACCCCTTTAAGGGACAAAACTGGACATCCAAAGCCAGTATTGACGGCCACCATGAAGGCTTTGCTCACCTTCGTGACATTTCTTGGCTTCTTCACCCCCGTGACCGCAAAGCCTAACGCTGGCTTGAAAACCTGGGGTCGCTTCAATAGGCTGCCCTATCCGGGAGACAAGGCTTTCCTCTATGACACCTTCCCCAAGGACTTCATATGGGCGGTGGGCACGGCCGCGTACCAGGTGGAGGGCGCGTTCGAAAAGGACGGGAAGGGGCTCTCCATTTGGGACACTTTTACGCGCGGCGGCACCCGAATGATCACCGGAGACGTGGGCAGCGACAGCTACCACAACATCAACGCTGACATCCGAGCCATTAAACAGCTCGGGGTCAGCCACTACAGATTCTCCCTCTCCTGGTCCAGGATTTTTCCCAATGGTACCCGTGGCAGTTACAACGAAATCGGCACCAACTACTACCGGACGCTCATTAAGAAGCTGAAGGAGATCCGCGTGGAGCCGGTGGTCACTCTCTACCACTGGGACCTGCCAGACCACCTGCAGCAGACCCTCGGCGGATGGAGCAACCCAGAGGTCGTGGGAATTTTCAAAGACTACGCCGATTTCTGTTTCCAGGCTTTCGGGGATGACGTAAAGTACTGGATCACCATCGATAACCCGTTTGTGGTGGCGAGACACGGATATGGCACCGGAGTGGTGGCTCCCGGGATAAAGAACGACCCTGATCTTCCATTCCGGGTTGGACACAACCTGCTCAAGGTGATTCTATGTTGTTCCTCTCTGGGGTTTTTTTTTAATATCTAAAATATGTGCTTACATTATTAAAACAACTTTATTTAAGAGGATTTGAAGGGGTTATTTCTAAAAAAAAAAAAAAAAAAAAAGAAAGAAAGAAAGAAATTACCTGTTTTGTAAGTATCCTTATGACTCTGTAACCAATCCAATACTTAAAGTATCTTTATGGAACTTTGATGTTATATTTGTTACATTTTCTGCTCTCTGGGCCAGCTCTCCCATAAAAAGGACATTTTTAATGTCAATGAGACATTTTAGGAAGATATAAAGTGATATAACAGTCACTTTACCAAAAACTGACTTGAGCTTATGCCTTGTGATGGGAATGTTCTTTCTCAAAATCACTTGATATCATTCAGGGGAGATATTTTTGACAGAGTACAGGCCAACAAATCATTTATAACACTTAAACTAAGATTGCCTGTAGTATTTATTGTAAATGACTTGTTTCCATCCAATCTGTCAGTTTGGGACATAAAGAACATTTCTGTTAATGGGAAATCCATTTTAAAGCACCCCCCCCCCCCCCCCCCCCCCCAAAAAGAACAAAACAAAAACAAAAAACAAAACAAAAAGCTAGATGTAGCAAATTTGATACAGATTAAAACTTATGTATGCCATTATTTCACAGTTTAGTCTTTAAAGGGTTACAAAAGTCTTTTTCAAGCAAGATCTAGCCAAGAAATTGCAACAACAATATAACATCACAGTACTATAAAGAAAAAAAGGACTGGATTGATTATATTGCAGGTACAATCACACAGAGTCATAAATATACTTGCAAAACATGTAATTATTTGATATATAACGTCTTTGTAAATCCTGCTGACTACACGTTAGTTGACAAATAAGCAAAACTATCGCAGACAGAAACCTCACAGAAACAAACATCTTACTATGTTGATTGTTTTCTTAATTTTTGTCAGCTCCATGAGTAACTCCTCATCATTTTCTGCCTGAGGATCTTTACCGACCTGCTGACAGTGAAACTCGTGGCTTTGGCTTGCCGTGCTTATTTGGATTTGGACTCTCTTAAAAATGATGTATATCTTGTTTTTATGGTCTTGTTTACTGGAGTGTAGATGCTTGAAATGTACGACCTACATGAAGACGAAGCTGGTAGAGCAATAACAAGTTTTTTTTGTTTTAAACTGTTAATCTATAAAATCCATCATCGTGGATAACCTGATTGTGTGGGAACGAATATTTGATCGAGCTGCTCTCATGAGTAACAATGTATTTGTTTCTGGGCTGCTGTGAAAATAATAAATCTCAAGTCCTTATAATATTTAATATTATTAATGTTATATTTGTTTTGTGTCATCCTTCCCAGCATTTATGCCTACATCCCATCCACCCATCTCCCCTCTTTTTCTGTCCTTCTCCCTCCTCCAGGCTCACGCAGCTGCTTGGCATCTCTACGACCGCCACTACCGTCCACGACAGCATGGCAAACTGTCCATGGCGCTGGCCTCTCACTGGATCAAGCCCAGCCGCACTCGCCTGGAAAGCCTAAGGGAATGTCAGTGCTCCCTAGACCACGTTCTGGGTTGGTTCGCCCGGCCGCTGTTCACAGATGGGGACTACCCCCCCTGCATGAAGTCAAGGCTGGGCTCACGTCTGCCCTCCTTCACACCGGAAGAAAGTGAACAGGTGAAAGGAACAGCTGACTTTTTTGCCCTCTCTCACGGAGCGGCGCTGAGCTTCCATCTGATCAACGACAGCCTCAAGTTTGGGCAGCAGGAGGATCTGGACCTGAGGATGCTGCTCTACTGGGTCAACGCGGAGTATGACAACCCCCCCATCTTTGTGGTGCAGAGTGGTTGGTAGGTGTAGACGCTCTGCTGATTGCACTGCACCTCTTTGATGCCACTTCATGTCTCTGTTGAACGTCTTGGTTTCCACGCAGGTACGTCCTCGGCAACACCAAGACAAAAGACCCAAAACACATGTACTACCTCAAGAGGTTCATCGCCGAGGCGCTAAAGTGTAAGTCCAGTGTCGTGCATTGACATTCTCATATCATAACATTTCTCATATCAGCATAAGTGGTCAAAAAAACAATGGCGATCTGATATCTTCACACTGAAGCTAAATATGGGCCATCTGCGCTGTTGTGTTTGTAATCCAGCAATCGTCATAGATGGAGTGAACGTGATTGGATACACTGCCTGGTCTCTGATAGACGGCTTTGAGTGGCACAGAGAATACGGGATACGACGGGGGCTTTACTATGTGGACTTCAACACTCCTGACATGAAGAGGGAGCCAAAGACATCTGCCACCTTTTACAGGCACGTGTTCAGTTCTTATCGTTTTAGACAAGGGAGCACGGTTTGTGCAGGTATCTGCTGAATTCCTCCAACTGCAGAACAAGTTATTATGATAATAAAATGCCGTACAGCAGCACAGCAGGTCACTACAGAGAGATAAACCTGATGAGCCACACCAACAACTCTTTTCCACTTCCTTCATGTAGTGGAAAAGTTCCTTTTCTTTTGATAAAATCACAGTTATGTCTTACAAGCACAGTAAAGAGACACAATAAAGGAAGAGAGTTTGTGCTGCTGTCATCATTCCTACAGAAACGTCATCCAGAGCAATGGTTTCCCAGAACTTCCCGAGAACAGACCAGTACAAGGAGCCTTCCCCTGTGATTTTGCCTGGGGTGTGTCGGCCAACTCAATCCAGGTGTGTGTGGGTGTTTGTGCATGCAGGCACTGCAGGTGGTTTTGCAGGTGGATGCGGAAGTCGTGGCGGGCCAAAGGACAGAGGTTGGATAATGAATGAAAGCCGATTAGAACGCTTCTTTGGAGATGTCAACTCAAGAAAATATTAACTTAACTGTCTCAGCTTTGATTCAGGGATTCAGAATAGACCTGATAATGGACCTGTTTATCATTTTACCATCTGTGGGGCTCATGTCTAACATATCACGGCTATGTTGGACATTTTAAAGATTTATGCAGTGATTATAATATCTTTTTTAAAAGTATTTCTCTTGCCGAGGTCGAACTTGCATCATGTGGATTACATTACTTCGAGCCTGTGTTTTTTATGGAGAAAAAGTCCAGCTTAGAAACAGGGACAGCAATGAATCCTCTCTTAATCATAAACCACATAAACCCACTGAGTCATCCTGCTAAACTGCTGTGATCGTTTACATCGTTATTCGCACAGGTGGAGACCACGCCCACCCAGTTTGCAGACCCAAACGTTTACCTCTGGAACATCTCCAACAACGGAGAGCTGCTGAAGCTGGAGGGCTTCAGCCCGCCGCCTCTTCATCGAACCCCACACTGTGCCGATTATGCCACCATCCGCCAGCAGGTTGGCCGTTTTACCCACCTGCCACCTGTTTGGGCTCTTTTTTGGTTACAGCTTGTAAAGGTGTAAAGGTTCGAGGGAGGTTTCTTGGTTTCAGTGTGTATCCCTCCTCCTTCTTCTCCATAGGTGGAAGAAATCAGGCAGATTGGAGTAAACCACTTCCACTTCTCCCTCAACTGGTCAGCTCTGGTGCCTACAGGGGATGTGGCTCATCCTAACACCACCCTGCTGGGGTACTATCGCTGTTTCGCACGTCAGCTGCTCCAGGCTAATGTCACACCTGTGGTCACTCTTTGGCACCACACCCGCCAGCGCAGCAGCCTGCCGGCCCCGCTGGATACTGCAAACAGGTGGCTGAACAGGTCAGACAGAGCGCTTATATAAACACCGTTTGAGCTTGAAAATTTGTTCCGAATAAAGAACAAATACACGTTAATTTCTATGAGTCATGGTTTATTACAGCTTACAGTAATCGGCAGAGTGGTGTGATATAAAAGCAAACATGCGGCGATGTTTCCAGGAACAGTTTGTCCATGTTTTCACCTGCGTGATCGCTGACTGCTCCGTGTTTTCTCTTCCTGTAATAAAGAGATACTAAAACCAGCAATCCCAATATTTGAAAGTCTGATGTGCTGGCATTTTTAACTCCATTAGTGACATCTGACGTTGTTTTTACAGTGGATTGAAATCCACCATTATTTATTATTATTTTTTGAAATCACATGTAAGTGCCTGAGTGTTTTCAAATACGGCACTGTGCAAAAGTCTTGAGCCACAGTATATACTTATACTGTGTATATACTTATTGTTATTAGATATATCAGAGCAGCAAGATTACTTCCATTTCAGTTTCTTAATGTAGATATTGTTTTCCCTCGTAACAGTAAGACGCCAGAGGCCTTTGCAGACTATGCCAGGCTTTGCTACAGAGAGCTAGGGGCCTATGTGAAGATATGGATCACCCTGAACGAACCAAACGATGAGATGGTGAGCTACCAGGAGGGCCACGAGATGCTGCGGGCTCACGCGCTGGCCTGGCGTGCTTATGACAGCGAGTTCAGATATGCACAGGGAGGAAAGGTCAGTGAAGTGCTGGTTCTGTGTGGACACCAGGAGAAAGAAATAGTCTCAAATGCTCACCTGGACTTGGCATGCTTTGTGTAATATCAGGTGTCTCTGGCTTTGCATATGGACTGGGTGGAGCCGGCATTTTCATTCAGCCGAAAAGACGTGGAGCCGGCTAAAAGGGTTTTAGACTTCTGCGTCGGCTGGTTCGCAGAGCCAATCTTTGGCAGTGGGGACTATCCTGTGGGGATGAGGAGCTGGCTGCGGCAGCTGAACTCACTCGAGTACAAATCCTTCATTCACAGTGTGGTACAGTTTTAAAGCCTCGTGAGAAATACTTAAGTGTACGCAGTTAAGTTTTAGTTATATTTTATGTGCTCCCACAGACTGCCGGTTTTCAATAAGGAGGTCAGACAGCTGGTTAAAGGGACTTACGACTTCTTTGCCATCAGCCACTTCAGTACCAAGCTTGTGACTCACGCCAAGGAAGACTCGTACGACCTCACTCCTGTGGACACTCCACTCTGTTTTAATATGACTTCAACACTATCCAGGCTCATCAGAACTTATTTATTAACTAATAGGAAGTTGTTTAGTCACTTTTTATTTTCTACATCTGCAGATACACCTACACAGCAATGCTTGAAGTCCAACACATGATAGACACCACGTGGATCATGTCCCCACGACCTGTCGTGCCCTGGGGACTGAGGAAAGCCCTTAACTGGGTAAGACTGTTGTGATGGTTGTGGTGTGCAACTCTTGCAGTTATGTGTTTTTATACTGAGTGGATTAAAACTTTCAGGTCAGATGTTGTTTCAGTGTAATAGCAGCATAAGAGGCTCTGGTTTTTTTTTTTGCTCTGTAAGGTGAAAGAGCACTACAGCGACGTACCCGTCTATGTGATGGCTAACGGGGTCCAGGAAGATCCAGCCCGCTTCAAGGACAGCCTGAGAGTTTACTACCTGTACAACTATATCAACGAGGCACTTAAAGGTGAGACTATTTTGTGATTAATGTCATGCAACTTGTTTACAATCCTGTAGAGATGAAGTCTTCTCCCCTCTGTGGCCTCAATACAGTTTAATTATTAGACAGCTATTTAGGTCACTGATCCCAGGTCAGTCAGCTGACTTGGACCCACGTAACTGCAAACACAAATATCAACAGAGATGCACGCACAGTCCACGCTGAACTTTTGAGTCAGGTCCCTGCCCTTGTAAAGCTTACTGTTACACCAAAGGATGATATCTTGTGGTGTTGCTGGAGCCACTTTTTTTTTTTAAGAAAAGTGACTGGAGAGATATTTTCACATGCACTTTGACTTTTGGCAAAGTACAGGAAATAACAAGAGCACTCAGACAGCGCAGCCCCCCGAAGAGAAAGAGCTACACTTAAACTTTGTTTTATGCTGATGTCAGCATTGGTAATATGAAAATATAGTATATTAAGTTATTTGTGTCATATAATGTTGTACTGAAAATATGTCCTCCAGTCACTAATATACTGGTTTAAAGTTTGGAGATGACCAGTGGAAACTAAGGGTTTTTCCTAATTTTTGTGACCCTGATTTGACCTATAACCTTGAAGAATTATATACTAAAATGGTGTATTTAATTATCTTTACCCTTATGACTGGAGCAGAACTGGCTAAAATCTTTGGCTTCTATAAGATGTAAAAACTTTTATAGGATATATTCATGCAGGGTGTGATTTTGCAAAACCTTATGGAGTCCTTGTGACATAAAAAAGTGTGCTGTGCTGCTACTCACTATGCCGTTTCATATGATATATTGCTCAAGAGGGTTTGTCGAAATTATTTTTCAAGTTCATTTGACCTTGGGCGTCAATAGTGAAGGTCAAGGTCAATCGCTTAGCCAACCTAGGCTGGAGGTTATAGCTAGAAATTTTTTTTTTACTTCACTTGGTAGGACAGCTGTTATCACAGGCTGTAAGGAGAGCGTCTGTGGGTAACTTATTCTTAATACGGCGACAGCATCTATGCTTATTTGGTCTTTTTCATAAAAAAGAAGCAGTTTATATACACAGATTATAGCAGTTTTTATTAAGCTCATGAAGCTCAAATGTAGTGCAATATCTAGCTGTATATGTTTGAGTTAATGAATTATAGAATAACCAATATATTTATGTGTTGTTGGCTGTTAAGGCATTAATGTTTTATTTACATTTATTCGTATAGGGAATATCTAAGGTTGCAGAAGACTGGGAGGTAGAGGAAGATGACCAGGAAAGTACAGCTAAGGTGCTGAGGTTCCTCTCTTGGATAGGGTGCCAAGAGAGGAACTGTGGTACTCAACAAGAAAGTCAGGAGCAGCAGAGAAGTATGTGAGCGAGGTGCAGGACATGTACGAGGACAGCGAGACAGATGGGTTTAAGGTGGGGGTGGGATTAGGTCAGAGACTGACTACGTTTTTTCTTTTCTCCTGTCACTCAAGAGGAAAAGACAAAGACCTTGGAGAAGATTTATGGAGGCTTGTAAGTAGAGATGGACCGATCCGATATTAGGTATCGGTATCGGTCCGATACTGACGTAAATTACTGGATCGGATATCGGCGAGAAATAAAAAATGTAATCCGATCCATTAAATATCAAAAAAGCACCTCACAAAACTTGCGACACGGTGTAACTCGGCTCATAACCGTAGCACGTCGGAGCAGTGTGCGTCATGTGATAGAGGCTGTGTGTATTTGTAGCCTCGCTACCAAACCAGCATTTCATCTCCGAGGAAGTTATCCCAGAGAGAAGTAAAGCAAGTGTGTAAGTTCATCTCTGAATGTTTGTAAAGCGTTCCCGCATTAAGCTTAACAACCGATATATGGAGCGACTGCCTCTCTCTCTCTCTCTCTCTCTCTCCCTCTCCTGCCAGTACTTCAATCCTGAAACTGATCAATGATCAGCTGATCGGCTTTTCTGTCGCGAGTCCGTCTCTCTTCTTTGTTTTTGGCCCACTTTGCACCAGAAAGAGGAAACCAGCGGCTGAACAACAGCAGCACGTTTAAGCTTGATAAGCTGTTGTTAGAATTTATTTAATATTACTTTCTACACCAGGATCCTTTTCTACGTAGCTGACGGCTGGTAACTGTGCAGGGGCGGATCTAGCAAAGTGCAGCCAGGGGGGCCGATAGGGCATGAACAGGGAAAAGGGGGCACAAAGACATACTTTTCTTTCTTATTCTCATTTAAAATGTCTCGCTTTTAATAAATAATTATCTGAATCTTACACCCAAAGTTTTAATCTGATGTAAAATGTATAGAAGTCCATTACTGTATATAGTAACTGTTAAGTCTAATATACCCTAGTAAGCTATAGTACTTTTTCCTTTGGGGAGGTACCATCTGTGCAGTCTGCAATTCTGTTGAAGAAAGATGTTGAATCTATTTAATTATTCTTGAAAAATAATTTATTTCTGTTCATTTTTTTTCACACTGCATCAAATTAAAGTTGATTACATCGATTAAGCATCATGAGGTGGAGGGTGGGGGGTGGTTCCATATTTTTTTTTGCTGGGAGTTTGCAACCCTATTAGTTAGGTTGGTTAATATTTCTGCTAAGTACTCTTTAAAATACCAGAATAGGGAGGATGGAGTAGGTTTAAGTTTATTAGATTGATCAGTATTGCTGAACTATGAAATATTTTGGGCGCAGTGTATTTTTTACATACAGGTATAACAGAATAGCTTTAGTGTTGTTGTTTATTTAAACTTGAGTATGAACTTATACAAAATGCAGCAAGATATTAAAAAAACAGTTTTATTGATTAAAAAACACACTATATCGGATTCATATCGGTATCGGCAGATATCCAAATTTATGATATCGGTATCGGACATAAAAAAGTGGTATCGTGCCATCTCTACTTGTAAGAGTTTGAGATAGAATCAGATGATCTGTTGTGGTGACCGTTAAAGGAAGCAGCCAAACGAAGACTCAGTATCTAACATGCTGCCTTTTCTCCTCTGTCCTCCACAGCATACACTCTGGATGGTGTAAACCTGAAGGGTTACTTTGCCTATGCCCTGAACGATCAGAGAGACCCGGGGTTCGGCTTGTATGGCCAAGTCCACGAGGAAGTCATTGTCAAAGCCTCTCTTTCCAACTATCGGAACATCATCAAGCATAACGGCTTCCCAATTCAAGGAGCAGAGCCACAGCTGTGTCCCAGTTTGGCACCGCCCTGCCGTAGCTGCCACGTCCTGGGCAAGAGTCCTGTGGTGGGCTTCTTGACTCTGGTAGGTTCAGGGGTGCTGATCACCCTGGGCCTCATCATTTACTATACAGCCAAGAGACACAAGGAACGTTACTGATGTCAGGAGCTGCTTTGACCCAAAGTGTGCCTGCTGTTCAGCAGTGCAGTCTGTTCAGACTGTAATAGTTTGGATTTGATGCTAAAGGAGGTCTGATTAAAGACATGCTGCAATCAGCCTCACATTTTAGGCTTTATATGTCACTAAGTAATGCTGGTGTTAATAAACATTTATATTTTAGATAATCTCACGTCTCCAATACGTCTATTTGTTTTTATAATGTGGAGAGAGTGCAGAGGATTAACAAGTCCCTAAATAATGGTCTGTCCAGGGTGACACATTCTTTCTCCAAGACAAGTAGTAAATAAACAAAATTAAGTAAATGCTACAAGAACTAAGAAGTTGCTGAAAGAGAATCACAAATGAAGCTGCACAGACATGTCAGATTTGGGATCAAAAGGTCTGACAGTCACAAAATTAATTTTGATACGCAGGACACAAACCAAATTCATTCCACCTCTAAGTTACTTTGAGTTTAACAAGAAAGATTACAGGACAGTCAGCTTTTAAAAGACATGTAATTATTTATTTGGACACTTAACAAAAAGTGTAAATTAAGCTCTATAATTCAGCTTTTTTGGATTATTTGCATTAGTTTGGCCATTTTTGTTAGTGCAAGTGAATCTCTGTTTGTGTGTCCTGAACTCATGTGGTTACATCCCACAGTTATATAATTACATACCTGCAGCACACGTGGTTTGGCTCACCCTGGAAACATGTTGCATTACGTCTTTGTTTGCCCATGTTCCAGCTGCCTTTACATACAGTACGTACAGCTGTGAAAAAGAAAGTTTTCACAGGAATCTATGCAGTCCTGTGAAAAACTAAGTACACTCTTACTACTTCCACAGGAATAAAGTAGGTTGCAAGAGTAACTCCTCTGTAAAAGCGGAAATGTTGACAGTTTGCTGCTCTGGAGCACTCAGCTGTGCGTTTACACGTATAGTTTTCAGCTCAGACTCTATAGGCCTCAGTTAGCATGTTAAATGTTAGAGTTCATGACAGTACAATTAGAAAAAGGCTGAACACATGCAGCATCTTTGGAAGGACTGCCAGGAGAAAGCCTCTTCTCTCTAAAAAGAACATGGCAGCACAGCTCATGTTTTCAAAGATGCATCTGAACAAACCACAAGACTTCTGGAACAATTTTCTTTCGACAGGAAAAACCAAAATGCAGATGTTGGCCATAATGCACAGCATTACTTTTAACAAAAGCCAAATAGCATATCAGCACAAACACCTCATACTAACTAGTGGAGGGCTGATGATCTGGGCTCGTTTTGCAGCCACGGGACCGTGAAGTGGCCACAAACTCCTCTGTATGCCAAAGTATTCTGGTGAAATTAGGACATGCAATAGGACAACGATCCCAAACACAGCAACAAATGTACATCAGAGAGGCTGAAAAAAGAAAAGAAAGTGCTCCAATGACCCAAAGTCCAGACTGAGGCCCGATGGAAATGGTGTGGAGGGACCTTCAGCAAGCTGTGCATACATGAATGAATTTATCATCCATCTGTAATTTTATTCACCCTAGTTTGGGCAATCTTGTTATCCATTTACTACAGGCTGACTCATCCTGAAATATGATGCGTTACATCCCCCTTTGCCCATACGTACCATGCATCAATATCTCGATTTCAGGTTAAAAAAAGGCTCAGTGTTTACGATAATAATTATAGATTTGGTCACATCCATACAGCATACAGATCAGAATTTCTGTAATCAAAGCAATTTATTGTTTTGTTCAGTACAATGTGAAAACTTTTTTTTTCCGGGGGGGTCGTCACACCACCCTATCAGTGGTTTACACGACTACACCGAGAGCTCAAAGTTTACTAACAGCTTTTAGTGCTGAGGGTTTTGGGCAACTGTCCATAAAGCCAGAAACTGTAAGACTTCTTGTGGGGTAAACTGTGTCAGCGTCACCACAATGCCTAAAAAGAAGCCTGTCTCAAGTCCAGTGAAAGTTGTGGAGGCAACAAAGAAAAGTATTGTGAAAAAAACAAACAAACAAAAACGCAGCTGTTAAACTCCTGACCAGAAAAATATCGGTCTATTTAAAGTCCATTTAAAGTCAAAACATCATCGCATCCAGACCATCTTCCATGAACTTCTTGTAGATGGCCATGAACTTGGCAGTGAATGCCTCCAGGTGGTAGATGGCTTTGCTCCCCAGCTGTAGTCTGTGCTCATAGTAGGCTGCAATGTGAGCCACCTCCGTCTTCAGCTGCCCATCACAGTTATTAAGCAACTCTTTCACGAGACACTGTTAGAGGAATGGACAAGGAAATTTTTACAGCCTTTACATTAAAGACAACCACAAACTGCACTTTTACAGGAGATAAGGTGAAGTAAACGATACCTTCATGATAATCTCAGGAGGGATGCAGTGGGTCAGGAGCTCATACAGTCTGGCTCGGACCTCCAACAACCTGGAACAAACACGGGTGGGAATTTTCATCAAAGTATCTCCACAAGTTTGATCTCTAACAGAACCAAATCTCTGTCACATGTACCTTTGAGGAGTCTGCTGGCTGACGATGGCATTAGCCGTTTCTCTAAGATAAACCTCCCAGTCTGTCTCCGGGACGTCTTGGTCCACTGAGAATGGATACCTGTGAATAATAAGATATGCTAAATAAGTAGGTGTTTAGCTTTAATTGCAACGTAAGAAAGAAAATGGTAAGTTTTGCCACAACTTACTGCTGCACTCGGCAGGCTTCGCACATCAACAGCGCTTTACGGAGGTTGCGACCAGATTTTTCGCTGATTTGTTTGGCCAGCTCAGGTGGGAGGACGAGACCCTCCTTTTTACAGACGGATGTAAGAACACTGCAAACCTTAAAAAACAAGAAGACGGCAGAGAAAAAGGGAAAAAGTTACCTCAATGAAGAAAAACACAAGTTCCAAATAATGTTCATTAGTAAGAGCACGCCACAATACGCCATGTCCGTCTTACCTCTTCTATGCTCGGCAGAGGAACTCTAATCGCCAGACAACGGCTCCTAATTGGCCCGATGACTTTGGAAGTAGAGGTGGAGCAGAGAATGAGTCTGCAGGTGGCCATGTACTTTTCCATCGTCCGACGCAAAGCGTGCTGGGCATCCTTCGTCAGTCTGTCCACCTCTGTTAGCAACACCACTGAGAAAAAGAAAATAAGGGTGCCAATTGCTAAATATGTAACAGGTAGATGCTTTGACTTCACAGAGCGAAATGGTAAATAGGTGAAATAAGTTCACAGATAACAGATAAAACATAATCCCACAAGTCTACATTTTTAGTCTTAACAGTTAAGTCTTCATATATTTCACTACAGGCTAAATTAGCACACTTCTACCTTTAAAGTCTCTCTGTGTGCTCGACTGGATTTGCTGAGACTGTGCCACAGTTTTGATCAGCTCTTGAATCACCACACGGTCCTGGTTCCCTGCATCACTGTACAGCACAGAACAGAAATACAATAAAGAAACATTATAGCTGAAGCAAAAAGGCCTTTTATAGCAACTATAGTTGTCACATGTACTGGAGGGAAAAAGTAAAGCAGTTCCCTGAGATATAGGAGTGTAACTATCAAGTAAGAAAATCTCCTCACCTTGGATTTACTTCCAAGTGATAGTTGCTGGCTATGGTGTTAATCTCAATTTTCTTCTTTGAGGGAGCCTGCAGACAAAAACCACAAACTGAGAATGCAACTAAATCTTTAAGTTGTAAGTCTAAATTTAAGTTGAAGATTGATCAGAGATGTGACTCTAAATACAGCATGTGAAAGGTGTATTTTACGGAAGTTATTCACTTGGGGAAAGCGATTGTTTAATTATTTTCTCTCTTACCACAATGGTCTGGTGCTCAATGCGAAGCTTTTCCACCCCAGGACCGTAGAGCTCCCTCAGCAGACACATGATGCGAGTCTTCTTGCCTGCACCCGATGGACCGTACACCAACAAGTGTGGGAAGTCACCACACTGAACCTGAAACATTAACACAAAATTTGTAGTTTTTCTTTCTTTTTTCCTTGTGTGTGAAGTTTTTTTTTAAGAATCAGCCATCTGCCATTATATCTTTGCTTTTAAATATTACCAACATTGCGTTATGTTGCTAATGAGAGCAACACTGCTCTGCATGCAAAGAAAACATCACAAATGTTATTAAACTTTACTTTACATGATCTACAGTATATTATATACCTTTTTATATTACTTTTTCTTAGCTGTTCTTGTTCAGGAGTTTACATCAACTCATGAATTATCAAGGTCAGGTGTCGTGGTTATTTTGGGATTTTGTTTCTCCAGCGTAAAAAAGTTGTGCAGTATACGTCTTAAATTACCAAAACACAAAACAACAACCCAAAAAACAAGAATTGGGTGAACAAGTTTAAATGTATTTTATTTATGGTGCTGAATGTTAACTTCAGGCCTATTAACTTCTCATTAGTTATCACGATCGACTACAACTGGTAGTTTCTCTTTGCCAGCATAGAAAGGATTTGTTTGACAACACTCATTGGACTGACCAATACTTAGAACAATGGAAAACGCCAAAGAAGTCAGTAATTAAAGATCTGCCAGTGGTAGCGGTACACTGCACAGAGTGGATGGAATAATGAAGAAGGGGGACTACATCCAAAATCTAGATGGTTGAAACTTGGTGCTGTAACAGGACAATCATCCCAAAAATAAACCAAAGCTGGTTTGGGAAAGCAGGCTAAACTGCTAAAAGCTTCTGGCTAAACTCAACCCTTTTGTGGACTATGCTCAAAAGCCGGGTTCATGCTAAGAATCAACCAATTTAAATGAACTCTTCAGAGATGAGAGAAAATCTAAAATAAATTCAAACTTGTGCACCTAATTATTTTTTAAAGTCATAAAAGATATGCACCATGCAATCACTCCAACTTGGAAGAACAATAGTTTGGATGGATAGATGGATGGATGGATGGAATGATTAAAAGCTCAATATTACCATTACACTCATGACCAAGACGTCAGTGGATTAAATTTTCTCATGAAAACTGTATGTTGGCACACACCATTTTCAAGTATTCACATGAATAGAATAAGAAACACAAAAAGTATGAATATTACCTCCTAAACGATGAACATATGTGAACAAGCACTTCAAAAACACAAGTTGTGTGTGCACAATACTCTGTCTAGGAAAGGATGGTGTGTGTGATGTGATGTGTATACAGAAAGTGTGAGAGGATGAGATCATCTTTAAGTGGATGTGGAGCCTTATTAAAATGTAATTTGCTCCATCAGATACAGGGATCTCTTTTCCTTCTTGGTCAATACTTTCAGGTGCTGGCTCCATTATAGTGTCAAAGTGGAACAAGTTACACACAGCTACTAACGCATACGTTAACATGAATGGGGTTGTTTTGCAAGCTGGACACAAAAACCTCTCAACCAGCTCAGTAAATCTCTTGTCTTGCAAAGCTAAACTTGACGACCATGCCAGCTCATATGCAGCATTATTTACGACGCTACCGCCAATCTGAATAAACAGTTAGCATGGAGGAGCTTATTTCTCTTACCAGCTTTTTGAGCTGAGCCGCCTGCTCTTTATGAAAGTCCACTTTCCCGAGGGACGACGGACGATATTTGTCCACCCACAAACTCATTCTGTTTTGGATTCAGTAAAACGTTACAGTCGTCCGTGTTGACAGCAGACACACTGCCGCTTGCTAATCTCCCGCGAAATGTTATTCACACAGCAACCCGCGCGACTGTTTCCTGCTCGGCTACGGAGAGACGGAGAGGACAAATTTGCTACAGGCGCGTAGGTAAACCGGAATTTTCATTGCGCAAAAAACAAACCAGACCAAAAACAGAACAGACAATTTTTTTATATATATATAGGACTCAGTAAAATTACGCATTCAATCTGTGAATGCGCTAAACTGTCTTTTTTATTCCTCCACATTCTAAAATACACTTTATCTGTGATTTATTTAGCTTTGTAGCTACTACTACTGAGAGTTCTGTGGAGCCACACATTCGCAGTCAGCACATTTGTCTTTAAAACTTTGTATAATTCCTCTAAACAGGCTATACAAGATGACCTTTGCTTGTGCCACTCATGCGTGACATCTCTCGTGTCCAGGTGGAAACAGACATCCATGTCATCGTCTATACAGAAGCTGAGGAGACATGCTGTACTGGGTGAAAGCCAAAGGGAGGAAGCGATATCAAGGATTTGTTCAAGGAAAACAGACCAATATCACAGAGGAATGTGAGACAGTTAATCTCATGCTGCAAAAACAAAGCTGTCATTTCACAGTGAAAAGGTATGAGTGCGTAGTTTTTTTTGGGGGGGGGGGGGGGGTTTCTGGAGGAGCTGACTGTACAATTATTTGCGTTTTTTATCTCTGTGATCATTATCTGGTCAAGGACACCTTTTTTTAAACCCACGAGTCTGCTTTTGACTCATTCATAAAAGTGAAAAAGTAAAAAAAGAAAAGAAAAGCAGAAGAAAATATACACTATATATACTTTATTAGGAAAGCATTGCAAGTACTGGGTTTGGATCCCTTTTGCTTTCAGAACTGCCTTTGTTCTTTGTGGTATGGGTCCATATGTTTACATTGGTAACATATCAGAGATGCCTCTGGAGGTCATTTGAGTACAGTCAGCTTTTTCTCATGCTCAAGAAACCAGTTTGAGATGATATGAGCTTTGTGACATGGTGTGTTATCCAGCTGGAAGCAGCTATCAGAAGATACATACACTATGATCATAAAGGGATGGACATGATCAGTAGTCTGTAGCATTTAAACCATGCTCAGCTGGTACTAAGGGACCTAAAGTGTGCCAAGAAAATACCCTTGACACCATTACTCCACCACCAGCAGCCTGAGCTGCTTATACAAGGCAGGGTGGATCCATGGTTTCATGTTGTTTACACCAAAATCTGACCCTACTAGCAAAAATCAATACTTATCAGACAGGTGACAGTTTTCCAAACTTTTGTCCAATTTTGATGAACCTGTGTGAAATGTTACCCCAGTTTCATGTTCTTAGCTGCTGCTGCTCATCTGCTTCAGAGTTTGTCTTGTTATTTAATCAGAAATGCTCGTCCACACACCCTGATTCTAATGATTTTATTGAGTACTGCAGTCTAACCACTCTTTTCTGATCTCTCGATACTTATAAGACATTTTCACCCTGAGAACTGCTGGACACCGGATGTGTTTTCTTTTTCAGGGCATTTGTTTTCATGAACTCTAGAGATGGTTGTTTGGGAAAATCCCAGTTGATCAGGATTTTCTGAAATACTCAGAGCAGCCTGTCTGGCATCGACAGCCACGCCACGTTCAAAATCACCTCTCTTCCCCGTTCTGATGCTCAGTTTGAACTCCAGCAGGTCGTCTGGACCATGTCTACTCAGTGAGCTGCTACAATGTGACTGGCTGATTTAAATGAACAAAAAATGCATGCATGTTTTATTAATGATGTGGCTGTGAGTGTACACTCTGGCTCATATCCACAGAACAGAAGCGTGTTTCTCTATGAGTCATTATATTTCCCTCCTTTATCAGAAGAGCAGGTTCAGAATTTTAATACCTTGTTTTCTGCAACAATAGAGTTCAGAAGGTCGTTTTTCTTCTCTGATCTGACTGAATGTTTGCTGTCAAAATTAGGACTTATTCTCTTTTGCATTTCAAACAGTATATACATTCAACACTGTCAAGATAACACAGTTATTTACGAACGTGGTTGTCGTTTTTATTTCTGCTGCTACTCCTCATAAATGTTTGGTGTGGCCCCTCCGTGGAATTGATTTGTACCCTTAAAATACCAGAAACATGTTTTTTTTATTCCCTCTAACCATTCAAACTTTACCCATTAAACATGACCTTGATGTCTGTTTTTCTCCATTTTGTTTTTATTCTTTTCTTTTTACTCTGCTTTCCTTCAACCTGATCCAGGCGACTATACCTCTTTTTCACAGGAATGCTACATGAAGCGTGTCTCAGCAGGTTAGCGTAGCTTGTATTGAAATGCATGCATGTTTTATTAATAGACTGGAGATAAATCATCACAGCAAAGTGGAGCCGTGAAACATCTGGGGCAGGTTTATCAAGATCCTTCAAACGGGATCGCTCTCATGAATGTGAAGTTCTTCAAAACAGTAAAACATTCATCGCGATCATCACGATTTAAAGTCAATGTTAATCTTTTAAGTTAAGCTTTTCAATCAATCTTGAAAACTTTTTAGTCCATCCACTTCTCTGTAAATATCACGGGTCTTTTGGTTGTTGATGAAAGCGCACAGGCTGTTAGAAATAGTCTGGAAGGCGAGATATTTACAGAAGATAAGAAGAGTTCGAAGCATTACCTCATGTGTTGGTGAGGAATGTGCTTCTGAGGTGAAAAATCTTTTGCCCTGGGCCATATTGTATAGCAATGAGTGAACAGGGGAGGGAGGGAGTCTGGTTTGTCTTTGTGCAGATATTTAATCTGCTCGATCGACCAACAAAAAGATTTGATTTACTTTGCCTGGAGTGAATCATTTACCCTTTTTCTTTTTCTTTTTTTTTGCCTTGCACAAACTTGCATTCACATGAAAAATAATAAATAACAGCCACGCTTCAGACAGGCACGCTTACACAAATAATCTAAACACCTGCCCGTGGAGCTCCCTATGTGTTCTCGGTGAGGTAATGTAGGAGGGAAAAGCATTCCTCAGCCCTTTCTTTCACTCTCCTCCCCTCTCAGCATTTCACGTCTTTCCCCACATAAACTCCGTCGGTTTCATGGTGCATAAACGCACCGGTCACTTTGTTAGATCTGCTACCCCCGATCTTCAGCCTGCTCTGAGGGAAGACTTCCTGAGTGACACAACCTTTGGGCTAAAATGTCTGGTATGTTGTAAATATGAATCCGTGTTTGTTTACAATGCAACGTGCTTTTATTTATGTGTGTGTGTTTTTTAAGAAGTAGGTCAGAATCCCATATTCCTCCATATTTTGGCAGTTAGAGAGGATTGAAATGATGTTATGAACTTTCTCTACAGTTCTAATTTTCACATCTCAGCTAACATGTGGGAAATAATCACATTTGCAAGATTGCTGTATTAATCCTCTATGTGGGAAAGGATTTTTGCATGTAAACACTCTCTGTGCTCTACAGTGAAAGAGTGTTAAGTATTTCTATGTAATTTGAGGGCTAAACGTGTGTGTGTCTGTGTGTGTGTCTGAAAGGCAACGACAACATTGAGGACCAGGGTAGGAAAGGGTGTGTTGGCTCCAGACAAAAATAGCTATGTTGCAGGAAAAAACAATGCGTTTAGGAAAAATGCAAGAAAAGAAAAGAAAAATAATGAAATGTCAGAGAGTTACAGAGGGGTGGAATCAGCCAACAATCACATTCGTGATGTGGCTGATATGAGTCACATAATTTCACTAAAAATGGAAAAATATTTTTCTACATATTAAAGTAATCTTGTAAAAGCATACTGCTGCTGAGCTATTTTTATTCCTTTTAAGTGTCCTGTATGTAGCGTTGAATCAACAGCAGATTATAATGGAGCACTCGCCGCTGCTCGTTACCCCGAGAGTTATTCATTAAAACAAAACTAACGAATTCACTGAATGGGCCTCTGAAAACTGTCCAAGCAGCAGTTTCATGAGCGCTTCACGCAAGTTCCTCTACATCCATTTACAAAACAAATAGCACTCTATTACACATTCATATATATTTTTCATCCCGCGTACATGTGAACATCAATCAGTTTACCCAAATATGCACGCTCTGTTTCACCTGAGGAACACTGGAGGAGCTTTATCTTCGTAGGAGAATGATTTATACTCAGTTGACATTGTGTGGTTTCTGTTTTATTTTAAAAGAGCACATGGCGATGCGGTGCTTTGTACTTTTGCTTAAAAACAAAGGGGCTCCTGGTTTGACCCTGCTGGCTCATGAAGTAATTGGCAGAAAATTCAAAGTTTTTGACAACTGAGTGCTTATTGAACCTTCTGACAGATAAAAAAAAAATTGATTAATTTGCATATGTGAGTTTTAATTTGTATATTATGTGCTACATCCAGCATTTTTTGCGATTTATATATTAAGGGGTTATTGAATGGATGGATTTTTAAATGTATTCTTGATTAACCGATTTCTGTTTTTCTTTCCTCTTCTCTGTAACTCAGGCATCAAAGAACTTTGCGCCATTTAAATTTGGTTCAAACTGTAAATATCATCCATGCGTACTTTCTGTTTATCAGCTGCACCTGGTCCAGTTCAGCTCTGTTCAAATGAGCGAGGTCATCACAGAAGAACTTACTGATGGTTCAGTAGAGATGTATGAAGGTCCATCAGCTGCATTGCCTCTGCAGGAGTAATAAAACAGGCATACTTACCACCAGGGTGTCGATCTTCTGTTGGGTGACCTTCAAGGTCGAGCTACTTTCCTGCCTCAAGCCTCCATCGGTCAGCTAAGAAGCATGTCTGAGTCTGTTCCTTTGCTGCTTTGTGCTCTGGATCCTGTGACCAGTCGTACCACAAAATGGAAGGAGCTGAAAATGGACAAGAGCTCCCTGCATGACTCTCCAGTGTCTGATTTCAGGCAGAATGGACATTGTGAATGCAGACAGAGTTCAGACATGTCTCCTGGAGCAGGTCAGGACATGGAGGTGTCATCCCTGGATCGCAGAGCAGCTGTTCACAGTGATTCTCAGATGGAGGCAGAGAATGTAAAAGACTGTGGAGCTAAAATACCTCAGCAGAAAGACGAGAGCCCTGCAGAGACCCCAACAGTCCTGGACAAATGTTGTCATAAACATCTGCCTGCATCTATGAATACACCAGAGGACGTGCTAAGAGTAGTAAAACACCAGCCGAGCGCCATTGTGTTCTGTGATTACGACTGTGGGACTGGCAATCAGGTCATCAACGAGAGCTCTGATGGCGGAGAGTCCTCGTCATCCACTTCTAAAGAGGCGGAGGGCGAGGACGGTGATGATGATGACTTTCCTGAGACGTTACAATATAAGGAATTCCTGGTCAGCCGTCGTCGTAGAAACTTGAGCAGGAACAGGAAGTGCTTAAGGAGGAGACAGGATGCCCAGCCTAACAGCACACCATCTGACTGGCAAAAACCCACCAACAAGGGCAAACCTGGGTTTACAGGTAGCCAAGAGGAGGAGGACACATGGGAGAAGAATGGAAAACAGGTAAGGAAAATAAGAGGGGGGCTTGGGCAATAATAAAAAAACAAAGAAGTCTTGTTCACTCAGTAGAACAGCCAGAGAAAGTACTTGAAAAGCCTTTATCCTGTGTTAAATTGCACTGCGGAAAGCCTGATCCTTTTTCCACAGCAGAGGGGTCCGGTCATAGCAGGAAAAGCACAAGTTTTACTCATGAAATTAACAACTGCTCCATTCAAGTATTCAAGTGAGCCAAGGCAGACTGGACTGTAACGCCGATTTTAGCCACAATTAATCTTATTATGTCCCCCCTCTAGTTTCCTAAAGAGACCTGCCAGAATGCCTTCAGCTTAAATTTTTTTTTTGCAACTGCGATCCCTACAGGCGCCACCAGAGGGCAGCAACGTCACAACATTTTGAACTCGATTTCATTTGTGGGCCAAGAGTGAATTTCCTAGATACTTTTATCTTTGAGGAAAATATTTATTGCATTCGTGTCCTGCGTCAATTTATAGTGCACAGCAAGTTGTCATGTGCTGATCCAGTGCTGTATTTAGGCTATAGGTGCAGGGCAGCAGGGGGTCTGCACAATGTATTTGATTTTTTTTTTTTTTTTTAAAGTAGCCTGTTTTGTTCTTTGTTTTTATTAAGTGCATAAAACTTTTTTTAAAAAAGCTGCCATTTTTGTGTGCTACTAAATCTTTGGATTATTTTTTCAACTCAATTAAAAAAAGAGAGTCTAAGTAAATAGGAATCATTCAGCAGTTTGCCCCCTGTTAGAAATTCCTCCCATATTTCTCTTGGCCTGGCCTGGCCTGGCCTGGTCTGGCCCAGCATCTCCTATCCTCCCAGCATGCAACACACCAGCAGGCTTCCCGTAGTGTGACAGTGCCCCTGACTGTGTTCTCACACCTGTCAGAGCAGCCCTCAGCTGCTGGCACGTTTCCACCACAGTCCTCTGGCTTGCTGTACGCAGCTTTCCCGCCTTGGCCTGAAATAAAAGGATTTTGACCGAGTAGCTTTTCGAGTTACTTATTGACAGGCTGTGGCCGGGGCTCATTTGAATACCTGTTTAATTGAAGGGGCCCCCATTGCTGTTTCACACATTCCTGGAATATTTTGGCGTGAGCAGTTTGGACACATCCCCCAAATATGGACGACATTTTTGCCAAATTAAATGTCTAAAAGCAAGTAATTAAACTTCGCTTGGAACAACATGTGTCTTCTGCCTTATTAATAGCTCAGATGTGAAGGTGTATTAATCGTTGCCACAGATTTGTCGCTAGTCTCTTGCAGCCTGCTGTCATGCCTCGACATCTGAGAAAAATGAATCTGTATTTTTACAGATAAAGGTATGACTTCACTTTCTTGAAGATTTGTGTCTGTGTGAGTATTATTTAGCCTGAGATAACCGTTAATATCTGTAGTTTTCTGAATTTGGATGAATATTGTAGAATTAGTTTGCACCTCTACTACCAATGCTTACAAATTTCAATGTACACCTAATACTTAAGTAATCAAAAGCATTATTGGAGACTTCCTATCTCTAATTCAAGTTACAATCTGGTTAATTCTTGTGTTTCGGATAATGAAAGAAGATAAAGTACTATAAGGGAATTACAGTTAGGCCAGCTAGTACTTTACCCTTTATCTGGGCTGACATTTGGACCAAGTCTAGATAACCTTTAAAGAGTATTGGACAAGACTTAAGCCATGTTTTTATTAGCTTCACTTAGAAGATAATATTCAGCTGCGTGAAGTAAAAAGAGAAAAAATGTATTTGCTATTTGATTTCATTTATTAAGGGGAAAAAAGCTACCCAACGCTATCTGGCCATTTTGTGAAAAAGCAGTTACTGTTTGTGCCACCCTTGGCATCAAGAACTGAAATGTTAAAACTGTTTGTCATAAGTGGAAATGAGTCTTTCCCATCACTGCGGGGGAATTTTGGCCCACTCTTCTTTGCAGAATTCTTTTATTTCAGCCACATTAGAGGGTTTTCCAGCGTGAATGACCAGTTTAAGCTCATAGCAAAGCACCTCAACTAATATGAGTCCGGACCTTTATGAGGCCACCCCGTAAACATTCATTTTAGATTTTTTTGTGAGCCATTCAGAGGTGGACTTGCTGGTGTGTTTTGGATTATTGTCCTGCTTCAGAACTGGAGTGTGCTTCAGCTTGAAGGCACAAACTTATGCTCTCTACTAATGTTAGAGAGCAGAATTCATGGATCCAACAATTACAGGAAGTCTTCCAGGTCCAGCAAAGCAGGCCCAGACCATCAGACTACCGTCACCATGTTTGACTCCTGTGTTAGTTTTATGCAGATGTCACAGGACACAAACCCTCCAAAAGTTTGAGGTTTGTCTCATCAGTCCACAGAATATTTTCTCAAAAGTTTTGAGGATCATTGAGAGGTTTTTTTTGGCAAATGTGAAATGAGTCTTCTACCCAGTCCCAGTCTTTTGACTTGTGTCTACGTTGACATTCAACATTATTGTTGAATCGTGAACTCTGACTTTAACTGAGGCAAGTGATGCCTGCAGTTCTTTAGATCTTGTTCTGGGTTCTCTCGCAACTTCCTGGATGAGTCGTCAGTGCCCTGTTGAAGTAATTTTGGCAGGTCGGCCACTCCTGGGGAGGTTCACCACTGTTCCAGGTTCCCTCCATTTGTGGATAATGGCTCACTGTGGTTGAGTGGATACCCAAAGCCTTTGAAGTGTCTCTGTAACCCTTATCAAACTGACAGATGTCGACTTTGTTTCTCAGCTGTTTCTTTAGATTGTGGCATGATGTGTTGATTTTTCTTTATCTGTTAGTCTACCTCACATTGTCAGATGGAGTCTATTTAAGTGATTCCTTGATTCAGCAGGTCTGGCAGTAATCGTGCTTGGGTGCGTCTACTGAAATCGAACTCAGCTTGCCAAAAAAAATGTGGTTAATCACAGTTAAATGATGATTTAACAAGAGGGCGCAAGGCTGTGATAACCTTTTCCCTTAATAAATTAAATAATCATTTTGTATTTCCTTGGGTTACTTTATCTGATATAAAAATTTGTTTGATGATCTAAAACATGTCAGTACAACAGGCAAACAGACTGTATATGAAAATATTTATCAATGATAAAGCTGCAGGAAAAAACTATATCAAAATAACAGGCATCTTAGCCTCTCCATATAATGAAAAGGTCTTTTAGCAAATATGTCAGGATGCATTAAAAGCTCTATCTTCTCTGATCCCTCAGAGAGAAGTATATTAACATTTCATGAGCTCTGAGAGCACTCTGTGTCTGTGCCTGTGTCTGTGTCTGTGTCTGTGCCTGTGTATGCTATGGTCTGCATTTGTGTTCGTGTTGGCACATTTACATTCACATGCTCGTGTCTGCAGTCACTCGTGCCATTGAAAAGCCTCCACTAGATGTGTTCTCCCGTCACTCCGGCTCTGTCACCCACAGTGAGGGTAAAAATAGCACCCCGGTGATAGAAACCCTTCTGTGTTCCCGTGTGTAGGAATCTGGAGATGTGGGGGCCGTAACGTGCAGGAAATGACTTTGCTGCCAAAGCCCTTATTGCTGATATTTTTCAAACTGGTCAACATGATGGCTTTGGGAAAGGGAGTGGACAGAAGGGTGTGTTTGTGTCCGTGAGTGGGTAAGTGGGTGGGTGGGTGAGTGCATGCTTGTGTATAGCTATGCATGTGTGTGTGTGAGTGAGGGGGCTGTTTTTGGATTTCGAGCTCCTCAAAGGGGCCCTATGTGCTACTATCAGCCCCTGGGACTCTGGGGTTGGCAGCAGAGCCCCGAAACAAAGCAGTTTGTTCATTTCCTGGAAGGCGAGTGAACAAGTGTCTCAGTCAGAGCCCGTGACCAATGGGTGTAGAAGGAAAGCGAGGGAACATGAGGGTGTAGTGCATGACTATTGGCCTGGAGAGATACTACACATTTACATAACATGCAGTGCTGTTGTGATATGAAGCAAAGCGTACTCCTTACAGGCGACAATCTTTGACATTGACATGACAAAAATGTATTTGCTCTACAAAAATCACACTGAGACATGATTAGACTGCAAAGTCTACCCTTAGTTAGGCTGAAAAAGCCCCATGTTCATCTCTAAGGAGCCCTATAGGCAGTGAAAGGTGGAGTAGAAGAATGAGGAAGAGGAGTGTGTGGTGTTAGGTTCAGCATACACGAAAGGCCTTAGTGTAAGATTATCCCCAGAGCTTGCCCTTGAGAAATATTTTCCTGTATTTGTTTTTTTTACCTGTATGTTCAGGCTGCTGCGTGTGACTCCATGACCCTGCTGATGATAAAGTTGGACCACCTCAATGAGGGCATCCAAGAAGTCCAAGGCGCAATTTCCTCCTACTCAAATGAGGCCAGTGCTGATGAGGAGCAGCAGAGCACCACAGTGAGTCAAGTACTAGTAATGTTATGTTTATTCACACGAGGCTTGAAAAAGTAACATCTCAGAGTGCTTTGAATGAATGAAAATTATACGTGGTGATTAAAAATAAACTCACAGACTTAAAGCTAAAGGAATAAAAAGGTGAAGTGAGACATTTCTTAATACACATTCACATGTAGCTAGTATGCTGTGCATCACTTAGAGAAACTTAAACAGTGAGGCTTGTAAAATGTAGAATTTCACTGATTTACGCAGGAGGTTTTTTATGCACGCATTCAAGTTGAGTTTGCAACTGAATGCATTCTGCTGATGCAGAGAAGACATTAAACCTGGAGAGATTCTCTGCTCAGGAGGTATTAAATGAGAGAATTTATCAATATTAAAACTACAGTATATGCAAAAGTCATGAGTCACCCTTCATTTCTATGTTTTGCTATGAAAATGGGAAACAGGTGATTTACTGAAACATGTGCATAGAAACACAGAAATACAGTATATAAGGTAACTGTACAATTCTAACAAGTTTGAGAGTCAGGATTTGTATGAACCCTTATTCCTCAATATAGCCTGAAGTCTCTCAGGCAGCTTTCCTGTAATTTATTTAAATGGTCTTCCTGGAGAACTATTCCTGATTCATCAACTGAAATGCAGCCACAAACTGAAATGCATGACAGAGCCTCCACCGTGTTTTACAGATGTCTGTAGACACTTGCTGTGTCTACAGACATCTGTAGTCTCTTAGGCATAATATTGTGTTTTTGCAACAGGCTGCTAGTAACAGAGTGCCAAAGGATAAAATTTAAACTGAGTTAGGTGCTTTTGCACAATACTGTGGTGCAGTCACCAAGACACGAGGAAAGACGAGGTTTAACATCACAGGCATGAGTTAGTTTTTGTAGCACAGTTTGTGCAGCGTGGTGACGGAGGCATTCTGTGTGGCATTCACATCTTCTCTCGTTTTGGTTTCCTCCTCACAGTCTGAGCACATGTATGTGTTTACTAGAGATGGCACGATACCACTTTTTTATGTCCGATACCGATATCATAAATTTGGATATCTGCCGATACCGATATGAATCCAATATAGTGCGTTTTTTAATCAATAAAACTGTTTTTTAATATCTTGCTGCATTTTGTATAAGTTCATACTCAAGTTTAAATAAACAACAACACTAAAGCTATTCTGTTATACCTGTATGTAAAAAATACACTGCACCCAAAATATTTTATAGTTCAGCAACACTGATCAATCTAATAAACTTAAACCTACTCCATCCTCCCTATTCTGGTATTTTAAAGAGTACTTAGCAGAAATATTAAGCAACCTAACTAATAGGGTTGCAAACTCCCAGCAAAAAAAAAATAGGGAACCACCCCCCACCCTCCACGTCATGATGCTTAATCGATGTAATCAACTTTAATTTGATGCAGTGTGAAAAAAAATGCACAGAATTAAATTATTTTTCAAGAATAATTAAATAGATTCAACATCTTTCTTCAACAGAATTGCAGACTGCACAGATGGTATCTTCCCAAAGGAAAAAGTACTATAGCTTACTAGGGTATATTAGACTTAACAGTTACTATATACAGTAATGGACTTCTATACATTTTACATCAGATTAAAACTTTGGGTGTAAGATTCAGATAATTATTTATTAAAAGCTAGACATTTTAAATGAGAATAAGAAAGAAAAGTATGTCTTTGTGCCCCCTTTTCCCTGTTAATGCCCTATCGGCCCCCCTGGCTGCACTTTGCTAGATCCGCCCCTGCACAGTTACCAGCCGTCAGCTACTAGAAAAGGATCCTGGTGTAGAAAGTAATATTAAATAAATTCTAACAACAGCTTATCAAGGTTAAAGGTGCTGCTGTTGTTCAGCCGCTGGTTTCCTCTTTCTGGTGCAAAGTGGGCCAAAAACAAAGAAGAGAGAGGGACTCGCGACAGAAAAGCCGATCAGCTGATCATTAAGCAGTTTCACGATTGAAGTAGCCGCAGGAAGGTGAGGGAGAGAGAGAGGCAGTCGCTCCATATATCGGTTGTTAAGCTTAACATGGGAACGCTTTACAAACATTCAGAGATGAACTTACACACTTGCTTTACTTCTCTCTGGGATAACTTCCTCGGAGATGAAATGCTGGTTTGGTAGCGAGGCTACAAATACACACAGCCGCTCTATCACGTGATGCACACTGCTCCAACGTGCTACGGTTATGAGCCGAGTTACGCCGTGTCGCAAGTTTTGTGAGGTGTTTTTTTTTTATATTTAATGTATCGGATTACATTTTTAATTTCTCACCGATATCCGATCCAGTAATTTACGTCAGTATCGGACCGATACCAATACGTAATATCGGATCGGTCCATCTCTAGTGTTTACCAGTGATTTTTAATTATAAATGGATGTGAGTGTGAAGGCTATGAACGGATATCTCTGTCAGCCCTTTGTTGAGCTGCCAACATCATCCAGGTTGGAAACTGCCTCTCACTCAAAGTCAGCGGGTAAATCAATGATAAAACTCAGTGATGACCATTCAAGATGAATTTGTTGTATCAGATAAGCTGATTTTTTTCACTGGTTGATGTGATGTGAAGTTTGAATTCTAAGTGAAATATTAAATTGGAGTACTGTGTCGGCCGCTGCTTCGGTTATAGCTATGACTGTTTTTTTTAAACAAAGCTTTAGTGGCATTTTACCCACTGTACATATTCATCATCCGTGGCTACACACACAGAATGTACCATTAACTCATTAAGCATCACACCACACATGTTAGACAGGCCTCAGTTTTCTATCTCCTCCCCCCTGTTAAGCTACCCACCTTTCATTTAACAAGGCAGCATAGCTAAGAATATTAGTTTGGACGTTCTCCAAGCCTGTTGTTTTTCCATCATTAAGGCATTTCACAAATCAAACAGATCTTGACTCATTTGGCATCCACCTGGATAAAGCGCCATGTCTCCAGAAAGCGGATTACAGGAGCTGAGCTCGTCATTTCGGCTTGCTGTTATTTTACAGGTGTATTTAACATAGTTTTTGGAAGAGGAACACGGTCTGCGGATGGCTCCTGTGCTGTGCTCTGCTGCTCTGCTCTCACACAGCATTCCAGCTGCCTCATTACGCTTACCAAGTGTAAATCTGGTAACCTCAAAAGCTCTTTAACCAGCAGCACAGAACTGCAGGAATGTAATAAAATGGTGGTATTTAATCGCGCTAATCTCATCCAAACTGTCTGGAAACAGCAATAAAGTACATTTACAGTATCTCTCTGTTTTTAGCTTTATGTGCCACATTCTCTGTGGAGCACTTGTGTGTAACACTTAAACACACTTCTATTTTCAGTGACAGCAGCATTTTCAGTACAAGTGGTGAATTTAGCCACCCGTCTTATGGTGGGAGAAACACAGATGTTGCCCATTTATTCCCAGAATCTCATTTATAGAGTCACTAAACCCAATCGCTTGCAATCTATTTCTTTCTTCTTCTCTTTTTTATAGCAAAAAGGTCATCCTTGTTTTGGAGCACAGCAGAGGTATTTATATGAGTTAAAAATATGCAATATCCAGCTAAATATCAGAGGTTCCTCTTATATACTGCCACGTTATTCCTCTAAACAATAATCTTCATCAGTCTTGCCTTTGAGTTGGCCCAAAGTTTAAGGTCATGTGCTTAATATAGAAAAACTAGTGAGTTCAGTGCTCCAAACAATATTCTCTTTCATTCTTTCCTCAGACACTATCCTGCAATCATGAAGTACCCTACATGCTCATTACACTTTCCAGAATTGCGTTAGTTATGTCGCTGTAAAAAGTTGTTATTTGTGTACTTCCTTTTGTCATGATAGTCATAGAATCACAGCTCATACGGGTGATGGTCCCAGTCAAGCATTTGGATCCCGACTGCAATATCTCAACTATTAAATTGATCACTGTGACATTTTGATAGGGCGGTTAGGGATGTTGTTGGGTTCCCACGTGGTTAACATGACTGGGTGACTTTCATCTAATGCAGCCATGAGGTTCATATTTCTGCCTTTTAGTGAAATGAATGAATTACAGTGAATCTCGGGGCACATTTAAGTGCATCTCAGGAGGAAATGTGACAGAAATCTTCCAGTGAACTAATTTTCATGCTTCATGCTGCACTGTACAGAGCTGCTAGAGCTGCTTTTGTGTAATGAAGAGGTGTGCACTGTGGTAATAGCCTAGGTGCCCGGCTAGTTCATAGAAAGAACCGAAAAATGCAAATCAAACAAACCTTTTTACGTAAGAGTAACACAATTAAAATTAAAGATTAGTTTTGGGGACACGGTGTCCCTGATGTTTTTATGTAACTTTGACCACACAGTTATATAAAATTAGCAACAGCATCATGCCATCTCTATGATGGCAATGCTGTGCAAGGTCAGAGGGGGAATTTTCTGCACAGACAAGCCTTGTGTGCTGTAATAAAGAGAAAATGTGGCTCTCTATCCATGCACTTGTAGATGGAAATCTTGGTGGGGAAAACAGCATGCCGTTTACAGACATGAATGCCATCCCTGCTTCAGTTACACACGCTCACATTTGCACACACATCCCTGTTATCAGCTCAGCGACGGACAGGAGGGAAGAGCGGGAAGCATGACGGCGGGTCTTCCCGCTGCTGGGTACAGTAGTTGAGCAATCAGGTCAAGCTGGACTTTCCAGTGTTGTCACTGAGCGGAGATACTTACGGTATAAATGGGGATTTTTCAGAATAAGAGAAGGGCAGATATATCATTACCAGTGTCTTATGTCTTTCATCACACACCACCAACACCAGCTCCACGAAATACTCCACAGAAACCAGAGAGCTGCTGAAGAGACAGGTGACATGAGGACAGGGACTGGGGTAAGAAACTGAAGGGGACACAACTAAACTAAACTTTCTATAAAGAAAATTAGAGTTACACTGGCATTTTTGATGAAGAATTAAGATTTCGTTGTTCGCTATGTAATAAAAAATGTTCAAATATCAGGGATGATTACCATTGGTTATGAAACATCTGTCTTTGTCCTAGTTCAGTGTTTATTCTTAAAACTGTACAGCCTACACCTTTTGAGTTAATTATTTCTGTTCTACCTTATAATTTTAATTCTTGATTGTTAACATTTATTTATTTTTATGAGCTCTTATTGTCAAAATAATATATAAATATAATGCTAAAGAGAATCATGTATGTCCTTTAAAAGCTTTGAAAACATTTTGATGCCTGTATTCTGGTGATGAGTAAACTAAATTTGTGGTTAGATTTTTCTTCAGCAGCTTTCAAAAGTGACACTGAACCTTCATCTGGCTTTACATCTCATGCTGCTCCATCTCACTGTTTTTCTTCCCTTTGGTCCTCCCAGGGTTCTGTGGCTGTAGACAGGATGGTAAGCCGAGTAAATCAGGATCAGGGAACCTCCAGGTTTCCAGACAAATCTGAGCCACTGTCCAGGCGCCGCTCACGGCCTTTGACCCGCAGCAGACCACTGACGCGCTCATCCCTCTCATCCCCTATACACCTCCAGGCCCGCCAGGCTAGGGTGAGTTAGGCTGTGTTTCTATGTGTGTGAGTTTGTGAGGTGAGAGTGACACATCTGACTTATCTAACTGAATGCGTCTTTGCTGTGAAGTCAGTGGATTAAAATGAGTGCAGTGTTCCCGATAATCATTAATACTGTAGACAAGGTAACAGGAAGGTGTTTGGAAGGATACGAGGAAAATCGGTGAGCTTTCATTTTTCATAATGTTGTCAAAGCTGCAGTCTTCAACATGAAAAAGCCCATTTTGCCCAGTTTGATTACAGATTAATACATTACATCCTCAGACACAAGGTGATATGATGTCTCACTTTGATTAAATTAATGCAAACCTAGAATCTTTCCAGCAGTTACACCTGAGTTACTTTTTTGATAAACACACAAAAGATGATCCTGGAGACCGGCTCTGCAGATATACTCTGTCTGATTCAGCTGAGGTCAGTTATTTAGGGAAATGTTTTCAATTTGTAACACCAACTGAGTAAAACCTTGAGGCTGCGATGTGTAATTGTGAACAATCTTTGCACTTCCTGTTGTATTTTATCTCTAATATTGGGAATTTCTAGCCAGAGCTTTTAAGGAATGCCTCTGCTTGTTTAGTGTTTTGACTACTAGTCAGGATTTATCCCCTGCCTTTTTCTGGGCCTCTGTCTAGTCTGCATTACCCCTGCTGTTGTGTAAATAAGGTGAAAGTCAAATGAGGAGACAGCTCCGCTCCATCCGGCAGTATGCAAGGTCACTGTTTTCTCTGTCAGCACTGCAGCAGCAACACAAACTATCACAAATACACCACTGCTCATCCACCAATGAGTGGAGGCCAGAAATAAGGAAAGGGGGAGTTATAGAGTCCACAAGCTCCCCATACATTTTTGTTATTGAAATATAGTTTTTTTAAAGAATGATGTCTGCAGTATTATGAAAAAGTCTTGAGGCTCTCCATGTTTCTTTATATTTTGCTTCCAAGGAGACACACTTTCTTGTAGTTTTTTGAAGAGGACTTGATAAATTGTTTTCCAGTCTTACTGAAGGTCTTTCAAAGGTTTTCTTTGGATGTTTTTCACTCATTTTCAGTCCTTCTGCCTGAGCATGTTCAGAGAAATGATACGAACCGTTCAAGCATAAATAAGGCTTCTAACTCAAGAGATGAGCCAGTGTCGTCAGTGTCTCCTTACAACTCAGCAAAGAATCTATTGGAAATTATATGTTTAGGCGCTTTGTTACTAGCAGCCTGTTGCAAAAACATGTTTTTGTTCCAGTTTCTTTAGTTGACTGTACAAAAAAATACCAAGGATTGCACAGTCTGATAGTATTTTGTTATTAACGAGGTGAATCCCAAATAGACATTAGTTGAAAACTTAACGTATCTCAGCATGGAGTGCAGTGTGATCTTAAAAAACTGAGAAACTGGACAAAAGGAGAAGAAGAAACAGAAAACCATCCAGCAAATACCTGATGCAGGACTTAAGAGGTGCATCTAGCCCTGATACAACTCTTTGGTCTGTATACAGGTCAATTTTTAGTTGTGTATATGTTTGTCTGCACATGTGTTTGTGGGGACCAAAAATTGGAATGTTACTATACTTGTGGGGACCAACAGTCCCTTATGGGGACAAAATGCCCATCCCAACAAGTTTGAAGCCATTTTTGAGGCTCAAAATGCGGTTTTAGTGTCAGGGTTACAGTTAGGTTATGGTTACGTTTAGGCATTCATTTTTGATGGATAGGGTTAAGGTGTGTGTGTGTGTGTGTGTGTGTGTGTGTGTGTGTGTGTGTGTGTGTGTGTGTGTGTGTGTGTGTGTGTGTGTGTTTGGATGGAGGTAGAGGGAGCTGCAGGAACCATGGGATCAGACTGATGCAAAGGCGTGGATTTATTTTCTTCTAACCATGACTGATAAAGCACAGCTGTCTAAACTTTCTCTCTCTCTTTCTCTCACACACACACACACACACACACACACACACACACACACACACACACACACACACACACACACACTCGAGCACGAGAGAGATCAAGATCAGATCAAAGGCACATTTGCATCAAAGCTATTTGTAAAAGCTTTTCTGAAAATAAGCTGATCCACCCTTCCTTTGTTCACTTTTCAGCTGTGAACTAAAAAACAGCAGCATTCAAATAAAAAGCTTGTAGGAGCTGATTGAGGGGATGCTATACACTACTGTTTCAGCACCGAGCATGAAACATTAAACAAAAATCTACTGCTACTCTCACCTTCTGGCTTTGTGGATCAATTTGATTTTTTTTTTTTACATTATTACATATATAGCAGACATTGCTGACAGTCATCTATAATATGATTGTCAGCAAACAAGACTGTTTTGTTAAAATGAGCAATGAACCGCTTTTACTTTGAAAGCATAACTGACAATATAAATAACTGCTTTCATGTGAAACTTCACTTTTACTTTGCATCTGTCTTTTTTAATCGTGAACTGACAGTAGAGATAACGATTTGAGTTATACACAGTATAGTATGACCTCAGGAAAACCCAGGATGATCACACTGAAGTTCAGTGAATCTCAGCTTTTTGCATGGATGTGGGGTTTTCCGTTCGTTGCACACTGTCTGTGTCAGGATGACGTTTCCCACACTAGGAAATTGGCCTCTTGGGATCCCAAATCTTTCAGTTTATCAATTTTTGTGAACAAGGATGCTAACTGCATGTGTAATGTTCATCTCCTCGTCCGAGTCTAACCTTTTGTTCTGACTTGTGCTGTCAGAAAATCACACAGGGACTTCCAGCTGTAAAATCTGTCCACTGTACTCAAGTTTAATGGAATGATTTACGATGATTTAAGTAGCTTTTTCTCGGACAGCTCTCTGCCTCAATCACCAAAAGCATGTCAGCGAGTGTACCACATATCCTTCACATGTGACACTTTTTCTTTTAATTCCCAATAAATCTTTGGTAATACTAGTAAATAAGCTGTCGGGGCTTTGTGGGTTTTCATGAGATCGTATGGCATAAACAGTCATGAAATATGTTTCTCTTATTTGAGCCAGATTTGGAATTTGAGTCATATTCCCAGTGTAGCTACTGCTGCTGTACGAAAAGCGTGTATCAGGGAAACAATGAGATTACTCTGCACTGCTTACGTGTTTCTGCATTACACTGCTTTTGTACTTAACTTCTATTTTTTCCTCTTCTCTTTTTCCACGCCAGGCTACTGCAAAGATGACCAGCGAATCGGCAGGTACGATGCCTTTTACAACAAGAGTGTGTGTTCTTGTGTGTGTGAGTTGGCGGCTGTATACTTTCACTGTCCTTTCTCTTGGATTGTTTGCATTCCCACTTTGGGATAAAGCTGGCTTCTGGGAATATCTCCCTCAGGATTTCCAGCCAGTAGGTCAGCCACTCAGACGTAATGATATACTGTTTCTGCTGAAAATGCACACGCACACACACATACACATGTATATTTAGGTGCAAAGCCATAGATAGTAAAACGCACAAGCCATCTCTGCTTTGAAGCTGTGGTTTAGTGGAATTTTTCATGTGATAACAAACAGAGGTTTAACATCTCAGTCACCAAAACACACAACAAAAAGGTCTTTAATCAAAAATATCTTTTCTTTTGTTTCTCTCTGGTCATCGCATTCCCACAAACTGTGATACAAAGGTCTGGGTAGATGATTAATGAGCACAGCTCTGCCCCCGTCCGTATCTCTTATCCTCACAGTGTGTGTCCTTTGATTGACATGCACAGGCGTCACAGCTACTATAGTTAAGTGCAACCTAGGGAGATGTCTCGGTGACAGGATCACATTCGCTGCACTGTGGAATTGTTTGCTTTTGTGTGTTTTGTCTGCGTGTGTGTGTACCTGTATATATGTGTGTCTCAGATGTGGCGTTACATCCAGTCAGACGTCTGGTGTGCGCCATGAATCCTTGGAGGCCGCAGGGAGGTCAGAGGTGGCGCTGTCAGAGGTGATGCTGTCAGCGGCGTGTGATGGGGATGTTTGTGTATTTATAAGTAAGAAAAATTTTATACAGACGCGGCGCGCCGAGGGAGGAGTCCAGATTAGATTCGTTCTTTCGCTTTCCATCCTTCATTCGCTCTCTCACTCGAGAGTGTTTATTTTCTCCTGTGATATCAGGAAACGCTTTGGCTCTTTGACAGAAGACATCCTGTCGAATCAATCAGCATTTGTCTGCCGGTGTGGTCCGCGTCGGAGCTGCGAAGCGGCAGCATACATGTGTTACAGTCATATCTCTGCTCCCATTGCTGACATTCACCCTGTGCTCTGTTTGAGAGATAAACAGAGAATTTTTTGCATTTGTTTTAAACACAACTAATGGCACCCACACTGCGTTCTGTGAGGGATCTCTCCTTATCTGTTTGCAGATTATTGTAATTTTCCTCAGTGTGTATTTATTCACTGTGACAGGTTTATTGAATATCTCTGGCTGCGTATCACAGGGAATGGTATGCATTTTCAGCTCATGCATTTTTCAAGCCTGTGGAAGAAAAAAAAACTTAATCCCTGCAAAGGTTAAGCTTTCAACATGAATATGCAGTAACCGGCGTTTAAGCACTTTTGATCTTAAATTAATTTGCATTTGAAGATTCCCTTCGTAGTGCCTGTGGCGTCTTACATCAGCCTTGCTGAATGTTGCACAATGCTCACTTTTCTGCACCTTAACCCACTTAGAAACTTAAAATGAGGACAACTGTGATAATTTTGTTTAACTGAAGTGTCTTTTCCCGGGGTGATCTGTCAATCAACCGCGTTATCCTGATTAAAATGTCCTAATTAGGTTAGGTTAGGTTAACTGGTGATTCTAAATTGTAGGTGTGAATGGTTTCTCTCTGTGTTAGTCCTGCGACAGAGTAGTGATCTCTCCAGGGTACACCCTGCCTCTCGCACTATGACAGCTGGGATAGGCTCCCCCACAACCGTAAATTGGATAAAAGGAAGAGAATGGATGTTAGATTCCAAACAAAGTCATGTTGCAGCAGCTAATCTCCTTAAAACAGACAGAAAGGTGCAGACCTGGGACTTTATTAAGCAAAGCAGTGACCTCATTCTACCTAGTATCAATAACAGTAAATCTAATGTCTTGAAAGTCCACTTCATGAAATTACCCTTTTCAGGTTTTGCATTTTTTCAGACAGGCCACACGCTGTCACTTCTCTGGCAAAGGTATTTAAGTAGAGCGCTGCTATTTTAGAGCAGCCGATAAGCTACAGATGACCTTGGTTTAAAAAATGCACACTGACACACATTCTCCCCATTTTCACCGCAGCCCAGGATTATACATAACATAACATAACATAACATAACATAACATAACATAACATAACATCAGTAGTTTTTCATGATTGAAAGGTGCTTAGGGAGGTTGTGAGTAGCCTATGGGCCGCTGCCCTTTTGTCGGTCTGTGATATGTTTTAAATATGTCTGGATAACCAGCAGCTCCTGCAGGCTTCCCGCTCACATTTTCTGCTGACATTTAGCCCAAATGTTTAAAAAACATAATTGTAGTTATTGTTAAAGTGACAAATATCATCCCATTTAACATAAAACACGTTTCAGTTTGACTGTAAAATTCTGCTGCTGTGTGTTTTGGATGAGTAAAAGTTGGCTCAGCAATTAAGTTGCAATAAACCTTTATAACTTAATGTGATGTGCAGACCCACCCGACAGCAAACATTAAAGGTTTGTAGTCTGATGTAGGAGGTCCCGTATAAAGCTTTTGCTTGGCATGTGTGCTACAGTGTGTGTTTGTGTGTGTGTAAATATTGCTGCAATATGCAGCAGTGCTTTAACAAGTCTGGAAGTGGATTTGGCTGTAGTCCAGCTCTCTCCTGCCGTTCCCTCCTTCACCTCCCTTTTCATTTTTCTGCTGTCCTTCTGCCCTCTGCTGTCTCTGTTGAATTTCTAAACTCCCACTGTGAATTTCTTTTTTTCTTTGTTAGTTTGTTTTAATGTTTTAATATAAAATAAAAGACTCTCCCTCACCCTAAAAGCTCAGACTTGGAGACTTGGGCAGGATGTAGTTCAATTAACCACACAGCAAGCCATATTATTTACCAGGTAATTGCATTAAAACACTCCCAGAGGCACCGCTACCACGCCCGTCATTGAGAGGTCCAGTTCAGTGTTCTTGAATTAGCTGAGGTGAAGCGTAGCAGACAGCTTCCAGTTAATGGCACTTGTGTTTGAACCGTACAATGCACGACTTTCAGCCTTTATATAAAAATATACTCCCTGTTGTCTTGAAGGGGATTGAATCCACCCTTCGGAGCCACGCTCAAGTGGCCACTTTAGTTTTTGGCATTTCCGTGTTGCCACTTTGTCCACAGCCGCTACTTGGCAGCAATGCTATGTTCACCAGGTAGTTGGTTGCTGATGGCTCTTTGCTGCACAGCAGTTAGTGTACAGTTAGAGTAGCAGAGTTCAGGAAGATGCCTACTAATGATCAAAGGCCTGAACCCTGTGCTATGAAGTGACTTCCACATACCCAGGGTATCTTTCCATTATCTGGATTCAGTTGCATTCCTGAATTCCTAACATTGGTGATCAGGATAAGCAGTCACACAAAGCTCGTTATCAACTTGTTAAGTTAACCCAGGGTTTACCCTGCATATTCACATGAAAGGGTGGTCTTGACAGCATCTGATCAATCTAAAAAGGGTATTACACGTGTCATATGACTCTTCTTGTACAGAAAATGATCCCTATGAGTGCCACCTACTGTTGCCAAAAGAACCAGAGAGGAATGCTGCTGCAAATCGTTAACCTGGTAATTAAGCACAGAGATTGGTAAAATAAAGATTTTAATTCCAATTAATTATTTTATCACTGATTGCGCTCTCAGTTCTTCTGTTTATTTCTAAGGTCACAGCTGAAATTTTAAAGTGTCTATATAGTGTATCCAAGTGTATCCACATTAAAGCTTTCCTACAGATTAATCAAGAAGACATGGACATTGTTTCAGTTTGTTACAGATTAAAGTGAAATTCATTTGATTCAGTGAACAGGTATTCTTGCTGTTTCACAATCAGAATACTTTATTAATCCCAGAAGAAATCACAGTTGACCCAATACAGTAAGAACAGCAGCTAACAAGTTAAAGCACTAATATTAAATAATACAATATATTCCCAAATATTGCATAATAGCTCTAATATATAAATATTCCCATATTACAAAAAATTAAAATATAAAATAAAGCTAAAATTGACGTGCTCTTCTTATAATACTATCATACTCTTATTTTCTCTCTTTATAATACAGACCTCTGCACTACAAAGTAAGATTTGGTCTTATCCAGGCAAGTTCACAGTTAGCCCTGGGTTGTCAGTGCCACAAAGATGGTTACTTATGCTGCAAAAATAACCTTTAATGACATAAATTATTTGTGTTCCCCCAATGAACATCAGTACTGACTTTAGAGTCTTACAGTTAGTTTTATTTGTTAAATTAAAAGGTATCCAAAACAACAACAGAAAACAGAAAAAACAGTGAGAACCATACAAACTGGAAAGACAGATAAAAAAAAATTGACTGGGGCAGAGTGGAGACGCCTGGGAGACACAGCGGACACTAATCAGGGAAATCAAGACAGGGTAACAAAACTAAATAGAATACACACGGGAAAAGAAACTATCAAAATAAAACAGGAAATAAGTCATAAAACAGCCACCACACATACTTGACATTTGGATTCAGGAAACACAGAGAATGTAAAATAAACTGAAAACTCTAAACGTGAGCAGAATCCAGATAGCTATGTTCAAGCTAAGGCCTGAGAATAAAAACACAGAAACCAAGACCCCAAACAGGAATAATTACTGAAAGTACAAAACTGAAACTCAGGCACAAGAACCAGTAGCATAATATACCCCAGGGTATAGATATAAAACCAAAATTCCCTAGTAATTCTCTCAGATTCTCAGATTATTCTGTGTCTCACTGACAGAGCTGTGATATGTGATCAGTTTTTGGCATTAGACATTTTTACCAACTTTCTTTCCTGGCTTCAAATAGGCTAAACTTTATTAATATATCATCTCTTTCCCAGTGTGAATGACCAAAGAAGATAAAGCGCACACTTTTACATTACAGTGTTTCTCTTCTCACACACTCTGATGTGTTTTTCTTTCTATGTGATTAACCTTAACATTGATTAACATTGTCCTATCATACCGTTTCATCTTCCTTTGTAAAATCAGCCACTCTGTTGCCAGTACACTTACAGGTAATTGTGATTTGTCAGATGCTGCCAACGGCTCTCCTTCATGTGAACACACATGGGGAAACGCTGGGTTTACTTAGGGTACGTGAATCGAGATAACGGAATGACATCCTCTGTATGTTGAACTTGCTTCATAGCACAGGCCTCAGAGCTGTGCCACAGGTCATAATCAATCACCAAAAAACAACGAGCAGGTCAAGGCGTAAAAAGCTCCACAAGTGCTCAGAGCTGAGCAGAACTGAGATGGACGATAACTCTCTGTGAGCTTGTCACATCCTTTAACACACACAACACCATTTGATTTATTAATAATCTGAAAATATTAATAACAGCTGCTGTTATGTAAACATTCAGCCAGTCTTAGACAAACAGACTGACTAAATATAGCAAACGCGAAGAAGACACGGCGACTCGAGTTTCAGTCTGATTAGTCTAAATGTTTCACGTAATCATACACTTGTAGTTAATTGTAACAAACGCTTCAAACATTCAACTGTACTACTTGTGTATTTCTGTGTATATTTTGATGCATATTTTTATGTTCATCTTATGCAAACTTATGTGTTTACTGTGTGTGGTCTTGAAACCCTATTCCATTGCTGAGGGCTCCAGGAAGGAAGTTAGTCCTTGAGGATTTTCCAGGTAAAAAATGCTTATTTTAACACCTAAAAAACCCCTCACTATGTGTGTACACCCACTAATTGTCTTTAAAATGAGACAGACGGCAATAAGGAGGTCTTATCAGCATATAATCTGCACTGCAATGACCTGGGGAGTTTCCCTATAGTTCCCCCTCCCGGTCATGCCCCAGGTCCTTCTTCTCCCATGCCGCAGTCTGCACCCCACGGTCTTCTCCACTTAGCTTGCAAGCCCCCTCGTCTGTCTCCTCCTCTGTCTCCTTCGAGCCTGCTTTCCTCTTTTTCCCATCTGCATCGTCTCTCCCCTTTGGTCCACATGCCAAGACCCTCGCTTTGTGTCTCACCCCTCGGGTGGGCCACAGTAATAGCCATATCCTGTAGGTGATGCAGTCCCCAGAATAGGAGGTGGACAGTGTCAACAGACTTATCTTCACAGGCTGGACAAGTGAAGTTGTTGTTGTTGTTACTGGAGAGTGTGCGGATAGACACTCTGAATGAGCTCCTGACCCACTTTCCCCTCCTCCGGCCCCTTTTTCTGAGGGAGGTGACCGGAGTATAGCATTCCTCAATGACTGATGCAGAAACATCAAAGAATCATTTTCACTCAGGCTTTTTTTCTCTCTCGAAAATTTAACATCTTCAAGATTTTTGGTAAACAGATTTTACATCTCATTTGACTTTTTTGTCTTATTTGGGTTTAACTCTGTTCTCGTCTGAGTGCCACCATTGTCTGTCTGTCCCCACCACTTCTTTCCACTCATGCTGAGTGTTCACTGTCTGCTGTTGCTGGAAGCACCTGCCAATCACAGCATCGCTCTGATGTTTCAAAGTCAAAGGTCAAAACAGCAATATCAGTTCTGAATACTAAACACTGCAGCTTTTGCCAGTCATAAAAGCTAGCACTAAGAGAAAGGGCTACTTTTCTTTGAGGATGTTTCATGTTTTTTTTTATTTACCTCTGTGGAAACTTGTATGCTTAAATAGAAGCAACAGTGATGTGTACAGGATAGTGTTGTCTTATTCTTTTGGCTGCTCCCTGTAGGACTCTCCACAGCAGCTCATCTGCATCCATCCCTAGTTTCCTCTTCTGTCACACCAACCCTCTGCATGTCCTCCTTCACTACATCCAAATATTTTTCCTGTACTCTTCCTCTTTTCCTCCTGCCTGGCAGATCCATCTTCAACATCCTTTGCCTACTGTTTCCACTATTTCTTCCCTGCACATGTCTAAACCATCTAAAAAAGAACTAATTTCTAATCTCATCCTTAAACTCTGCCACCTCATCAGTGCCACCGTCTCCAAACCATACATCATATCAGGTCTCACTACCATCTAAACCTGCCCTTTCACTCTTGCTATCATTCTGTCTGCCTGCACTCTTTTCTTCACCTCTCTTTTGCAGTGTCTGTTGTGGGTGGTTAACCCCACGTATTTAAACTCATCCACCTTTCCTATCTACACCTCCTGCTCATTCACACACATGTATTCTGTCTTGCTTATACCGACTTTCATTCCTCTTGTTTCCTGCACTCACAGGTATATCCAGCTTGATTCTCTCCATCACATCAGCCAGCCCTCTTCCTACATTTAGTACCTACATTTAATGTCTCTACTCTCACCCTGACACTCTTCCCTTTCTGTCTCTCCTTTCTGTGTCTTCCGCCGGGAGTCACATAGTTTCCATTGAGAATGAATCTCAATCTTGATCAAAGATTTTACGCCTTGAGTGCCCTTCCTGACGCAACCCTTCTTATTTTTTCAGCCTTGTGACCAGTACTAAGAGTACCCTGGCTTGTGACCCGCCCTTTTCTGTGGCTGGGTTACTTGTACAGGGCAGTATTTTTATTTCATGTTAGGGTGCTAAAGGTAAAGTACACAACCAAGATTGAACACATTAACAGATGTGATCTGAATCCTAGAGAGTTAGCCTTCATAATACTTTCTGAGGATGTGAGCATATGGAATAACTGTGATTCACTGTAAGATGATTACGTGTGTGTGTCTGTGTGTGGGCGTGTAAGTGTGTGTGTGTGCTCTCATGGATAACTAAAACACATAGTATGAGGTAGGAATTTAGGTCGAGGTCACACAGTGCCATCTGTTCAATGGTTTCATTTAATCTGAAGGTTTTCCACTCAAGCGGGCTGCTGGTGCTCACTGCAGGTGACACGATGACAATTAAATTTACTGACTGAAATGAGTTTTTTTTGCCACACACAGATGAGGTAAGCCTTTGTAAGTGACACAGGGGGGAAAAATAAGGTTATATGCGTGCTCTTCAAGCTCAAACTGTTGGGTTGAGCTTTGCTGCTTGGCCTGAATGACTGAGTGTTGCTGAAAATAGAAGACAGGGACCGGGGAGAGAGTAGCAGGGATGAGGAAGAGAAAAATGAGCTCGTGCAGCAGGAGGAGAAATGGATAGAGGGTACATGTTAGCTGAGAGGACATGGAGCATTTAAGCAGAGTAGTTTGGTGAGATGGTTTTGTCACGGCCTTTGGTCATGTGATCTGATAAATCAATGATTAGACTGAACTCACTAACCCAGTCTCTGTGTGCAGCTATTGACTTTTTACAGTAATTTTATTGCGGTGAATGAGCGAAGCCTACGACAGGGATAAAATGTTTCTGGGAAAGAATGTGCAGGCCTTAGAAGATGACTATGTACATAAACATATGCATGGAAAAAAAGGCAGTGCATGTAATGGTCTTTGTGATCAGTACATGCACGGGCACTGGCTGCACGATCTTTGCAACCTTAAATGACCAGATAGGAAAAAAGCAGGAGAAACCTGATTTCTCTTCCTCTTCTTCCTCCTCCTCTTCTGCCCCTGGAAGACAGCAGCCTTCCCCAAACCACCCCTGTCCATTTTTTTTTGTAACCACTGCAAGATCTGATTGCTCCCCTGGTGGAGACGCCCATGCTCTGCTGTGTATTTGTTCAGAAATTCAGATACAGGGTCTGTCCAGAAAATATCAATTGTGCTGCTTTGATTGGCTGTTTGAGAGCTGGAATGTGTTGGGTTTGATGTTTTGATTGGCTGCTGCTGTGAGAGACGGTGATCCTGTGGTGCTCGTTCTCTCTGCCCAAAGCAGAGGTTGACCTCAGGGACCAGCTTAGCATCCACATATCACAGCCTTCGACATCACAGGGGTGAAACCCAAAACTGACTGACTGTGGATCAAACTCCCGGGAAGCAGTTTTCAGAGAAGTGCAGTCAGAGTCCAGTTTTTCACTCTCATTGTACTGATATATACAAACAACACAGAAGAACCTCATAAGTGTGTTATTATGTGGGTTTTTTGTAAACACAGTATGTAATTATTTCATGTTTCTTGGTTAATTATTATTAGTATTCTTACCTGTTATTATTAGTATTAGTATTATTACCTGCAGCACTCTGTAAAGTGACCCACGGCACACGCTTGCTGCTTTTCCGCTTCACCCAGCGTCTCTTTCATTTGTCAGCTGTGCTTTGTTGCAACATGTACACTAGACTTTTTTGTTTTGTGTGAATGGAAAGAGTTAATGTTTATGTTTTTGTGAACCAAATAGTGCTGCGGAATCTGGCTTTGCTTTACTCCAGATGCCTGCAGCTGGAAATAAGAACCTTGTTTGTGCTTTTCATGGCTCCCTTCAAGACATGTGTTACTTGTTTTAAAAGCACATACATGCTTCACTTCTGCACTGCCTTATTCCTCTTGCATGCTGTCATCATTATCATCATATATTTTATTTAATTCACAATTCCTCGGATGACACACAGGTGCACTGCCTCCACATAGCCTCCCAGCATTCTCAGCATCATTAGTACACACCTACATCATTTCTAGGGGGCTGCCTGGCATTCTTCCCCCTTCTCCTCTTTCATTTTTCTTTTTCTTTTTCTGTTTTGAGTATGTTTAAATGTAAAAGACAGATCGGCATTTGTCTTATCCTCTTTTCGATATCACTTGCTTGTTTGATTAAAGTAATGAAAACAGGAATTATAAAGCAAATGATTTAATCTTATCTCTGCATTCTCTCATCTTTAAGTAGTTCTGCCCCTCTTCTTTTTTTTTCCTCCCATGCAGATGTTTTCCCCTCCTTTATCCTTCCAGCTGTTCGGCTACAGGTTCATACTCCAGTCCAGAAGTGAAAGAATATGAATCAGTGGGGCACTCTGCAGCTAAACTGTCAACTTACTCTGTGTCATGTCGGGCAAAGCAGGGAAAGTTAGACCAAACTCCAGCCTCCATCACCTTCACCTTCACCGTCTTTGATGTGGAGCAATTTCAGCTGCACAAGTCACATTCTGGGTGGAATTATGTAGCCAAATATTTGCTCAGTGCTTCGACTAAGATGGTGAGCCGTGTCAGTAAAGCAGCATTTGGCAGCCAGATAACCTCAGGATTCTGATGACCGCTCAGGGTGTCTAGCGTGTTTCGACAAGCTGAACTGTTGAATCAGGTCTTTACTCACTGGATCCCTGCTGACCTGCAATTTAACACCACAAACAGGACATCCGATGGTGTCAGGCAGACGGCAACCGAGGAGCGTCCTGGTCGGTCTGATCGCTCAGTCTGGCATTCCTGGAATGACATGGGAATAACTCTGAAATTCTCACCTCTTAACCTGTCAGAGGGGTGAATGTGGCTCTGAAAGAGAGGCAGCTCACATGCTCGAGCACTTTCACTTTAGGCTGCTGGCAGCAGCAGTACGCAACTTTTTCTCAGTTAGTCAAGAAAAAGCCAGTTACTCAATCACCAGTTAGTGCAGTTACAGGTAAAGTTAGAAACTCCCTGAAGCAGAAAAACACATCTGTGAGTGCTTTATTGCAGTTTTTCTTTGTCTTGTACAAAACTGGCAGCTTGTATGGTGTTAAGATCACAGACGGACATTTTTAAAGCAGCCACATCATGATTCAGCATTTTAAATTTGAGAATTTGCTGATGCTTTCTATCTCTGACGCTGGTAATTGGAAACGTCTTGGAAACGTCACCTCGAGTTTTATAGATTGTCTTAGCTATTTGTCATAATTTCCAACAGAAATGGAGGACAAAAAAATAAGTTCCTGAGTACCAAAGCCCTCTCAGCTGCTCTCTAAGGTCAGACCTGTGACTAAATGAGCAGAAATGCTAAGAAGAGTCATTCCAGGAACCAAACTTAGGCTGCAGTTTGTCTCTAACCTGTGACGTAGCGCAGATTCAGTCCCAAAATATCAGGGGGGACGCCGCAGCCAGCAACAGAAAGACAATTTTTATTTTTCTGTTTTTACAATACCACAATTCTAAGCACAAACAGACTTCAATTATCCATATTCTCTACCCCTTTAACTTCCACTCACAAGTTAATGGTTAACACGAAGGAAAAGCTACTTTTTACCTGGAGAAGTCTTTCCACTGAGTTTGAGATTCCTGCTGAATTGATCAAGCAATTTCAATAATTATTTATGCAATTTAAGATGCAAATCACATCCTGCACTTTTACACTAATTAAATCATTTTTAAACTTTTAGATTCAGCACAGCATGCCGGTGTGTTTTTATTTTAGGCTCGTCGGCCCTGGCTGTGTTACCAGTAGCCTACTGGGATTGAAAGAGATCCTTGTTTGGGTGAGTGGGTGGGTTTGTGGCGTGGAGAACGTGTAGCCTAGGTTTGGTTCTTGTGTGTGTGTTTGTGTGTGTTTGAGAGAGAGCGAGTCCAACCCTTGTGGCGGGGGGCCGCCTCTCACATCTGGCTCGTCTTGTCAGAGTTCTCGCCTCACATGCAGAAGTTATGTTGTAACATTTCTGCATCTTCGCCCTACAGACGTGGACGAGTAGGGCAGAAATGCAGAATTTGTTAAATCAGTACATCATTTTTTAGAGGGGGTCAGGATCCTGCCGGTAGGACCTCATCCGCCTCCGCTGGTGCAGGAAGGTGACGCAGCGCTAGAGGAGCTGTATACCAGGTGTAGCAGTGACGACTATTGCGGCAGCCAGACGCAGAAGCCGGGGCGCACTGCCTCATCCCGGGCTGTTTGCATAGCGGAATAAAGGAGCTGAGGAATAAGCGTGCGGTTGACAAGAGCAGGGGTTTCGTTTTTTTAATAGTCGGGGGAATATGCGTCCGGCTGCACCGCAATGACAACCCAGCGAAAGTCTGCCAAGCTACAGCTGCGGCGGTCGATCAGCGAGCAGCTGCGGGACTCAACGTCCAAGGCTTGGGATCTGCTGTGGAGAAATGTCCGGGAGAGACGGTTAGCAGGTCAGAGAGCCAAATACAAATATGCGGGATGCAGCATGTCCTCACAGATCAACTCAACAGCCTCACTGTAACCACAGTAAGAATAATGACGTGCTAGGCTACATTAAACCACCACTTACTTTTTTTTTTCTTAAATCCTGGTTTGAAAATTCAGATTTTATTCCGATTTCTTTCTAAGTGGTTGAACATTTGCCTTATTTTTCCCTCACTCTTTGGTTGTATGATTTTACGCACCATCGTATTTATTCCTTTAGACCTTATAATATTGTTAGAAGACAGAAGTTTATCTTCAGCCTATGTGCTGCATATATAGCTGTGTGCCTGTAGCGTCACAGCAGCGCGCACCCTGGTATTTTGGGAAGGTCATTGTCAAATTTAGTCCTCAAAACAGCACCCAGGCATGTGCTGTGGACAGGAGTCCAAAGAAGGGGGGGGGGGGGGTCCAGATGCCAATCATTCACTATCTGTTGTTCTAGTCCGGACTCTGGTTTACTGTCACTTATTTTATTCTCGCTGTTTATTATTTCGGATTATCTCGTCCGGAGAAGGAGTGAAATATTCTCACAATGCAGCAGGTTTTTCCCTACCCCCCCCTTTTTTTTTGGAAGGGTCGCTGGGTTTGCTCTGTATTTACAGTGGCCTGGATGCGCAGAGTTTACCATCTCTCTCTCTCTCCCTCTCTAAACTGTGCGTCAGAGTGCTGCAGCTGTCCCCTCGGTTTAATGTAATTACCGAGATGTGCGCCTCTTAAGCAAATTAAACGATGAACATTCCCACATTCACGACAACACAAACCACCACAGACCAGGATGTCGGTCAAAGTCAGTGTGCCTATTCATGGTGTATTACAGTGCTTAGCAGTGATAGATTGCATGCACGGCCAGCAAAATGATGCTGGAGCACTGCTAAAGATTGTTATCAGCATTGCATGAAGGACAGCTACTACAGTGTTTGTTGCTTTAGTGAATCTTTGTGCACAATTAGTAAGAGAGTATCTGCCTAAGGAAGCATCAGAGAACACCTGCTGGCTGAGTAATCCTCTTTTTCCTTATTTCTAGCCCTTCCATCCTCCTTTCAGAGCCCCAAACCCACAGCCCCTCATCCAGCACCCCTCCTTCATCCTACTGCTGAACACATCAGCTCAAAGGCACACAGTTCATATCTGTCTGGATCCGATACGGGGATGGGGAATCCTTAAAAATGTGCACATCTGGCCTTACAGTTATGCTGGTATTCAGCAGTGCATTTTCCACCCTATGAATTAGTCAGGAAAGTGGAATATCTGGAGAATCCATGCTAGTCAAATGTTATGAATTTAAACCTGTTTTGTATTTTTGTTTGGGTTTTTTTGTTGTTGTTGTTGTTTCACAACAGAAAAGAAAAACTGTAAGTGATTTTCCAGACGAGGCTGATTTTATTCTGACGATGATAAAAGGCACAGGATTAAATTCACTGACATGTAGTCATGGCAAATAATGTGAGCATCTTTTAAAAAAAAAAGAAACCCTACACTGATTACCAGATGTAATTCAAAGATTGTGCATATTAAGCAAAAGTCAAGAAGCAGATGCAAAAAAGCAGAGAGTGTGTGTATCTTTGTGTGTGTGAGAGAGAACCGAGAGTACAGCATAACACCTGGATTTAGTTGTAATTCCACAGATTTTTGAGTTAGTAGTAAGTGTGGGTCTTCCTTTGAATGTGGCTTTTGCGAGCCTGAGTTTCTTTGCTGTGGGAGTTTATGTATTCGTGTGCGTGTCAGTTTGTTAGAAAACACCGATGCAGAAGAAAGAATTTACACAAACACACAGGACTGTGCAAAAGTCTTGAACCATCCTGCATTTTTTCATATTTTGCTTCCAGGAGTCAAACTTTGTTGTCATTTTAAATTGGTCGAGTAATAGTTCTCCAGATTTTCTGAAGGTCTTTTCAGTCCAGTCCTTGTACCTGACTATTAAACAAAAAAAAGACACACTACTTGTGTTTGTGTCTATACATAACAATTTAGCAAAGAACTGATTCACTTTCGTACTAGCTGCCTGTTGGAAAAATACATAATTTGTTCCCGTTTCTTTAGTTAATCTATGAAAAATACCAAAGATAACATAGTTTGATAGTAGTTATAGTTTCAACCAGTGTGATTCTAAATGATCCCAAACACCTTTGGGAAGATCTTTGCTGTAATCCTAAAGATTACAGGAGATGAACAGTATCTGAAAGTCGCGTCCTTAAGGAGTATGGAAAAAAAATCCTGACACATGACCTCAGAGATGGGTCTGACATGTCAGTTGATCCATCTACTGTTCAAGCCTCATCAGAAATGCTCTCAGTGGATGGGGGTGGTTGTCAAGAAGCCATTTTTAAAGGAGGGAAACAGAATAAAGGGTGAGTAATGCCAAATTACACAAGAACTGGACTAAAAATCGGTGGCAACAGGTCATATGGTATCTAAATTTCCATAAGTTTGAACTGTTTCAGGATGTCAGGAGGAGTATCTACGGTGATATGTAAAACACAGTTGAGGCTCTGTTGTGATTTGGAGCTGCGTTTTGGAGATGTGGTCAAAACTGATGGAATTACAAATACAGAAAAGCACCATCAGAGTTCGATTCACCGTGCAATACCATCTAAAATGTATCTGATCAGCAACAGCTCCACTTTCATCATGAAAATGATCCCAACTGAAGCAGTGTGGGATCATCTTTTTTTTAAAAAAAAAATCTACTTAAAGATATTACAAGAAAGCTTGTCTGACAGAGTTCAGATGCTGCTGAAGAACACAGGCAGTCGTGCCAAATCGCTCATCAGAGCTGTACAGACTCTGTTTTTGTCTTATATACTGTATTTGCATTTATGTTTGAGCATAAATCACTGTGCTTATTTCTTATTTTCCCAGGAAAATAGAATGAAATAAGGGGTGGCATGAGACACTTGCATAATACAGTATTTCACTAGAAAGTATTTTTTGAGAATACTGTTGCTTAATCCTGCGGCAAATTTGGCAAGTTGGCAACAATTAAGTGAACTAAATAATGACGCTCACTGCTGTGAGTATATGAGATGGTAGGCGTTCACGCCGCTGTGTTTGTATTTCCACATTTAATTAAAAAACCATATATACGGTATGTCCATTTGCACACGTATGCACCCATTTGCCATTTTCCTTGGAAAATACAATAAAATGAGGGGTAGCTCAAGACTTGTGCACGGCCCTGTGTGAAATCATCTTGAATCATCTCTTTCCTACTAGGATTTATTTTCACTTCTCTGTAAACTGGACGTGGTGCTCAGTTTGCCTCGTACTCAGGATGACCTTTGACTTCTGCGCTGAAAATACTCAGCCAGCTTTAAGTAAAACCCAGCTGCATTTTATCTGCCGCTGGATGGCTCAGGGCTTCCTGCTGTTTAAAGTCCATTTCTCTGTAATGGTCCTGACTGCTTTTTAGATCATCTCAAAGAGCTAATAGAGCCTTGGATATTTGGGCATGAAGCTCTTAGTTTTTGGTCTGTAGGTTGGAGGTGACCAAGCTTTGATGTTCAGAATCGTGAGTCTGCCCTGGCTGTGAAGGTCAGAGTGTTTACTTTAGTACTGTCCTTAAAAATGACTTTAAAACCTTATCAAAGGTCCAAAATAAGAACTCCAGCTTTCTTTCCTAATATTAACTCTTTTTCTTTCTTAATGCTCTTACACAAATAACTGATTTATGAGCATCTGGTGATCCCATTTATTTTGTAACAAAGATATCTTGCACTTAAAGGCTTCATAATGTTAACTGTAATAAGTGCTGCTACTGCTTTTTGATCAATATCTCATTTGCTTTAAGACCTAAATACATCCTCCAGGATGTGTCCAAGCGTGACTGTAAATGGGATAATGACACATCAGATGACTTAACAAAGAAATGGAAGTAATGTCATAAACACAGCTTGTTCAAGATCAATGAAACTAACAGACCAAAACAACATTTTCAGAGGTTAGACATAGTAGGAGCTCTTATATCAATAATGCTTTATATTTTAATGAGAAGAAGAGGTTTGGAATAATGCATAAATCAGCTGTCATGCTGACATAATTTCAACAATAATTTCAGGTCTCACAACAAGCAGGTTCTTCACATTTCCTCGTACTGTCCTTTTATGCCTTCTTGTGTCCTCCAGCTGCGTATTTAATCAAACTTTAGCTGTAGCTGATTTTTCAGGCTCATCTCTAGTCGATGTAGCTTCTGTCTTGTCGTGGCCTGCTGTAACTGGAAGCGATGAATATTATATTACTCACTGCTTACTACAGCCCTGCCCTTTGCCGCTTTGGTTGCACACATCTCCATTACTTAGCTCTCCATTACATTATTATGCCAGCCGTCTGTGCCAAAGATCACATGGGAAGTTTACTCAGTGCCCTGCTTAGTGTTTCAGATTTATTTTCTTTTGTTGGTTTATCTCGAGTGAAAACAGAGATAGTCCAAACTTCCACTTTTGCAGAGAAATTGTGCAGATCATGATTTTGATTTCCTCAAGAGGGCGGTGTAATCAAACCTAATCACAGATTTTGTGTTTCACAGTTTCACTTGTTTGACTGGGAGTAATTTGTTTAAAGGCATTTCTGGGATTTCGGACTCGTAACTTCCAGCTTTCTCACAGTATATGGCCTGCAGGCTAAAAAAAACTGTCCTGTAACTGCTGACCTGTAAGTGACTTTGCTATGGTGCTTTTTTCACACCCTCTCTTACCTCACCTGCCTGTTATTACCTCCCTAAAATAAATTCAGGTGACAGCTTGTGTCCTCGGGTCCTGGTAAACCATTATTCTGCAAATCTGGGTCAAACTATGGCTTCTCTTCTTCCACTCACTTCTTTCCACACATTTATCCCCTAGTTTCGTTACTCTGTGGCAACTTTCAGTCACATATTACAGACTTAAGCTTACTATATCTGCTACTAGGCAGATTTATTTAGATGTATTGGTTTGTGAAGGGAGGGCTAGCAGGGAAAGTGGGTGATGTATATCTGTCATGTGGTCTAAATGTGATGGTGTGGGTTTATTCTTCAATGGCATTGCAGTCCTACTCAGCATAAGCAGCAAACATCTTACTCCTACTTACATTCCTCTGCACCGTCTCACAAATCCACATGCTCTATTGTTCTGTTTGTTCCTTCCCATTTCGCACTGGGATATGGCTGCTGGCATTGTATATTTTTCCAGGCCTATCCCCTTCCCTGTCCTGATTACGTGTCCCCTCACAGATATGCCCACTAATGCCTGGGGCGCGTACCAAAATTGTTTCTTTGGCAGATCCTCAGGAAGCGGTGCAGCGTTCCCTGAGCGCTCGGGGCATTGGTTGCTGGTCATGTGACCAAAGGAAGGACCTTGTGAAAGTCGGTCTTCCTCCCATCTCAAACTCAGCTGAGCAGTCAGCCTGTGTTTGCCATCTGAGTCAGGTGGTGTGATGAAACCTGCATGTTTGTTAGACTGTGATGATTCGGAAGGAGGAGGCAGGAGGGAGAGGAGCTGATTTAGCTTCCAGTAAGGACATGTTAAAGGCAGGAATTTACAAGGAGTGCTCACTCAACAATCCACCACCCTGAGACTTGGAGTGTAGATTAAACGTTATGTTATGGAGACTGTAGACATCAGTATGGCCCTTATGGATGACGTGGAAGCTGCAGTGAGTACAGTCCACGGGGCTGCCTTAGTGCACTGTGAAGATGCAGACAGAGCAGATTCTACAAGGAATGAAGAGACAGCAAACGTAACAGAAACTGCCAAACATGCGAATGAGGACACGAGGAGTTTAACCGCTGCTGACAGTGTGGACAATACGAGGGATGAGAGCGCTGACAGCATGTGCACAGAGGACAGTGCAGACTGTGCTGATGTCACAAATAGTAGGAACATGGAAATCGGTGACAGTACAGACTGCGGGGATCACAGTTCCAAGGGCGCCAGTAATGACAGTGAGAGTGACTGTGAGAGCAGCGGTGAGTGTACCTGCCTGGAGGCCATGACGCCCGATGGGCAGGACTACTACCTGAGGCTGGGCGACACCCCTCGACGGCGCTCTGCTCTGCGCCTCTCGCGCATCATTGCCCGCAAGCAGCTTCTGCGGAGGCTGGCACAAGGTAGCTACGGAGAAAGTTTTGCCAAAGTTGAAATGTGCCTGTCAGACTTTTTTATGTTTTAATGCATTTGATTTAAATTCAATCTCATGTCTCAGTAAAACTTAAGCAGTCAATGCAGTTTTCAACGTATCTAGTTTTTCTCACGTGTACGTCCTTCTTAAAAAAAGGGGGTGAAAATAGGTTGATAGGTAAACTGAAAAACCTCTCATTAGATCTTTGAAGCCTACCAAGTGTAAATATCACTCATCACTTGTTCTGTCTGTTGAAAGAGAGAGGAAAGTGCTGGGTGCACATTTACACAAAGTGCTTTGATAAGTGTTCCAGCTGTTAAACAGGGGAAGGACGATTCTGATTGCAGGGCTTTAATGTTAGATTGCGTCTTCCCTGTTTGGAATTGGGCCTATTCCACAGCGGTTCCCACCTGATGCCTTAATTATGCTTCAGTGGGAAATCTATGAAAGAGTAACCACCTAAAGTGGTTCTCCCACTTCTAAATTCCAAGAAACATCTTCTAGTCAGACATGTGGAGCCACTTCCACTCCAAAGATGTCTTTCATAAATCTGAAAGAAGCCATAACAAATGCTTGAGGGCTGTAGTGTTCTTGTTTTTGTCTCTTCCCCCTACCCAACTGGTTACTTCCTGCACTTCCTATCACGTGACTCAAGCTTCCCAAGGAGTAAATATAACAGAGCAACACTGTCACCGCAAAGGCCGCCTGTGTTCATTGAAAAAGACGGCATGCTCTTTCTCTGTAAGGCTGCTTTGTTGGTGCTCTTGCAACACATCAGGCAGTTAGTGGTCAATTTTTTTTCTGCTCCAAAATGCCATGCCACATAATTAGGAGCAGAAGCGTGTTAAGTCTTGTGCTACGTGTTATCCCTGCTTGATGATGAATGGGTCTCAAAGATCCAGATGATGTATGAAGTAACTAAAAAAAACAGTGATATGCCGGAGGAGAGAGATGAACAGGAATGTAGACGGGGAAGCAAGTTTATGCCTGTGCTGGGTGATGGTATGACTTTATAACTTTCACTCATTCCTATTTTTGCACTCTTACATGCACATCGCTCTTCTCAGCCCCCACACAAACACACTGTCTCCTTCACCCACTTCTGTTGCATTCCACTCCTCAGCAGCTGGTCGAGTGTGAGGCAGCCTTTAAAACAACACAACTCAGTGACCTAAACAGCCGGTCACCGAAATCAGAGGCTTTTTAACAGCAGTGGTGCTTAATTCATGTCTCCAGGTACAATGAAGCTTCTTTGAGCTTCTTCCTTGCTCACAAGTTGTTACCACAGCAGGTAACCCCCTATATTTGATTACTCATTTTTATATTGGATGCCCTTCCTGACACAAAGGGATTTGTGTCTCCTCCTGTTCCCAAACCATTGGCTTTTCATGCATTAGGCAAATGTGCAAACTGCTGCACTGATTTATAAATGTGTATGGGTGACATACAGATGTGTTAAAGGCTTTCATAGTGGATCTAATCAGTGTCTTACGGCAGATTGCAACTCTCTGAGCCTGGTTCTGCTGGTGGTTTCTTCCTGTTAAAAGTAGGCTTTTCCTTCCCACTTTTGCTAAGTGCTTGTTCAAAAGGGGTCACTGGGTTTTCTCTGTATTATACTTTAAAATATAAGCTCCTGTTGTTGTGATTTGGCGCTATATAAATAAAAATGAATTTCATTGAATTGACTCAAATGGCTACACAGCAGTCACGTGACATTATTACCTAAATCTGTGAATTTGAATCTGATTTATGGACAGCCACTTAACTATTTGACTCACTGCTCCCGACTGTTGATTGAGTCCGTCTCTTTAGTTTAAGGCTTGAAATATGGTAATTGTGAGGCGCATGTATGTAATGCTAACATGATTTTTAATTCATAAAATCAGTGCAACTCCTGCATTTCTGCTCTGATGTTATCCTTCCTGTTTAAATTAACAGCCTAATCACTAAATAGCAAAGGGGCTAATATGTGACACTTAGCCCAGCACGATAATGGTTTACTTTTGATTTCTCTAAAAAAATGCTTTAGCACCCTCTGTTGGAGAAAAAATGGCATAACCAAACATACAGCTTGACCTTCACTTTTCTTCACTCATCCTATTAATCTAATCTGGTAACACTCAGTATTGCCCTGTGCCTTTATTAATTATGGTCAACTGCTTAATTACAGCAGTCCTTGCATTTGTGCCATATCGCATACATGCAGGGCTGTGTAAACTCTGCAGTCCTTCATGCGTGCATGCTACCACTGATTCTGTGTCACAGTATATTTCCAAAGCTTAGTATTTGTCACAGATGCACTTCATGAGATAGAACAGACATATTCCTCTTTAATGTCCCTTACTTCCTTCTTCATTTTCTTCACTGCCTTAAAAAAAAAACCTTTAAGAGTAAAGGACTAAGTGCTTTAGCGTATGTAGGAATATGGCAGCTTTCCAGGCATCCTGTGTGTGTGTGTGCATGTAGTCTGTGACTGCTCATAGTGTTCTCTGCTTCTGCTATTTGTCTCTGCTAATTGTCAGTGTGATTTAGACTAAAGGGACAGATCTTGTAAAAAAAATCTATTCAATTAAACTAAAAAAAAAAGCTCTCTTGTGGGGTTCACTTTAGCAAATATTCCATCTGAGTCCCACTGACATGCTCAGCCCAGGAACTTCCTGCTGCTGTTCTTAGCTCACATGCCACTTTGAACGCATGGGAAATTTAGAACAGGAAATGATGTAATCCAGGGGACTTTGGGGTCCTTGGGACCCAGTACGAGGCAGACATAACACAGATAAAAGGCTGCCAGAGAAGTCGGGGTTGCTGGTGTGGGATGAAAAGCAGGAAATGAAAGGTAGAGAAAAGAAAGGCAAAGTTTCATTAAAAAAAGCTGTGAGGAGATTTGGGTGTTTGAATTATATGCGTTACGTCAGATTGCTGGCACCCTTGTTATGTAAGAAATTACTTTACTTTAAATTACAGCCTCTTTGTCCCACACATGAACGCCATAACTCACACACCAACACCCAGTCGAGCGCGCTCGTACACATACCATCTGTCTGGCTGTTGTTGGCTTTCCGCCTGTTGTCGTATATTCTCCTCAGCACCAGTGCAGTGAGATATGCTGAAAGGCAGCATGGCGGGCAGCTCGGATTAGCTCCGTCTGACTGCGTGCACTGGGGTGTTTTGTGGCCTGCTAATAATATGTTTGTGTACTAATTAATCTCTTGATTAAATTCTGCACAGATGAATGGCAGTGCTTTGTTCCTGTGCTGAGAGCAGCTTTGTCGTTGCACATGCACAAACATAGCAATGATGTATGCCATTGTGTGTGTGTTTCCATTTTAGGCTTCTCAACTTTTTTCTTTTGACATTGGCTGCTTTTTCACTCATTTTCGGTCCAGTGCTTGTACCTGACCATTTTCAGAGGCACATTTTGTGTTAACTTGTGAATCATTCAAGCATAAAACGACACCTAACTCAAGGAACGAGCCAGTGTTGTGTCTACACATAACAGAAAACTTAGCAAAGAACCCATTTTAAATGTTATGCTTAGGCACCTTGTTACTAGCATCCTGTCAGAAAAACACAGAATTTGTTCTCACTTCTTTAGTTAAAGCAAAGACCTGACACCGACCCGCGAGATGCATCTGACCCGTCAGTTGATCCATCTACTGTTCACTGAAGCCTCATCAGAAATGATCTCAGTGAAAGGGTGGCTGTCAAGAAACCATACTTAAAGAAGATCATCAAGCCAGATCACCATCCTCACATTCAAATGGTGCAATCTCTTTGTGGTGCATATATTTTGTAACCTGTGCATGCATGCATTTTAGTGTTTAAAATCTCAACATACACTAAGCAGACAGCTGGTGTGGTATGGCTTCCTCCTTGTGGTGTTCCCACAGGGTCCGTCCATCTCAGCTGCCACTCCCCACCCCAGCTGTCTGTCTCACCCTTGTTGCATTCTCTGACTCACTGGAGGCAACATCTGGACTCTTCTAAATGTCTAGTGTGTCTAATGCATGTGTGTACGTACACATTTGTTGCTCAGAGTGTGTGTAGGGTTGTGCTATAAACCCAGAGACGGAAGGTTCGAGCGTCCTTGCTAACCAGCCAGTAGGTCCAGCTGACATGTGAAGCTGGCATCTACCACTTGTCAGGCTGCGACCTCGGGGTCTGGCAGATGCAAACGTCAACTGAAATTATTTCTTCATGGAATTTATGGGGCAACATCACTGCTGGTAATGACAATCATGATGTGACGCGAAGATGTGCAGTTGACGGGAATAAGCATGAGTAGATTTAGTGGAAGAAGCAAACGGGGCGGCTGGATAATGGAAAGCATGCAAGGGAGGTGTTTTTGTTGAGAGGATTCAGAGGAGGATATGGTAGGAAAGGTTGATAGGAATAAGGATGTAGAAAGAGTGCAGTGAGGGCAAAAGTAAGTAAATAAGTTTAGATGAGCACATAAAAATCTGAGGAATTAGTAAGAAATTAAAGCATGACAAGAAGAGCAGAGTTCAATTCAGCCTAAAGCAGAAAGTCTGTAAAAATAGAGAGATATTGTATGTAGATCCTAACTAAGATGAAAGTGCGAGAGAGGAGGTTGAGGAGAAAATTAGAGGGAAGAGAAAACCTGCATGGGGCAGGCTGGAAGAGGGAGGCAGAGTTGTAAACACACGGGCTGGAAAGGCAGCGGGGAAGAAGGCACAGAATCAATGCCACTTGACGGAAAGCTCTATAGCAGCGAATGGACGTGCAACGGGATGGAGAGGAAACGTCAGTCTGAGCAAAGGACAAAGGCATAGAAGCATGTCATCACCTACACCATGAGAGCTCCCAGTAAGTTTTCACGTTTCTCTTGAAAGCCTCTCTCCCGTGAAATGCTTTTCTCTGGGATCTCTCGGTCTCTGCAGTCTATTTTTTCAGAGAACTGGAAATATTTTTACCCCGAGCGCTGCTTCATATGTGACTTAGAGAGAGGAGTTATGCTGAGAATGCTGGAAGAGGGTTGTAATTGCTGGATTGTGGTAATGGGATCATTTCCTCTGGCCATTCTCATCTCTGAGGGTGAAGTCTGAGATTTTTTTTATTTCCCTGCTGAACTTTGTCCTCTGTGTTTCTGCGGTGACTTTCTCAGGCAGTGCCAGCACCTCTGTGAGAGTGAATGAGTGTGGCTTTGACAGAGATATCAGATAAGAGCCATGAAAGTAAAATGATGAAGTTACAATCGCTCTTATTTGACCTTTAATACTTATCATTTAACCTTTTATTTTGTCATGTAAATGCCTTCCCATTCCTTCACTTCCTTATTATTTATGATTTTTTATTTTTCCTAGCATATCTCAGTGTGTATTTTAAGTCATATTGCACTTAAAACACATGATTGCTGTCACCAGATTATTAAGATGTCTTTGTCAGCACAAAGAGGCGCTGCAGAGCGGTTTAATAAGTGTCTGCTCATAAAGTGAGCGTACTGTACACACACATACCCACACACTTGTGCATTTCAGGGCTGCCAGTTTAGAGGTGTGTGCAGTACATAGGCTTGTGGAAAAAAGTAGTAAAACAAATGCCTGTAAAATGTCTCAAGGTGTTGGCGGCACCGTGCTGCGCCTGAGAGACCTGTTTTATTCTTTATACATTTATACTGGTGTATCTGATTGGATATTTCTCTCTGTAGTACATATGTAATGTTAGACAATGTAAACTGCTTCCTTTGTCCACTCAAAATAATGTGCATCCTTCTCTGGCAAATTTCCAGCTTTTCCAGTCTCATCATTCCTCTTAATTCCCAGAGGGAAGTCTCGTTTTCTGAGATGTTCCTCCTCTGTTTCCGTAACACGCTCAGAGACGGACCATGGAAAATGAGTCACTGCGAGTCTGTCTTTTAATTTGATTTATCATGTTTTTCAATTTATTAATTAAGACTTTCAAAATGTCGACCTTGTTCGGCTGCGATTCTCAGAAGGGAAATCATTTAGGGACTTTCCTCCATAAAAATTGGTTGTGGTGATATATAATGCAAACTAGAAGCTGTAAATTTGTAAAAATACATCGCACTAAAAATATAGTTGAACAGTAGAGATCCTACATGATAAAATCAAATCAAAAACATACATATGTTGATGTTTGCGCTCAACATGCCTCTACTGCTTTCTTTGCTTTTCAGAGATTGAGGCTAAGGAGGCTTGTGACTGGCTTCGAGCAGCGGGATTTCCACAGTACGCCCAGCTGTATGAAGGTATCACGCACACAGAGGAGCCAAAGTCCAGCTTTTACCCAGCTGCCTTGTTTCACACAAGGACCTCCTCTTTCAAATCTCTCCTTTTGTTTATTCTCTGCGTTCTATGTCCTTTCTCTGTTTTATTTTTCCACCATCTGTGCTTCTCTCTCTCTTTCTGCCATCTCTCCATCCTTGCATCCTCGTCTTCTGGGCCACTGCGTTCTATTTCCAGGCTTTAGTTCCTGTCTGGAGGGAGGGGTCATGGGAAAGGCCTTGTTATCACTGCTGGGACTCTCATAGCTTCTACTTCTGTCTTCTTTCTCCCACCTTTCTCCTTGTACCCTGCCTCACCCACCACTTTTCTTACAGTCATCTACCCATCAAAGGAATTCATTCATTCTTTCTTTCTTTCTTTCTTTCTTTCTTTCTTTCTTTCTTTCTTTCTTTCTTTCTTTCTTTCTTTCTTTCTTTCTTTCTTTCTTTTCCCTTCCCAATAGCGATTATTCATGTGATGATCATTGGATCTTTTATACGTTTCAAACATAAACAGGAAATGGCCTAATCTAAGAAGTAGCTCTTAAAGCACAACAGTCCATCTTTAGCAGCACACACATACACACACATACACACACACACACACACACACACACATGCACACGCACAGCTTCTCTGAGAAATCTTGAGAGCTTCAGTAATGTTGGGTTGTGGATGCCGGGCTCTGGGACTCTGTGGCTGCTCCCCAGGCACACATGAAGCCTGCAGCCTGCAACCACACACTGAGAATCACCAAAATAAAAAAAAGCTTGAGTCATTTTAGCCTTAGCGCTCTGTGGGATTTGAGCTATTTTGAGATTTGAAAGCGTGTGTGTATGTGTGTGCATTCAGAAAACTTCAGATGCAGATGAGGAGTGTTAACAGTGGCAGCAGCAGACTTCTTTAACAGTTAACTCAAAGAGGAATATGCAGACTCGTGTTATCTGTTAGTCATTAACTAAAAAACTCATTTTCTCTGTCTCTTTCATCCAGATTCCCAGTTTCCGCTTGACATTTCGTCTGTTAAAAGGGACCACGACTTCTTGGACCGGGATCTGGTGGAGCCTCTGTGTCGGTAAGGACGCCGGCACGGCGACGCATTTCAGTGTTTACACTTATGCCCCCATCCGTACACACTTAAGACCAGAAAAATTCTACCTTCCTTTTCCTGCTCAGTTCTCTGGCTTGTCCTGCGGCCTCATGCTAACTGCTACTCATTAGATGTCTGACCCCCCTCTCCTTAATGAACTCCCCATCCACGTCTCCCACCCATATACTTTGAAGCTTTGATCTGGTCACTTCCCCTCCCCTCTGTCGAACTCTGATCTCCCATTCAAAGAGGAGAGACCCTCGGGGGGAAAAGCAGGGGGTGAGGAATGGGTGAGAGTAGTGGGGAAGGAGTGAGGGGATGCTCGTACTTCCCAACACTTCCCAACTTTACAACTTAGCTTTACATGGTTGCACCAGCTTATCCTGCTCCTTATCTGCTTCTTTTCTCTCTCCTGCTTACCCCCCATCTCCCCAGTGTCTATGGCAGAGGAGGGTGTGGTAATTATAACGTTAGCGACTCCTGACAGCTATACCGTGAGAGAACACACATCAGATCCCCTGAAAGTGTCTCAAGAGCTATAAAACACGCTCATAATGTGTTGTTTAAATGTTAAATTATATAGTCATTTTCACAATGACACAAGTTGTGCAGAGCAATTCTTGTCTGGCCATTTGTATGAGAGGACAGAGAGGTTTACAGTGAACAAAGGAGGATTTCCTACTGTGTTGTTAGAGGGCTGAAATCCTTTCAAATGACAGAGGCCATGAGCCCTGAAACGTGTTTTTGACAATCCCGTCTTAAAGGCACGGACGCAGACACCACCCCGCTAAAGAGCCACTCATCACATCCTAAATGCCGAAGGTGGAGACAGTGGAAGCTTTCCTCAGGGTGAAGGGAGAAAAGTGAAGGGGAGGAGCTGGCTGTGTTCGGGACTGAAAATCAATTTCAGGGGAGCGATGCCAGCAGAGAAAAGTAGAAGAAGAGAAGGAGAAAATCAGCGTGGAACATGTGTGTAGACAGACTACAACGAAGATAGTGTCGGAGAAGAAGTTTAAAGCAGGCGGTGAAGAAGCATATCTGAAAGTGACTAATAGACCCAGCAGGGATGTGAGAAGGTGGTAGTGAAAGGCGAGAAAAGAGACTGAAAGGGAGCGGCGTTAGAGTGCAGATGGAAACAGACACACAACAGACAAATTGCATCCAGTGCAGCAGCTTTAGATGCAGCATGTGACTGTGCGCTTGTCTGTTGCAGGCGTCTGAATACTCTGAACAAGTGCGCCTCCATGAAACTGGACGTCAGTCAACCCAAGAAGAAAGTAAGTCAAAATTTTTTCCAATGAATTACAACAACGAGTTTTTGCAGCTTGATTGTTGTTCCTCAGTTTCTATACACAGCTACAGTACTTGCTTGCCTGAAAATTATGGTGTGGTGTACTGTCAGTCACCATGATGAAATGTATTTTGATTCATACTGTAAAATTGTTAGCTTGTTCAACAATGGATCCCAAATCTTTCAATAAATTTAAGCTATTTTTATTTTCTAGTATCCTAAACTTAAGACAGTAGAAGCTCATACTTCCTTTTCCCTTCCACAGGGTGATGACTCCGATGAAGATGATCCATTGGCTATCAGTAAACGGTGGACGTTCGAGTGGAGCAGCCGACGCTGGTCTCGCCTACAAGACTTCCTGTCTGACAGCACCAATGAAAGCAGCCCGACAGGTCAGGGGGAGGGTCTGCACAGCACAGTGAGCAGCGAGAGCGTGCTGACAGACCTGAGTGAGCAGGAGATCACGGAAATCTCCTCGCTACACAGCGAGGACTCCGCCTCTGCCATGCCCGACTCTATATCGATGGCCTCCCTCTCTGCTTCCTATCAACCGCCACGGGAGCTTCCACACTACAACTCCCTGCCAATCAAAAGCAGCCGCCATGGGCAAGGGAGGCGGAATAAAGCCAAAGAGTTTTTGCGGCGAATGGAAATAATGCGTACTTGGGGTCCATCGACGAGGCGCAAGGGCTCAAACCGCAGGCCGCCGCTGGTCATCAGCGGGCCGGTGTTACAGGGGGAGGAACCTCAGGCGCTGCAGATACTCCAGTGTACGCCTATCAGCCAATTAGAGCAGAGCCCTAAACACAACCACCAAACTGATGGTGACATTTCCCAAGACTGTCTTAGCAAGGATTGTAAAGACCAGGTCACAGTGAGTGTAAGCCCCAGCAACGAGACTGTGGAGCTCACCGTGAAGGAGCCTGTGTGCATAAAGCCCCGCACTGCCAGCAAGAGAAGCAGCATGTATCTGGAGGATATGGTGTTGCCTTCTCAGGGTAAAAGGACCGAAGGTCAGAGCCAGTTTGGCAGAAACCAGTTTCACTCATATGAAAACCTCCTCATTCACATCCCCAAAGACCATAAACCAGGCACCTTTCCAAAAGCCCTCTCCATAGAAAGCCTGGTGCCTTCCCCTGGTGACAGAAGCAATGACCCTCAAGTACATGCCCAAACTTCTCCCCGTGACAATGGCCTGGGTGAACCCTGGTCTGGGAAACCTTTGTCTAAACCCTGTCCTGGAGCTCCACGGGGCAGCAGAGTGAGTGTTTATGACAACGTGCCAGGCTCCCATTTGTATGCCAGCACAGGAGACCTGCTGGACTTGGAGAAAGAGGACAATCTGTTCCCTCACCTGGATGACATTATCCAGCATGTCAGCGGTCTGCAGCAAATTGTGAACCACTGGAGCCGTAGCGTGCTGCCCGAAGGGGAGACGGGGGAGGGGGAGGAGGAAGGGGAGGGCCAGACCACTCCCAGCGAAGGTGAGAGAGACGGGGTCTCCTTAAATGACACAGATTCAACAGGGACCAGCCGGGAGAGGAGAGACTCTGGAGTTGGGGCCTCCCTCACAAGACCACGGTGAGCAGCCCTTCAGGTTTTTAAAGGATAATTATGGTTTTATTACTACTTGAGTTGTGTTTTTATAGTTTTGGCTCTACATTTTATTGATTACATTAACAGTGTAATCACTACCATCATGGCTGAGATCTTGAAGCACGCCAAAGTACTCATGATGTATGTAAGCAAGCGTTTATTTGGAGGAAAAACCAAGAGAGCACAACCAAAGTGTTAATGAAGCAGTGCACATTGAAAAGGGTGGTGATCCTGGGTTAAATTGTGTTTATATTTACAGCTTGTTGTTCACTTTCATTGGTGGTATAGATTCTAAATGATAAACCATAAAAAAGGGTCAGTTACAGCTTGTATGTTTCACCTTGTCTTGCCTGCGTAAGAGTAAATAGCTAATAGATAAAGATCAGTCTTAACTGCTGCCTAGCAACACCTCTGTCAAGTATCCAGTACTGGAAAATTGGTGCGATGCCCTTTGTGTTGTCCAAATATGCCTCTCTGGACATGTACTATAAATGTTGGGAGTCCAAATATATTGCATGGTTCCTCTGAAGTTAAAATCGGGCTCCAGCAGCCTGTGCTTGATGAATCAAGTGGGTGCCTTTCAAAGCTGAAGTCTTCTCACTTTGTCCTCCACCTAAACAGTTGTTCAGCTGCAGTGGAGGGATAGAAGTATGCAGACATAGAATACTAAACAGACGTAAGACGTCCTACAGATTTATCCATGCTGACATTTTTGTGAACAGTTCTTATTAGGTTCATTACAAAAGTAATATATGCTTCTCCTACTATCTGCTGGAGAATCATAAGAGCCCCTGATGGTTGAATGGTTGATTTTTAATCGAGGATCTCTTTAACATTGAACAAGTTGGGTAATGTTTCTACTGGCTGCCTTCAGCAAATCAAATCTGTCTAACCTGAAGTTTTGTTTTAAACCAGTACAATTATATTCTTCCATAAACGCTAGTTCCACAAAACTATAATAACAAGACTCAAAATAAACTAGACTCATATTTACAGTGACTGAATCACAGTGTCTGATTGTTTGCTGGTATTTTCTTCCCATCCCAGTCTACGATGGCCCAGTTTCAGAACTTCAGATCACCTCAACCAGCCGGCATCTTCTCTGCAGATCAGCAGCCAATCAGCGGGCCAGCTCAGCCTGCTGCAAAAGTTTTCCCTGCTCCGCCTCACCGCCATCATGGAGAAATACTCGATGTCCAACAAACACGGCTGGACGTGGTGGGCGTGCATTACAATCACTGCAAAAAATGTTTTTCTTTTCTTCTCTGCCAGAATGTCATTCATTAATTCTAAAACTAGAAAGTCACAGCCTGTCAAACATACATGCAAAGTATCTCAAACTATTTTATACATTTCTTTATCAAACCTCTTTCTTCATCTCCCCGTCTTTTTTCCTCAAATATAAAAAACATAAACAACCTTTTTTGTTTTTCCTTATGTGGTCCAGCTTAGCAAGGTACAGTATGTTCTATATGTGTGACACTTTTTGCAGTGGTTATTTTTACTGCTTCCATTAACTCTGCAGAAGAGCTGAAACAGCAGGACCATATGGCCAACCATCAACTTCATTTTTTTAAAAACATGCATGCAGTTGGGCTCGTGCATGCCGCAGTGTTTGAACAAACTGGCTTTAGGTTGTCGCCCCCACACACCTCTATCAGTTGATTATGCTCTCCAAACGCAAGCTTTGACTTGTTTACGGTGACCTTTGTTTACTCCTGTCAGCCAGCATTTAAATAAAGAGAAGATAATCAAAGTATGCAGCACTTTTTCGGCCACACACCTAATTCTCTCTATTGCTTTTAGGTCTGTGCCAAAGTTTATGAAGCGCATGAAGGTGCCAGACTACAAAGAGAAGAGTGTGTTCGGGGTTCCCCTCATTGTCCATGTCCAGCGCTGTGGTTTTCCACTCCCCCTGTGTTTACAGGAAGCCCTCAGCCACCTCAGAACACATTGTCTGGACCAGGTTAGAATCAATAAAACTTTCTCCTTCTCAAAGCGCTACTGAAGGCATGAATAAGCCGATAAACAGTTAATGCCCTGCCTGTCTCTTTCCCGTGACTTCCCCTTCCCTTCTGGTCTTCTTCTCTTAGGTTGGATTGTTCAGGAAGTCCGGCGTGAAGTCTCGTATTCAGGCGTTGAGGCAGCAGTGTGAGTTGTCTCCTGACTGTGTGAACTATGAAGACCAATCAGCTTACGATGTTGCCGACATGGTCAAACAGTTCTTCAGAGACCTGCCTGAACCTCTCCTCACAAGCAAACTAGGAGAAACCTTCCTGCATATTTACCAGTGTAAGCCACCTCAGAGGCACACCTGCAGTCATTTGCATGAGACTGTGATTAGCTTTAATGGTTTAGTTGCTCTTAGTAAACAGGCAAACACAGTATATGTGATCTGTTTGTTCTTCTAATCAGATCATCACATTTTAATTTCTGAACCAGTAAAAAACAGCTTCAATCTTTAATCAACAATATTTTATAAAACAACATTGTTAATTGTATCCAAAATCATAAAATGTGATAAACATTTCAGTCAAATCTGAAAAACAGTATTTGCTATATAATGAAGAATTTCTATTGTTTAAAACAACCACATTGTTTATTTGACCCCTCGCTCCTCACGTCCATATTTTTCTTCAGATGTCCCAAAGGAGCAGAGACTGCAGGCCGTCCGAGCGGCCATCTTGTTAATGCCAGATGAAAACAGGGAGGTTCTGCAGACGCTGCTCTACTTCCTGCGTGACGTTACATCGATGGTGGAGGAGAACCAGATGACGCCCATGAACCTGGCTGTTTGTCTGGGGCCGTCGCTCTTCCACCTCAGCATACTGAAGAGCGAAGCCTTATCACCAAGGTGCGGGATGGGATGATGAACACGCTGATTCTTGCATAAAAAAAACATAGAAGCTGATGAAAGTGAACTTTATAAGACTCAAAACTCATATTTGCCTTAAACATTTGATTAAATTTAATTAAACTGTTTTAATTATTTTTAGTTCTCTATAAATTCCACAAATTTACTCCTTTTGCTAAAATCTGATGCCACACAACACTAAACATATCTCTCAAATTTCTCTTTTAAATAACTTTTGGATACCGGAAAACTGATTTTTACTCATATTGGTAACTGATTTTATTAATTGAGCAAATCTAAGTACTACTAAACATTCGACTATTAGAGTCAGTTAACAAAAGAAGGATTTAGTTGGTTCTCAGTTTTGTTCACACTTATCGATTATTCTGAGCAGTGTAAAAATGTCAGTATAAATGAAGATTGTAATTATATGTCAGTTCGTTTAGAAAATCAACAATCATGGTAAAAAAGAAGATACATCCCATTTCAGTTATAAGGTTTTACGTTTGAGCATAAAATTCAATGTTACTTGGTCCTTACCAGGTGTTAAAAGTAGATGTTTAAAGCCTCGGATGTGTCATTATTTATTTAATAAAATCGAAGCAAAAGTGCAGACACACTGTGAAAAGAGAAGTACACATTTATTTCTTCTTCCATAGAAAATAATGGGGTAAGTAGCAGCAAGGTTCTGCTAATCAAATGGTGTAACCACCTCTATAATGACTGTTTGTAGTGCTACCACTCTGACTCATTCCCCTTCCTTGTTGTAATGTTTGCTATACTTTGCATGAAGATCATTTGCATGTTAGGGATCTGCACATAATTCTGTCCATTAATCACTCCGTATATATCACCTGTTGTACAGTTCTGTATATTCAATAATAATTTGTATTCCTCAAGGTCAATTCAGAGGAAGTACACTACAGGCCAACCCGATCAGAAAGACCTCAGTGAGAACCTGGCTGCCACTCAGGGCCTGGCACACATGATCACCGAGTGCCAACGTCTGTTTCAGGTCAGGATCAAATACAATATTTCTGTTCACAAAGAAATAATACACGACTCTATATAAGACACTGACTAACAAACATGAAGCTGACTGATGTTTGCCCTGCTGTGTGGTTAGTAGTCAAGGCCACGTTATAATTGCCTTTAATGAGCTCATTTCTAAAACCGTAGCTCATCATTACTTTGAGGCTGTGAGCGTGTACAGTATACTGCTGCTTTCAGGGAGAAAGACAAACAGATTTGATTACTACGCATGCGGTTTGAAGAGTTTTCAACCAGGACTGAATGATTAGCTCTTCTTAACCCACAGAGGACTGCAGAATTCATCCAACACAGGGAAATGACCAGTGAGGTTATAGGTTTAGAAGATAATGGATATTAAAATGTTTTACTAAAATGTAGTCACTGAAGTGTTGGCACTGACAGGAGCTGCTGTAATACACTTTTAAACTTCTAACTCAGTTCATTTTCCTCTGTAAAAGTTTTTGTATTTAGCTGAAGTGGTGCAGTGTGATTCACTTTCTCTGGCTGTTCCACAGATCCCAGAGGAAATGGTGACCCAGTCCCACAACTCCTACATGGAAGCTGAGCTGATGGTGCCCCCGCTGGACGAGCTTTGCAAAGCTCATGAGGAGGAAGTGGATGTGGACGAGGAAGAAGAAGATGAGGAAGGATCCTATCATGCACACCTTGAAAGACTAATCCAGAACCTGCTGAAAGAGGCCAAAGATAAGAGCAAAGGCTGGGTGTCTCGCTCAACTACTGACCATACAGAACTGTCATTTAAAAAGGTGTGTGTGGTTACTGAATCTCTAGAATAATGGAGGATATTGGGAGGGTTTGGAAGAAACTGGATGCAGAGCTAGGACCACAGTCATACAGGCATAGAAGCTGTCAGTAACGCCCAGTAACAATCGATTGCTGGGGAAAAGTGCTATATAAAAGTATATTGCACAACCAGTTGGCTAGTGGTTGTGACTGTGAGAGGGTCCTGGCAATTGCAACAGTGAAATTTCTGCAAACACTTGCAAACTACTTGCTCAATGATGATGCAAACTACAAATGTTGGAAAGCTGAATCTTTTGAAATGTGTTGGTTGGATCAGAAAGGCACTAGTTTTACTTTGAAGGCCATTTCCAGTTTAAGATGCACTTTTTCCAAGTTTTACTACAACTTGAAGAGATGGTAAACTGTTTGCAGAGTCAGCATCTTCCATGCGAATACCGATCACTGTTGCTAGTAACAAAAGGTGTGGTTTTTTTAGCATCTCTATATTTGCATTTGATTTAAACCTAGCTACAGCATATTTGCATATTTTTCTTTAGCAACAGAACGTTGCCCGGGGGTTTCTGACTAGTCTCTTGACCTCTGTGACTTAGGCTTAAAGTGGAAATCGGAATAATATTGTTCTTATTCATGTCAGAAACATATACTGATTACATCCACATCTAACCACTTAGTCTGGTCTAGGAAAATCAAATCTATAAAGTTTCTCGTATTGCCCTTGAGATACACCTTTCCAATGTGTTTCTCTCTAAGGTAGGAGACGGTAACCCTCTAAGGAGGTGGAGAGTGTGTGTCGAGGTGTCGGCAGCTCCCGCTGAGGTGCTGCATCGGCTGCTGAGAGAACGCCCGCTGTGGGAGACTGAATTACAGCAGGAGAAGATTCTGGAGACGCTGGACAAACAGACGGACGTGTACCTGTACTCCTGCTGCAACATGCCACCTCAACCCACCTGTGAATATGTGGTACTAAGGTCAGGGAAACTAAATTTCATTTGCAGTTTCGTTTTGCAATCGGTGTTCTCCCTCTCATAAAGACTGACGTGTTGAATGAAAAGATTAAGCAGAAATAGCAACAGTATGTCTGTTTAAACAGGGCTTTACATACAGGAGAATTTTTAAAATACCACACTGGGTAAAAAGTAGAGCTGTGACAAGCGGCTGATTAGTTGTTGGAAAGAAAATTGATATGTTCTCCAACTCCTACAAATGTAATGGGGTGAGGTTTTTCATATGTGACAGTTTGCAGCTTTTATTCTTGGCAAGACGAGACATTTATTATTTAATAATATGAACATTTTGATTGCCTGTTTCAAAAATGTAATTGCCCGACAATCGATCGAGAAAGTATTTGAAATTGTTCCTGAAAATAAACCATTGATATTCGAAGCCCTAATAAGAAAGAATATCTCAAATTGACTGAACTCCCTGCTTGTGTCCTTTAGATCATGGCGTACAGACTTCTGTAAAGGCTCCTCTGCGCTTGTTAGTGTGTCTGTCGATCATGAAGACAGCCCACCGATAGGATCAGTGAGGGGGGTCGTGCTGGAGTCACAGTACCTCTTAGAGCCCTGTGGGACTGGGAGGACCAGACTCACCCATATCTCCAGAGTGGACCTCAGGTGTGGATGCACCTCCAGGGTTTTTAAAGTCTTATGTTTGAACCGCGTCTGCAGTCGTTAATGAGTGTGTTTCTTGTTACAGGGGAAGATCTCCAGAATGGTACAACAAGGCATTTGGTCACCTATGTGTTAATGAAGCCCAGAGGATCCGCTCCTCTTTTCTCCCCTTAGACCAGACGAGCCCCGAGGCCAAGCTCTGAACCCCAGAAATTAAGCTTTGTCTTGGGTCACACTGCCAAAGCAGCTGAGCCTGAGAACCAGTGACCCAGGAGGATAATCACCCAGGCAGTGGACTTTAGCCTTTTCACGGTGCTGAGCCATAGGAAGCTTTACTGTACCATACCGTACATGTCACACACACAGACACACACACTGAAGGAAAGAGTATTTGTGTCATTTTATCAGGTGTCTTTAAACAACATATCACTGCTTATTTTTATCATAAATCATTATTTTCCAAGCCTTTAAAAAACACAGATTCAGTGTTTGTTTCCAGTAAAGTAATTTAGTGATTTGACACCAGGTCTCATGTATCCATGTAGATTATTGGAAGTACATTATTATATTATTATATTTCTCTGATTTAATCTTCCAAATCTTCCAATGACGAGGTAAGGAAGCCAGCACCAGCAGGTATGATCATGACGATGCTGCTGTAGTGGTTGGGTTAGTGTTTAATATGCAAACCTTCACCTGATCACTTTCATGGTTACTGTAACAGAGTACCTAACAGAAAAGTTAAATATAAGTTATATTATAACATATAATATAAATTATATGAATATAAATACAACAGATATTAATTATCTTAACTAATTTTACATTACCTGCCTGACGAATATACATGACAAATTTGATCAAAACATTTCACAAATTTTTTCTATTAATAGAAAAATAGATAATGTTACTTCTGTTCTAAGTCCATTGTAGAGTATTTATATAAAAAAACAATCACACAGCATTGATAGTATGTGATGATCTTCAAATCTAAACTAATAATACACTACTGCAAACCTCCATGACATGCAGGTTTGCTCCTTTATCAATGAATACACGTGTAGTTGTTAAATGAAAAACTACACATACTGTAAAATGCAAAGAAAACATCTGTGCTCTAAAAATACCAAGACCAGCACATAGTTATGTGTCAGCACTGTGTTGTGAAAGCTGCACTAGTTTCAGGTGAAATGACTTTCACAGGGATCTGAATCACATAAAGGGAAAACACTCATCGGGTCCATGAACGTGCTCAGCAAACATTTTGTGGAGATTACTGTTTATTTTGTTCTCTATTGTCACTATTTACAGTGTTATCTAAATGAAATGCCATTTTAAAGTTATTGTTGTCATTACCTTTCTGTATATTGTGTCACTGTTGCTTGTTTTGTTTTGTTTTTTTGCTCTCATATTATACAATGTCTAAGACATGTGACCATTGCTCTGCTTCTGGGAAGCATGTTTGAAATGTTTGCGAGTGTGCACGGTGATGCCTGTGTATCTGCATTTTGAATATATGTACAGGCTGTACTGTAAATATCTGCAATGCTTTCTGTGCCAGCAGATCAAACACCATAGTTTTTCAGGGTCTTCCTATCATATTGATATATGCTGAAATGTGAACCTTCCATATATTATCCTACTAAAGCAATAGCAGACTAAAGCTTTGTGGCTCTTATTGTTTCAGCTGTAGGCGGCGCTGCTATGGTGTTACTATGATAGGCTATAATATTTTTACAGTGCTGGCATAATCCCGCGCGGATGCCTTTCGCTGGGTGTGTGTGTGTGTGTAGATGTGTGGATGTGAGCGATAATAAGACAGACAATGAGTGAGAGTCTTTGACGTGAACCCTCAGCCGTGTGTGATGAGGCTCCAAACCTAGCTGGGTAGAGAGGCCTGGTTGATTTATGCTTGACTATTTCTAATAAAGTGACAGAAAACAGAACCGTGGTTACTGAACATGAGAATAAAAATATCAAATGTCAACAAAAATGAAATGTCGTCTTCAGTTTTATGTCTCTGACTCGTGTATATTATTCAGTAAATTCAAGAATATCAGGTGTTATATATCCTCATGTCCACTGAGGGGTGCTGTTGCCCCTCAGGAGTCTGAATGAATCTGGAAAGTATGCCATGGAAAGTATTTTTAGATAACTGAGTTAATGAAGAGTCATCACAGCATCGGGGGGGCATCCCTGAGGACTTTTTCACTCTTCTCTCCTTGAGTCCTTTTAACTAATGGATGGGAACTAAAACTCCGATGCTCAGATCAATACTCCATCACATTTACCTACTTAGCCGTGTTAGATGGGGACCTTCGCAGAGGGCAGCGAAGGTGTTTGAACACAGACTGCTGCTCCCCTCAGCCTCCATGTCTGTTATTCTTGTGACAACACAGAAACACTACTTTAACTTCTACCTCATTTAACATGTCAGTGGTTTTATCAGGAAAGTAGGGCATGCAGTAACATCCCCTGCATGTCAATGATCCTCTGCACCGTGGGTGTGCTCCAGCTACACTACTCCATGGGCGCTGACAAATGAGAAACACCATGTTGCAAATTACACTATGAAAAAAAAAAATGTTACTGAATCAATAATTTTCCCATGAATCCACTTGGAACCAGACATGTTTCTTTTGTTTTTTTCTTGGAGCCGCAGAGGTCTAAGCAATAAATGAAGCCATGGTCTGTGTAACAGAAAACTGATGTGACATGATGGCCTTCGATATGTGCAGAAATATACAGAGGGATTTAAAACAGCATCAATATTTTTCTCACACAGGATGACCCTGCAAAATGATTTGAGAGGGGGGGACCTCTTCTGGAGGGAACAGGAAGTCCAGCTGCTGCACCATCACTCTAAATAATCTTGTATGTAGGGCACCGTTTTGTCATGTTAACATTTACTTTGTGTTCATTTCCAGAGGTTTTAAACATGAGGAGCTCGTGAGGCTGAAGTAGACGAGCAGCATCACGCAGCACTACAAGCACCGTGAGCTGCAGGCTTATTTTATTATGTCAAATTACTTTTTAATGCAATTGCCCATGTCATCTTTCCACATTCTGCATTTCTACTTTGTTAGTCATTTATGTGTGTCTGTATGAGACAGTAACAATCAGTCTAAATCAATAAAGGCATGCTTAAAAAGTCTTTGTTCATTTATTTAAAATTCAGTTCATTATTTATTGACTTTATATAGTTTAGTTATCTAACATGTTTCAGTATGGAGAGTATTCAGTTTAATAGTATTTGTTTTTGTGATGTCTAAAAGCACACAAGTCCTTATGTTTTTTATTGTACTTACTAGAATTCTTCTCAAGACTTTTTGAAAACTTGACGATATATAATAGAGTTCCAGAGTTGTTGACAGACGTATTTGTGATAGATACACTTCAAAACCAACTGGGGCTTTTCTTCTTTGCTTTTACTCACTTTGTGTTCTGGCCTCTGTCACAAATACAAGAGTTACTGCAGTTGGCCAGTTGTAACTCAATCTTTCTTATATAACTGTCAAGTTATATATGAAGTTACATCTTAAGTCAGGTGACAAAAATAAATCAGTTATAGACGAGATTGAGGTGATGAGAAGACTGGAGAAGGCCTGGATGTACCATAATTTTCAAAAGATGAGATAAAATTGAGGTTACTATATTTGGGCCTAAAAATCTTAGAAACCAGATATGTTCTCTGGATGGCAATTACTTGGTCTCCAGCAGCACTGTGAGGAATCTTGGAGTCATTTTTGACCAGGATATGATAAAATACGAGCATATTAAATAAATATGCAGGACTGCTTTCTTACAATATCTATAAAGAAGCATCCTGTCTCAGAGGGATGCTGAAAAACTAATTGTTTATGCATTTGTTTTTTCTAGGTTGGATTATTTTAATTCATTATTATCATGCTCGTCTAAAAGTTCCCAGAAAAGCTGTCAGTTGATACAAAATGCTGCAGAGAGAGTACTGACAGGAGATTATTCCATATTAGGGGCTCCCTGTTATATCCATAACCAAATTTAAGCCTCTTCCCCTTACATACAAGGTCTTGAATAATCAGGCCCCATCTTATCTTAAAGACCTCATAGTACCATATCACCTCAGTTTACTTTCCCCCCTTCCTGACCCTGGTTCTGCTGGAGGTTTCTTCCTGTTGTAAGGCAGTTTTTGCTTTCCACTGTTGCAAAGTGCTGGCTCATATGGGGCCATCTGATTGTTGGGATGTTCTCCAGGATCCCGGAGGATCTATACCTTCCATTATAAGGGGCCTCGAGCCTTGAGGCAACTGTTATTGTGATTTGGTGCTATATAAATAAACCTGAATTGAACTGAATTAAAATCTGGTATCATAAAATATTTTTCACACTAAAGAACTCAGTTTGCAGGGATGAACTTTTAGGACTTTGTTGCTCCTTATCTGCACCATGTTCACATTATGAAAAATGCAAGACAAACATATGCATGTCCTCTGAGACCGGCTAATCCAATGTCTCTTTCCAGACATCCACGATAAGGTCATTAATGAATAAATTATCCAACAAATGAATCATTAATGAGACCATGTTGGCAGTTCTGTGTAGTATCCTCAATTATATGTTCAAATTGTTCCATACTACTACTAAAGCTTCATTTAAACAAGTGAATGAAATAAAGTGTGCTGTAAGTAATACATACAAGGGAGGCATTGTGCCATATGAGAAAGTGCTTTTTCTGCATTTCCAGATTAACTGTGCGTGTCGCTTACCTGTACATCTAATGTACAAATGAAATATCAGTGTTTTTTTGTGACTTACACAGAAAAGAAAAGCAAAATAGATAACCATATACATTTTAGCCAATGCTATGCAGTGCACTTTTATCCAAATTGCCTGAGTGAAATCTGAGTGAATGACCAAGCCAGCCACATTTAGAATGATCTAGCTGAACTGTAATGGCACCTGATAGAGCTCCTTTTCATTGAAGTAATGGCTGACATTTCGAGTTGTTATAGGAGTGAAAGTGCAACTAATAGCTCAAATGATGGCTCCACTCCATTTACGCATGCCAGAGAACCATACGAGTCATCCAAGCAAGCGCAATTTCAGGAAATCAGGTACAGGAACAGCTAATAGAAATCCAGTCATTAATAACATCTGTTTCTGGCAACTTAGTATGTTATTAAAATAAGTCTAATGGGTGTTACACTGTAAAAGTCAAACCCTCGCCAAGATTTAGTCCCACTGTGCATCTTTCACAGGGGCAGCCATTACTTGTGAATAAAGTAAAGGTCGTTTGAGGGATTATGGTTTATGTGAAAATGTCCAGAATCCTCAATGAATATTCTCATACACACAAAAGCAAAAAAGGCAAGGCAAAACAAGTTTGACTTTCTTCTGCATCTGCACAAAAATTTATGCACAGCCAGAAGCAAAGTTTTGGCTGACTACTTTGCATGAGAATCCGTTATATGACCCTCCAAAAATGATTAACTCTGTTTACATTCAAAACCAGCATCTATATATACACTGTTATAAATGATAAACACTTACATTTAAACTTAAAAACACTGACATTTACAACTAACATCTTTGAATTTAGAAAATGAGTCACATCTTCTGCAGAATGTGGTTAAATGTGTGTTTCTGCATGGCAGGAGTCTGTGGGAAATGTTATCAGAGCAGCGGTTTGTGTAATCCAAAAACCTCTTGTTTGATTACATGAGAGAAACAAACTGGTGCCAAGTGTGCAGCACAGTCAGGTTTTGCTACACTTGCAGTTGCAATCCAGGCCTAGTTTTTGTTATATGCAAAGGCGCGCCTGCATGTCTTTGAAGTGTTTTTATATTGCATTGGTAATTGTAGGCTGAACCTTCACTAAGCTGCCAGTAAAAGGTTGTTGGTGCAGCACAACCTGTGAACACAACTAACTCTCACACTTAACACTGATCAATAAGAATTTTGGCTCCGTTTGCACAAAATAAATGCAACTCTGATTTTCGTTTCTATCGACGAGGGAGTACATCCGGCTTTCTTAAATATTTCCATCTGCCTAATTTCCAGTACAGTCACTAAGAAAAGTGAACCCACTGTTCAACAAGTTAAGCTCTTAAGTAGAATTCCCAATATCCCACTGCCTCTAAAGCTCACACCAGCGTGGAGTAAAAACTCAATATTCTTTTAGGTTAAGAGTTAATTATCCCACAGTAAATCCTGGTGTAACCAACTCATCGTTGAGTTGGGCTTCATGGGGATGAAGAGGGACAAGCCATACTTGAGCACAGTCTTGTGTACTGACGACACAAGTGCAGATGCTTCTGACAATAAGACAATAAGATCTCAACCACCACACACCGAACTGCTGAAGGGGATTATTATTATTATTATTATTATTATTATTGTTATTTATTTTTTTATATTAAACCCTGTAACATTCCACAAACCATTGAAGAAGGGACCTGAGGAACAAAAAAAGGACCCTAGGTGTTCATATTGCCTGCAAACGCCCTGTGGAAGCATTAGCCATGAAGACCCCATCACTAAAGTGTCTCTGCACTCTTGATTATTGTACTCGATCCCAAAAGCCTAAGAAATTTAGATGGCATCACCTTGGCCTCCAGTGACAAGAAATCTTGGAGGAATTTTTAATCAGGAACTGTCCTTTAGTGTACACATTGTACATTTCATACTCAGCAAAAATGTAGGATTGCCTACACCCTGTTTCAAAGTGATGCTGAAAAGGTAGTTTATGCATTTATTTTTATAGGCCAGACTACTGCAAATCATTAATCAGGTTGCTAAAAAGCTTCCTGAAAAGTCATCAGTTGGTCCACAGTGCTGCAGTGAGAGTACAGACAGTGTCTGGGAGACCACTTCTCCCATATTGGTTTCACTTCATTGGCTCCGGAAATTCACAAGTGAATTTAAAATCCTTCTCCTCACATGAATAATCAGGTCCCATCATATCTTAAAGACCTCACAGTGTCCTTTTATCCTAACAGAGCACTTCACTCTCAGACTGAGGGGTTATTTGTGGTTCCTAGAGTATTTAAAAGTAGAATAGCAGGCAGAGCCTTCATTTTTCACGTCCCTCTTCTGTGGAGCCAGCTCCCAGCTTGGATTTACTTTTAAGATTAGACTCAAAACTTTCCTTTTTGACAACGCTTATAGTTAAGGCTGGATATTATGACTCCGAACCCTTGGTTACAATGCTATAGGATCAAACTGCTGGGAAGGCTTCCAATGATGCACTGACTCTTTCTTCTTCACTCATCTTATTCCACTCCTCGTGTGTTTCCACCAATGACTGTATTTACTAATTTGCAACTATAAAGCTATGGCTCTCTCTCTCCCATAGTTTGCCTTTCATCCCATCTCACTTTGCTCTCTTCATTTCCCATCATTTCCTGTTTCTTCCTGTCAAAAGGGAGGTTGTTCTTCCCACTGTCACCAAGTGCTAGCTCTTTAAGGTTGCTTGATTGTTGTATTTTTCTGATATTGTAGGATCTTTATCTTATAATATAAAGGGTCTTGAAACAACTATTGGCTGTGAATTGGCAGTAGATTAAAAAAAAAAATTTAATTGAATTTAATCCTTTGATGAATTCTTGTTAAGACTATGATGAAGAGTTATGCAATATTGAATACATTTTTTTTAATGTTTTTGATGATCTGTGTACCTAAGCTTTTCTATAAAAATTGAAGAGTTTTTTTTTTTTTGTCTTAAGCAATAGCTGAGGAGCTCCATGTCCCAGTAGGTTTGCCAAAGAGCTACCTCTCTTTTGCAAACAAGAAAATAAGTGGTTTTGTAAACTCCGGCCTGTCACCAGATCATGAAAATAAGAAATCATGCCATAGCTGACAGTTAAAAATATATGATATTGGAATATTGTGTTACTCTCCATTAGGTGTTCTTTGTATTTAAAATTTTCTTGAGCTAAAACATTGTCACACTGCACACGTATGAGTTCATCCAGGCAGGAAGGGAATCATAAGAGCAAAGATGGTCTTATCTTCTTAACCCACAGAGGAGCATGTAATCCTTAAAACAATACAATGACCAGTATTCCAGTTATTAGATTTTAGCAGGCTGGCTTTTTGCCCCTATATGTGCTTTTTCCTTCAGCCCAATATAAAAGCGATTTTTAAAAAAATGCTTAACCTTTGATAAGCTACCCTGTAGTGTCCTTTGTGAATCGCCTTCTCAATTCTGAAAGTATTTATCTTCAAGATTGCAGTGTATCCAAGTAAAGGAGCTGATCAGAAAATCTCATTTAATATCAGAATGTGTTTTAGCCTACAGACTTGATTTTATTGCACATAATTTGACTTGTTATAGCAGGAAAAGCGCAGGTATTATTGATAACGTCAAAAATAACTGCACACTAACTGCTTTGTTAGTTCCAAGGTCCTCGCATTGCAGAGAAATTTCCTTCACCTAGATTTAATGATTTGTTCATCTATTCTTTCATGTGCACAATAAGTTTGAGAAAAATATGTATTGAATGACCAAGCCGGCCATTCAATACATATTATGTAGTACTTCCTATTCTTAAAAAGCATTTCTAAAAAAAATAATAAAAAAAAATAAAAGAATTTTTTTTTAAATCAGAAGAGGAAAGTTTGTAATGCTTGTGAACATTTTTCCTTCACGTGGGAGAAAAAGATAGTTGGCCGATTCACAGAAATCTAATTGAAAATCTCAGAGTTGCAGTGTTGTGCCACCTCTGCAATCAGTTTTTTTTCATTTCCCACCTCTGTCATGGTCTCCTTTACACATACGCACACACATATTTATGGACATGTACTAACACGCGAATGTGCAAGGCTATCTTGACAGTGACTCATATCTATGTCTATGGAAACAGGAAGTTATTACCTGTAACTATGTCGCTGTCTGAGGTCATTCCTGTGCACATCAGCAAGTCTGCTTTTCGATTGTCCTAATAGCAGAGAGAGAGAGAGAGAGACAGAGAAGCAGAACAGACAGAAGTAACATCTAAGTAATTCAATCTGTCCTGCTGTTTGAACACTGACTCAATCTTTAATATAGACTCAATGATCTGAATAGAACTGGAACATAGCATAAAATAAAACATGAAAAGAGAACAAAATAAAAACACACAAAAAAATTTCTACAAAAAGATCGCTGTACTGGGGTCTACACAGCCTGGTCACTAAATCTTATACTCACGTGAACTTAATTTACAGAAGCACTGATCCTGTCTGATTAATCAATACATAAAAGTTTTTAATAGGGTCTTATATGTACTGAATTCAGCAGCTACTGAACCATCTCAGCATCATTATAAGCTGCCTGAAGTTTCCATGTACTCAATTTCTTATAGTTTGTCCAGAAGTATGCAGCAGAGGCTTTATCTGTAAATACACTAAACTTGCAAAAGGGGGCGTTTGCCTGTGCATCTCTTATTTAGCATTGCATATAAATATCTTCATCATCTAACATTTGATCTGTAATCAAAATGTAATTAACATGACCCATCAAAAAGTGATATAGTGACTCTATGGTGTACTGGTTACCACGATTGCTTGGCAAGTGGAAGGTTGCTGGTTTGTTTTCAGCTGGAGATACAAATTACTTTTAAGGTTGTGTCAGGAAGAACATCTAGTGTAAAGCAAACATGTGGAGTTCCCTGTTTATGTGACTCCTTCTGATACCCTACCACTGAAAGTAGTTTTATCAGAAAATACATTTTAAAAACATAAGTAATGAAAAAAGAAGGAAGGACTGTTGTCGTGTCAAGTAAGTTAAAAGACAAAGTGGTGAAGGACGTTGGAAAACCTTATTAATTAATGAGACTTGGTCTATTTGAATGTTACCTGACATGGATTGTATCTTCTGACTGGTGGTGCTGTGGCTTGAGTGGCTTCTCCTGACAAACAGGAAGTGGCATTTGGACATTTGTGCCATCAGACTCTTGAACAGCTGACCTATTTTCGACAGTAATAACAATTTTTTTGCACATCAGGTCATCCTACATATTAAGCCAGCATATTAAGCTATAGCTCTTTTGCACACATCTCTGTTTCAAATCTCCATATTTTGTCTCCCTTTCTGTCTTCATTTATTTATTTGTACTATTTGTGTTTATATGTTCTATTTCTATTGTATATATTAATGGGCATCTGTGGGTGGACAGCAAAGAAAGAATTTCATTGCACAGAGAAATTTTTCTCTTGTGACACATGAGAATCTAAACACTTCATAAACACTTTGAATCTTGAATCTTGAAAAAAAAAAACCAAATCACATTTTGGAAGACAGTGCATTTAGCAAAGTTTGAAGTGAAAGTATTAGATTGTATTGCGCGCCACGCTGAGAGATTTCATTTCATTTCATTTTCTAACTTATTTTTCATTTATATTTAATTAATTTTTCACATTTTTTCGTTTTGAAAATTTTAGGTTACATTTTTTTGCAAAGTTATTTAATTACTCTATTTTATTTTTCTCTTTCATTTTTTGCCCAAGTGGACTTTAGAGGCTTTTACATATAGAACAGATAACGCTGAGTCTGGCAACAAGCAGTGGCTCATACAGCCAGTAAAAACTGAAAATGTGGCATTACTTTCATGCAACTTTGTATAAATAATCACTGATTTTAAAGACAAACAGCTGATAGTAGTTTCCTGCCAAACCAAATCTAGCTACAACTATTACCAATCTAAGAATTAATTAAACCTAACAATCAAACTGTATTGTCTCCTGTATGTGCTGATCAAACCTTCCCTGACAGACATCACCTCTTCTGCACTCTCTCTGCCTGATCCTCACTGAGTCCCAGTCCCCTCTGAAGCTCGAGCTCTCTGATCATCAGCCCACACAGGACGCTGGCACTACCTCCACACATCTCTACAAAGGTACACCGGAACAGAGAGGATAATAACTGCCCGCCCGCAAGTACTGCAGCTCTGCTGGAGGTGAGGGAAGGAAAGGCATGAGGTGGAGGACAGATGAGGGAGAGAGAGACTGAGAGAAAGAACGAAAGAGGGGAACAATGTTAATGCTTTCACCCAATCGCCAGCCAGATCCCGGTTAAGACCTCTCTTTCTCCCAAAGAAGTCTTTTGTGGAATCATGACAAAGCTGAAAAAGCAAGCCTTTGTCTGAAAACAAAGGGAAGTGTGTGCGCGTGTGTGTGAGAGAGAAAGAAAGAGAGCTTGCTATTGTAGTTGTATATCTGTGTGTGTGTGTGTGGGGGGGGGGGGACCCAAGTGTGTTCACATCCAAGAGCAAAATCACATGTATTAGTTTGAGAAATTGCTTCTCTTGAGTGTGGGGAAGTGAGTAACAGATACAACTGTTGTACGCAGTGTGCATTTGTTGGAGTGTGTGTGTGCGCTTGTCTCCTTTTTGCTGAAGATTGGGTTGGGGGAGGGGAAGGGGTGTGTATGATGGCCTCTGTTCATCTGTAACATTCTTTAATGATTTCACACAGTGTGAAATACACTCGCGTGCACACACACACACACTCCATTACAAAATGCCCCTCCCAGTCACCCCCAGCTCCCACTCCTGTCAACGGTCAGCATCTCAAGATATGAAGCAAGACATCCAAGAGACATCGCGGCCTCTGTGAAAACACACTCAGACATGCTCTAGAAGAGTAATGAATCAGCCTCTATAGCTGCCTTGTTAATGGAAATCCAACCCGGCAGATGTGGCCTTCTGGAAGAACACGTGGAGTGTAAAACAGGCTTATGTGCGCACACACAGGTGCCAGTAGCCACGGTCTGTTCAGCCACCAGAGGATACTGTAGGTGTGTGAGTTATGTGTTTGTGAGACGCTGTGGCTGGACCTGTGAGTCACTGCTCAAAGAGACTCAAATGAGTGCATGACCTAAAAAACCTGAAAGGAATAAAATCCAGATGCGGTTAAGCAGCCGAGACATTGACTGAATTGATGGGAATGGTAACAATTTGCAAGAAGGGTACATAAACTGACACTTGAATTCATGCATTAAAAGCCATCCAGTCATGTAAAACGTCATGAACTGTCATGAATTTACTTGAGCTGATAGCATCTCCAGCTTGCCCTGACATCAAGCCTCATTAGATTTTCTAAAAAACTGAGCAGTAAAAGCAGTGGATGCATTTTCATTTTCTTTGGCTAAGGTAGTCTTTTCTAATCATTCTAATGATAATTTAGATTTTTACTGTAATTTACATTGTAGATTCTCATTGAAGGCATCAAAACTATGAATGAACAAATATGGTATTATATATAGTAAACAAAAAAATGTGAAATAACTCAAAACATGTTTTATATTTTATATTCTTTGAATAGCCACACTTTGCTTTGATTACTGCTTTCCACACTCTTGGCATTCCCTCGATGAGCTTCATGAGGTAGTTACCTGAAACGGCTTAGTGTACCTTCAATTTTGAACCAGTCCCCAACAGTATCACCAGCAAACCACCCCCACACCATCACACCTCCTCCTTCATGCATGTAGAGACCATCCGGTCACCTTTTCTGCGTTGCACAAAGATACGGTGGGTGGAACCAAAAATCTCAAATTTGGACTCATTGGACCAAAGCACAGACTTCCACTGGTCTAATGTCCATTCCTTGTGTTTGTTGGCCAAAACATATCTCTTTTGCTTGTTGCTTTTCCTTAGTAGTGGTTTCTTAGCAGCTATTTGATCGTAAAAACCTGATGCCATTTCTCTTTACTCAGCTGATTGGTTCTTACCATAATATGAATTCTAACAGCTGTCAAATAGGGCTGTCAGCTGTGTACCAACCTGGTTTCTGCACAACACAACTGATGGTCCCAACCCCATTAAGAAGGAAGAAATTCCACAAATGAACCTGTGAAGTGAAAACCATTACAGGTGACTACATCATGAAGCTCATTGAGAGAAGGCCAAGGTTTTCTTTTTTTAGCACTGTCAACAAAGCAAAGGATGGGTACTAATTCTCTGATTCTCCTCTTCCACCACATCCATAGATGCACTATTCAGTTGAGATCTGGTGACAGTGGAGATGGTTTCTTGAACCATTTCCATGTTCTGGAAACCAGTTAGTTTGACCTTTGTGACACGGTGTAATATCCTGCTGAAAGCAGCCAACAGTAGATGGGTACACCGTTGTCATAAAGGATGGACATGGTGTGCTACAATAGTCAGCTAGGCTGTGGAGTTTTAAGAATGCTCAAGTTGTTCAAAGGGGTCCAAAGTGTCACAAGAAATGTCCCCCACATTATTAAACCACCAGCAGCATGAACTGCTGACAAAGGCAGGATGGATCCATGCTTTTATGTAGTTTATACCAAATTCTGGCTGTACCATCGGCATCAGAAATGAAAATTCATCAGAGCAGACAATATTTTTTTTTCAATCTTCTGTTGTCCAGTTTTGGTCCAGTTTTCCTCTTCTTAGCTACATAAATGTCACCTGGTGCTGTTGTAGCCCTCTGCTTCACGGTTCTTCATGTTGTACTCTTCTGCATGCCTTGGTATAACAAGCATTTTCTTTTTGAGTTAATGTTACTGCTTTCCTATCAGCTCAAAGCAGTCTGACCATTCTCCTCTGACTTCTGGCATCAACAAGGCATTTAAACCCAGAGAGCTGCTGCTCACTAGATAATTCCTCTTTTTCGGATTGTTCTCAGTAAATGTTGGGGGGAAAATCCCAGTAGATGGGCGCTTTCTGAAATACTCAAACCAGTCCTTTTGGCACCACCAACCATGTCACATTCAAAGTGACTTAAATCACCTTTCTATCATTTGAACTGCAGCAGGTTATCCTGACCATGTCTACATGCTCAAATGCATTGATTCGCTGCCATGTGACTGGCTGATTAGACCGAGCAGCTGAACAGCTGTACCTAATGAAGCGGCTGGTGAGTGTATGTGTTTAGTATTGCCAACCCATCCTATTAATCCTGAGTGCATTTAGCTTTATGTACCATTAATCATTTGTTAATCATAAACACTAGCAAAAAATTGCCCTGCGGGAGGTTTTTCCAGGCCTGCGGCTGCTGTGTAAAACACAGACATGTATGTTAATTTATCATGTTTTTCTTTTTATCTTCATTATACCACTGTATACAGTCAATACAATATGTAGCCCACCGAACTGTGTTAAATTTTGTTTTCCAGAAATGTAAAAGTATGCATCTATAACCTTTTTTTTGTGTTGACTGTCATGTCTATTTTAGTTATAGCACATTTAAACCACAACCCAAAGAGCTTCAGGGACAGGCACATTTACCTTTCAGCTTTTCATGTATTTTTATGTAAGCTGAAAGGAGTGCTTTGTTGTGTTGACCAATTTTTATGGAACGTAAAAATCACAGTAACTTACTCGTCATTAAAATGTGCTCATAATTTGCATAAGTCACACCACACTGCTCTTCCCCACATAAGCTGGCTTTATAAATTAAAAGTGTTGGCATTCGCAATGCTGGCTCTGTATTTACTCAGTATATGATGGATACAAAAGAATGCAGTATTACACGGCACTACCCGGTACTCTAGGCAGCCTAAGTATTACGTTTCATTCAGACGTGTTTAGGAGGAGTTACAGAAATACAGATATACACTACGATCATATAGGGTAAGATTCATAAAGGATCAAGTCATGACCCTAGCTTTCTGAAGGAGCCATAAACATAATGAAGCCATGGAAGATATATATATATATATAACATTTTGGATTTAACACAAAACACATTCACTTCTATTACTGCTCAGGTTTTTAGTCCCTCTCTCATAAACACACCTGAACCTGAGTAGATTACCAACACATGGGCCATGTGACAGCTGAATTAGTGTACTATTGTATGCAATACCCGTCATATATGTTAATTTAATGCATAATTAAATGCCCCCCCCCCCCACACACACACACACACATTATGTCATATTATTTTAAGATAATCCACGTACAATTACGAAAAACAGTTTCCATGGCAACTGCTTGTAAACACATCTCCAGGCAAATATTTGCACATTCTGTTATGTGCTGCTGAGTTTCAGCCAGAAGGGATACAAAAACAGAGAAGTGAAAATAGATGTTTTTTTTTACTTTATTTCCTGTCATACAAAGATATCAGCACAATGAGCCGTATTATTATTATTATTATTATTATTATTATTATCATCATTTTAAGTTAGGCAGTATCCCTGAAAGGACCACGCTTTGCAAACCAGAAGGCAAAATAAGGATGGAGAGGTGATGAGGTAAGGAAAGTGTGAAAGTTAAAAGACAAAATTAATTGCTTGAAGGGGAAGACAGTTGAGGACGACATAAAAAAAAAAACGGGGAAAGTGAGAAAATCACACAAGAACAGATTAGTGTCAGGAGAACAATAGTGGGATGCTTAATGGATAAACAAAGGCACCAGAGCTGAACTGGGGGACAGAGGTAAGTGGGACAAATGGATGGCTTCTGAATATATAAACAGCCTCTGTCTGGAAACCAGGCGCCCTAAACTCCATCTGGATTTACCCCTGCACTGCACCCAAAATACATCTGTGGAGAAGTTGACCCAGCCTAGTTCTGCTACTTTAAAGAAATGTAATGAGAGTTCCATCATTAGTCCATGTTCGCACCCTCGCACTATTAACTATTTATACGCAAAGCAATATATATATATATATATATATATATGTACATATTTATATATTTTTTTAATCCCCAATAACACAGTTGTTTCGGCTGTGCTATGCTCTGTGTGAACCCATGCATGGATGGCTCCATGTTATTCCGCTTCAGCACCCTCCCAGAAATCCCCACACTGCGCATGCGCGGCTAAAGCGCGCTACCGCAGACAGGGGGCGTCAACATGGCGCTGTCTCCTCCACGACCGCACTGACTGCAACCTGCCAATGAGAGAGAGAGCGAGAGAGAGAGAGGAGAGAGACAGAAAGAGGAGAGAAAGCGAGAGAAGCGTAGGTTTCCATTCCTGTCAAGCCTCCATCATTTTTTTCTCCTACACCTATGAGTCCCTACACATTTTCAGGTGGATAGGGTGAATTTCCAGAGTTTTTCAAACGCCGCTCCCCCTTGTTTCACCTGCGCAGTGGATGGTTTTTGTTCGGCGGCAGCAGCAGACGCCCGAGCTTGTAGAGCAGGTGTGAGGGACAGCGGCGACCGCTCCTCTCCTCCCTGTTTCCGAGGGGAAATGTCGAGCGAGAAGCCGGTTTCAGCACCACCGGGCTCTGCTTCTTCGCTCACGGACACGGACCGAGAGTCCCATCCTCCGGCGGGCTCCTCCGCGCAGCAGCCGCCGCCACCGCAGCAGCAGCAGCAGGTCGCCGCGGGCGCTGGCTCCGGCACCACCGGGGATAGGATGGTGTCTGCAGCCGGCTCTATGGTCCTCCCAGCCGGGGTGATCAACCCCGCTGTTCCGATAAGGAATATCCAGATGAAATTTGCCGTGCTGGTGGGCCTGATCCAGGTCGGGGAGGTTAGCAACAGGGACATCGTGGAGACGGTGCTGAACCTGGTGAGTGGGAGCAGGACCGAGCAGTCCTGGAAAACGCTGAAAGGAAGCCATAGAGCACAGCACAGTCGCTGCGCCCCAACCCGCTATGTTTTATTTACGATGCTTCGCTCTCTCCTGGTTGTGTGGCTTTCAGGGGATGATGTCATTTGTTTGTTCGAGAGATGGTTGATATTTCTCTTTTATTTCCTTTAGATGAAATGAGGCCGCTGTAAGAAATAATAGTGTGTTATATTTAAGCCCAGAGAAGCTGAATGAAGCATGTGACCCCACCGAGGCTCTCAGGGTAGTCTAATCACCGGCCATTGTTGACTAAATGACCCGTTTGCGGTAGCTACAACAACCGGAGACATTCGCAGTCAAACTGTAGGGGATACTGAAAAAGTCTATGCAGGCTATTCTCCTGACCCCGATATGTACCCTGAAGTGATGCATAGGCAGATTGTAACAAGCCGTGAGTGGTTTTAATGTTGCGCACAACATCAGGACCCCTACAACGTACTCCATTCGTGTCCCTAAACGGGCAAAATCATGCATGTGTGCACGTCCCGGCAGCACAAAAACAAACAGATCCAACGCGGACAAAGGCCGACTAGCATTATGCTACCATCGACATATGTGTGTGTGTATGAGAATGGGTCAAAATTATGCACAGGCCTATTGTTGGAGGCAGGGCCCTGCATCCCGAGCCCAAAGGAGTCATATATACGTTTGTGTATAGGTGGCTTTGGAGCTGTTAATGGTTTATATTACTCTGCTTCAAGCAGCCATTATTTCTGGAGCACATATACGTTTCCACCCCTCTTCCATCTTCACCCCTCCATCGGAGGCTTGTGTCGGCGATGCAGGGCCTAGATCAGAGGATTTAATCCAGCTGGGTTTTTTTTTTCTTTTCTTTTTTCCATGACTGGTGTGTACTGTTACGAAACAGATGAGCAAAATGTACAGCCGATGTAGGTCTGGAAGACTAATGCTTTTGGGGGGAGGTATAGGACGTGTGCGCGTTGGCTGTGTCCCCCTCCTTCATCTATTAGGCGATGGCGTGTGCTGCATGATATTACATGCATCTAGCATGGAAAAGAGGAGGAGGAGGGGGTCTGATCAGTATTGATTTTCTTTTGAAGGTAGAATAATAATGACTTGATAATGAATTTTTTACCCGATTACAGTGCAGGGAGTCTGACGGCCTGTTAACTCACTGGATGCTTGGAGCAGGACAGCCTACAGTTGAGCCAAACCATTTTGATCTCAGTCAGACTGTAGTGAGCCATTCTGATTCAGGTCGCCTCTCATCTCCCCAATCGATTATTGGTACTACAGGGAAGTGCAGAGGGGCTTTCGCTGGCTCACTCCAATCTTGTCTCCTTCTTTTACAACCCCCCGGGTTGCACAAGCTGATAACCATCCATCCTGTTCCACGGCCTCCTCCTTCACTCTGGAGGGACTGAGAGGAGTGATGCTGCCTGCATAGACTAGGTTGGCAGGGCAGCGCCATGCATTTAAAAGCAGGTGGAGAGGGGTTGAGGGAGGGTGGGGGAGGAGAAGAGAGAGTGGAGGAGGAGGAGGTGGTAGGATGCTGCAGTGGCTATGTGCTCAGAAAATCACCAGCTGATGCAGCGGAAGAGGACAGGACTGGTCCACATCAGATCAGTGAAAGCCCATCAGAGCATTCAGCTGAAATGCACTCTGCATCATTTTATGTAAATAACCTGCTTTTAAGGCCTTAATGTTTATTTACGAGTGTTGCTTTAGGCCCGACACGCTGACAAATTAAAGCAGCGTGTGTTGGTCATACAAAGCTTTACTTGCTAAATCCTGAATTGAACAATCAGTTCTGGTTGCAAGGCTGCCAATAGCTAAGCCTGTTAGGGAATTCGGCTGCCCAGCTCCTTAATTAAAAGAGTTGAAACAAAGAGGTGTGGAGGCAGGAAACCTCAGTGGTCATGCTGCTGGTACAATGAGTCCACTGTGACCCAAAAGCTGATCCATTATTCCAGTCAGTGTGGGAGACCACAGCAGCCACATTCTCCTCCACCGGGGCTTTATTGATCAGATCCCACTGCGGCTGGAGTGAACAGATGGGCTTGTCTGCTGTATCAGATATGCTCCTCGGTCTGTACGGCGACATGAAACTGTGTAGAAAGAAAGAGAAGAACAGTTGAGAGATGGCAATTCAAATCAACTTTGAGCCCGAATACTTCAGTGCTGCCCTTGTTTATTCTTAATCTTTTAATAAGTCCACACACATAGACTAATAGACCTGCACTAGGTGTGGGGGGTGCTGACAGCAAGGTGCTCAGCGATTATCATCAACAAGGCATCACAGTTGTCAAGGCAACACCGGTCTTTGATTGCCTGCATCCAGACGCTCCACCACCTGGTGTTGCTCTGCACTTCCGGACTTCTCACACAGCACTCTTCCACAGCGTTTCTTTGCTCTCCCTCTCTCTCTAGCTGCCTTTGCCAGTCTTCTGTTTATGTGCTTAATATATCTTAAAGTACAGAACGGGCGATGAGTTACTTTTTTACTTATTGTATCTCCCATTGGGGTTAAGATTGACTTGAAATCTGGCAATTGTAAATCCATAGCATGTGATTTTCATACCTCGCTGAGCCCTATGTGGAGGCATCTATGATGGATGTGTTTGTGTTCTAATTTATTCAGTTTTTCTCTTAAATTTGTCACCTGTCTGTAGGTAAGTAGATGTACATCAAACCGCCTAATGTAAATTTTACAGATCAATGGTTCTCAGTCTGGGAGTTGAGGCCCTTTCCGAGGGGCTGAGGATAAATCCAAGGGATCATAAGATGATTAATAGGGGAGGAGAGCAGTAAACAGATTTATTTTTTCAGACATTCATTTAATCTTTTCCTTTTTTTTATCCTTAAGAATTACTGAGTAGTTGTACATTTTTAGGTCCCAAGTAAAAGCGGGAACCCAGATCTCTTCAGCTGACCTGGAAATATTCAGCTGGTGTTGCAGTAATTTCAGAAGTTTAGGCACCACTCTTATGGGCAGCCCTCTCCACGATGGGATACTTCAGTCTGTTTGATTGGGCCCATTTCACAGTTGAGTTTTCCCCTTCCAAGAACATCCTGTCGTTTGCCTCACTGCACTGTTTGTTCTGTAGATTTTAACCCTAAAATCTTTCTAGTTAATGTTCAGCCACTTCTTCCACCCAGTCTCTGGTTATTTGTGTGACACATTGTGATGCTGGTGGAAGAAAGCCAGGTGAGAAGCAATTTTTGTTGACAGCGAGAAGAGTGTTGATGTGTGACTTATCTGTCTGAAGCGTACTGTCATATCTATTCTTTGTTTGAAGAACTGAGACATATATTTCAAATGCATCTACAGGCAATACTGTCAGTCCCTCTGCCTCAGTACAGCACCAGCTGGGCTTATTTATAGGCGGCTTTATCTAGTTGTAATGCTTTTTTTGGGATCAAAACAGCGTGTTTATCTGGGATAGAAAATGATTGGTGACACACTCTGGCTCACTCTTAGTTTTTATGCCACCTTCTTTGCTTTTCCTTCCCTCCTTTGCCATCCTCCTCGGTCAGATGCAATATCTTCTGGCAGTGTCAATCCCCACCTGAGCCTCCTCAGTGGTCCCACTGACTCTCTGTTAGCAAACGTCTCATTATTCTTGTCCACACGTTCCACAATCACCAAGGTCACCTGATCCTGAGTCCTCAGCCGGCAGAGCGAGACTCGGCACAGCACACCAAGTCAGACACATCCTGATTATAAAAATACACCGAGGTGAATGCAGGCACACTTCAATCCATTCATCGAGGTTATAAATGGAGGAACAAATGCATCACAGAGACTCGCTCTGTGTCTTTGAATCTCTGTCTGGTGCGCTGCGACTCTGGCATGCTGATTTATGCTTCACGGATTTGTAAAGGAATAGGTCACCCATTTTCAAGATGCATTTTGTGCCATTGTACTTTGCCCTGAGGTGGTTTGAAACATCAGCACAAAACTCAGTTTAAATGAACCGTTTTTCAAGGGTGCCCTGTGGCTGCATACCTAGGGCATAGGTTAACTATTTCCCTGCAGCACTGTGATCTTCTTGCATGGCCTCGCGGTGGAATAACAATGCGTCATCTGGTGCTCGCACAACCGTGGAGATGAGCGTATTAACAACCATCAGCTAACAGACTTGAACAGTCATTTAAATCATGTGCTCCCTTGCTAGCATGGGTTAAATGGACTTTTGAGTATAGTGAGTAGTTTTAGAGACACTAAAAAAAAAAAAAAGGTTTGATTGAATTTTTTTTTTAACTGTTCAGTACTGCTGGCCCATATTGCACTGTCATATAATATAAGTATTGGTGTGTATATTGTCTGTTATGCACATGTATGTTTTAAATCTGTCAGCTGCAGATATTTCCCATCTTCTGCAAGATGATATTGGGGTGGTTATTTTTGGGAAAGATTAGCTGCTGTAAAGCTGCAGAGAAGCTTACGATTGCCAGTTTGTGCCTAGGGTCCACAGGCAGTAAGCACCGTTAGCTAACGGTGTAAACAGTGCTGGACAAAAACAGATCTCTTGTTTTGCTTCCCTAAATGATTGTACAGTGTCTATATATATATATATGTATATATACACCTATGTAAGGAAGAGCTAGAGGACAGAAGGTGTGGCTTCTGCTGCAAGGTCATGGATGACTTTGCTATCTATCACACAGCTGGGTTGTCCTGACCTCTGCATGAGCCAAAGGACAGACAGAGAGCGTGAAAGCCAGGAGGAAAACGATGATGTGGAAGGATGCTCATCTTGTACTTTAAAAAAGAAAAGAACAAAACACGGTGGAAGGAGAAAGATTGTGAACTAAAGGGTGAGAAATGATGAAAAGGATTCAGAGCGGTTCAGTTTGTGATTGTCCTTCAGGTGCTCTTTTATTCTTGAGTGTAACATAGGTCCAGCTGTATGATGTTCTGTGGGGGTCTGATGAGTTCCAGCCCCCCTGCGGAGCCTCATCATGCTGTGTGTATCACTGTTCTCCTCTTTCCTCTGCTCTTTTGGGTAGAGCAGTGAAATGTAGTTGGGAGTCCCATAAACCAGGGTAAATGTAAGACTTTCCACCGTTTGTGAGCGACGCCCTTTTACATTTCAACTTTTAATTGGCCATTTTTCTTCATCGATCACTTGTCACAGCGTGGAATTAACTTGTACGACTTTGTTAGCACGGCTAGCGTTCTTCCAGAGCCGAGATCTGCATCTCTCAGATTCTCCGGCAGTCCGGACAAATCTACAAACTCTTCATAGTGTTGCAAATTTCTGGGGAAGGAAAATACCCAATTAGCAATATAAATGTCAGGTTGTCCCTTAAACTACAAACCTCGTCGCTCCCAAATCCTCTTATTAGCAAGCTCCTCCAGAATGATCTGCTTCTGAGCCAAAGAATCTCTTTTAAGGCATTATGCTGAGGCCTGCTTTCATTATCATTTCTTTTTCAGCCTTTTTAGCTTGAATTAAAACACGATTTGCGCTAAACTCAAACCAGACTGATTTGTATGCGTGTGTATTAGGCATCCGGGCTAAAAACGTTCACCTCTCTGTCTTAAGGCTCCTAAATTCTGCTTCGCTTCTCTAAATTCCTTCTCATCCTTCGTTAGCAGCTATTTCTAGATGCGGGGTTTTTCCAAGGATAAGCCGTGTAAGATTTTGGGTGAGGGTGTCTTCTGGGAATGGGAAGAAAACGAGGGGCAGAGGTTTGGTGGGGAGGAGGGAGGAAGTAGCTTCTCTGTCACTTCCTCCATCCCTCTAGATTGTTCATCTCCTCTAAGCGCATCCACTTCCCACTGGTGTAATCTTGTCTCGCTCTTTGGCTCCCTGGCTGGGTGAAGCAGCCGTTGGATGAATGTAGATGATCCCTTTTATGATTAGGTAATGGAGCTGTCTGCAGCGCCACCCCTCACTGGTTCTTTTTCTCGGAATACTTTCTCCGTCTTCTCGTCTTTGAGCATTAGAAGGTCTGGAGGGAGACTTTGTGTTGTCCTGTCATCACCTCTTACCTACTGTTGCTAGGTTTTTGTAAATGCGACTGCAGATGGAAGAGAAGTGCAATGGGGAGATGACATAAGGCGCTCAGGCCTGGCTTTTACCTGCAGCGTTTTAAATTCTCATAGAGGTTATTTTATGTCTAGTGGTTGATTTCTTTAAAACACCATCGGCATAGGGGTCTTAATTAAGCAAAAGCAGGTTTATGAATTATGAATGAATTGCATAAGGGAAGCACATGCTTGTTGGCAATTATCGAGCTGAAAATGTAATCGCTTTTGAACCGAACAGTCACCTTCCGTGTTTGCTGTATGCTTTAAGGCTCCATTATCAATCTTGATAATTTTTTGATTGAATTTGTTATAATTACCCCTCATAAATAATTCAACTTTTATTGATTTTTTTTAAAAAAAATGCCTCAATATGCTAATATGAGATTTGTTAGGTTAAGGACTGAACACTGAGTACGCTTCAGCAAATCTAAAATGTGTTTCAACACATGATTCACATCATTAGCAAAGTCATTAGCACAGAGGTTCAGTTACTTTTTCCAGTCTGCGCTGTGATTGACGACCCAAGGTTTTCAATAAAGACATTAAAAGTGCAGCTGTTTGTGTGTTATTAGTTTAGGCGCAATTGTGACGTAGATCTATCAGAAATAACTAAAAACCTGAAACACTCAGCCCTGTTAATAATTCGCTGCATCAAAAGTATCCATGAATAAAAGTAAGGTCCGCATATAAATAATGTCTAAAGTACTCAACCAAAGACAACCAACTCATCCCTTTGCATTTGTAAAAGTGTAACCGGCTGGACTTTTAGATTTCTCTTAAATTCCTTAAGATGTAAAATATTAATTGATTAATTCAATATCAGCTGTTTTTCTTTGGCCTAATGCATTATTCATTTTCACAGCTTCACATTAAAAGCTCCAGGAAGCATATGTTCTCGATTGTTCTGGTTGTCCTCTGCTGTGCTCCTTGCTTCAACACCATTGTGTCTGTGTGTCTGGCTGCTTCATGCTTTTGTGTCTGCCTCTATTGTGTTTTGTTTTTTGTTTTTTTTTCTCCCCCAAAAGTGTGCATTGTCTGCGTGTGATTGTAGTGAGATGGGAGGGGCCATAACGACATAATTCCTAAGTCATCTTAATACAAAACATTTGGATCAAAAACACTGTTGAGAATCTTGTTTGTTTTGCATCTGTGTGTGTGTGTGTGTGTGTGTGTGTGTGTGCGTGCGTGCATTTACATCTGGCACAATGACAGTGCAGTAATCTCCAAAATTATAACAAGCTGCTTTGTTTGATTTACCTGGTTTTTGTGTGCTGGTGAGGGTGCGCCCCCAACATCCCAGAAAGAGGAGAAATGAGTGTTCCTACAGAACCCTTGCTTTAGTTCCATACACCTTCATCTGCACATTTTCTCTGGCAACACACACACACACACACACACACACACACACACACACTCTGCTCTCTTCCTTTTTGTAGCCCACATCATTGCCTGGCAGGGGTGATTTTATATTCATGCTGGCCTACTTCGCCTCACTCCCTTGGCTCTAAACACACACACACACACACACACACACCTATTCATCATGCTGCATACTGCAGTGGCCGACGGTTGATTATAGCCAAGTTTGTAGTGTGTGTGTGTGTGTGTGTAATTTTAGTATTCTATATTAGATATCTAGGATCTCTGAGGTATGTTCGTGCATCCCCTACAGCCTGAAAAACGGTGTCAGAAGTTGTCATTTAACAGCACATTACACTGGTTCGTAGTTCTGCTCTGCATCACAGCAAATCATTGTCTGCTTTTTGCTTTCCACCCTGTTACATATTGAGTGAAGAACATATCAGGACGACATGGCCACCACATGACATAGACTTGAAATAGTGTATATATATTAGACATAAAACGTGCTTTTTTTTCATAAGTAAGAAGAAGAACACTAGCTACCCAGGCCACAGTGACACTGTATGCTTTTGTTTTTTTGTGTGTGTCTTCCTTTTTTGTGGAGGTGATGCCGTTAGGGTAGCAGCACTGGTTTTGGCTCACAAAATGAAGTTAGGAGTGTGAGCTGTGGTTCATATCATCAAGGGAAATAAGAACGGTATCATAATCTACTGTCGAGTCCTTATTTGGCAATAACATTGTGTAGGTGGGCAGGATATCAGTCAGTAGTGTCGACAACTGATAAGAAAGCATTTCGGGCCATGACAAATCTTACATATGGGGTCTTTCCAGTGCAGGTGCTTGGAGTAGGTGCTAAGTGTATATTTACACGATCGGCCCTCTTAATCAGCTGTTCTGTGTCCATTGAGGTGTAGGATCAACTGGAGTTAGGAGGAGAATAATTTTGCGGCAGCTTTGGCTGTGGTGTCAGTTGTAAATGTGCCAACACGACGACAAACACAAAGACGGTTGCTGCATTGTTGTTTCCTGTGCAAGCCTATATGCCGGGTTTGAAGTTGTTTATAGTGAGAGGACTGCTACATCACCTGTAGCAGAGTTCAACCAGTCTGCATTAAGCCAGGGCCATCGAAGACTGTTCTTCTGGGTGGGAATGTGTAAGAACTTTCTTTTTTACATCTAGTAACCATCTGGTACAAAAGTTTATTGACTGATGTTTGGATCTAGCACCGTTCTAGTCATCTGTGTTAGCGTGGGCAGCTAGAAATATTAGGTGGAAACCTGGAGGAGCCAGTACCGGAAATTACAGTAGCCGATTACCATACCATACCACCTTTATTTATAAAGCACTTTAACATAAGTTAAAGTATATATATTAGTATATATATTTTCCAGTCTACATGTAGCAGCTCTATGATGGGTTCTGATCAAAGTTATTATAATTTTGCATTTTATTTTGATTTCATTTTGACTTGTTGTTTTTAAATCAGTTTACTTTCTGAATTTCTGTTTTTAATCCAGAGTTGATTTTCTTATTCATTTCCTTATTTTAGATTAGGTTTTATTAGTCATCAGTGTCAGAGTCAAAATTTAGGTACTGCAATAAAAACACAGAATGTCTTGAAATCAGTGCCTCATCAGACAGGTTGTAACATTTTTAACAAACTAATAAAAACTAAAACTAAGGATTTTTTGTGTGTGTTTTTTTTTCCAAATTCAAAAAATCATTTCAGTTAGTTTTAGTTAACTATAATAACCTCAGCCTCAAAAACAGCAGTTACTGCAAAAATCAACAACATTTAGTCTCTGGAACGGAGAAACTGTAAGCACATGCAAAACAAACCCTCTGAAGCATATCAGAATGTGTATGTGTGTTAGATCACAAATACTGCTATATTCAATGCTCTTGCAGTAGTAGCATTAAAAGCAAGATAAAATATAATCAGTGGGTAAAGTTGAAACAAAATGTCATAGCTTCACTGAAAGTCTCCTCCTTCAGTTTACATCGAAGTATAAATAATGGCATCTTTTCTTAGACTGCTCATTAGATAAAGAGCTTATTTTTTGTTGTTATGCTGCTCATTTGAGGCAGTTCTTCCATACAAGTACACAAGAATATTACAGATAATATACCATAGCACACATCTAATTAAAAAGTTAAAACACAAAGACAGTGGCAGGCTCACTCTCGGTGCCCAGCAGCCAGTCAGAAAAGATGAAAAACCTGGTACATCTTTGAATTTAACAGACTTAACAGCCAATTTCTTTTTGTTTACCAAAATGCATAAAAAATGTATTGCATTAAATTAGTGAATTGAACACCTCTGTAAACGCTGTGTGGCCTGTTTTGCCTGACCTCTGTGTATTTGCCCACCAATCAAAAGTTAAAAAGGTGCTGATGTTTTGGCATTTCTCTATAGGATGGAAGAAAAGAACTAATGATTGATGGGGAACAAGATGTTTGTAAAGCCCATCCTGCCCTTAGCTAGAAGCATCTGTGTGACATTCCTAAACCTATTTCAAAAGCCACTGAAACTCTTAACAGCATGTGGAGTAGTGTTTGTGATGGTAAAGTGCTAAATTATCACATTAAAAAAAGCTGTGCTGTCATAAGACCTTTTACAAAGCATATAAAAAGGAAAAAAAACTGTGTTTTGTGACTTAAATCAAATAAGTGAAGAAAATTCATTAAAAAATCACTCGTTTGTTTTAACCTGAGAAAATAAAAGCCAGTTTTCAACTAAGCTGGGTGTACCATTTTTCTAATTTATTTTTCAACAGAAATTTGGTTTCAGACGCACACTCACAGCCACACAACATGTAATTAGCATTGAAGCACCTCATAAAGTTTGCCAAAGTAAACCATGGGAGGACCACCATCATGAAAATACCCCTAACAATAAACCCATTCACTTAAATCACCTTCACACAACTAAATATGAACACTTTAAAGAAGCTAGCAAAGGGAAAATGGTCAAAGCTAACGCTAGAAAGAACACAGAACTAGCAAGCAGCCTCAGTATGAGCAAAGCATCAATGCAATTACAAGGAGAAAAGCGCCAATGTCCCGTAGACATGCCAGGAAATGATTTAAAAACCTGACATATAAATTATGTTATATAAATCTGTTGCACCTGCTTTTGTTTGGGAAGGTAAAATATGTCAGGTAAAGGTGGCTGTAGAGCGGTTCATTTCCAGTTAATTATTTATAACTAACTGTTTATAATTAATTATTTATATTTAAAGAGCACTTTATTTTCAGTTGCTTCAGGGAGAGAAGATGATCCTGCAGCTTAATGCAATTTGGAGGAATTGTAAAGTTTACACATTTCTTTTATAATGAAATTAAGTTCATGCACTGAAGAAACGTCATCATGTTGCCTAGCAACCATTTCCCAATAGGCTAAAGAGACCCGTTTGTAGTTTATGCACCTGTAACATCTTGTGTTGTATCATTTTAATTTCATAACAGTGTCATCTCATTAATTATCCCTAAAACTTAAATAATCCATGAAATGTTATGACATCAAGATGTTGCCTAGTAACCAGCCAACAACTAACGTCATGAACTAAACAATACTGAAACACTGGCATGTACTGGTTGAATTAAATTAACTATGACTAGTTGTACAAGTAAATATTGGAGAGAAAAAAAACATATTTATGTTATAATTGACATTTATAAGTTTTTGGTATTTATGAGTAAAATGACACAAACCAGTTATTCAAATAAGATGTAACCACATTTAGAAATGTTCGTTTCTGATACCAGCAGGACAACCATGATCCTGTAGCACTATGGCATTGTTTATCCTCACCCCTCCTTCAGGCACTTTCACACTCGGAAACCCTCGAGGAGAGAGCTACAAGAAATTATTTTGAAGCCAATATCTGACAGTGTTGGTGACTCACTGTACTAACCTCCAAAAGCCCCTGTGCCTCACCAACCCACCCCTCTATATCACTGTATCACTACTGACCCCTTACCCTGCACTCGCCACATTCAAGCTCTGAATGCGGTGAGCTCAGGGTAAGGGTTGGATTATTTTATCTGAGTGCAGAGATGGAGGCTCTTATAATCAAGTTAATGTATGGATTCAATAGATGGCTGAGTCTCACCCTGTGCATTGTACCGTGGGGGTCACGCATGGAAATTGTTTCATTCCCAGTTGCACAGTGACCTAAATGAACTAATCTGGCATTGCTGACAAGAATCATGCAGACATCGATTTGTGAGAGTGTGTGTGTGTGTGTGTGTGTGTGTGTGCATAGACAGTCAGATAGATGGATGGATGGATACCTAAAATGTGATTTTGTTGCTTGCCTAAGGAACTGGAATTGCACTGAAATGTTTATCTCCAAAGCTGCTACAAATGATTCATGAGATGTCTGTATTTGAATGTCACTGCTGACTCCTGCCAGGATTTATTCCTCCCATGACATAATTTTAGACACTGCAGTTTTTCTTTTTTTTTCTTTTTTTAAAATCATAATCTTTCCATTTGTTTACCTTCTTATTTCAAGTGTGAGGCCTTCTTGGCAAAGAGAGCGTGCATGCTGGCATGGCTCTGTGATATTTGAGAATGGATTTTGTGTTGATATGACCTTTTGATTGGAAGTAGTTTGTGTGTGTGAGTGAACTTGACATTCATGAGATCATTATCCGGGGAGCCTGTTTTTAATTTTTTGTACCTTTATAATAACCGGCACTTAAACATTTTGTGTATGTGCAGTTATAATTTTGAAAGCTTAATATTATTTCATTGTAGTTAGACTGGAATTGGGAGTTGGATATTGGCCACTAATACCTAACCTAATGGCAGCTACAGTGGGACATGTATTAATTACTTTCCTGGATTTGTTTACTAATAAACAAATCCATTTGTGTAGTGGTGGATGACTTATTATGTAAATATTACTAAATAGAGTAAAAAAATGACTCAAATTTTGAGTACATTTTGTGTGTAAGGAAGACATTTCTGGTTAACTTAATGCTTAAGTTTTTTCATGAACGTTGTTGTGTATGTAGTTTTTAGATGTTTTTAAATGTAACTCCAGCTCATATTTTTGGGTTCTAGTTGCACTTGTTTACGTCTCAAAGTTAAGTCTTTTGATTAGGTCTTTCTAGCTCGCTCACACATCCATTAGTTATCTATTAGCATCCAAGAAAATATCCTCCAGGATGGTGGCATGCACCAAAACAGAAGTCATAAGATAAATGGAAGCTATGAGAGATAAAGTATTAATGTATTAAATCCCCTAAAGGCATGCAAATAATGCAAAAGACAGAAGGAGATGACTTGAAAACATGGTTTATGTAAAAAAAAAAAAGAAAAAAAAAAAGAACTGGCCAAAACTGAATTGATTTGAATCTGAAATGACCAACACGAGCACGAACTTCAAATTGTTGTCTTTCAAGGTTTTATTTCCAAAGCACGAGCTTCTGACGACTGTTTCTCTGTTACCGCTGTTTTTGTTTTACTTCAAACGCCTCATGTTCACCACTGTCCAGCGTGGAGGACGAGTCTGAAGTGAAGCTGATGTAGTGACAGGCCTGTACTGTGGTGCAGCTCCAGCCTAACAGATGTGTAGTTGAGGCCCGAGCTTATTCTTTTGGCCGTCTTTTATTAAAAAGCATATTTTGGAATTGTTAGAGAATAATTATATAATAAAATACGTCAGAGCCGAGTTTGGCTTCAGCAAATTTGGCTTCTTTGTGTTCAGTTTTGTAATTGTCTGGCTTGACTTTTGATTATCTTGGGTGTGTGGGTGTGTGTGCACACTGTGTGTGGTCTTTTTTTTTTTGTGCAATAACGCAAAGTACATCATGGTCCGCTAACCCCTCAGCCGTATTTTGTGTGTGCGCGCATTTGAGTGTGTCATTCCTGACTGTGTCTTATGATGATGGATTACTGAGACCCACTGGAGCTGCTTGCTCCCGCTCTTATCCTCCATCAACTGCGGTTCAATGGAACAGTACTCTCCATTGTTTCAGCTGATGGCGAACATGCACACAGGCGCGCGTTTGTGTGTGTGTGAGTACTCACACACACACACACCATGCATGCACAGATCCTATCTGATGTAGTGCATGCACGACAAACCAAACCAAGCAAACAGATTAGCGATCCTGAATTGCCACCAGCTTGGTGCGAGGCAGGTCTGCTGGGCTTATCTAGTGATCTTTGAACTTAACATCAGCTAGTCTACAGCGGCCTCATCTCACAGACACACACACAAAGACGCACACACTCAAACGCATTCAGTAAAAAGGCAATCATCACATAACTGAATATGGAGCCAAGAAGAAAGGAAAAAGCATTTTAACACACACTTGCAGATATAAAACGCCAGACTACTTGCATACTGCAAACAAGTTGCGCTGATCAATCATTCCTTGCGGAGGCTGAGAAAGAACAAGGAGCACATAGTGACTTACACCCAGTGAGGTGTAAGCAACACGCTGGATGCCCTGTAGGACTTCACTTCCTCTCAGCTTTGAAATTATCACATTTTGAGTGAAATCAGGAGACAAGTTGTGAAAGGCCTTGTTAAAGTACAGAACGCAAGCCTCGAGTGCTTCCTTCTGAGGCTCCCATGACATAACGCACAAGCATGCCCTTGTTACTTCCTGTCTTGAGGAAAAACTGAAAAGAGAAATTGAGTTACATCAGTTCCTAGACAGAATCTGCTGTTTCCAAGTGGAAGAGGACAAAAATGCTGAAAGAAGGGTCCTTAAACTTCCACTTCAGCACCTCACGGTTTAACTAATGCCTTCATCCGGCTTCAGCAGCATCTCTCATTTGTTTGATGCAGTCCTTCCCACGGGGAGAACATGTCCTTGATGTCACTTCTCTCCTTGGCCTTTTCTATTTTTTCTCTCTTTGAGCCTTTCTACTTTAGATACTTTTTCTCTCTCCCACTCCTGACTTCCAGGCATTTTATTTTATTTTTTTTTATTTTTTTTGGCCTCAACACATAAATCATAAACGTTTGTGTTCTGGTAAAAGGCCCAGGCAGTGCTTCCCTACTGTAGCTCTTAGGTGTTCTCCAGAGTCTATGAAGAAGTTACACCCGTGTTCATGGTGTTAAATGAGCAAAGCTAAGCGCAGCACGTGGTGACTCTGGCATATTTATTTAACGATTTCTTGGTCTGTACTTTCCAGAAATGATGAAGCTAACGCTGTTGCCATTCTGTGAAAAAACATTTCTTTTACAAAAACAGGCAGCTCAAAAGGCAGCTGATTGCCTTAATTGCCGTCATTAACTTGATTAACTTAAAAGTCAGTTTACATTCTGGTTCTGCCTCTTGATTACAGTTCACTTAAAATACTTGATCTGATATTTTCTATGAATATGACAAGCTTTTCACCTCTCTCGTGGTATTAAGTGGAGAGTCACAGTTTTGCAACTTTATCACAAAGGTAAATAAAAACACAACCAGCGCAGAAGAACTCGGAACGACTACGAACCTCGAATTTCTCAGATGACCCCACTCTGGAGGCAACGCCTGAAAGACACACACTAAGTTATTAAAATTGTATAGTCAGTTTCTTCACTACAGAAAAAAGTCTCAGTGGCTGCTCCATTGTCACATGGGGTTGCCACAGCAGGTGGTGACGCTTGTTAGATTTGGCAGAGTTTTTACTCCAGATGCCCTTTCTGACACAATCCCAAAAGGATTAGGGCTGGAATCGAACGAGCAACCTGCCACTTGCCAAGCAAATGGTTAGACGACTACACTATAGATTTAAAGTGCAGCTGTTTGACTTTCTACACGTCTTTGTAGAAAGGATATGTGGCTGCCACTCCCAACAATAGCATGATATGACTATACCACTTTTTTACTTTTTCTTTGCGTCCTACTTATTTATTCCTGGGTCTAGGACCCAGTTAACACTAGATGAAAGGGATCAACTGAACAACAAGAGCAAAACTGAACTGAAAAGGCCATCGACTGAATTGTGTTGTATAAAGAAAGATGTAAATTTATTCATGAGAAAGTGCATCGGCTTATTATTTTAGCTGAGAGGCACGGTTCTAGCAGTTCAGCGCTGTCAGTCTCAAGCACATGCTTTCAGATTTCTATGATAAATGGTTTTATGTAGGGGATGCACATGCATTTTAATTTTAAATATCCAACTCCTTTTTTCAATTCCCTGGCTAAAATAAATAAATAAATAAAAGTAGCACCATGCAGCAGGCTTTTATTGGAAGAAAATCCATATTAGCACCAAAAATCTAAAACTTTCATTGGCACTCAGCCTTCCCTAATCTTCAAATTTATTACATAAACTTAAAAAAGCATTTTTTAGAGATCCCACTGATAAACAGCCAAACGAGCTGTGCCTAACTTTAATCAAAAGCCTGAGCTACTGTTACTGCTATACTTACTACTCAGTACTGCGTCGTTTCAGTGTGATTTTTATAGCTTTGTGAATCGGAAACGTGGTTTTTAATAATGCGTTTGTGAGAGAGTATCAGGCGGTGATCTATAAGAAGAAAGAAGAAAAAAAAGTTTGGTTTTTTTTGTTTTTGTTTGTTACCCAATAGCATGTGACAAGGCTTATTGCAAGATCCGTTACTAAGCCTCTTTAGCCAATCAGGTGGCAGACATTTTAAACTGCAGCTGGATGAAGTCAGCTTTGCGATCACTTGGCTGCAATCCTCAAATCCCTCCACTGTGTGTGCGTACGTGCACATCTTTCTGACCTGGATTTTTTTTTTTCCTGAATATAATATCAGCCGTGCTGAGTATGGCTCTGCTCTGCTGCGGCGGCTCCTACAAAGAGCGGGGCTCTCGCATCTTTGGTCGTATTTTGCCGCCACGCACTTTTAGACCTTGAAAAGATCCTGATGGTATTAATACAGCAATTAGTGCAGTTGCAGCTTCAGCTGTTTGTCAATGAATTTTTCCGCCCAAATGAAGGATTTCCAATGCAGCTTCTCTTAGTCAGTGTATCTGTCAGCAGAGAGAGCAGGAGCTGTCCGCTGTGCTGAAAAGAGTCTGCTGTATTTGTCTGTCTTCTCTCTTTATCTGTCATTTCCCCCAAGCAAACATTCACACTGTTACTCTTACTGCAGTTTTTCCTTTCTGCCCTGTTTGTGACATCTGACCTCACTTCATTTCCATCTCCCTTTCCACTCTTGATCTCTTCTTCTGTTAAAAGCTCTTTTTTCCCTTCACTTCTGCTCCAGTAAACAGACTTCTGAAAAACCATTTTTTTTCTTTTACAAGCTACTCAAATGCTAATGAAATGGTGGCTCATTATTATTGGATTATTTTGGGAAGACTCTCCGCATCCCTGCAGTTCTCTTCCTGTTATCTCTCCCCTTCTCTCTCTTTTTTCTGTCTTTTCTTTGTGTTTACTCATGCTGTCATTCATGTGAATCGCTGCTACTGCTGTGTGTTGGTGACGAATCGAGCGAGAGTGCGAATGACTAAGACCTACAAGACATTTTGCAATGAATTGTTTAAAAGCCTTTAGCCCTGTGAATGCTGAGTATGTGTGCTGCCTTTGGCCGACTTTAACAGCGGCGTCCGAGTGTTTGCGCTCACTTGTCTGCCTGTGCGCACAGTATGTTTTAAGCTAGCACTTGACAAGTCAGGTGTCGGAGGCGGGAAAAGGCACACTGAACTGGTCTGCAGCGAACTGGAGACTTTGTAGTGGCTGTCATAAAAAACACATCTCAGCAGGTATTACTGTCTTATCTTGCCTTTTCTCACTCCTCTTTTATGCAGCTCTCCCTCTTTGGTTGCTGGCGGTGCTAATAGAAACAGACAAGCCGGTACATGGGAGCGCTCAATAGCTTTGCTTCTCTTTGATGCATGTACAGACGCACATTCATGCTTATTTTGTGGAAAACGTGCCCAGGGTACAGCTCCTGGCACCGAGAACCAAAATGCAGTTGTTTTGTTTTTTTTAAATTTATTTCTTTTTTTATACAATGCAAATGTAGAGCTTTCACTTATTTGCTAAATTGGAGGCAGCACATGCTTGATTGGAATTTGTCACCTTACCCACACAGCACCCTTGACAGGATTACACTAACTGATGGGAAACAAGCCTTCTTTGCCCATGGGCCTAAATATTTATGCATACAGGGCTTTACCCAAATTAAGTCCTGAAATGGTACAAGGACTGAATGCCTAATTTTTAATTTGGTGCATTATGGCTCAAAGTTATTGCATACATTAATGCAACACACACAAAAAAACACGCCTATAAATACATTCGTATTTGCCTTTATTCAAACCAAATGTGGCCCGTGTTTACTACATGAAGTGGGAAACATGATAAGTGAGAAACAAGCAAATCGTTCTGGGAAACATGAAATCTTACAAGCCCTGGCCCAAGATAAGCGCGTCGGATAAGCACTCTCAATCAGACGTTTAGCCCAGTTTATTTTCTCTGGTTTTCTGTGTGTCAGACCTGTGATTGGATGGGTTATGTGTGAGAGGAAAAAAAGTGAGAGGGATGAGAACAGTGTTGATGTTGCTGCATGGAGCTGCTGTATGTGGCTGACGTATCAGCTTGTAATAAACGGCCATCTGCACTCTTCTGCAGGGAAGATGCAAAGTGCGTATTAAGAAAGTGCATTTTGTGTGGCAAGTTCTATGAGATGTTTAAAGCTCCCTGATGCTTTTTGTTGTCTTCTTATAGATGTATGCTTGTATGTATTGGTGGAAGATGAAAGATGGTGCTTTGTAGCCACATTAGCTTCAATGCAGTTTTTGAGTGGCTGGTTGAAAACGTCATTTTGTGTCAGCTCCTAAAGAGGTGCTGTAGTTTTTTTGTTTATTTATTTATTTATTAAATGAGAGTGTTGAGTCTATGTGAGGGTATACTATACCATGCCTAGTAGCAGTACCTCCATAGTGATGTCTACCACACATTTTTATTTCTGTCCACCACCATTTTCAGGTTAGCATATTAACACGCACTGTTTACCTGCATGAATTACAGGACTACAAATAGAATACAAAAGGAACCAGAAAGCTTCCCGTACCTAAAATTTTGGTTATGCTTTATTTTCATTAGAACTTGACCAATAGATATATATTGGCCCAGCTGACATATCGGTCCATATTGGCTATTTGCCAATAAATTGATATATGCTGATAAATGAAAATCTTAAAGTAAAAAGAGTTTGGGGGTCTTAGAAACCCTGCATCCGTCATTCTCATTCATATGCAGACTAAATTTCTGTAAACTGTTCAAGAAAATAAAAAAATCTGACTCATAAAAACTTTGATCGTCCATAACTGATTTTAAATTTCCTCCTTAGAAAAATGTGAACGTTTATGAGTCAAGCTGTCTAGAAGCTTTTAAAGCATTACAGTCCAAAACCGAAAGTGCACCTGTCAGCCTGGATGGAGGGAGAGGAAAGGAATCATGTCAGTAGGATTCATTGTTTCAGGCCCATTAATGGCTGTGGCTTGGCAGTGCTTTATGTAGTTATTTCAGTCACAACTGATGTGGTGAACTTTAAGTATATAAGTATAAATACTGCACATCTGCTTAGTGTACAGTACCAGTTTGTGTAGTTACGGCAGATTTTCATGCCGTCAACTTATCGTCTGGTTTTGGCGAATGCTGTCATCTTCATTTCTTTGCACAGGCTTTACTGCCACTCTTTTGTTTTTGTCCTGCATCTCCGACTCATCCCACATGCCCGCATCTTTGATTTTTTTTTTCTTTTTATATTTGTGACCTTAAAAATAGCTACGCTGGTCACAGGATGACCTCACCAGTTTTTACTGGTCCAAACCACCCTTATATCCACCCCCCTAGTGTGAATTTATGTAATTCTTGCAGTATCTGGTGTGTGTGTGTGTCTGACATTTCTGCAGTTATCTTCACTTCTCTCTCTCTTCATCGCACTCCAAAGCTTGAAGTGAAGGCCCTACACTTTATGCATAACAGCCCTTAGATATTCCACACACTCATGGCTGATCATGTTTATTTTGCTGACTCATTGGGTGCGTGTTTGTGTGTGCGTGTACGTGTGTGTGCGTGTGCTGACTGTGTGATTGTTGTTTTGAATGAGGCTTCATGAGTTTCTCATCCCATCTGCCATCTGTGCAGACGCTGTTACAAAGGCCCATGGGAAATGCAGTCTTGGAGGCTATCCCCTCCTCCCTATGTGTCTAGAGGCTCCAGTCAGTCAACATGTCATTGTTAATCACAATCACAGAGGAGGAGGGAGAGACACATGCATTGCCCTTTTTATTTCAACATCTCATCCTCTTTTCTTTCTTCTTTTTATCATGCTGTTTTCTTAACTGCGTATCCAACATGGGTCTCTGGGGGGGCCTGGATCCTGTTGCAGCTGAAACTGGATTACAACGCCAACAATCTTCTTTTCTTTTCTTTTTTTTTACCATTTATTTTGATTGTTTACACATTAATTATATTTTTGTTTATTCTATTTGACTGTATTGGTCCTGGTTAGCTATTTATTTTTCAAAAAATAACTTTTTTTAAAATTACATTTGATCTCACTAAGATCTCATTGCATGTTGGTTCACAGAGCTTCAAAATAATACATCGTATTCATCCTGCTGTGTTGTCTGATTACATATCCAAAACACTACCATTAGTAGTTAATCACTTATAGAATTAATCAAATCTTATTTTCTCTCATAGTGCAATCCATTAATCAACTTTTTTTATATATTTTGTTGGAAATATGCCTGTCTCCTCCAACCACCGTTGAGCCCCTCATATATTTTCAACCTAAAGCTATGAAAAAAACAAGATTAAGAAGAAGTTTATCCTCTGAATCTGCGCTAGTGATAAAATTAACTGAGGCTCTTATCAATGCAGTTTTCCAGAAAATGAGGTCATGCAGGATACAGAATGTGGATTATTGAGTGTTTAGTGGCCAGTTTAGCCCTAGTGTAATCCATATCTTTGCAGAGATTTGCTATGGTCATCACTGGAGCACTAAACCCTCAACTGCTCATTGTAAAGCTGCGGGCAATAAAATCGCTTTGCCGGCCTGATAAGAAAAGCACAATAGCATTCGGCCGCTGTCTCACCCTCATTTTCTTTTTCGCTCCATCTCGCCCGTTCGCTCTCACAAACGCACTCTTTCTCATCACTGTTTTCCCTTCACTGCAAGCCGCTTCCTCTTGCCCCTTTGCAGTTCACACCATTCACTCTCTTGTTTGTTTTTCTCTCATCATCTCCCTCTCTGGTTCCCCCTTTTTTTTCTTTTTTTTTTTCCTCGCTCTCCTTCAATTTTGCTCTCCTGCGCTCTGTTGAGCCCTCTTGGCGAAGCGTTAAGTGTATAATCTGTGATCTCATGTCTAGATGGGCCTCTCGTCTCCTCTCACTCTGCACACAAAGGGCCTGAATGGCCACGACTCACTCAGGGGACACAAATGAGTAATGACTCACACATGCGCACACTCTCACACACGCCAAATAAACACACACGTACACATGGCCGCACCTCTCCAGCACACTCCCGGGGGCTTTGAAGTTGCATATTGATGATGCCAGTTCCAAAGGCTCAATTGAATGTGCAGAAGCAGAAGAGGTGGCTATTGACCGTCCACTCACCTCCCTGACCTGTCATCTCTCTGACAGCCATAATGAGCAACAGGTGCCTCTTTTGCCAGGTTTGGCCTTGATAGTTATCCAATATTCAACAGTCAGTCGTAGTAATCAGCCAGCATAATCGCTTGTTTGATGTGCCATCACAGCACTACATAATGGGCTGCGGTGGGTCTGTGAGAGATTGTTTTCGATTAAATAATAATTACTGAGATGAATTTTCACATTCAGTTAATGCTCAGAATAGCTGTGTTTAAAGGCTTAAATTAAGGTGATAAAATGAGAATTTTAATTAAAAGGATTTGTAAACGAACTAGAAACTAACAAAAAAAATTAATGGTAAATAGGTGCTTATAAATTATGAAGCTCAATCGTTAACAAAAAAATGGCGGGTGCTAAGATAGCTATTGTCTTCGTGTCACGTCAAGACCTTTTCATGTCAAGCTAAGAATAAGCAGAGGCAGTCAGATCACTAATGTCTGAATGGTGCTTTCATTTAAGAGTGGTGAGAAATGTGAGAAATGTGTCGTTGTTATATCTTATCCTTAATTTATGCCGCGATTCGTGTGCAAGTTCTTGCCTACAGAGAGCCCACGGAGAGCGGTTTTCAACCTACACAAACTGCTCCCATGCAGTCATCCAAAATCCCAACTGCACTTTGCTTGACGTGGATGACACTGTGGGCCAGTCGAATGTTGATTGGTTGACAGGTGGGCTTGAAAATGGAAAGGAAGTGACAGCAGGTTTCACAGAGAATGGCAGAAACACAAAGAAAAACCATCAAGGATTTAAAAAACAAAAATACAGTAAGAAAAGTGCAGACAGTGGCTACAGCAGATATTTATCATTGTTTTTAATACTTGGTCTCACTAAAGCTCTTTGTTATGAATGTTATTCATTATTCATTCTTCTTCATAGCTGGTTGACAGACCGATTAGACTAGCCCAGAAAGAGGTTGTACCACATATTTTCTATACTGCCCCCATCTGGCAGTAAATGCTCTCTGCGTGGAGATGAGCAGTCAAAAGCTGCCGATTACTAATTTCCCCATTACAAGGACATTTGAATAGAACAGGGCATTTTATGAATTGCTTTCATTGCATTAGATTACTCATAAATTTCATGTTCATTTACACAAAACCTTAAAAACTTTCATTTTTATTTTTGGCCTTCATCATATTGGACACTGCAGAGAGAGTTAACAGCTAAGGAGAGTAGGAAATTCAGAAAAATGGTCTGGGGCGGACTCAGACCCGTGTGATTCACCGCTGATTTCACATGTCTCCGCCAAAATCTGGCACTAGCAAGATGCCTCGAAATTCCTGGAAGCAGTGACGTCAGTGACTGCGGGAGTGGCATCTAAAAGAAATACAGTTGATTCACAGACACAAATTCTCTCTCTAATGATTTTCTCTGCATAGAAATGAACAAACTTATACAGTGTAATGTTTCATTTTTTACTATTATAAATAGGAAAGTGTGATTTGTTCTCAAAGGGCACCAAAGTTACACATTGGTCAAATGAGCTGCACCTCAGAATGACATTGAGCGACTGCTAGCAGGTAATATAGCTGATTAAGATGCTCAAAAGCTTGTGGAATCCAAAAAATGAGTAGATCATAGCCAAAAACATCCAGATAATTGCCGTTAGGATAACAACATGTTTATTTTTCACAATTTAAGTTGGTTACCCACTGATAACGACATTATTAATGGCTTCATACTGTTAAGTGTCCCTTTAAGGCATGATTATGTTAAACTCATTCAATATGAACAATACTGGGTCCCCAGGGTGTCATTCATTTTATTACTTAAAGCTTTTGAAATTCTGACCTGTCTTAGCTTGAAAATGCCGATGACCCTTGGAGCTGCTCGGGATTATCTGTGAGCAGTGTTGCTGGCGAGAAACGCTCGGAGGGACAGAGGGACTGTTTGTTTTACCGAGCTCTTATGAGAGCTGGTTTTGGCTGGCCAAGGAGCCTGCCCGTATAAGCCCTTTGTGGTGTGACAGTCCTGGCACCCCCCCAACCCCAACCTTCTTGAAACTCCCACCTCCCTGACACAGTACGAATGATGCCAAGCTCCCAGTGCCAGCTCCCGTTGGGGTCTGAATGAGCAGCGCTGCAAGGCCAAACAGTACAGAATTAGAAATGGGAGAACGGGCGTGGTTTCGGGCGGTGGGGGGTGAAACGGCAACATATAAGTGAGCAATTATAGAGCTGGTACATTGCAGGAATAACTGACTTTTATAATCACCTCAGTCACAGAGTGAAAAAGTGAGAACGAGTGGTGTCTGGCAGACAAACACTTCTCAAGCCCATAAATACACCACAATATAAGGAGATTGCTCATCAGTCATGAGCCCTGTGGGAGATATTCTTACATTTCAGACTGCTGCTGAGTATGTTTCAAGGTTAAACATAACATGCTCAGTGATCTGAAGAGTGTACTCTACAGTGTAGGCATATAACAAGTAGGCTTCTGTTCATATGCATTCCAGTGTTTACCTGTCAAATGTGAACTCTAGCTGGTTGCCTTGCTCTCTTTTTCTGTGTATGTGCATGCGTGCATGTGAATGGAACATCCAGCCCTGGACGGCGTGCTCTGGGAGCAATCATTGCCGTAATGGAGCCAACGCAAACGTCTTCTAGCAGTTGCCAGGAAGACCGTGAGGTCAGCGAGTGGGTGGCACTGCCATGCCCGTTTATCGTGATGCATGAGGAAGCAATGTGGCTCCCTCCCTGGTTTGTGTCTTTTACCCACCAGGGTGGGTAGTAAAGGCCTCTTGTGCGTGCTCATTGATTTGTGAGGGCATTGTCGTTATGGGTGGGAACCGACACTGTAGACACGTGGACCTGGGGTGAAAAGAAAGATTGAAGGTTACGAGTCTTTATGCAAAAGAATCATGTTCCCTCATAAAACTAATTAGGAATCTTTTGTGGCTGTGCACGATGGAGGCGGTGATGGTGCTTGAGTGCGCTCGAGTGTGCTCAGGCTGTTTGTGATGAGCCTTATTGCTATTTAGGTGGCGTGTTTATTTATACATCAATTAAAAACCCCATTCCAGCAAATAATGGACTCAGGCATCTATCACTTTTATTGAAGTCGCATGAAATGGAGAACATTAATTTTGACTGCAACATTTTCATAGTGAAGAAGTCTTTTTCAGTCCGACTGTCCTTCCTTTTTACGTTTTGAGGTCCAGGCAGTTTTTGGCAGTGTCATGCAGGTTGTTGTTTTTTTTCCCCCAGATGTTGTTTCTGGTAGAGCAGACATAATAATAATTATTCAGACACTTCTATTTCTCCCAGTGCGCTTTCTGCACTCACACTTTTTTCCCCTCCTTATTGTTTGTCACGAGACTCAATTCGTTGCAGTCGTTTGCATCACCCCTCTCATCTTGGTGTGATCTTCCTCACACGGGTGGGAAGCAGTATGCACAGCGAGATTCTTGTGCTGTACACGTGTAGGTTTGGCCCGGGGATGTGTGCGTTTCTCTGTTCAAGTTGCTGCGTATCCGTGAGCAAGTTTCTGCAGAAAAAAATAATTACGCCGCCTCCCCCCCTTAAGCCTCTATTACGTGTAATACTGAGCGTCTTCAGACGGACAGGCTGTATAGATGTAATACAACACAGTGGTCCCCAGTGAGCTCTGTAATTGGGAACCTCAGAGGAGAGGGGGAAATTCAATGTGGGATGAGTTAATTCTTCCTCTTTTTATTCCATACCTCGTTCAGGGGTCCACTCTAATCTGTGCATTCAGACTGCAGCGGATCAATTCTTATCACTGAAAGGGGGGAGGAGAGACGTAGGGAAGAATAAGAAAGAGGGAGGTAAGAGCAAGTAACATGCTGATTGTACACTTGAAGAACTGAAAGAGGTGTAGGTCTGTAAAAGGAAGGGAAAAGAAGGATGATGGATAAGGCCCAACCTTTAATCTTATAGGTCTGAGAGCCTGAGACTCACAGAAAGTCTATCGATGGGGCAGCACGTGACAAATGGTGGTGTTGCTAATGATTGCCGCACCTTTTTTTTAATGTCAATATTATATATGGCAGCGTCATTTTTCTTTAAAGTGCGATCAAAGCCAGGTTTGCAGGAGCTTCGGTGACAAATGTGTTAGATCAGTGTTCATTGTTTGATGTTTGTTTGTTTGAAATGTATTCATGAGTCACGTTTTCTAAATTTTGACTTTCAACTATTTTTTTCCCCCAATAACAGTCAAAAAACTGAACCTGCGGCTTTTTGCAGTGCTGTAACTACTGGCTGCTAAACTGAAGTGTACTTGCTCAGATTTTGTCAGGTTAGGTAGCAAAACATCTGTGCACTAATAAATGGTGACAGCAGCGTGTCCCTTGTTCCATTCCCCAGCAGCTGGTCTTTTACTACATGTCACTCCTCTGCTCTCTTTCCACACATTTCTCCTGTCTGTATTAAAGTTTGCTGTAGTGGAGTGTTTATTGGTATTCCAGCATAGGGTGAGTTTACATGCGCACAGAGCGGGACTGGAAAGCCAACCTACAGCTGCTGGGTATGACATTTATACAGGTAGGAAAGTATTGTGACATAATCAAAGACTCAAACATAGTGGGATCTTCAGACATTACTTGATTAGCAAAGTTGCTTGTAATTATAAATGCTCTGAAGTTTTCTTGACATGTGAATGAGACCCACTGATACTGATTTATTTATTTTTTCCCAATTCTGATTTGCTTTTTAACTACAACTGACAGCATAAGCAGACAAAAATAAACTTTTCTTCATGGTAAAATGTTATTTTCATTATAAAATCAATCATTAAGTGTAGGATCTTCTCTTGCTTACCTTACCGAAAAAAGGCAGTGGTAACAGATTCATATAACAAGATAAATGTCAGGTACTTGCATTATTTTTCCAGTATTTTCATAAAGTCACCAGAGAATAGGATATCGACCCTTTGCACTTTTTTTCCCTTGTCTCTATAATTTCCCTTGAACTTTTGCTCATACCGAGGCTCTGGATAGCTTTAGCGTTAGCCACTTTTTTCTTGAAAATATCCATGTTCAGTTTGGTCTGTTAGGAGTCTGATTGGGTTTTGGAAAGGTTTGTGTTTTTACTCACACTGAGATACTTCCACCATGCTAACGACATGTTAGCATAAGGCTGTGGGTGTGTGTTTGGTTGTGCTGCTATGCACGCATGAAATAGACTGGCTTGTAATCGGGCACATGTGAGGTTGACCAGTCACAGATGAGGCCCGAGAATGATAGAAATCGGTTGATTCTGGTCCCTGGGTGATCGATTCATTCTGTACGTGTAATATTCAAACCGACCAAACGTTTTGATGATGAAAATGAAAGTTGAACCAACATTGTGGAGACGACAACAACTTCACTTCCCCTTGTGTGTCCTTGGATTATTTGTTAAGCCTTCTACCAACAGAATTGTTTTCTTGTCTTTGATAATCAATTAAATTAAAAATAAACTGAGAAGACTGAGAATAAGAAACAAAAGTTAGTCAAATTTGCAAGTTCAGGCTTTGAACCTTTTTTTTTATTCTAGTAGGTTAATTAACTTATTGCTCAGCCCTCATCATCCCTGCGGTTATGATGCTGATACCAGGGACAGAGAAGTGCTATTTGTAACAGGCTGAGACAGTAAATTTCATATGCAGCAAATGAGGCAAAAACGAGCTGTTCATAAACAGCTTTAAGGTAAATGGACTGGTTCTTCCATAGTGCTTTTCTACTCTACGCGAGCACTCAGAACACTCTATACAACCTGTATGATTCACCCATTCACACGCACATTTCTATCTAAGTGCTTTCGAGATTCACACATACACATACGACGCTGGAGAAAACGTGGATAACCAGACGCATTTAATTCCTTCATTTCAATAATCTGCTCTATACTTCTCACTGTGTAAGTTCTCTTGCTGAGAACATTTGGTTCATCTGCAACAGGAGGTGTATTATTTGTCAGTGAACACAAACGATTGCCTTTTGTTTTAGACAATTGCCGGGAAGACTGTGTCTTTGTGGAAAACAGTGCTGGACTCAATGAAGTGAATCTAAATGTCTCACAAGGTGTATTGATCCAGCCGGGATGCGTTTAGCTGCTGTCGAATACAGCTTTGTCGATTTGTCAGATGAATATTATTATGCATTTGTTCTTTAAAAGTTACAATTTGAAGCTAAGCATGTGAAACTTAATTTTTTTTTTAAAACAGTGATCCAAACACAACACAGTTTGTAAATTGCTATGTGATCATCTCTTAAAGATATCAAGAGTGCGCAGAGTCTAACTTTGCATTCCCCGCTGAGCTTGTAATAGTTTTTGCTTAAGGGTCGTTTAACCACATGCGGAATGAATTATTGAAAATAAACCCTTTATTGAACAGCACCAGCATTATCTGCGTCTTCCCGCTCCTGACTGCAGACAGCACACCACAGCCCTGCTGCCCCCCCCTTCCAGTTTAATCACATTGTGAAACAGACTGACTCTCCTTGATTTATCGATTAGTTTTATTCTCTCATGCCGCGTAAACACCACAATAGTCATAATGTTTATCCTGTTTGCTGTCTTGCTAGCTTCTCATAATCTATTGCATGTTTCTTTTCCATCTGATTTAATAACCTCTGTGGTGTTCTCTTAGCTTGGTGGTTGCTATGGCTACCGTTTCCTGGATAGCGTAGCGTGCTGAGGGTGAACTGTGTGGGTATGGCTGTGTTCATGTGGCGTGTTAGTTAATCTGCTAGCGTGTTGTTGCTGTACTTACCCAAGTAATTATAGTTGCCAGCCATTAAGAGACGGAAAATCATTTGCATTCAGTTTTTAAAGTGCAGTCTCCTCACACTAATGCCATCAGAGAGGAGCGGGACCGACATGTGCGTTAACTTTGTATGTGTTCAATTGGTGTTGTGCATCTGAGGTGGTAGAGAGGGGCATATTTATGCCTGCTGTATTTTGAGAGTAATTGTTGTTCATAGAGAAGAGTTCTGTTTTCCTCACATTACTGAGGAGCAGAAGAGGAAGAGGAGATGGTGTGTGTGTGTGTGTGTGTGTGTGTGTGTGTGTGTGTGTGTGTGTGTGTGTGTGTGTGTGTGTGTGTGTGTGTGTGTGTGTGTGTGTGTGTGTGTGTGTGTGTGTGTGTGCCCACATGAAGGACGTTTATTTGTTGCAGCATATGAGGCCCCGGGCAGAAGAGATGCTTTCCTAACCACAATCAGCATCCATCAGAAGCCAGGCTTACCTCTCCTTCAGACATAAGGTTAAATGCTACACTAAATCATTCACTCTTCTTATTCTCTCTCTCCACCCTCCCCTCCAATTCCTGCTCTACCTCTGTTCCCTTCCTCCCAAACCCTCCCCCTCCTCCCCCTTCCCACTTCTTCTCCTTCAGCTGGTGGGCGGCGAGTTTGACCTGGAGATGAACTTCATCATCCAGGAGGCGGAGAGCATCGGCTGCATGGTGGAGCTGCTTTCCCACTGCGAGGTGACGTGCCAGGCGGAGATCTGGAGCATGTTCACAGCCATACTCCGCAAGAGTGTGCGCAACCTGCAGACCAGCACCGAGGTCGGCCTCATCCAGCAGGTGTTGCTGAAGATGAGCACTGTGGACGACATGATCGCGGGTGAGCAGTGGGTACACATGGATACATGCGCTAATACTTTGTATTTTGATCAGTTTTTGCAAGATTGGACAACCTTTAAAATGAGAATAAAATGGGATATAATGATAACTTTACAGCTTAATTCCCCTGAATTAACTCCACCCAGTAATAGCAAAAACCACGCCTGACTGTTTTTAGATAATTCCCTGAATGTTCTTACCACTTGCTTATTAGCAATTTTAATATGACCTCAAATTTGTGGCTTTGAACCAGGGCCAAACAGCTTGCAGGGGAAGCGTCTGCAGTGTCCGTGTCCAAACATATTAATGTCTTTTTTACTGGGTTTGGCACTGTGAATTCATCCCAGAGTCTAACTGTGAACGCAAAAATTTTGCCTTCTGTGGCGTCTGAGGACACAAACAACTGGATCACCATGCCATTGTGCACCTGCTCTCAGCACACTGAAAATTCTGGTGTTTTTTTATATGAAACACGGACACAGTTGTCAGTAACTACCAAGGATACTCTCTAAATTACTCTTCTTCCAACCTCATGCTGTTTCGGGACAGTGTAGGGGATCCAGCACACATTGCAGATACACAAGTGCAATTAGTCTGGAACGGGACTTCCAGAGAGCTTTCAAAAAACACTGGCAGTGGCACAGAGGTGGACTATGACATTACTTTGAAGAGAAGATCAGCCATATTTAAATAAAGGCTTTTGCTCTTTATGCATGAAGAACTTATTGGTCACACTTTGTTTATGATGATGGTAGTGCTTGAGGAGAGAAACATGCGGATGTATCGCTTAATTATCCTTATTTACTGGTATTTGAAAGAAATGTTAATGTTAACAAAATATTATGATATTATTATTATTATTTAAATAGTTAATAGGCCTTAAATCACAGTTTGGGGTTGAACACAATTGCCTTGGTTAACATTAGCTTTAACTTTTAATAGAATGTGTTTTTTATTCAGTTGCAGTGACACACACACACACACACTAACCTTATAGCTATTAGGCCAGCAGTGTTATCTGTATGCATGCCTTCACAATGACTGCTTGCATGTGAGGCATTCAGGGGACATCTTCAAACTGTGACTACAGAAAGTCGAATGTGTCAAAACTTTGCCAAGATCTGGAAGAAGACCCAAAACGTCACCCTTGGTTAGAATTTTCAGGAACCACTTATTTTGGATTGCACGCTTGGTGTAAAACTTCACTGATATTGAAAAATAGGTAAAATTCAGACTAGAAGAGCAGAGTCTGTGTTAAGGTCAGTGCCTTGATGTCTAAATCTGCATTTATATGTAATGAGTTCCTTCTGTGCCCAAACTCCAGCTCTCCACCGTGTGTCCAAGTTTCATGCACTTTGTCCTGCACTTTTTGCATAACCTTGCTGACAGACAGAGAGGAAAGAAGTCCTCTACCAAGGCCAGTGGCCTATCTCTCTACTTTAACGAAAGTGATGGGGATCCATACCAAAACCTAATGGACTGTTCTTTAACAGATGCCCAACCTCTCAACCTTGTAATCCTGTTGACGAAACAGCAACCAGCTGAATCTGTAAACGTGCCTCCACCTTGATGGAAAAAACTCTGATGTTTTTCCTTACATCAAAACCTGTTCCACGTGTCCATGAGTGTTTGCCCTGCAGTGAAACATCCATAAAACCCTCCGGTGCAGCAAAAGCAAAATAACAACCTCGATGTGTTTCTGTGTGCTCGCTGCCATTTGTTCACAGGGCTTGATTGCAAAACAACACATCCACATTCATCTCTTTACATGAACGTATTGACCTTGGCTTCCCTTTAATGATGCCTCGGAGTGCGCATCTTTTGCCCCACCCCCCCAGTGTCCTCTCTGCCCTAGCTAGCGCCGCAGGATGATGTGTTTTATAACTTCTCTGACTTATTACTGCTCACTACAGCAGAGTATACACCACTTAAATCAATTTAATGCCGATTCTTCCAGAGAGCTGTGATTCTAACATTTTTCCAAACCTATGCAAAATGACCTACATGAATTGAACGCAACAAAAACAGAGCTTAGGGGTTTTGAATCTAGGACATTGTGTATTGCATTTTCCTCTCATACCCAGCACCTCAGTGAGATATCCCTCTCCTTTATTCCCTGTCGCTAGGCTTTGGCTAATGAAATATTGTGGGAAGACTCTATTCATATCTAGCAGGCCTAATGGGAAAGAAGAGCCTTTCTAAGCAGATTGGCTCCCTCTAAGAGAGCTGTGCTGTCTCTCTGCCATATCCACACTGATCTGTTGTGGTTGTGTAAAGTGAAAGTCAATGAAGCAGGAAGGTCATTTGGGCTAAACAAAAGCCTCAATGTGGTATTTAATTATATGCTTGAATATTGAGAGGGAATTGTATTTAAAGCCTTGTTTTTGTCATTTAATGACATGTAGCCATTAAACAAAAGCTCTTTCGCAGCCTTAGAGATGGAGGTGACAAATTGTCACTACTGTCTGTAAAATGTGAACAAATTAAAGGAATAGTTTACAATTTTGGTAAATATGAATATTTGTTTTTTGCTAAAAGGAGATTAATACTACTCTGCATGCTGTTTTTTTGTACTATTAGCTGTTAAATTACATGTGTGGTCAGAAGTTTACAGAAACTCATCATTGTGCAGTATCTTTAATTACTTTAAAAAAGGGAAGTGGGTGCACAAGTTTGAATTTGGTTTGGATTTTATCTAATCTACACAGGATGAAAATTTAAAAATGTAGAGCCTCTGATATTTGCCTATACTCAAATCTTTTAAGTAGTGCTGTAGCTTCTTCAGTGCCTTTTAACCCTGTAAAGCCGGATACAAATTAAAGCTCATATCTGCAAATTAATATTGACTTAGTTTATTTATTTATTTTTTATTCTCACAATTATTTCACCATTCAGGCTTAAAGGGTTAACCTGACAGGTCCAAGGCCTGTTAACTTCTTGTGAGTGATTATAATTGATTTTGCCAGGTTAAAAATTGGTATTGGACCAATGCTCAGAACAATAGGAAAGAACTAGGAAAGAAGATTTAGAAGGAGAATTGTGTAGATTTACATAAGTAAACAATTGTACGTAATTACGTCAGATGTGTCACCCTTAGATGAGAGGATATTTAGTTAGGTTAGGATGTTCAGACAACCCAACAAGCCTGCCATGAACTGGAAACTGTTGGAACACTGGCTTCACTGGCCATAGTGGAGTGAGTTTTTGCCATGGACTGAGGAGATCCAGAACAAACAAGAAGCTCCTGCTCCAAATTCGACACCTTCGAGCTAGACTGGAATTTGCAGCTGTCCACATGAATGAGCCAAATGCTTTTTGCAGAAACTTTTTATGGTCAAAGGAGACAAAGATTGAGCTAACTGGCCACAATGACATGAGGTTTGTTTGCAGGAGTAAAGGCGACGCTTTCAAACATAGAAACATTGGGTCTGTACCAAGAAGCCAACCAGTTTAGATGAACCCCACCAGTCCATCCAAAATTATATCAGAGGCTTTTTGATGGCTACCAAAACTGTCTGATTGATGTGCACCCTGCTAAGTGATGTTTACCCAAGTGGGAGTAGAGGGGATGTATGTGTATATTCGAGCCCGTATGTACAATTGTGACCCTGTGTGGATTAGAGAAAATCAAAACTCCGTTCGTATTCTCAAAGTCATTAAAGATGTAAGCTGTACAGTCATTGCACTCTGGAAAAGAACAGTTCAAAGAAATCATTAAAAGCCCCAAATCACCACAACATTCATGCCTATGATGAGTACATGTAAACGTTTGACCACAGCCATATTTGTGAATCATAATTAACGCTGTCGCAGCTGACAATATATTTAGCCCTTTCTCAGTTGTTTGGCCTTCTATTCCCTGATGTATTAAGATCATTATGTACTAATGGAGCTTTATCTTCCGTTGTCATGTGTACTCTGACCGGATTTAGCAGTGCTGTGAAAAGCAACACTCGTTGAGGTTTGAGGTTGTGTGTGTTTTGTTTACATGGCAGTAGGTCTGAGTACCTGGATGAAGCGCCGCTGATTTTTACTTCTCTGAATAATAAATTGCTCAACTGACAGTATAAAAACCTGTCAGTGTCTTATGCCCTCACCATATTCTATCAAAAATGTCAGTAGAGAGCCTTCCAAACGCTGACTCACACACAAACTCATAGGAGCATGCACATTCAGGATGTCGCTGCCGTCTTACACTTACTTTCTGCCTTTGTGTGTGTGTGTTTTCTTTGTTGTCAGACCTTCTGGTGGACATGCTGGGAGTCATGGCCAGCTACAGCATCACAGTCAAGGAGTTGAAGCTGCTCTTTAGTATGCTGAGGGGCGAAAACGGCATCTGGGTAAGTTTTGGTGGTGATTTAAGAAGCGATTAGAATTTTAGATTGTGGGTACGTCTCCGCAGGATCTGTCATTTCCACGACTTCTATGTAAGCAGGTGAGCAGTGTTGTGATCTAGGCTCCTTCATGCAAATCAAGGGCATCCAGCGCAACTCAAAGCCTCTATAAACTCAAAACTAGCTGTTGTCAGTCGACAACGACAGCAACTGCAGTGCTTAAATTATTGCAGAAACACATTTTGTTACACTAAAGATACTTTGGGCTGCTCTCTTATTTCCCAAGGGGGCCGCGTGTTTGATTTGGCACAGATTTCATGCTGGATACCCTTCCTAACACAAGCCTCCCATTTATCCTGGCTTGGGACCAGCACTAGGAGTTAACTGGCTTGTGACCCCCACCCCCCACCCCCATGAGACTGAAATTGTGTCTCTTCCTGGTCATGAAGCAGGGCTATTTCATGTGTTAACCTCTGCACCAGTCCTGGAGAGCTTATTTGGAAACGAGCTGCCACTTTGGTCTCGATTTGAAAATCTGGAAGCAGACAGCTCACACGAGTTCATCCAGTAGGGTGCAGATTATGGTTTGCATGGTTGTAGCTTTAGAGAATAAAATAAGTCATCCAATCTAGCGAGTTCTCCAGCAGGCGTCCAATGCCGGGAAGCGGTGTGACACGCACCATTAGCTACGGGCTAAGACTCATGCACTTACTGGTTCTTTACAGTTTAACAAATATCAACACTACAAAAAAACTGTGATATATGTCATAAGTATCTCCCGTGTTTCATATTGTGAGCATTTCTGATGTGGTGTACCTCAGGGGACAATTCAACGACAGAAGGAGCTTCAGTCGGAAACCCTTTGTTTGCTCAGATGGCAGCAGACCAACAAATATATCAGAACATTATTGAAGATTCATGTCTGGTTTGAGAGGAGCTGGTATTCACGAAGCAATATTAATTTTCCCTGATGATTATTGGGATGTTATAACCTTGGATATGTTTGATCTTTTTAGGTTTTTGTTTTTTTTTTTGTTTTTACAGATGTCACATTTGCTGCTAAATTAGACATTTCACTGTTTTTGATTTACTGGTATTCACTTGCTGTGGAAGCTTAAAAAATGCACAGTATATTAACCATACAGCATGCGTTTGTCTGCGTGTCATTAGTCTGGATGTCACTTAGTGAGATGTCTGTGCTAATAGACTAGAATAAAGCAGGATGGGTGTGTATACCTTTGTGTGACTCCATGTTAGGATTCATTTTTGTATGTTTGTTAAGACAAGGGCACTTCAGCTTGTGTTCTTGTTTTTTTCTTTTTGTTTTTGCTTGTAATTGATTTTATTAGTGTAACTGAAGAGAAGCATGTTGAAAAAAAGTGACAGTGAAAGCTTAATCAGGTGTGAAGGTGAATGAGCCAGTAGAGTCCAGTAGAGTCACATTCAGTACACATATAATCATCTGAACTGCTCTATGAAGCTGAATGCTTTCTTCTGGGATTTCCATTTCTTCTTCTTTACTTCTCCTTACCTCAAACTTTTTTTACTCTTGCACAGTGAGCCAAATAAACGTCTGTTATCACAAACTGCCAATTTGGCATTGTATTCTCAGTGAATTGCTTTGCAGGCAATTGGAAGAGAGTTTGATTAATACATTTCCTCCTTTATTGAAACGGCAACATGAACCACTCTTGCACTTTGGTTGCTTCAGGCTTTTATACTGAAACGCATATGCTGTTTATTGTCGAATTTCTGCTTAAATTGGCTTCTGCTATTGCTGATTCATGCTTACTTTTAGAGCTACAAACGCCAGTACCTGAAAATGGGATTAATTCAGGAGCTTAGATTTGGGAGTGCTTAGTGCAATCTCAGCTTACATTGCTTCTTGTTGTAAGCTTAACAGCTCCCTGTAGTTTGCTCATTGGCCCACCTTCTAGTCGGACGGTTTAGCTGACTCAGAGCGGATGTTTTAAAACTGTACTGTGGAGATTAACGAGGGCTTTATGAGTCTAAACCGTCTCCTATGACATCCTTACTGACTGTAGTTTTAGCAAGGTTTGCAGAGTGTGCGATGATTCGGTGTCCGTTAACTCATCCTGTGAATCCTTGCCACTTCTTCGGCAATCCCCCCTCTGGTCACTGATCAGCAGCCCACTGCTCTCTGCTGTCCAATATCTATCACTAACTCATCCACCTACCGCTGTTTTCCCATCTTTTCCGATTCCTCCTCCCCTCAGCAGCCCTCTCCAGAGACAGATCGATTAAGGGTTGCCATGGTATTGATGAGGTGTTGTCGGGGGTAGGACGGAGGTGATTGAGGAGTTATTGATCCAGCTGGGTTGTGGTAGAGATGTGATGTCACACCATGTTTTTCCTTTTTTTGTTAAACAGTCTCACTCTCCGCTGTGCCCCTGATAGGGAGCATCTGTCACTTAATAATGGCAGTCACTTTGGCCTTTCCTCCTCTCCTCCAGCCAAGACATGCTATCAAGCTGTTGTCAGTGTTGAACCAGATGCCACAGAGACACGGCCCGGACACCTTTTTCAACTTTCCAGGCCGGAGTGCAGCGGTGAGACTGACCAGCACGCACTAACCACTTATACACTCAAGCCTTAATATAAGAAATCTATCAGAATAATTCTTTTCTATCCAGATCAATCCATGCTTGTTTACACTCAGTCAGCTCATATTAAATGGCATTTTCTTGTGCATATGAGTGTAGTGATAGCTGATTGTTCTGCTCCAGGCTATAGCTTTACCACCAATTGCCAAATGGCCATATCAGAACGGATTCACTATCAACACTTGGTTCAGGCAGGATCCACTCAACAACATCAATGTGGATAAAGACAAGCCGTACCTCTACTGGTAAGTTCATTCATCTGGACTGTTGAATAAGTTAAAGAAACATCTTCAAACGTGTATGTTTTCATGAATTTCAATGAAAACTCAGCTCTAGCACTGTTAAAGAGTTTCTGTTAGCTGTGAATCTTGCACTTATTTGCCTGACTTGTTGACCTAATGATGTCACTCTGATATTATTGTGTTAGAGAGGCGTTAAATCGAGGAAAAGGAATCAAAACGTCGCCAGGTTGGGTTTTTTTTTTATCAGCCCTCCGGGATCACAAAAGCACAGGGTTTCTTTGTAGACTCTCGGTATGCTTTAAAAAAAAACTCTAGATAGGTTTGAGAAAAAGAAAATGACAAAAGAGGCTCAGACATGAGCAAATTTCTATACTGGCAGCACTCGCTAGTGTTCTCAGTTTAAAGAAATTTTACTTTTTGTGTAAGAAGTGGCTTTAGTTCGTACGGACGTCCTTGTGCTTTCACTATTGATCCAAGCAGAGGAGCCGACATAGCTGCACAAAGCAAGTTCAGGCCTGTTCCTTCTGGATGTCAAAAAGCATTATAGTTACAGTTGGAAGAAAACTAACCTGAGGTGAACACGGATGACACAGTTTGAAGGAAAGTGTGCTGCACTTAATCACAGCATGCAAAAGCACTTAATAAACTGCAGACTGCAATTTGCTGCAATTGGTGTGAACACCATACAGGATAGGTTCACAAATGTGCATGTAAGAAAGGTTTCACTCGGTGCTTTTGGAAAGGTTGAGCGGACAGATTTCCGTCAGGATGCACGCACGTGACGGGTTTTAACATCACGTCAGAAACTGAATGAATCAAAAGAATTCTGGGTTAAAGGGAGGGGAGGTCAGATTGCTTGTGTGAGACAGAGGATGAACTGAAGTTGTTGTTGTGTTTAGGCAACAAAAGCTACTTTTGGCTTATTCAGAAGGGTTCACAACAGCAAGCACAGTTTCCCTTGTGGGATCAATAAAGTGTCTATCTATCTATTTCTAAGAACTCCCACCGTGGGAACTTGTCGTGGAGTCTTGGGGCATGCATAAGTCAAAGTGCAGCTGTTACAAGATAAAAAAAAATCTGAAAATCAGACAAAATCATTTTTTTTTTCATGTTTTCAATCATCATAACAAGTTGCATTTGTAGGTTTTTAATAATTTTTTTAATACAAGTAAATACTCAGACGGTTTAGACAAGCAACAAACTGTTAGCGGTCGCTGTTGAGTATCGCAAACAAATTGTGATAGTTTGTTTTGATTTGCAACAGGCGTTAAGACATTGTTTTAATCATGTTTCTGTTTAGACGCGTAATCCATATCATATTTGTGAAAAGTGAATTAGAAATGAGGATTTTTGGTCTTAAATCAGATGTAGAAAAATGTTGAAGTTGTTTGAGTCCATTCATATATTGTTTTTCAGCAATTTCAGTACTGCAGGACTCGCAGGAAACAGATCAGCTCTCCTAACACCTCACTTCCATCTTTTGTCATCTTAGAAGTGTTAAAGTGTTGTGTTGTCAGCTGGCCGCAGACACAGCGATGATCACATAGCTAACATAGCTCCCGAATCCTAAACAATCAGATCTATTCAAATCTTTTCCAGCGTTATTTTTGTTCAGTTTTTGAGTGTCTTCAGTGAAACATTTAATATAATGAGTTAACTAGTCAGACTGAATGACATGGTTAGGAAGTTAATAGATAAACAGATAAAGAATTAGAACATAACTTTAAATGTCACCTCACTCCATTATAAATGATCTGTTGGGTGGATGCCTCCTCCTCGCTGTGCTGCGCTGGCCCTCGCTGGCCTCACCGTTAGTGTTGCAAGTGCAAGCCGTTAGCTACTATGAAGCTTCATTAGCTTTGACCTTTTATTTAATTGAACTCCTTCACTCCACTGCTTGGCTTCTTCCCTCCACCTCTTCGCTCTTTGACACTAACTAGCGCCGTCCTGCCTTCACCTCTCCTCCCTCTGATTCATTACTGAGGGAAAAGGTTGTGAAGTCGTCTACAGGAAGCGCGACGTGCATCCATATATCCTCCAGATACTATCTCGGAGATGAGTGCTAATCAGGAAAAGTGCTCGGATGTAATCTTGTTTCCCTAGTAACGGTTTGGTTTGTCAGGTTGTCATGGTAAGCAGGGTGCGAGAGAGGGAGGGCGGCCTCCTCTTCTCTGGCCCAGGTCTTATCATCCTCCCCCAGATGCAGCTGCTACTCCAGCTGCCTGTCTGATACTGGCCTCAGCAGCTGCATGAAGGCCATGATAACGCAGTACATGTCCTACTAATGTGTACCAGGGATTCACTTGAGAGGGATTTATATCTCCTTCCTGGCTCTGCTGTATGCTCGATCCTTCTGGGTCTATTTTAAAAAGAAAATATGTCTGCTTGTTTCAGGAAGAAGCTTAGCTGTGAGACTAGGTTTTATGTGGAGGTTACAAGCGCGGGAAGAGAAAAATTATGTGGGTAAAATGGAGGGAAGAGGATTACTGGTGTTTCTCACAAACCTACAATCTGGGACCCTTGGCATCGCTGAAAGGAAAGCACCTTAAAATCCTGCTTTTTGTGACCCTAAAGGATGCGATATGTGGGTGTGAAAGGTGGCTTGTGCATGTATTTCAGTAGTCAGGATTTCTTGAGGTAGAGTTGTATTTGTGAAATAAAATCCAGCTCTTTTAGTCTAAGCAGCTTCATGGTTCACATGCCATTTAGAGGGACAGCTCATTCATGAAGTTAGCCTAACCTAATTTGTTTTCATTTACAGCTAGCTGAAAACTTATCCCAGCCATTTTCAGACTCGTATCTCGACTCTACACCAAAGTGAAATGAGTGTTGCTCTTTCTCATTCTTCTTCAGTTTTCGCACCAGTAAAGGAATAGGTTACTCCGCGCACTTTGTGGGAAACTGCCTCATTGTGACATCGTTGAAGTCGAAAGGAAAAGGCTTTCAGCACTGCGTGAAATATGATTTCCAGCCCCGCAAGGTAAGAAAAAGAAACACCCATTTTCTGGAGCTCCTGTGCCACTTGTGAAATGACACAGCATCAGGAGAGTGCTGCTGCTCTCCCCCGCTTCCGTCTCTCTGCACACACGCCGAATGTTGATGAGTCCAGATAAGGTCTGTCAATTAAGACCTGCACGCTGCCCCTGTACCGCGCTGTCAGCATTTTGCCACTGTCCCGCACACGCGCTCGCACACATCCTCGCACGCGCACATAAACAAACACACATTACTTGATGAGATGGCCTTCCAGAGGATTTGCTGACCCAGTAGAATCCCTGCACCGCCTAACGAAGTTCCCAGTGGTTCCATTTGATAAATTTCGAAGCCACCGTGTCTCACAGTGTTTTGCCTTGTCGTGTACATGCGTTAATGCGTGTGTGCATGCGTGTACGAGAGACTGAACGCTGGCAGCGCACACATTGTGCTCCCTACTCCCCATGTATACATGCACCTGCAAAATTATAGCTTCCCCACCCTCCCCTCTGCACTCCTGTTCCCCATTGCAGTCTCTCTCCAGGGAACCTGTGTGTATTATCACCAGGGAAGATGCTTTCTAATGAAGGCACACAAGCATATTGCTGTAGCCATACACTATAAAGGTGGGCAAAGTGAAAAAAGAGAGAGAACAGAAAGCGTTCTGGTGTGTAAATGAGTTCAACACTGTAGTAATTCATGTTAGCTGACCTTCTTATAGTGAGCTAAAGTAGAGGGCAGTTAGAGTGAGTATTCTCTGTATTACAAAGATATGAATTTTCACTAAGCTAGGAAATAAAATAAAGTCTTGATGAAAACATGCAGTAGTGGATACAGCAGGAGGCTTTTGTCAATATCTTTCAATAGTTTGTGTTTATTAAATAACAAGTGTAAAGGTGTAAGTAACACATTTTGTTCACCACAGGCTTCAACAGGTTTGCTTTTACAGTAGCTTAGTAGTCTGTATGATGCATTCAGCCACCAACAGAGCCAATGTCCAAATCAACAACATCAGTGTACCAGATATTTTGGAGCAATCAAGGCTGACAGTGTTTTTCCTTCTATTACTTGCAACCCCAAGAGATCCCTTCACCCCCTCCGAGAAGCAAAAGGAAAAAAAAATAAGAATAAAAAAAGCAAATTATCTGCTTTTATTTGCCTAACTTGTGAGCCATTTTTTGTGTTTTTTGTCGTTGTTGGTTTCACTCATGGTTTTCCTCTCTGCTGTCACAGCTCAACACCTCAACAAACACATGACAACAGGCTATAACTCGCTCTGCATTTTGAAAGTAGATGAGGTATAAAAATAGGAAATCCAAAAAAGTGCAATTGCAGCACGGGAGTCACGGGAGCTCGGGTGTCATCACTGTGGACCGCCCGACCCCCGTAGCAGTAAACATTATACGCCAAGGCCGGTGCCTTGTTCCTCAGTTCTCAGTATGAATGCGTCACCTTTTCACTAAGTTTCAATTTAGTTTAAATTCAGCCCTGAGGGTTTGGATGTAATGCGTCTGATGGACAAACAACTGTCAGTAATAGCCAAGGTGAGAGCAGAGGCAGAGGAATAAAATCAATTAAAATATCGTTCTGGTTGTATATAAAAACGAAAAAACCGAAACGAGAAAGGTCTCAGTCGTCACGAAACAGTTCTGAAGAACTCCCACAAATATAAAAGCCTCGGGTAAAACAAAGAACATTTAGTTCTTGTTTTGATAATTTGGTGCAGCGATGCTTTTCTTGTCTTGATTAATCATCTTGTGTGTGCGCGCCCGCGTGTGTGTGTTTTATTTTAATGTGTTTTTTCAATTTTTCAGTGGTATATGATCAGCATCGTCCACATCTACAACCGCTGGAGGAACTCTGAGATCCGTTGCTATGTGAACGGTCAGCTGGTCTCCTATGGTGACATGGCCTGGCATGTCAACACCAACGATGTAAGGGCGCTGATGTTGTTTGCCGTGGATTTACGTGGTAGCGTGCACAGTTGATTATGAACGTGGAGTTTATTATTCAGCTGCTTCTATTTGACGATTGCTTAAAAAAATAGATTTACCTTCAAAATAAGGATTTCCGCAGCACTGTCAGAAATCCAGTACAGGTCTGGCTCTACTTCACACCTCTCTCCTGTTGTGATATTGGCAGACATTTGAGGTTTGCCCTCTGCATTTGTCAGCAGGAACAAAGTTGTCCTTGGGCCTCTTTCCAACACAGCTCACCCAAACTCCAACTTCCAACTTTTCCATTTAGCAGGTGACAGGTAGCTGCGCGGCCTTTGTTCCCCTTCCATCCTGGCCAGCTTCATTGCTGCCAGTATTGAAGGTTGGCGTCGTTGTAAGAAACTGAGGGAGAGGGTTTTGGTGTTCACGCAGCTCATTCAGAGACTTGAAAGCAAGGGTCTCGGAAAACGTCGACGCTATCGGGGTTTGTTTGGTCCCGAGGGCCGAAGATAAAACGTTTGTCCTCATTTTGAAAAAAGGCAGAGGAGTAAAGATTTCATTGTGATAAGGCCTATGAGAGCGAACGGGACAAATGTAATAGCAGGTGAGAGTAGAGTTGGGACCGAGCGATTAGGAACCAGCAGCTATCAAAGGTTTATCTGTTTTCCACCATCCACTGTTTATTGCTTCAGAGATCTTATGACTCAAAATGAACCATATCTGTCTTTGAGATCACTGTAAAGATCAGAAAACTTCAAAACATATTATTTTTCTCCAAACTGTTGATGACGCTGATTACATTTCTGTTTGATTATGTCTGAAAGGTAACATTATCTCGTGCTCTGTCTTTCCTTCAGAGTTACGACAAGTGTTTCCTGGGTTCATCAGAGACAGCAGATGCTAACAGGGTGTTCTGCGGTCAGCTGGGGGCCATTTACGTTTTCAGTGAAGCTCTCAACCCAGCTCAGATTTTTGCTATTCACCAGCTCGGCCCAGGATACAAGGTGAGATAGCGCCCGCATCCGTGCTTATCACCACTATAGCACATGTTCTCCAAATGCTTTGCAGTGCTTCAGTGTCACAGCTAGAAAATCCCGGCCACCTGACTATTATTTAATGTTTCTATATATGTCTGTTTTCATTCATATTGTTGTTTATAACCTGAGGATTTTACCTGTATCATCAAAGTCTGCACTGTGCACTGGTACCTGCTGCTGTGTGCTGATTTAAACGCCAACAATAACGGTGTTTGATCATATGTAATATCATAAATCAAGGCGATCTTGAAATATTGGGGCCTTGCCACAGACCACAAATCTTAATAATTGCACTATTTTAAAGTTAAAGGCAGGGTTGAACTAAAAAAACTAAGAAGAAGAAACTGAGGCTACAAAACCAACACTGGATAGAAGCTTGGAAAAACATCTGTTTTTTATGAGTCTCCTTGTCTATTGTGATTGTATGGTAGGGTCAGAATGTGTAAACGGCATGAAAGCATGGGTGCATCCTGCCTTGTGCCAAGAGTTCAGGCTGGTGGAGGGGTAATGGTGTGGAGCATATTTTCTTGGCACACTTGGTACCAAGCGAGCATGGTTTAAACAAAGCCCCACAGAGTATTGTGGCTGACCACGTCCATCCCTGTATGACCACAGCGTACCCATCTACTGATCGCTGCTTCCAGCAGGATAATATACCAAATCATTTTAAACTGGTTTCTTGAACATGACAGTGCACTCAAATGGCCTCCACAGTCACCAGATCTCAACCCAGTCGGGCACCTTTGGGATGTGGTGGAACGAGAGATTCAGCTCGTGGAGCTATCATGTCAATATGGACCAAAATCTCTGAGCAGTGTTTTCAGGACCTTGTTGAAGACATTATGAAGTACTTCATCCCAGTACTAGAATATGAAGTGTGTTTAATGGGCCGATTAGAAGTAGTATTTTAAATAAGAACATTTTTTTAGGCACTTCAAACATTTATCTGCTCTAATGTGTGAAGCTGTAACTTCAAAGCAGGTAAAAAACGTGTGTACACATTTTTAGCAATAATACCAAGTTTAATCCAGTATAGAAAAGGCACATCTTAAAAAATTAAATGTAAAAATATACATCACAAGTTATTGTTCAAAGCCAGGCTTTCTGATAGAGGTCATCAGTAATGTAATCTAAAAGGTGCAGGAGTTTTTCCATTTGATGAATCGTGCTTCTGTCAGTTTTAGTGTCATCAGTATCAGTTTGTGAAGACTCCCATTTTAACTTCTCAGCAGCAGATGATGTTGTACAGCTTGAGTTCATCTGCCTTCCTTCTCCGTGAGCTTTTTGACTGCCTAGATTTACTCATACTCCTAGTTTTTTGTTTTGTTTTGTTTTGTTTTTTTAAATTTGCGCTCATTTCCTTGAGGATAAAAAGGCCCAAAAAGCAAATACAGAACTATCCATACATGTCACATTTTAACTTAAGTGTTTTTTTTGTTTTTTTAGGACTTTGTGTTCCTGTGGTTATTAAAGTTATTCAAATCAGGCTTCACAATGTTGGGTGTTGAGCTCTGATTGCTCTAGAAATCACCGTTTCTGCCTTTTGGTCTGGCTATCAGTGGCAGCTGAGATGACTTGCCAGCTGTCTGCTTCTTGTTTTGGCACACTTGCACGCCTCAGGCCACTTACGACTTGTTTATGAAGGTGTCCAAAGATGTCAGAATTTTAAAAGCCGCGAGTCGTCACGGGGATAAGGCAGCTGATGTGAAAAACAACTGCTGCTGGGATTTCAGCTGCTTATTAGAAAGAACATATCCTTAATCAGATTTTGTTCTTTTAAATCATTTTTTTCTTTGGCATGTTTGCATGTATTAGATGGCAGCTGTGTGGATACATGAGCGATCTGGGGGAAGGAGAACAGGTGAATGGGATGCAGTAAAGATCTGGCCGGCCTGAAAGCGAAACCACAGGCGCACCGGTGAAGGGTTTGAACTTGTCAGTGTGACGCTGACGGGGAAAGATGCAGTATATAGAATGCAGGAGTTAGAGCTGTCTCTCATATACGAGCGCTGAATCATACACGTGGCCTTTGCACCTTTCCTTTTTTCTTTTAATCATCGAGGCATTTGATAGACTAGACTTCTCTTGAGCTCCTCCTAATGATCGCATGCATGGGGTTTGCTGTTTCTCTGCCATGAATACTGATTCCTCTCTCTGTCACAGCCTACAGTTTCCTGAGGCTGATCAGTCAGATGATTGCCTCTCTGCATGGCTTAGAATGGGCTTCTCAGATGCCCAGAAGAGACCATTAAATGGCTCAGTTGTTTTAAAGCCACAGGCCTCGGCGCTGGCATTGTAATGACAAGTGCGTGGGCTTTTCGCTCGGCCAAAGGAGGAACGCCAGTGGGACTCAGTTTGTGTCACACAGCTTCCTGTCTTAGCTCGAATGTAGGTCGGTCCTCGTTCCCGTGGCTTCACGCAGATGTGGACGTATGTGTGTGTGTTATAAGTTGCTTCTTGGGTTTTGCCTAATCTGTGTTTAGTCGAACTGTATCCACATATATACACACAGTATGTGTGCATGCAGCCGTATTTGGCTCCTTAGTCCCAGCCACTGTCAGTGTTACTGTTCAGTAATGAGGAGCAGGAAGCAGACAGACACTCTGCTTTAGCACAGTGAGGGTGCGCGTGGTGTTCTGGTTCAACGAGGCTTATGATGGCTGACACGCTGTTTGTGCTAAATGTCTGCATGCGCAGTTCAGCACTTCCATGCTCTCCTAATGACGGAAGAAGACGGGACATAACGTCTTGTTTTTCTGTGCGGGCCACGGTTGAAAGGAAGCTCTGGTGTCATTTTATCTTCCTCTGCGTGTGTATGTGTGTGTTCTGTATATGTCCTGCCACTCATGCGTTGAATATGTCACTGGTTACGCTGTTTATCAGAGGTCCAGATGTCCTCGTTGCAGAGCTCTGCCAGCAATCTGGCCACAACTTAATTAATGAACCATGCGAGTATGTATCTGGACACCTGCATTGTGCGCCTGCGTGTGTTGTTGTGTGTACGTCTCATATGTTTCATTATAGTGACATTCGCAGTCTTTTTTTGTGGTGAGAGTTGTTAATGTTGAACCTTTAAATAATTCTATACCCTAATAATGGATTTCTGTGCAGATTAACATGTGTGACTAACGCTGGCTCCATCTTGGTAGATTTCTGATATTTTTGCTCTAATTCCATTTTAGAAAGTGTTTAGAGTTGACATTTAGTTTTGAATATTTTCAGATAGCCAGTCCTAGATTTATTTATTTATTTTTTTATAAATAGCTTCCATAATAAGTCAGGCAGCATTTCTGTCAGATGCTGGAATTCTCATCCTGAAGAGTTGGCCGTCATTCAGTAAACTGTCTGGAGTTGCAGGCAGGCGAAGGATGAGCTGAATGGTTTAAGCGCGCGTGCACGGGCTCGTGCGCCGTTATCACTGCAGGCCATGTCGTATCTGCATCTGTCAGGTGCGAAAAAGGCAAGAGTTGTCGCTTTCATTCCTCTCGGTGTGAGGGGACACATGTTTTTAAGTGCAGCCGTGTAAGGCTTTACATATGTAAAAACCCGCGCTTTAATGCATGTTCCTCCTTCCACCTGACGGATATCCCCTTATGTCTTCGTACTTTGAAGAGTCAGCAGAGATCTTTCACGCTTTCAGCAGCACGCCTTCCCCCTTTTTACTATGGCAACCTGAATGCAAGCTCACATTTAAAGGAGCTGCGTCTATACATACACACACACCTTGTAAGTACAGCACAATAAACGGGCTGACGCTGCAAAAAATCTGCATCCTAATAAGTGCATTAATTTCACATTCAGGCTATACAGTACTTTGAAGGGCCCACTCCAAAATAAACTGAAGAGGCTTTTTATTAGTGATTGTGAAGGATTATTGCAGAATTTGAGGCAATTTTTAACAGATAAGCTCATTAACACACGCTGCTTCACAGAGGAGCTGTGTAACACGGGGTCATCGGCTCCCGTATCTGACTAAAGTAATATCTTCTTAATTCAGAAAGTAGAAGCATTCTGTAATTACCATTAATTACTCTTGCAAACAATGCTGTGCTGTGAAGACTGTGTGAAAAGTGGCTTTAGATGCAGATTAGTGGCCTCTCCCGGCTCCTCTTTGCGTGTCCATGCAAGGAAGCGTTTTGTGTTTCTCGGAACTGAATCAGAGAAGGTTTAGTGTAAATTTGTATTCAGCCCTTGGACGGAAATAAGGATGTTACATTTAGTGGTGCATGGTTAAAACTGCTCAGGGCAATTTTTTTCTTTTTTTACGGTAGACCTCAGATGAAAGGTTTAGAAGAAGACGGGCCTGCAGGTCTGTCAGCGGCCCGCGGCTTTCCTGTGCAGTCAGGCTGAGTGAGGTACCTGGGGACCCAGACGCTTGAAGGGGGAGAGCAGCCCCCGCCTAGAGCTGCTGCAGAGGGTGGCAGAGCAGTCCGCTGGCCTTTCATCTGCTGGGCTTTATACTTTGTGTGTAGCAGCACTGCTGCAGGACACATGAACCCAGAGACCTGTGCAGATAGACGGATATAGATACAGATGAAGTGCAACCTACAGTTCCTACAATTTGTGCGTGGACTAAAGAAATGTGTCTATCTTTAGACAGCGTGTCCTGGTTTCAACATACTGCTGTGTTACATTCGTCCATAATGTCAGTGGAGGAACAGAAAAGTGAGAAAATGATCCAAAGTAAAGCTATTTTAGATTTCAGGCTGTGTGGGTTTTTTGTTGTTTTTTTTGTGGGATAAATGTAAATAATGTTTCCCTTCTCTCTTGTGTGTTTGGTGTTGGTGGACTACAAAGAGAGAGATAAATTTGGATCTCCGAGCACTCCTCTCCCACACATCCGCTCCCCCATCCATCTCTTATTCTGGGCTAATTGAATTAGTGCCCGGGTTAGCGCTGTGTTCATTAAGCTAATGCTGTGTTGTTTACACACGGCTCATGCTGCAATTAAGCAGACTCCATTTTGGGTGTTGAACTTGTGCACACAGAGGCGCGCTTCTGTCGTCTCGGGGAAAGTCATTTGTCTGTCTGATTCAACGGTTTCCTCACACAACCCTTGACATCTTCTTCTTCCTCCACCTACACCGCCACTGCAGAGCACTTTCAAGTTCAAGTCCGAGAGCGACATCCACTTGGCTGAGCACCACAAGCAGGTGTTGTATGATGGAAAGCTGGCCAGCTCCATCTCTTTCACCTACAACGCCAAGGCAACGGATGCCCAGCTCTGCCTGGAGTCGTCGCCCAGGGAAAACCCTTCCATCTTCGTCCACTCACCGCACGCACTCATGCTACAGGTTAGTTTGGCTTGTTTCTTCTGAGAGAGCTCGCTCTAAATCACAGCCCACAGCTCTTGATGTGTTCAGTAATGCATATATGAATGACTGAAGTGGAATGAAGTGATTGCTCAGTGTGATTATCGTGCTAGTTTTTCATAGGCTGACTCACACTCGCCTCAATTGCATTTGTGAAAAATAAGTGGTATTTACCTTGCTTGGAGTACTGTAGATATAAGGGATTTCCTCAGTATAAGATATTAGAGCTGATATGATATTTAAGAAAATATATAAAACAGATTTTATTTTGACAGGACTCTTAGATCTTAGTTTAACCCTCTTTGAAGGATACTGCTTGTAGTTATGTTTAAGCAAATATCTTTCAAGGTTGATGGAGGTCTGCTCAACCAGTGGTGCTTTTCTTTTCTTTTCTTTTCTTTAAAAAAAATCTCCTGATTTCTGAGAATTCCCTCAGTTGCACAGTGTGTGAAAAATGCACCGACCATTCAGGCAGCAAATTCTCAATTTTATAATTATGAGGGCACAAAGGGAGTCCTGTTTTTTTTATCCAGTTAATTTAGTTAAGGGAGGTCTTGCAGTCGCCTTTTTCATGACTTTAGTTCAGTGGGTTAAAACAGCTTAAAGTGGTACACAGGTACCATTTATAGCCCTAAGGAAATGCTCCGTTTTGAGATAATTAAAATTATTTTGAAGTAAATTGTTTCAATTTGTCTCTGTGGGATCTAAAACCGGTCTTTAAAAAAACAGAACAATAGATGCACTAAATGTGTGTGTGAAAAGAAGCAAGTCTTAAATTACCATATGTGGAATAACCCTGTAGTGGCGAATAATGTCTGCAACATTTTCTCTTGTTAAGTCTGCATATGAGAGCTGTTTGCTCTTTAATAGTGGTGAAGTGAGCGTGTGATTTTTACTGTGTGAACATGTCAAATAAAGTCAGCGCTAACAGTCTTTTTTCCAACCCACAGGATGTGAAGGCTATTGTTACCCACTCCATCCACAGTGCCATTCACTCTATAGGAGGCATACAGGTCCTGTTCCCTCTCTTTGCTCAGCTGGACTACAAGCAGCTCAATGACAGCAGTGTGGATACCACTGTCTGGTGAGTCATCTGCATAAATACAGAGAACCTGATGGCTGTCTGAAGAGCACTGATATCAACTGCACCATTTTTTCTTTTCCAGCAGAGGAAATCAGGCTGAAGCTTCAAAAAATTACATGTTTTGTTTGCTATCCAGTGCTGCAGCTGATCCTGGTAGGGACCCCGAAACAAACTAGGGAAAATGAGAAGAAGTAAATATAGACAATAGGTGAGATTAGAGAAAGGTAAATGTTGTATGTGGGAGAGTTGTCTTCCTTTTAAAAGAATAACCTCGGTTGTGCTGCAGGCTACAAAATAACCGATTACAGAGAGTAAAAGGAGGAAGAGCGAGGTGTTTTAGAAAGTCGATGTGTTTTCCTCGCTGCAAGATTCCCCTAAACCGCCCCATCTCATGAATATTAATCCAGTTACATCCAGTATCGGGCAGCTTCTCCACATCGTATTATTTGCAGTCTGATTATTTTAAAAAATATCATCAAGGAAATGACAATAAGAAACAGCAAAGCACCTTGCTTATTAAAAATATATGTTGGGGTATGTGAATGTGGGTCTGAAGAGTGATGAAGCGAACACGACATGGATCGTCTTGCCTGCAATAGTAAACATGTTTTTGTCCAGTAGTGATTTCAGTGCAGCATTGCTGGTTTGTGCTTATGTTGCAGTGCTACTCTGCTGGCATTCCTGGTGGAGCTGCTGAAAAGCTCAGTGGCCATGCAGGAGCAAATGCTCGGCGGTAAAGGCTTTCTGGTGATCGGATACCTGCTCGAGAAGGTCAGTACAAAAGCCTCCAGGAAAGAGTTTGCATTATATTTGAGCTCCATTAAGTTTATCAGGGGTTTCTATCATGCTTTACTTACATTCCGCTGTATTATCTGCTATGTAGCTATTTAAACCTGATGCGGTGTAATGCAACCATATTTTTGTCATTTGTGGTTTTGTTAAAATGTTTTGGGCTATACTGACAGGCGCTTCTTTTATTTTGTTCAGCGCGATATTAAAGGTCAAATTTATTGCAATGTTGATTGCATTTCATCAGTATTAAAAAACTGTGCAAAAGTCTTAAGCCACCTGTCTTTTCTTTATGTTTTGCTTCTAATGAGCCAGACATTCCTTATATACATGTTTGCATGTATATTTTCAAGCTTAATGAAGGTCTTTCAAAGTTTTTATTTGGACATTGGCTGCTTTTTCACTCATTTTCAGTCCAGTCCTTGTATCTGACCATCTTCAGAGAAATGCTTTTGTTTGTTAGTGTACCTATGAATCACGAGATAAACCAGTGTTGTATCTACACATGACACACAATTTAGCAAATTTAGTACTTAGTTACTAGCAGCCTGTCACAAAACACATAATTTGTTTCCCATTTCTATTGTTGAATCTGTAAATTTCAAAGGTAAATTTGACATAAAATAGTCTTATTAGTTAGTTAGTTATTTTCCAGAGAGCTATTAGCCAATAATGTGGCATATTTCCACATTATACTGCATGTGCAACTTAGTGAGAGGAAAATGGACTAGTGGAGCACAAAAGCAGAAGTGGCAGGCCTGAAAATCATACAGCAGATGAACATTATGTGAGTCAGGTCCTTAAGAAATAGGACAAAATCCAGCAAAGATCTGCCACAGCACCTGAGAGATGTATCTGGATCTTAAGTTGATCCATTTACTGTTCACTGAAGCCTCATCAGAAATGGTCTCAGTGGAAGAGTGGCTGTCAAGAAGCCATACTTAAGGAAGAGAAATGGGTGGGGAAGGCTGAGATATGCTAAATTACACTAGAATAATTGGACTGAAAATCAGCGACAAGTGTTATGGAGTGATGAATCCAAATTTAAAATTTTGACTCAAATTGTCACCAATATGTGAAGTCAGGAGAGAGGTACAGCAGTGTCTACAGCTATCTGTAAAACACGCTGGAGACTTTTACCATGCAGTACCATCTGCAACATCTTTTTCATGCTGAAAACATTTCAGCATGATAATGATCCCAAACGCCAATCTAATAAAAGCATACCTGGATAGAAAAACACACTGAAACACTGTCGGTCATGGATTGGCCTCCCCAGAGCTCAGACCACAATATTACTAAAGCAGCGTGGGATCATATTGACAAAGAACAGAACAAAAGGCAGCATAAAAGAGCTTTGAATGTCCTTTAAGAAGCCTGGAGAACTATTCCTGATGACTGCTTAAAGACATTACAGGAAAGCTTACCTAAGAGAGTTCAGGCTGTGCTAATAAGGTGGTCATATCAAATATTGACTTACAAGCTTGTTAGAATATGATTTAGTTGTGTATATGTTTCCCGTTCTTCTAGAAAAATGTAAAGAAAGGAGCGTTGTCTCAAGGCCTCGGTGCAGTGCTGTACTTTGTTGAGTTTTTTAACTGAATTTTCAACATATTTATAGGTATTAGAGGTTGTTGTGCGAAGATTGAAATGTGCAGAGGAAAGAGACAGCGATATCATATGCACACTTCTTAACAAAACAGATGGTGTAAATTAATTACCTGAGACCTGTGTTGACCTCTAGCTTAGGTACCTAAAATTATGTATTAAAATGCGTCATTCAGCAAGTGATTGGCTGTATCCGTGGTTACACTGGCTGTACTGTAGGATGACAGCAAATAAAACGGTAATAATAATAATTTAAATAACAGTGTTTGGCTTTGCTGATGTGGTAGCTGTAATGCTCTTTTTGAATGTAGACCCTGCTTTTCTGAGCCGGTTCTTTTTACCTGCATTGTGTTTCTTACTGAAATGCCAGTAACTAACCCTGGGAATTGTTCTTTAGAGATATATGTATCACCCTTGGTCAGTTTTTAAGAATTTGAGGAAAAGGGATTGTTTTTTTTATCAGCTTCAACTCACAATTGCGTGCTCTTTTCCTAGTCTTCACGGGTCCACATCACCAGGGCAGTGCTCGAGCAGTTCCTGTCCTTTGCCAAGTATCTGGATGGTTTACCTCATGGAGCGCCACTCCTCAAACAGCTCTGTGACCATGTCCTCTTCAACGCTGCCATCTGGATACACACCCCCGCCAAGGTCTGTTTATTTTCAGGCATCTCCTAAAATTGTGTGCGAGTGTGTTTTACATGACCTTGCTGCAAAGAAAATAAAGGTCTGGAGGCCTGTAAAAGATAACCGGCGGAGGGAAGAACATAAAACATAAAAAGAAAGCAAGAGGGACTGTTTTTTCTGATTAATGTGTACTCTAGGTTTGGTCTGAATTCAGAAAAAAACGGAGACATGTAAACATCATAAAAGAAAGATGAAGGAGGGGCTGATATCTCTCACTGGCTTTTGCCCTTTACAATAATATAATAAACAAGGATGGAAGACATTGGGGGGAGGGGCTGGGGCATTACACAGGAGAAGGACAGAACACGCGAGCGAGGGGAAACAAAAAGAAAAAGTGACATTTGAAAAGACCTCGGGACAGAGAGCGATGTGTTGTTCCTCTTTTCCTCCTCACTCTGAACTCGATGTGGCATCGCTGAAGGGCCCCTCAGCTCTTGCCTCCATTTATTCTCAAATCTTCCTGGCTCCCTGTCTCCTTCCCTCTGACCCCGAGAGCTGATTGGCCTCTGGGTATAGCGGTGCAGCCGACGGCATCCTGGAGTAAAAACAGAAGCTATGCAAGCTTCTCAGGAGACAGAGGAGTGTGCGAATGTCAGAATGCAACACAGTACAAATACAGCGTATTGATCTTGGCTGTTATCTCAGAGATTCAGAGTGACTGAAGTATGTGATTGCATATTGGTTTTTTACCTGCAATTGAGTGCCACCGCAGGAAAGACGATAAGTTCTCATTACATGATCATAATTCAGAAGGGTCACAATAAGAACAGTGCAAGCATAATAAACCTACTAAGCAGCGACTCACACAAGAAATCTTAAAATCCTTTAATCTTACTTCCTTTGTACCGTTCTGCCTCCCGCTGAGTGTTATTATTTTCTACCTCTCAGTGTATTATCATTACCTTCGTTATTGGCGAAAATAGCCTCGGTCATGTTCAAGCCTAATGAAACACTTGAAGAAATCACATGTGAATCACATCGCCCGTCTCTCTTAATGTATCCCCTGCTCAGTTTTAAAAGAGCCCGTTTCTCCCCCAGCAGTCGTGGTAAACACATTCCTTTCAGAGAGGGAGGAATATATATTCTTCTTGTTTTTGTTTTAATAAGCCATTGTTGGAGCAGCGGAGCCCAAAGTGTTGCAATACGATCAAGAATTTTCGTATGTTCTGCTGAGATGGTTTTAAATTGCACCAGATAAACAGCTTAATGTGTGAAATGTAATATAATGAAGGCCATTTAAGTCATCTGAGTGCACTCTCCTTTTAGATGAGCTGTGATGTGGTATGGTCAGGCAGTGGCACCCTGCTAATTTCATCCGTTTAAACAGAGCTAACTCGTTAAGGCTGGTCCTTAGCGTCACGGTCACTGTAATGAGCTCAGAGATTTCTGAGCGTACAGCACGCTCCAATCTATGAAAGTGCGATTGAGAGGATTGGTTAGTGGAATATCAATAGAAGGGGGGGATTTTTTATTTTATTTTATTTTTGAAACGGAACATAAAAGGAGAAAAGAAGGAAAGAAGGAAAGGAGCAAATTAGCGATTGGAGAACGCACGCTTCAAATGCCAGAGTCAGTAAGTAGCTCCTCAGATGAGGCTCGAAGAGCTTCAGGCACAGAAGCATCAAAATAACACAAAGCAGGAAAACACTGGTGCTTTTACTGGAGGGAAGTTTCCGCTGTGGCTGTCCTTTCACTGTTAAACTGCTTTTTTTCATGAATATCATAAACACAAAGTGATGATTTATTTCTCTCCCCAAACTACTTGTCCGTCAGCATGCGCATATAAAGACAACGTACGTACTGTGCGTGTATTGTTTAAATGTATTTTGTGTGTATCCAGGTCCAGCTGTCCCTGTACACATACCTGTCATCAGAGTTCATCGGCACTGCCACCATCTACACCACCATTCGCCGCATCGGCACCGTCCTGCAGCTGATGCACACTCTGAAGTACTACTACTGGGCAATCAACCCCCTGGAGTGCAGTGGAATCACCCCCAAAGGTCTTGGTATGTTTACAGTGCACACAGTTTGCATGCACACAAAGGCATGCTCGCTGTAAGAAGACAAGACAAGAGTGAATAAGGAGCAATGACAGTCCCTTAGGCTATGCACACATGCTCACAGTGTTTCCATCACTTCACCACTAGGGACTCAAAGACAGTGCATACGGTGCACTCTGCCACACACACACACACACGCACACACTAGTGAATAATTGTGCGCAGTTTTAGGGAGGACACCACCATCAGTATCAGGTCCAAGGACAGTTTGTTATGTGGACTGAGCCACAGCTGCTCTGGCGTCTTTTATTTCTTTTTGCTAATTTGTCAGATCGCATCCTCTGTGATTATAATATATAAAGAGGGTGCTGTCACACACATCACAGAACTAATACAGTTACAGCCAAACTAATGCACAGTTTAGCTGGTCTATTACCTTAGTTTAGTTAACAGACTTTCTACCATTAATACATGACCACATAAAGGCTTCCAGTCGTCTATCCAGCTAACGGAAGTTTCTTTTACTGTGTTTTGCTCTAAATCTCCATTATTTCTAAATTAATACGATAATTGTTACCTTTACACGCCTGTTAATGACTTCCTTCTTTCCTTGGTTGCTGTTAAAACGCTTCGTCTCCTGCCCCGTGGCGTTGTTGTTTTTGTTGTCTCGGTTAACAAATGAATTTCACACTTGTCATGAAAATAGAGAGTAAATAATTCAGAGCGGAGACAGAAGATATTTGCTAGAATATACAGTAAAATATTCTCTTCTTAAAAGCCTGACAGTCGCCCGTTTGAACCACATCAGTTTAACATTTAAACGACTCTTAAAATCATGATTATGTGAGATTTAAGGAATGTTTTCTTTCACAGTTATGAGCAGTAATTAGGAGCTTCTTGTTAATCATTTTTATTTGATTTTTATTGTGCTGTAATAGTGGTGCAATTGCTGTTTTGCTAAAAGATGGAGACGGGCCTTTGAAAGAAATTTGTTTTAGAAATGCAGCTCAAGAGGTTTTTTATTGTGAAAGGGAGTTTTTGCTGACAGTTGAAAACTAAAGGTCACCTCAGTACCTGAATAAGTGATTAATAACTTCAAATTGCCGTACAAATTTGCAGTGACACCATAATGACCCAGTCATTTTAAATAGTTAAAGCTATGAATTTATATAGCTGTATAAAATGTATATATCTATTTGATTATCATTATCACAACAGTAAAGAAAGTGATAATTTCTGCTATATATTACACAGTTGTGTTTCTATGAGTTCCCTAAAGGATCACTCTAACTATAAAGACTTACCCTAAAAATAAACTGAACTTGACCAAACCTAAATCTTTGGACTAAAATATACATTTTATTAAGATATCTACATTATGGGCACTTTCTTTTGATCGCCACTACTTTCTTTTGCAGTTCTCCACAGTGTGAAACAGATTTATGCCTCCACAGTACAAGTAGTACATGTATACACACACAGACACACACGTATTCAGAGTTTTTCCTAACAACCACTGGTGTTTATTGGAACGGCTGAGCAGCTTCTTTCGTGTATTTAAGAGTGAATAAGACCACTTCAGAAGCAGACACTGCATGTTCTCTCTTCCAACTGCTGCATTTTATTTCTTAAGAACAGAACAGGTGATAGCTGTGACACCTGTGTAAATAAATCTTTTATATTTCCTTAAATGCACGCACACCTTGTGCTTCTTGTGAATGCAGTGTTTTTGGAAAAAGATCTCAAAGATTTGTCCATGTTTTGTTTTTTTTAAAGCCACTATAAAACATATCTATTTTAAAATAACACAGGGCTGACTCAGATATTCAGTTTTCCTTGCCTTTGTAATAGAGCAGGGAACAGCTAGCAGTGCTAGCACCGCCGCTGTTGTCACGCTCTGTAGCAGCAAAAGGTCGGAGGAAGCCTCACACTTTAATCAACCTCTCCTTTTGCCCGGGACCCTCCGCTGACTATGAGTACGCATCCCATGTCTCCATGGTAACAGACATGTGATTGGCAGATCCAAGGGAGCTTTTGGAATTTCTAATCAAGTGGCTGTCTGGCTTCTTTTCTGTTTGGCGATATTACTGTTTGCCTGCTGGGATTTAGCCCCATAAAAAAAAAGCGCAGATAACAGTATAGCAGCAATTAGCCTCAGACACATTTTTACTGTAGTTCAAAGCTAAAAGCAGCTAGTTGTGGTTTGAAAGCCTGCAAATGTATGCACTTGACTATACTGTATGAATGTGATATGCACTCATTTGCATAGTAATGGACAGTTATGTTGATCATACCATGAGCTTTGTGGATAAAAATGCATTCAACTAGCTGAAGGAATCCGAGTTGGAAGGATAATTTTGTATTTTTAGTATTTTCTTTTTTATCTTGCACCAGCCTTGGACTGAGCTTAAAATACCAAATTCCTTTAACTGTGTATTTTACAAATGGCTAAATTAGGTGGTGGTTGGATGTTCCAAGAAAAGAGTGTGTAGTCTTCCCAATAAAACCTCTTGGGCCTTTTGCTCTTAAATTGCTTTTGAGCTGTGGAGGCAAAATATAACGCAGCATTAGATATAATCAGATGTCCTCCACTGAATTAAAAAAAAAAGGGGGCTCTAAATGAATTACACTCAGCGGACACTTAACGTACGACTTGTTAGTACCAGGCTGGAGCTCATTTTGCCTTCAGAGCTGCCTTAATTCTTCATGTCAGAGATTCATTGAGGTCCTGGAAGCATTGCTCTGAGATTTTTTTTCCCTGCATTGACATGATAGCCTCAAAGAGTTGCTGCAGATTTGTTGTGATGAGAGCCTTCTGTTCCACCATATCCCAAATTTGTTCGCCTGGATCTGGTGAATGGTGAGACCATTTGATGACGGTGGACTCCTTGTCAAGTTTAATAAAGCATTTTGATATGATTTGACCTTTTGACATGGTATGGTATCCATAAGAAGGTGGTAGTCTGTGGTCTTAAATTGAAGGACATGGTGTACAACAATAATCAAGTAGGCTGTGGTGTTTAAACCATGCTCAGTTGGTACCAAGGGACCAAGAAAATATCCTCCACTGCCCATTATGCCACCATCAGTCTGAACCGACTATACAAGTAAGTTTTTGTTTAATCTCAGTTGTCCCTATTAACCTAGTGTGGTCTTCTGTTGCTTGTAGTCGATCTGCAGTCAGAGATGCTCTTCTGCAATAATACCTTGGTTGTGATGAGTGATTATTTGAGTTACTGTTGTCTTCCTGTCAGCTCAAAGCAATCTGGTCATTCTTCAGATTGTTACGAGCTGAACAGGTATACCTAATAAAGTGGCCAGTGAGTGTCTTAGTCATGACAAAACTTTTTTTTCCCTGCCTATTCAGTTTTTTTCTTTATGTATTAAGCCTCGTTCAGCCAACTTCAGTGACTTTTTCTATGTCTTTCCTGTTAATTGTTGTAAAATGGGCAAATCTTGAGGAAATTCATTTTCTTTTTAGATTAAATCTGATGTGTGTGTTTGTGTGTGTGTGTAGTTGTGGCAAAGGGCCCAAAGTCAAAACAAAATTGCACCAATTTAAACCTCTTTATCTCTCGAAAGATTGCCATTATCCAGTTAAAATAAAAACTACTCGTTTGTTATCGTAAATTAGACTAGATAAAACTGTGGAGCCAGACTAGGAGCATGCAAAGACGAAAATTAATTTCAAAGAGTAAGCGATGGTAATTAAACCTGCCCAAGGAAAGCTGTTTAGAATAATATAAGCTTTATTCAAGGCGTCTTATGACAAAAGAGCTTTAAATAAGGAGGTTCCACTCACACCGCTTTCACCTGGTCATTTAATGCAGAGTGGCTGGGTAAACATGATGGATGGTCAGTGTCACCGTTCAGGCTACACGCACCAGCTTGACAGATAAGGATGATGGATCGCAGTGGATTGCTTCGGTGTCATGTTGTGGCTCCGTGAAGAGCAGGAGAACAGACTGAAACACGTACACACTCGTGTGATTGAAGGGCAGCAGAGCGTGACAAAGAAATGGAGGGACAGGCTTCACATCGTCTTCCTTTCACACCCTCGGCCTTTTAGGTTTCCCGTGAGCTTACTTCCTCTGGCTAAGCAACAGTGGGTCAAGTCCTGCTTCTGAGAGGACGTGGTGCATTTTACTCCGTTTACAATAAACGCTGTTTGCGATTGTGTTTCTCTCCCTTTGAGGAATACATAAAAAGGATAGTTTCAAACACCCTGACACAGCAAAGTGTGAAATGACAAATACACACAAACTGGACATCATAAATGTTTACTGGTTCTAATAAACAGAACAATTCTGTCAGGAGTGATGAGGACACGTAGCATTTGAAGTTTATTGGGTTGCATTGTGGGTGCTTGGTTGCTAATGGCATCAATACAAAACAAAGAGTATTTGTGGAAAATGGAGAATAGGCAAAAAAAAGTAGGAAGGGAGGAAGGGAACTTTATCTGACTGCAGAGGGATTTTAGAGGATAAATGCCCTTGTTTTTGAAGGGTGGGTCTTATATCATTCTTGTTTTGATCTAAATCAATGCATTTTTTAGGCTGTCTGGCACAGCTTTCCATTAGCTAGTTATTTGGCAGCTGTTTTGAGCCGATTCATCACGGCCATAAATTCAACTGTATCTGACGTCCACATTAAACACTTAAAAAAATGAATGAAATACAGTTACATCAATTAAAATTTAATGCCATCATCTGAGTTGTCAGTTTTTTTGTCTTAATCATTTTAAAAGTGATAGAGTTTTGAAGCTTTGACGCAGCTAAATGTCAGAAGGAACAAACACTATTGCTCTTTTTGCCTGTGTGTGTGTTTGTGTGTGTAAGTTGCCCAGTTCTAGACGTATCTGCTATAGAAAGCATGCACCTTTTCCTGAACTTTAACAGAACTATAATAATTCAATTTTAGTTATATACCGCCAAGTCACCACAACAGTCTCCTCAGCCTGCTTCATATTCCAAGGTAAAGACACCACAATAATACAGAGAAACCCAACAATCAGATGACCTCCCTATGAGCAAGAACTCGGTAATAGGGGGAAGGAAAAACTCCCTTTTAACAAGAAGAAACCTCCGGCAGAGCCAGTGTCAGGGACAGGCGGCCATCTGTCGTGACTGGTTAGGGATGAGTGGAGGGAGACGGGACAATAGAAACACTGTGGCGCTCTCAAAAATACATTTTAAATCATTTTTGCATCATTACGGTTTAAAAAACAAACAAAACATGGCACAGCATTAAATCAACAGGGCACTGCTTTCATCTTTACATAGTTCTACATTGCTGTAAATTAATCTTCATAAATTAAACTTTGCAGATAAATAATAGAAAGTCTTTCACTTCATTCATTGTACCAGCATGATGGATGTGACTAAAACTCGTAGCACGAGTACTCGACAGCTCTTTTTTCCCCTCCTGCATACAGTGCAGGTTTTGCCACATTGGAAAAATAATTGCTCAAGGGAAGAACATATCTTTTGACAAGTATGTGGAGCATTTTCCTGAAGCCTTCATTACTCACCGTGTTTAATGGGTGCACATTTTTGGCCTAATGGAATGGGATTGTGTTGGTTATTTCAGGGCTTCTTTGTGTGCTCGGTGGATTTGCAGATGCGCTGTACAGGCTTTGCACGTGACTTCTTCTTGGTTAAAATCACTTGAGTTAAAACCGAGTATTTCAAAGCATCGGATAAGGACCTTTTATAAGGGCATCCTCTTTGCCCTCTGTGAAAGTAAATCTGTTAATGTTTTGTGCGTCAGTATATTAGAATTTTAAATCACCAAATATCGGTATCAGTGTTGGACGCGTATCTGTGTACGTTCTCAGTCATCCAGCTCATGCTAGTCTAGTTTCTTGAAGTTTCTGCCGTTCTAAAACTAAATGGTGGATACTGCACTGCAGCATCAGAGCTGGTGACACCAGCAGACTGAATCAACTGATCAGGTAGCTGACTCTCTGATTGGCTGCAAACTGGACAGTTGGAGAGGAGGTCACTGAACAAACCGATATCCATCAGGGACAATCCTGACCTCCCTCTGCACCACTCCTGCACCACTGGACAGGCAGCGGAGCATCTTCTCTAACAGACTGATTCAGCTCCACTGCCACAAGGACAGATACAGGAAATCTTTCACTACATGCTGTCAACCTCTATGACACAGTACATATATCTGCCAGAGAGGCAAATAACTGATTGTCATTTTGAAAGAGAGACATCAATGCCAAGTTCTTTAGATTTGGATAAATAGTACCACAGGCCAGAGTAAATACTTGTATGCTTGATTTTTGGGGTGAACTGTCCCTTTAAAGAACCCATTTGCTAATAGAGGCCTGTGTCAGTTGAATGAATGAGTCACGGCAAAATGGAGCGCTTGAAGAATGCGGCCGATTTCAGACCCACACGAGAAATGCCTTGTGCTGTGCGTCAGATGCTTTTGTGTTTTTTAGCTTGATTATCTCTGTGTAAACCACCACAGCAAACAACTGATCCAGTAGCAAAGGTATAAAGTATATACAGTGGATTACAGCGGTTGTTTGGTTTGGATCGCATTTTTGTGAATTACTGCGTCTTTGCTGTAATACGTTAGATTAGTACAATCATAAAATATCCAAATTGCCACTAGAGTTAATGACAGTTATTTACAGTCATATAGCAGAGTGAGTGTATGCGAGCGTGTTTGTGTTAACGTGTTTTTCTCTGCTCTCCAGGAAGCCTAATAAAATCCAATATCAGTAAACACCAAGGCTCAGTGGTGGGCTTATTTAGCCGATCATTATCGAGTGTAAAAATGTGTTTTTAACAGGAAATTAATTTTGTGTTTGTGCGTCTTTGTCTAGATGGACCACGACCGTCCCAAAAGGAGATCATCTCACTCAGAGCCTTCATGCTCCTCTTCCTCAAACAACTTATACTCAAGGTAAAATGAGAGAAACCGATTTACCGTGATCTTCATCGCATAAGATCTAAGAAATCACTTCTTTTTATCTTTTTTTTTCCTATTATGTCCTCTGTTGTGTTTTTCTCCTGGGGACTGTTGGCTTAATCTAAAATGTGTGTGTGGAGAATTGCATTATAGATTTGCAGCGTGAATAAAACACTGTAGCTTTTGTGTTTGTGTGCTCTGATATTGATTTGTTCCTGTATTTGCGTGTGTGTGTGTGTGTGTGTGTGTGTGTGTGTGTAAGGAGGTTGTTACTGCTTCATGGTAAAAATGCAGCCAGGAACAGAATTAATGAAGCGGTGTGTGGTTAATAAGAAGTGAAAAACAACAGGAGATCACAAATGTTTAACTGAATGTCTGGTTTTCACAGGACCGGGGCGTGAAGGAGGACGAGCTGCAGAGCATTCTCAACTATCTACTGACCATGCATGAGGTAAATGCTAAATTCTGTATTAAAATAGACACTGAGAGAGGGCAAAAGAGGGAAACGGAGAGACTGTGAGAGCGGTTGAGTGGAGCTGGTGGCAAAATGTGCATTATAATTTGTGGGCTGAAGTTATGGTCCACTTAAACGAGTGAGAGTGTGAGTCAGCTTCGGTGCTGTGACAGCATGAAAAATGGAGCAACAATGGACTGAACAGAATGTTCTCTTCTGTAACAATTATATCTATTCTTGCTCTGAAATACCACCTGCTATTCTGTAATCCACCCCTCCGCGTCCACCCTTACAACTCTGTCTTTGTCCTCTTAACCCTGTGTCCATCTGTCCCACAGGGCTTTCTCCATCTCACCTGCTTCATCTTTCCTTTCTTTGCAGGATGAGAATATTCACGACGTGCTCCAGCTGTTAGTGGCCCTTATGTCTGAACACCCGGCGTCCATGATCCCTGCATTTGACCAGAGAAACGGCATAAGGTGAATGCTGCTCACACATCTGCATACACATTAAAAAGGTTTTACGCAACACCATAACCTGAAAAAATAAGTTTATTGTTAGAGCTATGCTGTTTGTGTCAACATAGGCATCCATATGCATCTATGTCTATGTCAGTATTATATATTATTTTGTTATAATAAAACCCATGATTTATTATGAATAATTTAATTAAAGTAGATGGTGTTCCTTCAGAAAAGTCCAATATCTTTCATAAATTCAGATCTCTTTAAATCCCCAAACTGCTGCGTCATAGGTGTCGTGTTTCTTATGATTATTACTATTTGGCCTCCTTGTGCTCTTGGCAGACTTTTAAAAGAATAGGAATGGTAGATGTGGTTTATACATTAAAAATCATTTTAGTTTGTTGAAAGGTGTTTCTTGGCAATTTATTGTTTGAAATTAAAACAACAGGATGCTTTCATAAGGTTTTATAGGTGCATAAAGGTTGAAAATATGTCAGTTTAACAAATTGCTACTTGGTTGCCAGGCAGCATGATAGCGTCATAATTTCATCATGCATAATTTAACTTTTGTAGACGAGTTAAATGTTAGTGTCATAAAATAAAAATTATACAATGCTTTTAAAGGGTGATATAGGTTTATAAACGCTAAAAACTGACCATTTTAACCTGTTGGCAGGTGGCTAGAAGGCAACATGATGATGTTATATTATCTAATGTAGATAAGAACCTTCGGGGGTCTAAGATTTACCTTTGTGCCAAGTTTGGTTGCTCAGCTCCTGGTAGTATATAGGAGGTGTTTGGGGACAAAGAAACAAACACATAGAAATTTTGTATATTATAGTAGGATATTTAACAAGTGTCCCTATAGTGTAGTGATTTACATATTTGCTTGGCAAACCTAAGATTGCTGGAGAAACAAGTCGTTTTTGGAGTTGTGTCAGGAAGGGCACCTGGTTTAAAACTCAAACACGCTGGCCCACCCACTGTGGCGACCCCTTGCGACAAGGGAGCAGCCAGAAGTAGATGTTTAAGAGGAGGTCAGTCAAACCAAGGCATACACCAACAAAAGTTCCAATGTGGCCTGCTGAAGTGTGAAGATTGCAGAAAATGAGGCCATCGATGTTTGATTTTTCACTTTTGTATCAGTAAGAATTGCATTGCAAATTGTTCAGAAAGAAAAGGACCTGTTGTCCGAAAGGTTAAATTCATCAAGCCAGAGGTCAGAATCCTCATCCGGGGCCTTCTTACTAACAAAGGTATTGCATTAAGGTGGGAGGTGAGCGGATGTGTTTCTTTGGTTTATAAGAGTTACTTTGTAACAGCACTAATTGAATTTTCTAATTCACAAAACATAAACAGATTTTCCTAACATTTGATATGTGTAGATAATCAAAAGCCAAATATTACTTATGTTCTGCCTGACTCTGCCTAGCTGGTTTTATTTGTGGCGTTGCAAACACCTGTGGCCTCTGGTGGACAAACTGTGCAATGTCAATACTCATGATTGAAGGGTGTTTCTCCCATCTCTTCTTTACTTTTTAAAGTTTCATTTATTGGATGTTATAAATCCTGATACAGATATATCAGCACCACTCTAGTAATTACCCTTGTGTCAGTCTGTTCTGTTCATCATCCATTTATTAAATGTGAATGTTTTCACAGTGGGCTGCTTTACAGTACAGTACAGTATGAAGCACCTTTCTAAAACCAGTGAAAGATTTAGACATTGATTTAAAATTTACTCAATAGTATTAGTTTCATTGTTTAATTCAGATAAAATTCCTGTAGTTTCAAATTATGTTTCTAATAATGAAAGAGATTCCTTAAATGTGATTGCTTTACTAAGTGCTCAGGTCGAATACTATATATAAATCTATCTCGAGTAGCTCGAACTACGCAGCGTTTTTCAAAGACGTACCCTTGCTGTGCTTGTAATTCCCCCAAAGCACAACGACACATGGATGTCTTTTTGGTTGCTATGGTAACTCTTCTGTTGCTAGAGAGCTAGTTGCAAACTGTGGCTTGTTCGTCTTTTTTTATTTTGATGTACTGTGTGCATGCGTCTTTGAAGAAAATGCTTCAGTCAGCGCTCGCGTTGCAAACTGTGACTCTTAAGAATGTTCGCTGAGTTTCAGGCAGCAGGTGTTTACTACACAGCGAAGAACCCCTAATTTTGCTTTTGTTTTTTTCTTTGCTTGATGTTTGCTACTGTAGTAAAGAAAGATGTTATAACTGTCTCTCTAACCTGTGACTCTGTCTCACATGTTACAGGGTAATCTGCAAGCTCCTGGCCTCTAAGAGTGAGAGTATCCGGGTCCAGGCACTCAAAGTTCTGGGCTACTTCCTCAAGCACCTTGGTCACAAGTCAGTACCGCTTGCTGAGCTTTCCTGGTATATTTCCTTTGTGTAGTTTTCTGCAGCACTGAAGTGAGGGAGTACTTGATATTTTCCTATAATCCTTTTATCTTTTACAACTAAAACCCCCCAAAATGCTGCATCAGTGGAGGGAGATGGAGATGTGCCACGCATAGTGTAGGTTTGAGTGTGTGGAAAGACACTGCAGTAAAAGCTGCAACAGTGCAGTCTCCACTGAACCTTAGAAAGACTGTTTGTTTGTGTGTACACCAAGATAATGCCCTCATCATCATGTCCAGGCGGAATAATCCTTTTGACAGTGTGCACTAGCAGGGAGGTGGAACCTTGATGAGCAGCAGTGAATGCTGGGGGATTTATTCATCCCATGTGACAGCCGCGCCTCTCGCTGCCTGACATGAGAGCAGGCTGCCATAATGCACCTGAGCCCTGCACCGTCAGCCCCCCACCTACTTAACATCTGCTTTAGCCAAACATCCCGTAGGGCTGCCCCTTTCAGTCTACATGTCATTTCATTGCATATGGAAATTTAATATCGATCCTAATCGCTACATCAGTCTTAAATTAAATAGTAAAGCCAATCATGCATACGTTAAAGTAAAGTAAAAAGTGTTTTTTCCTAATAATCTTATAATATTCTTAAATATACTGAACATTGTCAGGTGGTATTAGATTTACTGAAAATCTGATTTCTCATCTTAAAAAAAGAAAGCACAATAAAAAAATCAGGGTTCTGCTATAATAACATCTTAAAAGCCAGTGACATTTTGAATAAAAGATTATCTCACCCTGAACTTATCTAGACATTTCCCAGCAGAACTGCATGTTAGAATATAAATGTCTGATGTAGCCAGAGCAAAATCTTTAAAGTTCATGCGATGTCCACTGTAAGAGCGGTCTTAGGTAACTGTCGACTTTACATTTAAATAAATACACTTCTGCTGCTGTGTTTCTTGGGGAAGGTTTTTTCCAGCTGTCAGTCAACTCAAAGTGCAGCTACTCCTAGAAGGCAGATGGCCTACTTTAATCATACAGTGTAATGCAGAACTGTGCACAGGTCTTGAGCCATCCCTCAAGTTCTTAAAGTGGTCTTGAGTTCTCCAGGCTTTTCAAGTTTTCCAAGTTTTTTGGGGGACATTGGCTGCTTTTTCAGCCATTTTCAGTCCAATCTTTGTACCTGACCATGTTCAGAGGATTTTCTTTTTTCATTTGATAGGCTACCTAATGCTGAGCTATCTACAGCAGTATCTGAAAGTCATGTCCTTAAGGAATAGGAGAAAATCCAGCAATAAACTGACACAAGACTTGGTAGGTCTAGCTCTAGCTGTTTAGTTGATCCATCTACTGTTCCCTGAAACCTCATCAGAAATGGTCTCTGTGGAAGGGTGGCTGTCAAGAAGCCATACTTGAGGAAATAGGGGGAAAAAAAGAGTGAATTATGCCAAATTACACAAGAAATGGACTAAAAATCAGTGGCACAAATGCAGAAACGCACCAGATTTTGATCCACCAAGCAATGCCATCTGGAAAGCAGCCTTATTTGCTAGAATAACAGTGATCCCAAACACACTGTCAATGCAGTGAAAGCATGCCTGGATGGGAGACTGTCAGTCATGGATTGGTCTCCCCAGAGCTCGGACCTCAACATTATTGAAGTGTGGGATCATCTTGGCAGAGAACAGAATAAAAGGCAGCAAACATCCAAAGAAGAGCTTCGGATGTCCTTTAAGAAGCTCAGAGAACTATTCCTGAAGACTACTTAAAGAAATTACAACAAATCTTGGCTTAAAATTGTACAAACAGTGTACTTCTATGTGTTTTTGCACGTTTCAGTAAATCGCTGCATCTTTTTTCCATTTTCCCTGCAAAATATAAAGAAATGAGGAGTAGCTCAAGACTTTTACACAGCACAGTAGTTTAATACCTGTCATAGTCATCTTCACTGCCATCCTCCATAATAGCCTGCCAGACTCGGTAACAGCTTCTTGACTACAGTTACACTGAAGTTATAGATTTGCCTTATTATGACAGCCAGGTATATAGACGATGCTTTTATTTATAAGCCATTATGCCCCGAGTTTATTCCATATTTTTAAACAAAGTTGGAAGTTTGAGCTGCATGTCAAAACCAATTTCTCTAAATGAGAGTATGTTTTTGGAAAATATTATTTAAAACGGCACAATAGTAGCTAACGTGACTCGTTATTTTCACTGTATATGCGCGTGTGATTAAATCCTCCAAAGACTTTGGTCAGGAATATAAAGGCGCTTCAAGCATTATTCATTTAATTCAATTGTAAAATATACTCAGAAGTTATTCATCCCTGATTTCTGAGCCTCTCAAGTTTAAACCCTCTTATAAGCACAATTTTTACCCACCGGCAAGGTAACTAATAAAAGTTAATCATTCACAGCCATATGAGCATTGCCCCGCTGCCTCCTACGGTGTCGTCGTATTGTTAATGCCTCTTGTTAATTTCTCTTGTTTGTATTCAATTCGTATCCTCTCTGGTCCCATCATAGCTGACAGGGCCACATGGTGCCACCTGCCAATATCAGACCGTCACCCGGTCAGTGACAATCAGTGTCAGTTTCAACTGTCATAAAGCCTTTACAAATGTGTGTGTTTGTTTCCCTGCAGGAGAAAGGTTGAGATCATGCACACACACAGCCTATTCACGCTGCTGGGAGAGAGGCTGATGATGCACACCAACACCGTCTCTATCACCACCTACAATACTCTGTATGAGGTAGGTGAATGTCAGTAAATATTACAATGGATCAAGCCATTGGATCTGAGTTGTTGGGTTCTGTGTGTTTATAATTTAATGACTGCTGTCAATCTTCTATCCACGCAGATTCTGACTGAGCAGGTCTGCACTCAGGTGGTTCACAAACCACACCCAGACCCCGACTCCACTGTCAAGATCCAGAATCCCAGTAAGTGCATAAGCACTTCACCTCGCATCTGTGTCTCTCTGCGGTCTTTGGTCTGCCAGTAATGGAGTGTTTTGTTTGTTTTGCCTTTTCTTAATGCGAGTAAACAAACAACAAAGCGTAAATTGAGAAGCTGACACTGCTGCCATCCTCCACTTCTTGATCTCATTCCAAATGCTTTAAAAATATTTGCTTCTCTTCTCTCTCATCTTGTTCTTCTCTTACCTTTACTTGGTTTTCTTTTTACCTCACACCCAGTGATTCTGAAAGTGGTGGCCACCTTGCTGAAGAACTCCAGTCCCAGTGTGGAGCTGATGGAAGTCAGGAGACTTTTTCTTTCTGACATGATAAAACTCTTCAGTAACAGCCGCGAGAACCGCCGGTAAAAAGCACACAAATCACTGTACCCGCACTTATCCAGCCGTGTTCATTAGCTCCTCACTGTGGCTTTTATTTTGAAATCAAACTCATGCTACAGCTCATCTCACATGCTGTCTGTTTTGTGCACCAGCTGCTTGCTGCAGTGCTCCGTGTGGCAGGACTGGATGTTCTCCCTCGGATACATCAACCCCAAGAACCCAGAAGAGCAGAAAATAACCGAGATGGTGTACAACATATTTAGGATCCTTCTCTACCATGCCATCAAATACGAATGGGGAGGATGGAGGGTCTGGGTGGACACCCTTTCAATAGCACACTCCAAGGTAAGAGTGGGACATGCACAATTCGATAACAGGTCCCAGTAGTCTTATTTCGTTTAGTACAAGTATAGCTTGTTATTTTGATTATGTTATTTCTGCTGTATTTTATATTTGGTGGTATGGCTCTGTCCTGGGACTTTCAAAGCCTTCCGTGTACATACATGAACGCCAAAGATGGTGAGATTGGCAACAAGACCGAGCAAGAACAGTGAAGGTGTCAATAAAAGCAAACATGACATTAGTAAAAATCAGAAAGCGCAAATAAAAAGGAGGAGCTGTAGTAGAGGGGAGTACAAAGTGGCTTGCAGATCAGTAACAACTGCAAGCCAGCTAATGTGAGATTGTCCAATAGGCGCCTTAGATATGGCTTAAGCTCATGTGGGCTGCCACTGATGACAGCTGTTGTGCAGCCGGTTGAGCTTGACTTTGTTGTCTACTGTTTGGCTACAAATGAGCAGATATTAATGGGGATTTTCCAGGTGCTGATATTCTGATTGAAGCTGCCTTATAAGCTGCACAGAAACCTATTGATTTGTGCAATTTGACCACTGTTATGTGTTGTTTCAACATCTTCCAGGGCTAGAATGATCCAGCATTGAGACACTTTCAGAAACTGATCATCTCTCTTTTCACTGTTCAGTGACAGAACTTTAACTCGCCCTTTTTTCTCATCTCGAGGTAAAAGTGAGGGGGCATTATGGATAATGGTCTAATGGCCCCGGAAGGCTAGTGTCCCAGTTTTATCCATCTACACTTTGGTGTAAATGATCTATGAGTGTCCTTTGGACTACCGGGTGGTTATTGATGTGAAGATTCACTTTTGCTAGTGCGTGTGTGCCGATAACATTACCAGTTATAATCTACCATCTGTCACAGGTGACCTATGAAGCCCATAAGGAGTATTTGGCGAAGATGTATGAGGAGTACCAGCGACAGGAGGAGGAAAACATGAAGAAGGGAAAGAAAGGCTCAGTTTCCACCATCTCCGGCCTCTCTGCCACACCTGCGCCTGTCGTCAATGGCAACTTGGAGATCGATGACAACTCCCAGACGCAGACACCTGAGAGTGAGGCGGAGTACAGCGAGGGGGCCGCCGCAGACTCGCGCAACCTCCTCGCAGAAGGCGCGGTGAAGAGACCTAACGGAGAAACACTGACACCTGGGGAGCAAAGTGCAGGTCCAGGCGTGAGAGTGGAGGTCCATGACCTTCTGGTAGACATTAAAGCAGAGAAAGTAGAAGCCACGGAAGTAAAGCTGGATGACCTGGACCTGTCTCCCGAAGGTCTTGGTGGAAGTGTAGGTGGAGGAGGTGGGGGAGGAATGGAAAATGGACCTCTGGTTGAGGTAGATTCTCTCTTGGACAGTGCTTATTGCAGTGTGGTTCAGAACCTAAATGGGAATCTGGCGCCTAAAGATGACACATCTGGTTCAGGGGTTGGAATGGGGACAAACCTCGGGCTTTCAGGAGTCAGCCTAGATGATGATGGGAACATGGGTCCCCTCATCACATTGGCCGATGAGAAAGACAGTGTCCCGAGCAACAACGGATTTCTCTTCAGTAAGGTAGGATTAGTATTACTGTGCTGGTTTTTATCCTTCTTAGTCCTTTTCACTCTCCCAAATAATGTTTCTAAGTTTTCCTCAAACCTGAAGGTGTACTGTTTTTCCATTTTTCCCCATTCCTTCCTTCCAGGTTGATGAGAAGTTGCTTCCAGCTTTGGCAGCCACAGACCCCCTCGTACTGCCCAGTCCAGACCAGCCCACTCCATCCGGCCCAGCCCCAGCTCACTCCACCACCAGCGCCAGTGATGACCTCAGCCTGCTGGCCCACATGACCAGCTGCGGCTCTGATTTAACACAGACCCAAAGCCACACTACCGGGGAACTTCCAGAGGACGGGCCCTTCAAGATCCAAAGCCCTCTTGCTGACATCAGCTCAATTGCTGAGGCTGAGAGCCAGACCCAGGGAACCTCTAGACCAGATTTCCCAGAGGGAGAGGGCACAGCCGGTGCAGACGCAGAGACTGCAGGGCTTAAGACTGGAGGAGATACAGCCAGCACCACCTCTGACACAGAGAGGTCAGATGATGGGAAAGACAAGGACACAAAGAAGATCCAAACTACTGCAACCACTCAGGTGTGTTTAAGTGTGTTCAGCTGGTTAAGAAGGAGCTCCTCACATGTTGTGTACACACTGGTCAGCAAGTAAACTAAGTAACTCTGAATGCCATGAGGTATTATCCTGCACATATGAGTGTTTTTTTTAATTTCCTTGTCTGTATTTATCAAAATGTTAAAAAAATTATCATGTGAATGCATTAAAATAAAAATAGAAAAAAGTGAGTAATCATCCTTAAAAATCGCATTAATACCTATTGTCTTTCATCTAATACCTTATGACTCTTTGAAGTGGCTGCAGTGCCTCATTATTTTACCCTTGCTTGTTGGAATTTTGTGTAATGAAATCACAGAAAGCTGGGGAAAGTGCTTTTTCACCTCCCCCACTTAGATTTATCCTCTCAGTTTAAGGACTGAACAAGTGAGCTACTGGTCACAAGCCTGCCTCTCTACCCTGTCCAATGTGATTTGTGTTGTGATTAAAATAAACAGTTCAGCAGCGGCCCTGTTTTCCCGGCCAAAAAGCTGAGAAGCTGCCCACACACGAGCTAAGTTTCAGCAACCGATCAGTGTATGCACAATGAGAGTCTTCTGGTTTTTTTTTTTCCTGTGGTTTTGACACCTTAACTGAAATTGAATTTCATCGATGCGTGTATGCCAAGTCTTATATTAGACCAAATAAGCTTCACTTGCTTATTCAACAACTGTTACAGGCCCTCCACGGTCGCACTGCAGCCCAGTTGGAGAGGGACCTACGCGTCGATTTGGGTTTCAGGGGTATGCCCATGACGGAGGAGCAGCGGCGTCAGTTCAGCCCAGGCCCGCGCACAACCATGTTCCGAATCCCAGAATTCAAGTGGTCTCCAATGCACCAGAGGTTGCTCACTGACCTGCTGTTTGCCCTGGAGACAGATGTGCATGTGTGGAGGAGGTGAGTTCGATGCCGTGTTCGTCAGGTGTGTGTTAGTTCACCATTTTTAGTCATTTTATGCCTTTTTTTTAAATAAACTGATTATGCTAAAGATCTGATTCATGTGACAGCTATATTGTGTTTTTCTGTAAAAACTGTGTCATGCTTTCAAACTGTTTGCATTTTTTTCTCTTCCAGCCACTCCACGAAGTCGGTGATGGACTTTGTGAACAGCAATGAAAACATCATCTTCGTCCACAACACGATCCACCTCATTTCTCAGATGGTGGACAACATCATCATTGCCTGTGGAGGCATTCTGCCTCTCCTGTCTGCTGCCACCTCCCCTTCTGTAAGTGGCTCTACTGCACCCCTCTGTGGTAGGAGGGAAAACTGCAGGTCGACAGCTCTTTCATGGGCCTGTTACTCCAGCGTTAAAGCCCACACAGACTTTAAAGAAGCAGCTAAACCTGATTTTTTTTTTTTTTGTGTGTGTGTGTGTTTTTTTTGTTCCCCTAGCAGCACAAATCTTGTGTGACTTTATAGGGTTATTTCCCTGAATTAACCTATAAAATCACAGTAGACAAAATTAAAAAAAAAGACTTATACTACACAGTTGAATGTTGTACTCTAAAACGAATTAAACTCCCAATTAAACCAGTATGTGCAACTGTCAACCTAACACTTCTTAACAATATTTTGTTCTAATCCCTTCAATTAACCGTTTTCGTTAGCTTGATAGCCTATTGTTTTAAGCGTTTTTGCATTTTAACCTTTCTTTTCCTCTCTGTGTTACATGTGTTTTGTGTATTTTCTTGTCTTTTTTTCTCTCTGTTTTTGTCTGTTTTGCATGTGCAGAATTCTAAGAGTAGTGCCAACACTGTAAGTTTGCAGTTTCTTCCTCTTTTTTCTATTCTACTAATCCTTAGCTCTGGTTTATTAACCATTGTGACTGACACTAACCCTTGCTTGTCTGACATCCATAGTGTTTCTGCGTGTTGTGCTCCTCTGCTGCTTACCTTATATTGTTTAAATCTATTGATTTCTTAGCTTCTGTTCATAAAGATTAAGTATGTTAACCCAGTTAGAATACTATATGAATATAGGGGGTGAAAAAGCCTAAAAAGCCACAGGGTGGATCAATAAGAAACAAAAGGGAGAAGATTATTTGGGGGGTATATAGTCTGCTTATATATATTTTATGAGAGAGAGAGTGTTTCCAAACGTCCTTGGGGGTTGCATCTGCTAAGCCTGTCCCATTTGTATCAACGCTAAAGAAGGCAGGAGGAGCCGGACCCCAGAGGGGGTCAAAGGGAGAGGAGGTGACCCCTGTTCCTGGGGGAGGAGGCGCAGGGGGAGAGGTGCGTAAAGAGCTTGAGACTCTCATCATCACCAGAAGAGCTAAGAGCACCAACCCAAGCCCTTCTGTCTTCACCTTGTGTGTCTGTTATCCCCCCAAATGTCTGTGCTCACTTGCTCTGATGAGCCACCAGATGCTTGCGCTGTCGGCTCTCCACAGCCCTGCACGTCCTGCTTACTGAAGCAGAGACACAGAAAACTACACCACTTGGTTTTGACCCCTGCAATGCTGCCTGCAGATTTTCAATGTAGTCGCACCACAGTTTGATAAATCAAGGGGCCCATAAGATATTCAAGGTTAGCCCAAGTGTGTCCACACTACTGCTGTTAATGCTAAAAACCCACACTGTCTTTGCCACAACCCCACTGTCACCATTATATGTGTGTCACCAGGCTGTACTTTGTGTGTAGTAGAACACCTCATGTTGCCAAACATCATCATTATAAGTATGTTTTTCACTAAACCAGCATGACACTCAAGGTTGCCCTCCGTGTTTGTTGTGCAACGGCCAGCCATGACTGTTTTGGTCCTGCTCATTGCAAGGCCCGACTGCATATTTTCTAAAGGTTTCTTCTGTTCTTTGTAAAATAATAAGATAACTCTGGATTTCTTCATCCTTCCTAACTTCTGAGAGCATCCAGTGCGTTGTGTTTAAGTGCCAGTTTTTCACTAAATAACTGGTGAGCACGTGTGGTGTTTTCCCTCTTTCGCAGACGGAGTTGGAGAACATCGAGGCGACGCAGGGGATGTCTTCAGAGACGGCCGTCACTTTCCTCTCTCGTCTCATGGCCATGGTGGACGTGCTGGTGTTTGCCAGCTCCCTCAACTTCAGTGAGATTGAAGCGGAGAAGAACATGTCATCAGGAGGGCTGATGAGGCAGTGCCTCCGCCTCGGTGCGTGCAAGTTGAATCTCTTCAGTGTCTATAAAAATGTTTAGAACAGCTGATTCTGAGTTGAGACCAGGAGTTCTCAACTACGATGGCCGCAGGAAGAAGTGCAGGAGGAGCGTGGGTGAACAGGTCAAGCTAAATTATAACGCAGCTTTGTACACTGTTGTGTTTTGGTAACTGTCAGCTTCTGAAGGCTACGTGCAAAAAACACAAAAACAAACTGCTTCATGGCCTTGTTGCATACGACTGGAACTGAAAGTTACTTCTGTCAGCATTAAAATTACTGATCAGTTTTCAAATTAAATGTGTAGTTTTAAAGTTAAACATGTGAAAATATGCCAGTTTTTATTTCCCTGAGGTTTAAAATACTTTTTTGTTTGTCATTATTGGAATAAAGTAGTTTTAAATTCTGCAGATATACTGTAGATAAGTCCATCCATTTTTATCTGCTTAGCCAATTCAGGTTTAGGGGAATGGGAGGCACCTTGGGTAGAGAGCTTAGAGAGAGAGATGGACAACCACTGGAGATTTGAAAATAAAATAAAACAAAAAACAGAACAAATTCATTTTCTGCTAATTGGCAAAATAACTGCACCAAGCTTTCATTCCAAAATAATTATTGATTCCCTTTACACTATCTTGGAGGCAGTCCTGGCTAACTCTTGTTAATGATTGGCTGTCTCTGGTGTGGACCACCTTTTTATCATTTAGCAGCTTGTGACAAATCCCAGGTCTCAATCCCAGATGACCCCCATTTTTCACAAGCTGGCTCAAGCTAACTAACAAGGAATCCATGCAAGATGTTTATGTAAATAAAACATTCATTAGAGAGAAAACAAACATGAACTTGAGTGGAAAACCCAGGTGAGCTGCTTTACCCGGTGAGAGCAGACCACGACCGCTTCCGACACAGTAGGAGGTTCATCACAGTGTGCTTCCAGTGGATCCAGATTACTTATATTTAATCTCTGAGTCTTTCTGTCGCTGTAACTTTCTAAGGAGGAAAGATGGAAGGCAGTTCCTCAGTTTGAGAGCTCCAGTGATTGGTTAATTAGCTGATTATTGACTTCTTCAGTGTTTTAAAATCAAGTAGTTTTTCCTCACAGAAATATTTGATTGCTGGCATAGCACATCAGTTTACTTAATTTCTTAGATTATTGTAAGTGGAGTATTTCTAGGATTACATTTCTTACATTTCTGCTACATCATATTGTAATGTAATTTCTGATGTAGGGCAGAGAAATGATCACATCACAAAATAAAAATCTTTCTTTTTTCGTAATGCATGGGTGCATGTATGTGTGCTTTAAATAAATCCTTATACACGCTGCAGTCACAACATGCATGACTTCAGGACATCCCCTGTTTGTTTTTCCTTGAAATGTAAAAGCCGACTCCATTACACTATACTTACGCGTTTTTTCCTCTACCTCTCCGTCTCGTTCAGTATGTTGTGTGGCGGTTAGGAACTGCCTGGAGTGCAGGCAGAGACAGAGAGATCGGAGTTGCAAGTCCTCCTTAACCAGCAGCAAGTCACAGGACAGCCTCCACAGTGCCTCCACCGCCAGCAAGGTAGCACACGCATGAATCGAGGACGCATTCAGCAACACCTAAAACTGTCACAGAAACATGCATATGTATGACACGCCACCTTTTGATATCCTGTCTTCCATATTTAGCAGGATCCAGACAGACTTCTCCAGGATGTAGACATTAATCGTCTCCGAGCTGTGGTTTTCAGAGATGTGGTAAGCATGCGGGTGTATTTTTGGTATATACAGTATTCGTCTGGTTATAGATACAAGGAGCAAAATAAAAAAATGCCTGAGTGTTTCTCTGCTGAATAACTTTGTGTGCGTGTGTTGTTTTGCTGCAGGATGACAGTAAGCAGGCTCAGTTTCTGGCGCTGGCAGTTGTTTACTTTATCTCAGTTCTCATGGTTTCGAAGTACCGGGACATTTTGGAGCCACAGCGAGAGATTGGCAGATCTACCAGCTTATCCGGGAGAAGCATCCGCCACGAGATTAACTCCCCAACCAGTACAGGTGACCTTTGTTTTTCTTTTGCTCCATCATCCTCCACATGTAAGCATGATTTTGGATGAGCCAGTGATCATCAGTGCACTGTTGTTGTCGTTTGACCAAACAGTGATACTGATAAGAAGAATCAATATGACACCAATTAAATTAAAAAAAGAGAGAAAATACAGGTGTTACTTAAAAAAAATGCTTTAAAGCATTAGTCATTTTTTTTTAAGTTGAACATCAAAGGTCAGTATGTTGTGGAATTTCTTGATAATCCAATCTGCACTGAGAAAATCTACTTCTTTAATTATATCAGTGTTTATCCTTAAAAAAAGAAAAATCTTCTAAATTTCTCCAGAACATCCATCCACAGCCTTCTCCGACCGCGACAAACAGACCCCCACCCCTGTGGATGACTCCCCACGTGCCGGCCTTCCACACACAGACTCTGGCATTGGAGAAGAGGGTCATGTGAGCGGATCGCTAAACGGTTCGGAGATGGGTCTTGGACTCGGGCTCGGCCTGGTGGGGAGAGAGACGGATAAAGACAGAGACAGAGACATCGGAGGAGGAAGTGGGGGAGGAGGCACAGATCTGTTATGCAGTCTGTCATCTGATGTTAGAAGGTCACAGGAGAGCCTTTTGGATTCTCCCCATAACCCCGGCTCCACCCCCAACACTAGTCAAGCCCCGCCTTCATCCATCTCCAGCATCAGTCAAACAAACAAAGGCATCAACGTCAAGGTGGGCGTGTGATTCCAGCATCCACATGAGCCTAATGCTGAGAAAACAGTAGTCAGCACATATCTTTAGAACTCTCAGTTGTGGTTTTTTTAAATATTTGAAAATCACTGTTTTTTATTTTAACTATTAGAAATCTGGTTTAATGCAGTCAAAATGTATGTATCCATTTATGTTTACCCTATACTGTGGAGGTCATGTGGATTTTCTATTACTTTTATCCCCTGTATTTGTAGCTGGTTGATTACCTGAGGTTAGATGCTCCTTTCAGTGAGCTTATGTGTCATTAGAACACACTCACTTTTCCATGTTAGATAAAAGAACAAAATAAAACCACCATTCAAAGCAAAATTTAGTGATACGCCTCATAAGTATCCTGTTCTCTCTCTCATTCGTTGCTCTCGGGAATGCAGGAAATCCTGAAGAGCCTGGTGGCAGCTCCCGTTGATGGAGGGGACTTGGGGCAGGAGTCTGGGCCAACTCCCTATCACCCAGACCCTGCCTTGAAGACGCACCCCATGCTGCCCATGCAGTTCCACTCCTTCGACAGGTCAGTCCCAGTTTTTGGACCTACGTGGGGCGTAAAACAAGCAGAGGTATTAGCTTCTATGCAGCCTGACACATCCATCAGTTAACCGATTTTGGGTACAGAGACGTATTGTTTAGTGTAGTGCTGTTTGTCAAGTTGCTTTGTACCAGTTTTAGAAAAACAGTGGGTGCAGAAACTGATCGTTGCCTCATATGTGGATAATTCTCACTTTGAACAAAGTTCTTTTGATGGTAACATTTACAAATACACACATTGTGCTCCCCTGCCAGCAGTCTGTGATACGTTTTGTTTGATGGTGACTACAATGGCACAAAGACAAGAAAAGCAAATGCAGCTGAGTGGTTTGAGTAAAATGGATGCATTAGTCTGAAAATTCAGTTTTAAAAAAACAGTAATGTTAATTTTTGTTTATCAGCAGTGATAGCAGGATAGTTCGGATTATAGATTTAGACACGATGGGGCATGAGAAGTTTAAAAAAAGGTTTCAGTTTTTTGCTGACGACATGCTAATATCTCCTGTACATAAACAATAAACAATCACATCTGTGTTATTAGTAGTTTTGAAATGCATGCTCGCCCTTTCACAGTTTTGACTGAAAGCTTGTTATGTTGACATTTTTGGATGATTGATCCGATCTCTCTCTGTAACTCTGCACAAAAGAAAGACCTGCACTTGTTTAAAAAAAATAAAAAGCATTTTCGCAATAGTTTTACCTTTCTTTGACATTTAAAATAGTCTCTAATATTGCTGCCAAGCTCCCAGTAGTCTCTACATCTGAAAAATAAATGTCCTTGTTGCTCCCTGATTTTTGTCAGCTGTTTTGAATAAAAAGCAGAAATTACTCTTTGAGAGGACGTCTCGATATCTTTGGGGACATTACTGGGCCCTGAAATTAACTGGTACTAAAAGGAATGTGAAAAAAATGTAACGATGATGATTCATAGGTAGAAAAATTGAGTTTGCTAAAAGAAAGTTTTCTGTTTCTTAGGTCAATTAATACATTAATTAAATTAAGAAACAGCTGCCCTCTAGCTTCTACACTGAAAGACCCCTCCCTGAGCCTGCTTATGCTGGAGGTTTCTTCCTGTTAAAAGGGAGTTTTTCCTTCCCACTTTCGCCAAAGTGCTATTATTATAGGGCAGGGGTGGGCAACTCCAGGCCTCGAGGGCCGGTGTCCTGCAGGTTTTAGATGTGTCCTTGATCCAACACAGCTGATTCAAATGACTAAATTACCTCTTCAACATGTCTTGAAGGGCGTTTATCAATATGCGTACTTGTGCGTACTTGCGTTCTCGTGTACTCGTGATACGTCATCAGTCGGAGACCAAGTACTGTTCCAATTCGAAGTACGCATCACACCGAGAACGCGAAAAAGTCCCGGATGTGTTCTCGATCCGCCCATTTTATCGAGCATGCATCGGTGTAGACTTGTGACAGCTATATATCCCAGAATGCATTTCGTCCAAAACTCAACAGCGGACTCCCGGCACATCGCCCCCCCCCCCCCCCCCTCCCCTCCCTCCCCGCCCGCTCGCGGTCTTCTCACTACTCAGGTTAAAGAAACCCCAGCAGCTGTCTATAGTATTGAGTGTCCACTAGAATAGAAATAAAAGTGTTCTAACATCTCACCTGCTTGTTTTTATTAAGGTATGTACACGTATGTACATGTACACTATTTTTATTAATAGAGGTTTCACTACTGAGGTTAAAAATGATATATAAGTTACTTAGATCACTTCTAAATGTTAATGTTTGGTTTATTTCAGTGTGTTATTTGTTCCTGACTAAACCGGTTTGGCTGTGATTAAAGTTAAGCTTCATAACATGTTACTCACAGTTAAATTAAGAGGGGACGGCAGTAAAAACTCCGGACCTGTGACATCATCACGTACGCTGGTACAAATCACGAGTCCGTGCTCGCGTACTTGAGAATTGAGAAACGGCCGACGAGTCCGTGCTCGCGTTCTCGGCAGGTACGTACTCCCGTGCGTTCTCGGCGGGTACGTACTCACCGAGCACGCGAGTACGTACTCGCGTACTTGGGCATTGATAAACGGCCGAAGTTCTCCAGAGGCCTGGTAATGACCTAATCATTTGATTCAGGTGTGTTGACCCCAGGTGATATCTAAAACCTGCAGGACACCGGCCCTCAAGGCCTGGAGTTGCCCACCCCTGTTGTAGGGTCTACCTTACAATATAAAGCACCTTGAAGCGACTGTTGTTGTGATTTGGTGCTATATAAATACAATTGAATTGAATTGAAAAACAGTGAAACCAACATGTTTGCACATCTGTCTGAAGAAGAACTTACCCCTTGAAAGCCTAATAGGAAGAAGTTCGTGAGGGTGGTCTCTGCCTGTGCAGCTACCCTTGGAAAAACCCAGAAACTATTCTAATGGTTGTCAAACCACAACTTAAGATATATACTGAGGTGTCAAAACTCATCATTAGTGTTACAAAGGAGGTTTTCAAATGTCATCTTCTTGGGGAAGAGAGTTTATTCTATTATATTTTATTTATTTGGTGCTGTATCATACAGTAAAACCCAGTGATCTGACAGTCTGAACAAGCACTAGGCGACAGTGGGGAGGAAGAACTCCCGTTCAACAGGAAGAGACCTGCAACAGAACCGGGCTTAGTGAAGGACAGCTGTTGGGTCTGTCTAGCACAGGCCCACCGCTGGAACGAGACAATTTAACTACACCGCAAAAGCATTGAACACCAAGTAGGCAAAGTTCTTTGTGTTACTCATGCATGAGGAGGCCTGCCTGGAGCCAAGTGTCGTTCCACCCACTTGACCTCCGTCAGACTCTCAGCCAGGTTCCCCATAGCACTCCTTTTATTGTGGTTACATGAATATGCATAGGTTCATTAACATATGACGTATACATACACACAAAGAGTACCTTGCCTGTGCGTTGTGTAAGTATATGTGTGTGTGTGTGTGGGGGGGGGTCAAGATGTGACCCCGCGAAGACTCCCCAAAGCTGGTGCCAGGAGTCTAGCGGTCCATCTAAACAAAACGCACTTAGACTAAAACTGACATAGACAGGTTTATCTTACCATAAAACAATAAGAGAAGGTATGCCCTCTCCCATGCTCCCAGAATGTGGGTGCGAAAGCCAGAACACTCTGGAATGCACACAGCGTGTCTCTGCAGACTACTAAGGATCAAACCTCTATTAATCTACAACTAATTATAAAACTCTAAGCATATATGAGTAGATATTTCTAAGCATAAATGACAATCAACAATACAAATCCAACAACAGCCATCTGACATGACTGGTTGGAGTTTAGGACGGAGACAAAACAGAAAAGAGGATCATAGAAAAATGGCAAACAGCAAATGGAATGCACCACATCGCATGCAGTGGTCGTATATGCATACATGGAGAATTAAAGGAGGGGAGTGGAAGTGAAGCACTCAGAGCGTCATGGGATGTCCCTCAACAGTCTGAGCATATAGAAGCTTAACTTAGGGATGATTCAAGGTCACCTGACCTGCAGGCTTTATTAGAAAGGATAGTTTTAAGATAAGTCTTGAAAATGGAGAAGGTATATGTCTCCTGAACTATCTCTCACTGTACTTTCACAATAAGCCTATTTCTAGGTCTAGTCTAGACGTAACAAATGCATGGATTTGTTTTTAAGCGTCACATGTTTGCCTGATGCCTTTATGGACTCGTCTTTCACAGGAGTGTCGTGGTTCCAGTCAAAAAGCCTCCACCCGGCAGCCTGTCAGTCAACACTGTGGGCACGCCCACCACTAGCGGGGGAGCCTCAGCTGGCAGCACACCCAACATTTTTGCTGCTGCAACAGCAACACCCAAGAGCATGATCAACACTACAGGTGGGAGAGAACACACAGCTGTAGCGCACGCTTAACCCACCCATGTCTTTTTGAACCTATTCATGTAATTTCGACGTGCATATATTCGATATTTTACTCATAAAGACTTTTGCCCAGTTGGTAGTGTGTGTGCTAAAGGAGATAGAGCACATAGAGAACTGCAGCATGACAAAGGTGTTTGTGTAAAAGGCCTCAAGCAGCTCAGAAACCGCTCAATCAAGCAGGGTTGAATTTCTTCTTTTGTTACAAAAAGTCTTTGAAGCTTCACGCTTCTGTCCTTTAACAGGCAGAGCAAACTGAACCAGCAGATCCTTTCAGGGTTAGTTTTAGCTTGTATATGAGGGCGGATGAAGGAAGTTGCAGACTGCACAGCAACTATAAGATACCTCTCTTATAGTGGACGTTGCACATATGGCTTATATTTAATACTGAATGCAGGAAAAACAGAGATATTGTCTATTAGATGATCCTTGACCCAAATTTAGGATAACGACATGAGAATCAAAAGACACATCAGCAGACTTGCAGATCTTTTCTAAGTAGAATCATGCTCAGCAGATCCACTGCAGCAGAGTGGATTTCTATTTGAGGCTTTGTCAGCCTGTCAGACATATTGTACTTTATCATACATGCATAATGGAGAAGGAAGGGATTTGTTCCCTGGAATGGATTCTGTATATTGATTGAAAAGCTTTTTTCTCAAACCGGGGCCATTACCAAAAGGACAAGCAGCAGCATGTCCAGTCAAATACCTTCGAATACATTTCCTTTATTACTACCATTACTGTTAACTTCATACTAATCTTGGTTCTTGTTACTATCGTGCTTTTACTTTTTTATCATTTTTCCTCCTGTCCAGGTGCCGCAGATTCGGCCTCCTCATCCTCATCTTCCTCTTCATCCTTTGTCAATGGTGCAACTAGTAAGAATCTGCCAGCGGTGCAGACAGTGGCACCCATGCCGGAAGACACCATGGAGAATATGAGGTCAGAACTCTCGCCATCATACAGCCTTTGGCCATTTCATTTCACTGGTTCAGTTCCATCCTACTTTCTTTTGTCCCCCTGTCTCTGGCTTTTGTTTTTTATGTTAAATTGTCTTTTTTCCTGCCTCATTCCTGTCCCTTCATCCTCCCTAAAGATTTCTCACTTCACTTACACGTTCATTACAGGATTATAGGGTAAGATAAAGTTTTTTTCTGGACTGATGTGGCTGTGGACATTTTTATTAGGCTTATGTAAGACACACCACATTTGACATGCTAAACTAATCAACCACAAAAGACAAGTTCAGGTATCGTTCCATCAGCTAATATCAGCTAATATTAATCATCTTCTAGCCACACATATTATATGTTGTCATGCACACGTACCCCTGACACTTCTCACTTACCCTACAGTATGATGCTCATCACCTCTGATATGAAAACTTTGTATGAAAACGTCACCACTTACTAATTAAGACCGTTAATGTCTTAAGCTCAACAGTCTTTTTTTTGTATTTGTAAACATGTAAATGAACTTGTCATTAACAAAACTCTGTTTTGTCTTCAGACTTTATAGGTGTCACTAATAAAATTACGATCATCTGCAATATGAGGTCTTTACTAATTACCAGTTAGCATAATTAGCAGTATTCCTTTACCATTGTAGGAGTTTGCACTGTAACATTTTTGTTATGCTCTCCTTAGACATGTTAGCAGATACAGTCATGTGTAAAAGCAAGTTTTCGCAGGAATCTGTGTAGTCCTGTGAAAAAACTAAGTACACCTTCACGGAATTAAGAAGGTAAGTAGCAGCCAGGTGCTGCTAATCGAATGCACCTGATTAATTGATCATCGGCACGTGTGAGCATCTCTATAAAAGCAGATGTTTTGGCAGTTTGCTGCTCTGGAGCATTCAGGTGTGTTTAAGCACAATGCCACAATCTTCCCCAAGTTTACTCCAACGTCAGACTGTGCAATGCTTAGAGAAACTGCAAAAAACTCAAGAACTACATCTCCACATAGTAACAGTGCTTAGGTTTGCAAAGCTGCACAGCTGAACAAACCACAGCGAGACCAAGTGGAGATGTTTAGCTGTAATGCACAGCAGCATGTTTGTCAGCACGGTGGTGGAGGGGTGATGATTTGGGCTTGTTTTGCAGCCAAAGAACCTGCGTCTCCCCTGAGCTCCTTTTGTTATACTAAAGTGTTTTAGAGTAAAATGTGAGGCCATCTGTCTGTCAGATAAAGCTTGGCCCAAATTGGGTCATGCAGCAGGGCAATGATCCCGAGCACAGCAGCAAATCTACAACAGAATGGCTGAAAAAGAAAATAATCAAAGCGTGGCAATAATCCAGTCAAAGTTCAGACCTCAACCTGATTAAATGTGGCGGGGCCTCAAGAGAGCTGTGCATAAATGAATGCCTGAAATCTTCAATGAACTCAAGCAGTGCTGTAAAGAAGAGTGGGCCAAAATCCCTACGCAGCGATGCGAGAGACTGATAAAGTCATACAGGAAATCATTACTTTGCTCTGTAAGGTGAATCGTGGGGTTTACTTTCACAGGTTTTTCACAGGACTCCATATAGTTGTGTAAAAAGGTTTTTTCACATGACTGCACATGTTCTTCTAAAAGTGCACACACACAGGAGTGGGTGGGTGCGTGTGCATGTCTCCCTTAATCAGTGCGCATGTCTGCACGTGTGTTTTTATGTGTGTGTGTGTGTGTGGTTTGTATTGCAGTGCCTATTGTGAGGTGGCGCAGTGTGCGCTGCGCAGCGGTCAGACGCCCCCTGAGCTCAAGTCTTTTAGCTCTCTGGCTGGCTTCCAGGCAGCCCCCCGAGATGCAGGACAGTGTTTTAGGCAAGGAGATACTCGTCCTGTCCCCATGCCCCTCCCTCTGCCCCTCCTCCACCACACACCCTCTGCCACGCCCAACCACGACTAAATGTTCCCAGAATGCCATGCAAGAAAGGGCGGACTTCCTCAACAGCTTCAACAAATTTTCAGTAGCAGAGTCAACTCTGTCATTTCTGGCATGGTCATCTCCTCACACTAACCCCAAACTCCAGGCCAGACCTGAGTCGAGATGCTTGTTTTAACCTTCACCGCAGCTTTCGCAAATCATCTGGTTCTCCGAGCAGGTTAAAACAAAACCACAATTGGTAGATTAGCGACCCAGGTCTGTTTCAGAGATCGCATTACCTACAAAGCCAGGAATATAAACTTCACTGCCATCGCGGCTCCATAATTGAGTCTGCTGCTTTGTACTCTTCATGTCTCAATTTCTAAAGAATGGAAAAGCATTTAAAATGCAGCTGTACACACATAAAGACGCAGTATACCATTCAAGAGACAAGTTTGGCAGTTTTTCAGGTTGAGTTTTTATTACACTTTAACCTTCACTCATCCCACAGTGCTAAGCTGACCGGCTAACAATTATCCTTTCTGACTCATCTTTTTCCTAGTAATACTAATACAGACATACTGCTTCCATACCAGACCATCATTTTTTTTCTACATTCTGTGTCCGACTCGCACTTTTTTCTATTTCGTTCACCTGCTTTTTCTCTTCTCCTGTGTCCTGTGCCTCCCTTCCTTGTTCTCACGTGTCTCCACATATTTCTTTCATTCACATTTGTCCCTTCTCGCCTACTGTATATCCCCTGAGATTTTTCCTCAAATGCTCTTATACCCTCATCTGTATGTTGCTCATGTTATCGGCACGCCTATCGTCTTCATCCTTGTCTCTCGATTATCTCTGCCACAGTATCACCACAAAGCTGGAGCGCGCTTTGGAGAAGGTGGCCCCTTTGCTCAGGGAGATATTTGTGGACTTTGCTCCGTTCCTGTCCAGGACGCTGCTGGGTAGCCATGGGCAGGAGCTGCTCATAGAAGGTACAGGTGCTGTACACGGCTCCTTTTTCTCTAACTGGCGTCTCTCTGTGGAGTCTCCTCATTCACTGTCCCTCACAGTAATGTTTGTGTGTGCGAGACAGAGTGAGATCGAAAAAGAGTGAGTGGAGAGGTTGAGAACGAGGTGATGAGTGAGTGTGTGTGTCTTTGAGCTGGCTGCTTTCACCCATTCGTCAAGCAGGTAGGATTTTGCACCGTTTCTATTCAGCTAGCTAGATGTGTCAATATTTTTAGATCAGATTATGCCAGTTTTAGCGTTACGGGTGTTAGAGATTGTACTAAATGCGTTGCAGTCCTGCCTCTGCTCACCTGCTTCCTGGCGTCCCTCATCTTTTTCTCCACCGTTTGTTCTTGTCTTTTCTGTGGCATGCTTTTTTAAAACTTGTCTATGATGATTGTGCACAGCAGCAGAAACCGCTGACACTACAGTGTCTTCTTTGATGATATTTTTGTATCTTGCAGTGGTGTGTGTGTGTGTGTGTGTGTGTGTGTGTGTGTGTGTGTGTGTGTGTGTGTGTGTGTGTGTGTGTGTGTGTGTGTGTGTGTGTGTGTGTGTGTGTGAGACAGAGAATAAAAGAGAGGCTCCTGACTGTGTTGTATGTGTCTGTGCCACAGGTCTGGTGTGTATGAAGTCTAGCACGTCTGTGGTGGAGCTCGTAATGCTGCTCTGTTCTCAGGTTGGTAACTTCTCACCTCTCCTCTCTGTTTCTTGATGAAATGTCCTCACACTTCCAATCAGTTTTGTCAAAACCAGACGTGTCTAAGTGTTTTTGAAAGTTTTTTTCTTCGGGTGGGGGGGTAGAGCACACAGGAAGCTTCAGAGTTATTGATCTGCCCTGTGAGGCAGGGACGACTGTGTAATAAGCGCATTGCAGATGTAATCTAATATCACAGCATAGTTTTCCCTCAATAATAATAAGATCAGGGCTAGAATTGTGACATACGCAAGGTTTTAGTTTTACATAAAAACACGTTATGTCACAGACGTTACATCTTAATTTGTTTTGTCTGGCTCATTTATCCGTCTGCTATCACAGTAAGCCAGTAAGCTCAGTTTTCTTCAATAAAACTCCATAAAACTCAAAGCGAGAGTGACACTTACCTTCACAGAGCCTTTCACAGGTGGAACCTGTCACCAGCTTTGCTTTTCTTTTAAGTTGTAAAGTTTCTCAAAGCGCTCTTGTTCTTGGAGATGTTCATTTCCATCCTCCCGCTCTCCATTTTCTTCATCTTTACCTCTATGTCATCTTCTCTCTCGCCTTTTGTCCTCTTACATCTTCAGCCGTGGTCATTTTTAAATCGGTGTTTCAGGAGCAACTGCTTTCATCTCGTACCACTCTCCATACTGCCCTTCTCTTTACCACTCCCTTTTCTTTTCCTCTCTCTTCCACTTCTGGGTGGCTGCTCGTCAGCATGTATAGTATTACCATTGGCTCCGGCCTTGTCTGCCATTAGAGACCCGGGAGAGCAAACCCTAGCCCAGAAATCGATCCTCCGGATGGGGGGATGTAACAGGAGATAGTCCCACGTGTCCTTCACAGCCTTAAGAGCCATTGGAGCTAATGGAGGTCTGATAGTTTGAGGCTTTCAGCAGCACTCTTACCCTTCTCCACTCTCCATTCTCTCACAGACAGGAGCATTTTCACTTGTTTCTTTCATCTTTCCTTTGATCAGTGTTGCACTACTGTGCACTTTTCACACAGTCAATGGTAAATGATGAAACTGTTTATGTCCTCTCAAATAAAGCTTTTTTTTTATCATTGTTGTTTTTTTTAAGCCTTTTATGTGTTGATCAGCACGACAGCCGGCTTAGCTCGTCCAGTCAGGGTCTGATGATGTAACAGCATTTACTGTGAAAGAATGAACAAATGTGTGACCAATTAAAGGAAAGCCCTGATATAACAAATGCAGATGGCTTTACACAGGTTCACTGCAGTACTGTGTATTAATAATCAATAATCAACATATTTTATCACTGTGATTCTGGAGCATTAGGTTGGTGTTTAATGAAAACAAGAAGACCAAGAAAGAAGGACACGTGTTGTCATGGTTTGAGGAAATGCTGACTGCAGATCAGTTTTGTCCTGTATTGAAACTTCTCTATCCTGATGAGAGAGGTCCTTTCCAGTATATGACAGTGCCCCCATCGCATGTCACGAGAGCTCAGCGAAAGCTTGAGTATGAAGTTAATGTGAATAATGTCCTGTGGATCACAACGATATTGAACGCCTATAGCAGACGAATTCTGGGAGACCAGTTTTCTCCACTTTTATTATCAAGACACCGAATGAGGGAATATCCGTTGGAATAACCATCCCTCCTGTAGAGTTCCACGCGATCAATGATCTGATCAGTGAAGCTGCTCTGGCAGCATCTGCTGTCACCGCATTTCTGAGGTGCTTTCAGCAGGTTTCCCAGGCAGGGATTTCAACCTACTGCAGGCTAAAAGAAAAATTAAATGCAACACTCCATTAAAACATGTTTATGGGAACTGAACCATCATGTGTTTTCTGTATTTTTCATCAAATACAAAGATATTCAGATATAACTCTGAATATGGTACAAATATATTATAAATCGTAATTGCTGTATATACTGATATTTAGTGTAAGCTGTAGTAGACACTACATGTGTATATACTTTGCATTGCATTTGCATGCCCGTGCTATAATATTGTTTGGCCCGTCGGTGCTGGTTCCAAACTGATTTACTTGATAAACTTGAGAAATGTTTAAAAATGGGGCAGCAGATGTGGTTGCTAGGCAATATAACAGCATCACAATATAGCATCCCTTCTGATCTAGCACAGGTGACTCAGAAGGGAGTACGCTAATTTAGATTCTGGCAATATAAAGAAAATGTGTTTGTGACAAAATTATATGATGCATTTTATAAGATTTCATAGCTGCATAAATGGATTATTTTAGCTTGTTGCTAGGCAACGTGATGACGCCATAGTGTCTGATATGGATAAGAACCATCAGGGCACCAGGATGTACCTGCATGCCAAGTTTGGCTGCTCAACTCCTGACGAGCTAAGAGGAGTTTGGAGACAAAGAAACAAAGAAACAGACACCCTTCCTCCAAAAAATGCTAATCAAGTGTATCGTAGTAAGATTACCTGTGAGTTTACAATGATTACAATTTAATTCTTTAAAACAAAGAAATGGAGAGCAGAAGTAGAAGGCAGCATAGCACAGAAACACTCAAGTAAAGTACTTGTAAGTCATTTGTTTTATTTAGTATTTTATTTAAGTATTTCGGTAATTGTACCAACAGTAAATGAATTAACATTCTTTAGTCTCCAAAATAAACTGCCTACATGTTTAAAAAATGAATAAAATCAGTATAAAATGACCCGTAGAGGTGTGTGTGGCATGACACTGTTCATTATTTACCCTTTTTTACTCCCAGCCGTGGTTCATCATACTCTTTTTGTTGTCTCTTCTACACTCAGGAGTGGCAGAACTCCATTCAGAAGAATGCCGGACTCGCTTTCATTGAGCTTATCAATGAGGGAAGGTAATCCATCACACTTAATGATTATCGCAGCATATCACTCTGTAATTCACACATTAACACTAATTCTGTATCAGTGCTTAACAACTAATGGGTGTGATAGAGCCCTAATGAGAACCTTGCCAGGATAAGTGCATAGTGCCATGTGTGACCAGCAGGAAGTCGAATCATTATTGTGCAATTACATTTACAGCTGATTTGAGCCGGTCTAATTTCAGTGCTTGCAGTTTTGCTTGTTTTCCTTTTTACTCCAAACTACCCGAGTATCAGTGCAAACCCAACAAAGAAAGCACAAAGTGGAAAACAACAGCACTGCATCGAAAACGAAGCAGATGTTAGCTGAAATCATTAGCCATTCTTATTGCTGCACTTCCCATCTTGTTGAGAGTTTATGTTTTCTCTAAATAGAGATGGTTCCTTCCGTTTTATTTTATTCTTTTGCTCTTTTTCCACTTACTTCCACTGCCAGACTCCTGTGCCATGCCATGAAGGATCATATTGTGCGGGTTGCCAATGAAGCAGAGTTCATCCTGAACAGACAGAGGGCTGAGGATGTACACAAACATGCTGAATTTGAGGTATAAACACAAAACACAACTTCTGTTTGTCACTTGCTGTATGTATGCAAGCCTGCGAGCAAGAAGCCACAGAAACTGGACGATATGTATCGTTTTCAGCGTTTTTTTAAAAAAATCAGCAGTGCAGATAAGTGAAGTTCTTTTGTTTTGTGAGTGCTTCAGGCATATATTGTTCAGGTTTATCTGGTCCATCTTCCAGAAAGCAGGTTCAGCAAACTAACTTTGAACTCTGGGTTGGGCAAATTTGAGTTTTCAGTTCCAGAAATAAGGTCAGTAAACTCTGCGTTAAGAGCGTGCATGAGTAATGGAGCAAAAAGCCATCATTAATGGAGCTCTGATACCAAGAGTCACCATGGCAACAAGTAAATAATAAGCAGAGCTTATTTTTATCCACTGGAATATGAGTGTGAGTCAGTGTGGGCCATGACTTTTATCTTATGAGAAAAGAGTCAGTTCAACCATCGTCTGGGTTTGGGTCAGCAGTCTCTGTGGATAAGCCCAGCCACCACCCACAGCTCATGACCGCAGTTGAGTGTCGGAACGTACACTGATTTCTAAATTGAATTTTTACACCCAGTATCACTGATTTAGATGATTTCTGTGTGATTTTTAGATGATTAGATGATTTTTAGTGGAAATAGCTTCAACGTTTTCAAACTATGAATTTTCAAACACTGAAACTTTTACAAATTATGCATTTAATAACTGCATATCATTGTATAATCGATGCATATATTTGCAGCCTGTTTAACTTTACGAAGTTTCGTTCGGTTTTATTGTCATGCTCCCACTTTTTCTGTCACTGTGAGCGATTACAGCATGAAAAATTATTGTTTTGTGTTTAAATTTAATATTTAAACTTTAGTTTTAAAACACTTGCAAATATTTCTGTAAGTGAAGTGAAGTCACTTGAAAAAACACTTTTTTTTTTTTTTTTAGAAAAAACAGCTGCATTATTGTTCAAAGAATCACAGATTTAGAAAGATGTAGCCTGTAAATAAATCGTTCATAAATCCATGATGTCCACTGATTGCTGTCTATGCGCTGACATCACTGAGTGATTGATCATAAAAGCACTCGTGTTAAATATAACAAGAAGCTAATATGTAATTGGGATTTCATGTCTGCAAAGACGTCAAATTGTGCTAATGAATTCACGCTGCTATTCATTTTTCTATCAGCCTTACAAATGAGGAACTAAAACCAGACGGCAGACAGGTTCACAGAGTCTGTTACCGCAATAAATGCCTCAAAGTTTCATTTAACTCTTTTTGGAACAGAAAACTCAGTTTTTTCTCATCTCATGGTTGACAAACAGCCTTGATCCTCCAAGAAAATGCTAATCAACTAATTCCCATGTTGATATTTGAGAGTAAATGGACTTTATCAGTATATTTTTTAATATAGACAGTTTTTACTGAAGATTTTTTAAATTAAATTGCAATTGACAGTTTCTGAATAACTTCAGATAAATCTTGTTAGCATATGTGCAATATAAGATAAGCCGTTATCCACGCATGTATCGGCCTGATGTGTAAATACTAAGGATCCTCATCTGAACACCTACTGACTCTTTGTTAGCACCATGTCCTCGTCACAGTAATGGTCCACGTTCTTGCTGTTTCTGGTCCTTGTTTGACTTTCCACATCCCCTTCTCCTCCAGTCTAACTGTGCGCAGTACGCTGCAGACCGAAGGGAGGAGGAGAAAATGTGTGATCACCTCATCAGCGCCGCTAAGCACAGAGATCATGTGACTGCTAACCAGCTGAAACAGAAGATCCTCAACATCCTGACCAATAAGCACGGAGCATGGGGAACAATGTCACAGAGGTACACCATCACTGTGTAATCTCACAAGCGATCCCTGCAGCAGTATGAGTAAGGAGTCAGATTTTGATATAAATTAATGAAATGGGTAATAAAAATGTGCAGTACCTGACTCCTAATATATTAACTGCCTGGAAGCATCAAGAGACTGATGTCCTTATTTTGTTTTAATGCACTTAAATACAAAATATATCAGCTTTTGCTCATCCAGACCTTCCTACAGGCTGGCGGCCACATGTGATGTAACATGTAACATCTAAATCCTTCATCCGTTATGCCGCTATTGAAATAACTGTTGGTTGTTTACAGTTCATAACTCAATAATATTTGTCCTTCCTCTTTATCTAAAAGCCCGTTATTGGTGTTTGTAGAGTTGGAAAGGCCCTCATGGTCAAATGATGCCCTTTATCCTAATAATGAGGAAACTTTTGGACTGTAGGAAATTAGTTTGGGTGGTTTTTAGCATAAATGTCACATATAACGTCATCTCTGTCTTTAGACAAGGGCCTCAACTGAAATTGCTCATCTTTTTTCCTCCCAACTTTCAGCCAATTACACGACTTCTGGCGTCTAGACTACTGGGAGGACGACCTCAGGAGGAGACGGAGATTCGTGCGAAATGCCTTTGGATCTACTCACGCCGACGTGCTGCTCAAAGCTCTCGATGAGTACAGTCAGTAATGTTTACTAACGTACAAATATTGCATTGTTTTGTTTTGTTTTTTTCCTGCATATTCTAACATGCTCACTTAAACATAAACAGGTACAGAAGACGAGGAGAAGGGACTCAAAAAAAAGAATTTCCGGAGTCAGTCGGTGGTCACCCAAAACCCGGAGGCAGAGCTCATGCTGGAGGGAGACGATGACGCTGTTAGTCTGCTGCAGGAAAAAGAGATCGATAACCTCGCTGGTAAGAAACAAACACACACACACACACACACACACACACACACACACACACACACACAGACTTTGTTACAGTCCAGCTGAACAATAAACTCTTTGACTCTTTTTTTTTTAGTACGTTTTCGTCCGAGACTTTTTATCTCCAAAGGCAAGTTTGACATTTGAAAGCTTTGCAGCTAATCTAACCGTCTGGCTGATTTATCTCACTGAAGAAGATTAAATCACAATTCACTAAAAACTGATGCAAATCAGATCAAACACCTTGTTTAATCCAGTGATTCCTCCCCGGCTTTCATAACCGATTGGTTGTTTCCAACAGAGGGCAAAGAAGCCAATGATTGGTCAATCTTAACTAGCAAGAAATGACCCTAATGTGCTGTTTTATATTCTCCTGTGATCATGCTTATTGGCATGACCCTGATACTTGTATAACTACCTATAGTAATACCTGACCCTTGAATTTGGCCCCACAGGTCCGGTGGTTCTGAGTACTCCAGCTCAGTTGGTAGCACCAGTGGTGGTGGCTCGAGGCACTCTGTCCATCACTACTACTGAGATCTACTTTGAGGTAGATGAAGAAGATACTGCGTTTAAGAAGATGGACCCTAAAGTAAGAACAAGGAATTTTTCTTTATAAGTGATCAGTCACAGAAAAAGAAAGGAAAACCTGTAAACCATGTCAGATTATTCCAATGCTTTAAAACTAATTTTAAACTTTAAATCATAAAGTATAATAACTTTAAATCAGTTATTATAAATGAGCTTTACTTTGTATAATTTTTGCTACCGCTGGAATTTCTGTGCAGTTTAATTCTCACAGTAGCAGTGCATGTGTCTGTACACATCAGGTTTTCCAGGACAAAAATCACACTGATCATAAAGTGGGCCAAAGTATCAGATATGATGCACTTGGCATTACAGGGTTAACTTATTAGTCTGTCTTTGTGCTTTTTTTCCCCAATAATGTGCATCTTCATCAGGTGCTTGCCTACTCGGAGGGTTTGCATGGCAAATGGATGTTCAGCGAGATCCGAGCTGTGTTCTCCAGACGATACCTGCTACAGAACACTGGACTAGAAGTCTTCATGGCCAACAGAAGTAAGTCTCCAGAGTTCTTACTGAAACGATCATACTCACAGGTGACACTGCAGTTAACCCGCTTTAGTATAGACTGACTACACTACCTAATCTATTTAAATGTACTCTTGGATATTAGCTCAGTTTTAAGTGAGTGATTCATTTTAAATCAGCATTAACTGCATCTTATTCTCCCTCTAGCATCTGTGATGTTTAACTTCCCCGACCAGGCCACCGTTAAACGGGTGGTCTACAGTCTCCCGCGGGTCGGTGTAGGAACGAGTTACGGTCTGCCACAGGCCAGGTATGCACAGCTCTGTCCAGCTCTGTCTTCGAAGGGCAATGCCAAGATTTGATAAAAGGAGAGTTAAATTTCATGTGTGTGTACATTTCAGGCGGATTTCCTTGGCCACTCCTCGCCAGCTGTTCAAGTCATCCAACATGACGCAGCGCTGGCAGCGGAGAGAGATCTCCAACTTTGAGTACCTCATGTTCCTCAACACTATTGCAGGTGAAGTCCACTTTAAATCTCTTCTACCTCTGGACCTGTCAGTGATATACGTGTGAACAGAAGACCAGTCAAGCACACAAATCTGGCTGATATGTCCAAACATTTCTGCCGAGTCATACGGACATTTCTTATTCACTGTGAAGTTTTTTAGCAGTTTAAACTCATTTGGATGCTTCGATTGCCAAGGATAGAAAAACACATACTTGCATTGTGTATTTCCTTCATTGGTGATTCTGTAAACAGGGCAGACAAAGAAGGTGACAGATTCGTAATAAGATGAATGCTTTGTCTGCAGTTTGCCAAATTGTTCTTTATATACTAGAAAACAGATTTAGAAAAATGAATAAAACCACTTGTTTTAATACATATCGAGATACTGAGTAAGTATCAGAAGTGCAGAGTTTCAGCGGCACACAAAGAAAACTGAGTGAATATTTGTTGAACTCCTGGCATCATTTATCAACAGTTTGTACTTTTATCTCTCTGCTTGACTTTCTTTTTTTTAAACTAAAAACATGCGTCTTTAGTTAATGTGTGTATAACATTTCATCTTGGCTCAGCGGTTCGTTAATATTTCAGCACGAGTCCGGCATAATGGATGTGTAAGATTTTAAAATATTTATAGCAACATTTTTTTTCCCAGAGTAACATTTACACAGACATTTTATAGTTTGTCATAATCTAAGAGTAGTGTGTGTGTCCTTGCAGTTTATAACAAGACTAATGCCACAGTGTTGTCGCTGATCGCTCTTGTGTCTTCTGCAGGGAGGACCTATAATGATTTGAACCAGTACCCTGTCTTCCCATGGGTCTTGACCAACTATGATTCAGAGGAGCTCGATCTCACACTACCGGGCAACTTCAGAGACCTTTCCAAGGTTAGATCTCCCACCCATAAAACTCTTTATGCACCTTTTCCAATTTCCTGCGTGTGTGCTACTTGGAGATGCTATCAACTCAAATGAATCAAAGTCACAAAATAGCATTTACGGTACATAATGTACCAAGGAATAGCACAAATCTCTCCTTATCACATCCCCACCAAGAGCGTATATACCCCGCAATGCAGAAGAATGCTAATGTGTGGTTTCTCTTCAAAGTATTCATCCAGTTATTTCTCTCTGATTTCTTCTAGCCAATCGGTGCCCTGAATCCCAAACGAGCAGCATTTTATGCTGAGCGCTACGAGACATGGGACGATGACAGCGCACCTCCTCACCACTACACAACCTTATACTCCACAGCTCATTCAACACTGATGTGGATGCTCAGAATAGTGAGTGCCTACTTAACACACTTATAAACTGGAAACAGCTAACTAAACACACGCCAGACACTCAGGGCTGCTTTTCACATGAACGTGTCTGTTTTTTGTCCCTGTAGGAGCCCTTTACCACATTTTTCCTCAGCGCTAATGATGGTAAGTTCGACCATCCAGAGAGAGCCTTTTCTGGCATCGGTCGCTCGTGGAGGAACTGCCAGAGGGACACGGCTGATGTGAAGGTAACGTGGAACAACCTAATGAAGTGACTGGTTTGAGGTTGTTGGACAAGATGTATTCAGCATAAAATCCATCCACACTGAGACCTAACACCAGGAGCATGATATTATGAAGCATTCAAAGAGGTTTTTCTTCTTTCATTTCCAATTTGAAAGTATTTAGAAGTGGCCTCATGGCCTCAAGTGGTTAACACATTTGTTTTGCATATGAGGAAAGGTCTTCAGCTTGATTCCAGGAGGAGGCACAACCCCGGTTTTGAGGGGTTGCAAGCCAGCGGTGGTCCCACTCCTGGATAAATGAGAGTTTTGCAGGGAAGGAAAAGGCATATGGTGACAAATCTGTGCCAGATCAGACATGTGGAGCCATTTGCTGTGGTGACCCCTTGGGAAATAAGGGAGCAGCTGAAAGTACCATATGTGAAATATTTGACAATAATTTGCTAAAGGAGCATCAATAATTGATGTGGATTTTTCTTAGACCCAGTTAACTAAAGCAGCAGCATAGTCTGTTATTATACTGAGAGTGCAGAGGGACGATTGTTAGGTGTTCATCGGGCTAGTTATTTTGTGTGATTTTGGTTTGTTGGTTTTATGTTTGTTTCTGATCTTGGGGTGTTCACTTTATAATATAACTCACAATTTCTATGTATTTAACATGAAAATGCATTGAAATTAAATTTAGCTTCCACTAAAACAACGAATAACGAGTCATTTTTTACATGAAACAAAGAAATAATTATACTGTAAGTAATTTTAAGTGCTGCATAATTATTTTCAAGTACTGCATAATTTTCTGGTAATTTGGCAGAAAAACAAACAATATTTTGCCATCTTACAGAGCAAGTAGGCTGTACCTGTGTGTGGGCTGTATTATAGAGTGACTTAACCTTGCCTAAATTGTTTCTGTTTTATTGGAAAGGAGATACAAATTATACTGTAAGTAATTTTAAGTACTGCATAAGTAATTTACCTGGTAATTTTGCAGAAGAACAATATTTCCCCATCATAAGTAGGCTGTACTCTTCAGGTCTTTATTTTTTTCTATTATTTACTTGTGCTTTTTTGCTTATACTGTACTCAAAATCAGTTACAATATCATTTGTCTCCTTTCCTGTAAAATATGCAGACATTAAGCAAGGTTAAGCCACCACATGATACAGCATGCTCCTCAAAAAGAGGCAGTGACTGAACAATGTGTTTTTGCTTGTGTCCATAAGGAGCTGATCCCAGAGTTCTACTACTTGCCCGAGATGTTCGTCAACAGTAATGAGTATGAGCTCGGGATGCGCGAAGATGCAGTTCCTGTAAGTGATGTGGAGCTTCCCGTCTGGGCCAAGAAACCCGAGGACTTTGTTCGCATTAACCGCATGGTGAGAAAAACAGAGACTTGTTTTTTTAATACTAAACCTGGAAGTTTTGTTTCTTTCTTTTTTTTTTGCCTCACCTTCAAATCTGGAGATAAACTGTTATAATCTCTCTCTCTGAATCTCTCCCTCTGTCCAGGCATTGGAGAGCGAGTTCGTGTCGTGCCAGCTTCACCAGTGGATTGATCTAATATTTGGCTACAAGCAGCGAGGGCCAGAAGCGGTGCGAGCTCTCAATGTGTTTAACTTCTTATCCTACGAGGGAGCTGTCACCCTAGACAATCTAGATGCTGTCCAGCGTGAGGTTGGTTGACTATTAATATCATTAAAGTGCAGAAATCGAACTTATGTGCGTGGTAAACCCATCTCTTCCTCTCTGATTCCAGCTGATTGAGGCCCAGATTCAGCTTTGTGGTCAGGTGCCCTCCCAGCTGCTGATCGAGCCACACCCACCTCGGTCCTCCGCCATGCACCTGGTGAGATACCTCAACAGCCTTAGCACATCTTGGCACGCACTTACAGACAAACTCCTGATGAAAACACCAAGTCAACTGCAGGAGCGTTGCAGAGCTACTGAGCTAGTAGTGCTTTGAATCTTCATTGTTTTCATTTATTTATCATATTTTTAAAACATTTCTACCCAGTGCATCAATTATTTTTAGTCCGCATTCTCCGAGAAGAATAGCTTCCATTAGCAAGATGTAAGCTATTTGAGGTTTTATTACATACAGTAGTATGTAATGGTGTTTGTAGCCTCTCTGTAGTCCCTGCTACCCTCAGCAGCATGAGGCCTCTGCGTCTCTACATCAGAGCCATCCATGTCAACCCAAACCCGTCAGACCCCGAGCCCTCAGCAACCGGCGCATCCGCCTCCTTTCCTAGACCTAGAGCCGCCCTCAGTGTGTGTACCTGCTCTGACCCTGTGCTCCCACTAATATACCGTTTCCCCTGCCGTCCCTCTGTCCCATCTGTTCTGTCTGTCCCTCTCCCTTCGTCTCCATCCCCCTTCCTCCAACCTACCCTCCTCCCTCTTGCCCTTTCTCTCTCTCTCCCTTTCTCTTTCTCTGTCTGTCTCACCAGTGTTTCCTTCCCCAGAGCCCTCTGATGTTTAAGGATCAGATGCAGCAGGATGTCATCATGGTGCTCAAGTTTCCCTCCAACTCTCCCGTGACACACGTTGCGGCCAACACGCTCCCCCACCTCAGCATACCGGCAGCCGTGACGGTCACATGTAGCCGGCTGTTCGCCGTAAACCGCTGGCACAACACTGTCGGTGAGTGTACGTTGATGGTCCGCGTGGCATTTTAAATTATTAAATAATTTTTGCGACTGATTTCCCAAAGCCTGTAATGCTTGTATACTTACAGCTGAGCCCGAAGCATTTGCTCTTGTTGTTTCATACTGCCCTTTAGTCCTGTTTCGTTCACACCCTCGATGTTGACATAGAAATATTTGTTAATTAAAGCTTCAATTAACCTTATTAATGACCTCATTAGCGCAACAGACTACGTGTAATTAATCATGGTAATGTGATTATACAGGATCACGGGGCAGCTTAAGTGGCTTTTAGTATTGACTGCCACACGAGGCACTTAATTTTTAATGTACGCTTGCATCAGAGCTCCCATCAGAGAGCACTAGATCAGGCCTTCTTCACCACTTGAAGATGTGCGTATGTATGACTGTGTAATATTTGTGCCTCAAACCCTTCAGGCCTCCGTGGAGCTCCAGGATACTCCCTAGAACAAGCTCATCATCTGCCCATTGAGATGGACCCTCTCATTGGTCAGTGCTCAAACATATTCACAGCATTTTATCCATTCAAAAAGTTATAGATGCAATTTATGTTGTGTTTTTATTGACCAGAGGTGGGTTGTGGCCCAGATGCAGATCTGAATCAAGGAACTTTTGGAACTGTTTTTAATATTATAGGTTATAGCAGAATTCACCACAGATGAGCATTGATGGTTATATGCAGCCCTTGTTTTTATATAAGCAGTTGCAGACCATAGTTTTGATACACATGTTCTGTAAGTAGATAAAGAGAATTTCCAGATCACTGGGGGAGCTGTGGCCAAAAGCATCACATGATGCCTTGGGGATTTAGATACACTGTTAACCATTTTCCATTTTTCTGCCCTCATTAGCCTGATTATATCTCTTTCTTCCCATGTAGCAAACAACTCAGGCGTGAACAAGCGTCAGATCACTGACCTGGTGGACCAGAGCATCCAAATTAACACACACTGTTTCGTGGTTACTGCTGATAACCGTTACATCCTCGTCTGCGGCTTCTGGGACAAGAGCTTCCGCGTTTACTCCACAGAAACTGGTTGGTTTTTTTATTATTTATAAGTCATGTCAAGCACTAAGTACAGCAAGCATTTCCTCCAGGCTGTCAGCTTCCTTTTGAAGCTTAAATTTATGATTCTGTCAGAGTGTCTGCTTTGCATGTTTATTAATTTATTACATAGAAGAGATGCAGGCTTTTTTGGAAATACATGCAGGCACATGGAGGTAGATGCTGTTTTTACTGATCCTCGGGTTTAAAAGGAGACACGGCTTGATTAAGTTATCATCACGAAGCACTTTTATCCCACCGTCGCCTTCCAGGAGTTTGATAAGGAGAGGCGCACACACGTTGGCAAACTTGTCTACCTCCCTGCTCTCCACAGGAAAGCTGACCCAGATAGTTTTTGGCCACTGGGATGTGGTGACGTGTCTGGCTAGGTCAGAGTCTTACATTGGAGGAGACTGCTACATCGTGTCAGGATCCAGAGATGCCACTCTTCTTCTGTGGTACTGGAGTGGGCGGCACCATATTATAGGGGACAACCCTAACAACAGTGAGTGGTGAAATGGTGGATAAAAAAATGTGTGCAAGTTAACTAGTCGTTGTTTGGGACGCATGAGAGCATGAATGCGCTTCAAGGTCAAACATTAAGTTGAATAATTAGAGCATATTTATTGTATATTTACAGTTATGGAAACATTTTGACTGCAAATGTAGTGGTTTGACTCCTAACTGTGTTTTCCTCAGGTGACTATCCTGCTCCCAGAGCAGTACTGACAGGACATGACCACGAGGTGGTGTGTGTGTCCGTCTGCGCGGAGCTGGGATTGGTTATTAGTGGAGCCAAAGGTTTGTACATCTTCATATGTCTGTGCCCAGAAGAGGTTTATTTGCAAATAAATATTTAATTTAATTAAAAAAGATGCACATCAGAGAACAGTGCTGTGGACACAGTGAACGTTAATCATTCCTTGTGGCTTTTGCCAAAGCTTTACACTGCTTTGATCTTTTCCCTCAGAGGGCCCGTGCCTCGTCCACACTATCACAGGAGACCTGCTCAGAGCCCTGGAGGGTCCAGAGCTGTGCCAGCAGCCACGCCTCATCTCGGTGTCCAGCGAGGGACACTGCATCATCTACTATGAGAGAGGCCGCTTCTGCAACTTCAGCATAAATGGAAAACTGCTGGCACAAATGGAGGTCAACGATTCGACGCGGGTAAAGCTGTCAGGGTTACTCGAATGCAGACATTTTCATACACTGGTGTTCACCTTATTCACCCATAAACAAAGAGCTGCTTTTAACTCTTTTTCTCTGTTCCAGGCAATCCTGTTGAGTAGTGACGGGCAGAATTTGGTGACGGGAGGCGATAATGGAGTTGTTGAGGTGTGGCAGGCGTGTGACTTCAAACAGCTTTACATCTATCCGGGCTGTGACGCCGGAATCCGTGCCATGGACCTATCACATGACCAGAGGTAAGACAGGAAGAGGGCAAAGACTGCGTCACCTTTGTGATGTGATTACAAAAGTTTAGATGGTTCGCAGATGTGATTTACTGTGTTCTCTGTCCTCAGGACTTTGATCACTGGCATGGCGTCTGGCAGCATTGTGGCATTCAACATAGACTTCAACCGCTGGCACTACGAACACCAGAACAGGTACTGAGGACAGTGGACAGTGCGAGGAAGAGGACGATGGAGAGAGGAGAGGAGGTGATGCATTCTGCTGTGTATCTGCAGCACAGGGGAAACTACAGGTTCAGAGACGAAGGAAAAACAAGTACCGGACCTTAGGCTGTATTCCCTTGTGAAGTTCACTTGATTTTAGGACACGACAGCGCTGGTGGAAACGGCTTCCTCTGTGCATACGTGTACGCGCACACACGTGTGTAACCACAGACACTTAATACCCAGAAGATACACACCAAAACCTGCTAATAGAATAAGAAGACTGCAGAGTGGGGAAGGGCGGGAGCAAGGTGAGCAGATATCGTAGAGGTCCTTCATACCTGTACCACTCACAGGACTGGTACATTTGCTGTTCCTCAAAGAGATCCTAGGTTTTCTTTTCTTTTCTTTTGGTTATGTTTAACATTTTACTTTTCATTTGAGGAGATGCCAGCACATCGATTATTGGGTGGATCATTAATGAAATATGTATCTAAACTGATAAGAAATGGTCAGAAATGAACCAGCTCTACCCATTGTTCAAAAACAGGTGCTATTGGCTTGATCTTAAATTCACCCTTGAAAAATTGCTGGAAGGTCTAATTTTTTAAAATTGTTTAATCTTGTTTAATTTCACCTGTTTTATTCTTTTCTTTTCTTTTCTTTTTTTGAATATTCATTTAGTTTTTTTTGTTCTTTACCCTCAGCAGGCTTAAATCAGATTTTTATGTAAATAAGGCTCTGCCTCCTTCAGAGTCTACACTTCTACTTTCACTACACGAACTGCGCTTATCACCTTTAATTTATTAATGACTTGCTGTATGTAAAATACTGTGTAATAATTATTATAATGTTGACAAGGCTGATGGTAATAACGGTGGTAAATGTTTTGCCGGGGAAGGTAATGATAAAGAGGTCTTACCAGTTCCACCAAGGATGACGAACACAAGACTGACATGATTTCCTTTGTATATTTGGTGATCGTTCTGTCAAATATGTACATATAGTCTCGGTTCAGGCTTGGCGGGAGACTTGATCAGCTGAATAAGACTGGAAGCGCAAACTTTCACTTACCCACATTTGTTGATTATTTAAAAAACAAAACAAAAAAGAGAGAGAATCAAATCAATGTAAAAGTTTGTTTTGTATTTGCACTTTGCACCAATCACATATCATTATTTATTAGCTTGGTTCTTTCTGGTCGGCTGCCATTTTGTTTAGGTCCATTTTCCTACGGGATTATTTGTGCATTGATGTTTGTATTTAAAACGTTGAGCTCATGTGTGATTATAAGTTTTACAACCTCACAGTTGTAAGCAATATCATGATTCTGTAGCTGATAGAGGCGGGACGGAGGGCGGAGAGAGAGGATGAAATGTGAGATGTACCGTATGTGTGAAGCCATCTTGATCAAATGCGCACATGCACATACTCTATCGACAGGTTCAACTTACGTATCCAAAAAAAGGTTAAATATTTTTGGATCTATGAAACCCTAAAAAAAACTATTGTATTCATGTTTTATTGCAAAGATGTAAAATATGACGTGTGAGTTGGAAAAAAAATCATGATAAGAAAATAAAATATGCAAAGAATTTGATGACTTGGCTTTTCATTGATCACATACGTGTATCACGTGTACGCTTATCGCCATTTTGAGTGAAATCTTCCTTGCATAAATGCGATTTCTAGTTAAAACGCTGCATTTTTCACACACTTGACATTTGTTGAACTACCTGCTGTTTTTTTTTCTTTCCTGTTTGTGAAGATAAGCGACATCCTGCATCACAGACATAAATACCCTGTTAGTTTTACAAAATTACCACTTTCAGTTTCCAGCATTTCCTGCATTGTTCTTTTCTGAAGAACCCATTTAAACCTACTCCTGTGGAGCTTCTTCAAATAACACAGGAACAGACCAGCCGTTCTCCTCACTGAAAGATGTCGCAGTGATTATACAACCTGAAACTTAACAGACGACATTAAAGAGAGGTTCAGTTTTATCTGTTTTTTTTATTTCATCAGTTTAAAATAGTCATTTGCTCCCATAGCTGAACATCTTTTTGTGCAAAATTAAACTAAAAGCTAAAATTATACACTAGTTGTTGAATCTGTGAACTCTCACTATGAAACTACAAACTGATTATTATTTTTACTGCATTGCTGCAACTCTTATAAAACACAATCTTGCTTGCTTGGCTGCTTATGAAAAAGGCCACACATTGTTCTCATCCAACATCATGTAATAATTTGATTCAATTCAGTTTTATTTATTCTTTCAGCAGCCTGAACTGTTAATACAAGGCAGGATGGATCCATGCAACATTTTTCCAATCTTCTGTTCTGAGCCCTTACGAACTGTAGCTTCAGTTTCAATTAAATTCCATTTTATTTACATAGTGCCAAAACACAACTTGCATTATAATGCTTTATAATGTAAAGACTACAATAATAAAGAGAAAACCCCAACAATCAGATGACACCTTGTGAGCAAGCACTTGGCAACAGGGGGAAGGAAAAACTCCCTTTTAACAGGAAGAAAAAATGTTTGTTTTCTAATAAAGTTTCTAAAACACACCTTTCATATTCTCCCAGTGCATTAAAAATGTAAGTCACTGACCGGCTATTGGGAGTAACTTGGGAGTTCAACGTCTTGCCCATGGACACTTCAGTATGAGGAGGGACCGTACAATAAGCCACTTACTCCGTGATACTAGGTCAGATTTTAAACATGCTTCAGCTCTTTGTTCATAAATATATAGAATATGTTTTTATGTTTTAAGTGCTTCTAAATAAAAGAGAAACATTGGTTTTGATAAAATTTACATGTCAAACAGTTAAAACGACCAGGCAGTAGAAAATATCTATATATCGTACACTAGTTTAAGTATCAATTTATGCCACTAAAAGTGAATTTTATAGTCTAAAATTATAAATGAAACATTAAAATGATATGACTTAATTTTATACTGAAACATTTTGATTTCTATTTTTTTTTAATTAGATTTAAAACTAATTACTTTAAAATGACCAGCACTTCATAATCTGATTGACTGACTGACCTGGGTGTTTATTAATCAGATTACAATAAAAAATATAATAATATAATAAGGTCACTATTGTAATATTAAAATCAATACCACCTCACATTAAAAAATAAAATCTGTATTTGAATGTGCTATATAATGATATCAATGTTACCTGGAAATATTTGTGGTAGTTATTACTGTGTAATAACCATAAATCAGGCCAATATGTTTACATATTGTAAAACTTAAAATTACTGTACAGTTACAAACTACACTTAGATTTATTTCCACATTATCAGCCCTAGTTATTAATCTCTTTACTCATAATTTATCTGCCACTGCCCACCCAAAAACTATGTTCAATACCGCACTCTATTTATGGTTATTATTTCTTTATTTCTATATCATGTCCCCACTTTTTTGTTTTCACTGAGCTGTATAGCCACAAAAAATTCAATTATTAAGGTCTTGTATACCTAATTATGGCATCTTATTAATGTGTCTAGAACTGGCCAAATATTAATAATAAAAGATGGATGGATACATATTTTTGTGTATATTTTTGGGTTGTATGTGACATTTTCTTTAATCTTTTTTTTAATTATTTAAATCCAGGGATTCGTGGATTGGGAAGAATGAGCTGAAGTGAAACTACAGCAAAGCTAATAATTACATCCAGTTTGTTTACAGTATATTTGACACTTTATCTTATGCTTAGTACTACATCCATTTTCCTAATTTTGCAAGACAAACAAATCCATTAACACCTCAGTTATAATTGAAATGATAAACGAAAGCATTGCCACTAATCTCTTTTTTAATTAGTGTGATGTTTCAGCATGTATAGATGTTGAAGGGATTTTGTGATTAAAGTTTATACATGGGGGAGTGCTGAGTCTGTCAGACCGTACCACCTGAAATACACAGATTAATTGGAGAACAGTGAGGATTTGTCAAGGAGTCTGACAGCTCTGGCTGTTTTTATTGCTTGTGGCTGTCATCTGTGAGCCTTTGTGGTCTTTACAGTTTATTGACTTTTCTGACAAAGTGGGGCAAAGATGAATGAACCGTTTTCAAATAATTCTCTCTGTATGTGCCATATATTTTTGTCGCAGTGTCAAAAAGACTTCATCTCACAATATTAAAAAAATAACAAATAAGTAGATGATGCATTTTCAGAATAAACAACCATTTCTCTAACCGAAGCCTGGAACAAAAGCTGATGGCGGCACAGAGCTGCTGTAGTCTCTATGGAGACCGGGATCGGACGCCTTATAAATTGACAGGCAAGAGTGGTAATCCGTTACGCTGGTAGACCTGTCTTTCAGGCTCTGAATTTCATCTTGTAGTTGATGCCACTTTTGACCTGGCCTGTCTGTAGCTGGAGTCCGTGGGTGCCTGTCTGTCAAGTCTCCAAGCGTCATTTCTTTCTTACCTTCACATCCACATCACCGTTATCGGTCCTCTTCTGGTGCAACCTCCTTTCTTCGTACTTTGAACAATTACAAGCTGACCTGACGTGATCACAGTTTGGATGTATCTTGCCTTTTCATTTCCAAAGCCTTACTGAACAGCTGAGACACATGTATGTACTTCATGTACAAAGTTAAAGAGCTTTAATAGGATTTTTATACCGAGTTTGCAATGTAGTCTACAGACATTATGAAGCATGCTGTACAAAGCTTCACTTGAACAATAGTATTTCTTCTAAGCTGAACACGAGTGCAATACGAGAAATGACAAAAAGAAAAAAGAGGAGAAAAGATAATGAGTCCCTCATTATGCTGTTCCCCGCAAAGGGAAAGCAGAATCTCAGATTCATTTGTCTTAATTGTGAAAGTAAGACTCAGAAGGGTGCATTCACACTCACCCTTCAAGACCTCTTCATCACATTATGAGCGATATTTCCCCTGTGCCTATGCAGATTGCAAGGCCCCGCCAGAATTAGAATATGCATGCACGGACTGTAATGCCATTATGTCAGCTTCTTTGGGGCTGACAAAAGGTTTTTGTGTTTGTATGTCACAGTGAGGAGGTGCTGGACCTCTGTGTGCTTTATATGTGTGCGCATGCTTGCCTTTGTTTGCATGAGCATGCACGAATGAGAGCACATGTGCATATGTCTGTAGTGTATGTGCTCCCTCCCACATCCCTCAGGTGGAGAGTGCAGAGATGGTGGACCTCTGAGATGAGATGCTACATATCTCCATGTTGGTGAAGGAGCTTCCTCCCTCGCTGCTGCAGTCGGGGACAGAGGAAGAGGAGGAGATGATGTTCTTGAGCCTGTGCAGGGAGATGACGAGCAGCGTCAGAAGGAACACCAGCAGGCCGAGAAAGAGCCATACATAAACATAAACATTCCCTGGACGCCCTGGAGATGAGGCGGCGGCAGATGTGGAGGCAGAGGTCGGGGAGAAACGGAGGAAAGTCCCATTGTCTACTGATGAGATTCCGGTCTCATTTTGGTCCATCAACGGAACGTCAATCCCAGACATCCTGACTGTTGTTTCATCATGGAATAACAAGAGAGACAAAAGGAAGAGGAGGGAAATTTATTGAGAAGCAAAAACATGTTTAGTTTAAAAATCCACTATTTACAAAAACCCTTTAAAAAGTGATTTCTCTTTGTCTGCTGAAGAATGGGAGATGCTTCCTGATGCCCACACCCTCACATAATCCCAAACAGCCTTGGTTGGAAATGATCAATTTAAAAAAAGGATTTTTGTTAAGAATAAAAGTCAGGAAGCTTTTTGTTTTACATTTTTTATGCCGATGACACTGTCATGAACAGCAGGGGGAGTGCTTGTCTTATTGAATGCCTGTCAGGCTCGGTGCCCAAAGCTGTGCGTGCTCATAAATGAAGCCATCCTTATCTGATGAAATTAAACCCCTTATAATCAGCTTTCACAAAGACAGATGAAAACCAATCCTCCTCCACTGTATATTAATATTGTTAATAATATTCCATCACAAATTACTGCATGGCACGAAACTGGCGAGGAAATGCGAGCGACCGGGGAAGGAGCAGTCAGAGTCTTTGTGCTGGTGAGGGAGGGGGGCTGTGCTGAATTTGGGTTAGACCAGCCTTGTGTCTTGACTTGATCTATGACAGCAGAGAAAAGACACTTCAAAGCGAGGAATAAATGACCATGACCGGTATGAAAGCAAGAGGTCAGCAGCACACTTTTCATCTCCCAGTGGTGTGAGCTCAACTTCTTTCTTATCTTCTGTTCCTGGCCTCCTTTTCTCCCCATTTTATTATAGCCTACATTTCAGCATGCCCCATATGTGAGCCCGGCCACTCGTGCGATATTAAGGCTGGAGAAAATTATACTCGTGCCATTTGATCTGCAGTTATCGCCTCTATTAATCAGATCAGTGCTGCTGAAAAGTGCGAAAGTAGCTACAATGTAAAAACATGTTAGAAACTGGAAGGTTTCACTTTAAATGCTTTGCCAGTTCATTTCATTATGATGTTTCATTCTGGAAATTGGGAATGTTGCTCTGACAATATTAGTATAAACACTTTTAAACACTATAAACTTTTCTCAGTGTCACAAAGTGTTCTCTCAATTTTGTAATTTGCTGCTCAAATCAGTTTGGTGTGGGCTAATATTCATTTATTTAACCTGACCAATGAAAAGTGTGTTTTAAATTTAATAATACTACAAAGGGACAGACAGTTAGCTAGTAGATTTAACCTTCATAAACTATTTAGCTAATTAAGCTTGAACTAGCTGCTTGTTATTCTTAATTGGCAGAGATTAAATGATCTCTGCCAAATGAAGTTGAATAGCTAGCTGGTGAATGCAGGTTATAAGCATTTTCAATCTATTAAACGCTTATAATGCTACATTGTTACAGTCATTAATATTTTTATATATTATTATACACTGATAAATCCCAAGCAGCAAACCTCTGGGTCTGAAAAATGATAATACAGAAGTGCAAAACTGAAATTCTTCAAATGGACATTTGAGCAACTGAAGTCCGTGCTAACCTTATGGAAGCTTGTTTTTGTCACTATTTTGATTAATTAATTGCATTTTTCATCAGTAGGCCAAAATTTTTGGTTAGTATCTCAAGACACAAAATTTTGAATAAGTCAACTCTAAATTTGGATTTACCCAGAAGTAAAACTTGAAATATTGAGATAATAACTCGAAATTTTTACTTCTGTTCATCCTGTTTGTTATCTAACAAATAATTGCCTGTCATGCAGTTTATTAATTAGCACGCTGTAAACAGAAAGTTCAAATTTTATTAGCAAGTTGCTTAAATCTAATTAGCCATTTGTGGATAGTCTTAGCTAACGACGCTTGCTAATATATTAGCTAACAGCTGATGCTGATTAGCTTAGCACTACGTGCTTTCTTTCAGATAAGGTAATAAATGGTGGGAGGTGTAAAAGATTAGGATCCTTTTTAATAAAGTTTACAGTTAAGGCTGCCTGCCCACTTTTTTAAGAGCTTCATTTTATCCACTGACGCTTTGGAAAATCGTTACTCAAAGAGTTATAAGACTTGAACCAAGCGTATCAGCTACTAAGTGAATATGACCATGAAAAGATTTGATTTGGAGAAAAAATAAATAAATAAATAAATAAATAAAAGAAAGTGAAAGACTGTGCAACTTAAATACATTTGGCAGTGAATGAAATAATCATCCCATAATGCACACCAAATACCAGCTTCCACAGGGACTAACTTCAAGCCTTCACAAATGCAATTGTTTTCATCTGTAATATTGTATAATACTACTACTACTACGTCTAATAATAATAATAATAATTTTGTATATATTTTGTTGTTTGTGTTGTGTGCGTAGTAAAGTATTTAGTACCCTAGTTACTGATGTGGTGCTCCTAACTGCATCCACCGCTCTCACTTTCTAAGATTTTGCACTCTCTGTTGCAAGTTTAAACATTTCCATGATAACAGCAACCTCCACCAATCAAAGAGATCTCCGTTTCAGCTGAGGATTGTGGGTAGAGTTCTTTTCCACAGCACTGCAAATTAAACACTTTTTTATTAATGACACAAAGTTGATATCATACAGACTCAAGGTTTCCACAGCAACACATAGCATCGTGCCACAATGTTGCACTTAGTAACAGTGGACAGCTGAATGGTTATGATATAGTGACTCCAAATCAAACTCCCAGTGGGGAAAATGAAGGGGATTTTTACTTCTGGAAACTCACTTTTCTACTTTCTTCTTCACCTGACAATATTCTACATATTGCTGAATAGTTTATGTTTTGTCCTTGTCCTCCACTATGATCTCCTGTCGTGGCCTTGAGGCTGATTCTACTAGAGGTTTCTTTTTGTTTAAAAGGAGTTCTTCCTCCCCACTGTCACCAAGTGCTTATTAATATGGGATCACCTGATTGTTTGGGTTTTCTGTCTAATATCTGGGTTCTGTACCTTACAATGTAAAGTGCTTTCAGGCAGTTGTTAATCTGAGATTGCTCTGTATAAACAAAACTGAACTGAATGTGCAAACCAGTGGGTGACGAACAGTGGCTATATCCATCTTTTATATACAGTCTGTTTTGTTGCAAGCAGTTCCAGATAATTTCATATGGTACAAAACTTTCTGTGATGATTTTTGTTTATGAAGTTTGGCAATTTAGCACTCCATTCCCAGAATCTTTTCTTCCCTATGTATTCACTCCATTTTATTCTCTTACTCTCTCTCTCTGGATGGTACATTTGGCAATAACTCTAGCTCTCTTTAATTTAAAGCCCAAACTACCTTCAGGGAGATGCACAGCATAATGAGGAGGAATGAGTTGGGCTGCAGCCTTTCTGTGATTGCATGCTCTCTTGCCCTAACTCTGTATTCTTTATCAAACGCTCCCAATGGTTGTCCCGGCCCAGTGAAAAACTGTCTTGCCGCTTTTGTTAGCTTATAGTGTCTCTCTTTTCCCCCCAGACTCTTTTGGAAACATGTATTGATATTCACTGCACACACTGCTCACATTGCCTTTCATTGCTTCTGCTGTCTTTTTGCAATGCATCGTCCTCTGTACTGTTTTCTCTCCCAACCTGACATCTTTCATATAGTGCATAAAATGTTTTGGTCACATTCGATTTCCAATATATTGAGGTTAAAAAAATGTCAGTAATTAGTCGTGTACACATGAAACATCCCCAAAAACTTGCCAGTGAACTCCTGCCTACTCATCTATCTTCAAATCTCTCTTGTGACCTTCTTCTCAGCCACATTTCCTCATCTTATCTGTTGGCCTCGTCTTTCCATACCACTCTTTCCTCCTCTGTATAGGTTGTTGATTTTAATGATACGTTGTTTTGAAATTTGCACTGAAGCTTGTTCATTGTGAGCTGAAGTGGCTGATAATTGTGCTTAATGATGCTTTTTGTATCCAGGCAACGAGGCACGCTCAGTTCTTTTTTTCAAGCTAATCTACTTTAAGAGGGCAGGCCATGCAGTCCTTCTGACTCTGGAGAGGTTAGCCATACACATGCACACACACACATGCACACACCCGCCTACATATAATAAATACCACTAGTTATTTTCCTTAGGAATTGCTGCAAATGTAGTACAGAGAACACAGAGGACTAATTGGGAAAATGAGCTATCTTTATACAGGAAAATTATATGAATTTTAAAAGTGGCTTGGCTTTCACGTATTGGAACATGAGTTGTTTATTCCTGCCTTCAGTGAGTCAGCAATCTCACATCGTGTGCTTTTGTTAACAAATCCATGGTTTACTTCTTTCTTCCATCTGAAGCTTACATTAAATTCACATTTTAGTGTCAGGTAGAAACCCCAGTCTTTGACTTTATGTTTCAAGTCTGTTGCAAAAGTTTTCTTTGTTGATCCTTAACTGCATCCGGCAGTGATGTAGTGCACAAGTGTACGAGATCCCAGAAGGCTGTCAGCAAAAATATTTACACTGTGTTAAGTTAAAATTTTAAGTGGCCTTCGTCTTATCTCTTGTTTTTCTCTGGTTTTGCTGGATCTGGGTTTTGTATAATGTATAATGTTTTGCTGCAATCAGGCCTTGCTCACTATTCATTCTGCTGACTTTGGACAGATCGTTGGTTATTTGCCCTTGAGCCTCCCTACACCTCCTTTCTCTGACAGAGCGGATAAAACGCTGCCTGCTGAAGATGGACTTGATTTCTTTTGCCTGTTTTAATGTGTGCACTTTATTCCCCTCTTTTTATGTGTCTCCCACAGAGTTGTCGTCTCAAAAAATGATGTATCTGCTCAATAATTCATGATTTTTATTAAGATTGCTCATAAACATGGATATCAGATATGCAAGCCCATTTTGGGGGCAAGAGGCATGGTTAATACCTCATGAAAATCCTTACATCCTTACAAAAAAATGGGATTTATTTTCTAGGTGCAAGGTCGGCGACATAATTTTTTTGTGATCTTAAATACTGCAATTGTTGCTCAGAGAGACACTTTTTTAATAGACACAATATAAAATTTTTTTTCTATCCATGCTGTCAATTTCTTCCTATTCTTGCCACATCTCAGATTCACCGAAGTGTGATCTGGACTGCTCTCACACCTCCCTCTGAGCAGATGTTGCTTTTTTAAAGCCAGAATGGTCGCTCTGTTGGAAAGCCTCTCCAACAGAGAATGAACATCACTGCTGGTAGCTGCTCCTCTGAGAGGAAATAGGATGAGTGAGGGCCATACCTTGAGGCTGGACGTCAGCAAACTTTACTTGACATGACTTACATCTCTGTCCTTTAATACTTTTCTCCCAGTTTTACTCCCAGTCAGGGTTGCACAGAGTTCAGCACTGTGAGACTATTCTGCCTTTTAGTCCTCTTATTCTCATGTTTCCTCTTGAGTCTAGCAGCCTGGAGCTCATCAGTGGGTTCTTGCTGAAGTGCTCTCTTTTTTTTTGCTCTCTGATATGACTTGTGTCTGATTAAGTATTTCAGCTTTTTATTCCTATAGCAGCATTGGTTTCTGGGCTTTGTCATGAACTTGAAATATGTTCTGTGTAGACACGGCTCTCTGCTGCACACTTCAGCAAATTTCTCTGCATGTCTTCACTGTTGCTTTCTTAGACTTTATATGTATATATATATATATATATATTTGCCACTGGTCTATCTCTATAGACAGTGAGCCTCGATTCCCAAGGCTCTCTCTTTTTCCTGATCAAACTCCTTCTCTTTGATCTGCACAATTTCTTGAGGTCTCTCCTCAAACAACCTCATCCTCTGCTACTGGAGTATGTTCAGCCAAACTCCTTCTGAGACACTGTGCCGCGTAGCTTCCTGTGCTCCACTTTCTCAATCTGTTCTTCACCCGACACCCTCCTAATTTTCTCATCATCTCTGTGTAATCTCCTTCACTGTCACCATTCAGCTTATGCCTCTGCCCATTCGACCCCATCAACCCTCCTGTCCTATTTGGCATGTTTTCATTTCTTAGTGTGTATCAAGTCTTTTTTTAAAGCTTTATACCTGATGTGTCGATAAAATCATAGAATAAAGCAAATCTTACTGTGCTTTCTTGTAAGCCTTGTATGAGTCTAATATTAATTACTTGATTAATAAATGTCCAGTCTTTACGCAAGTCTTTTTTTTCCCACATTCAGCACCATTCATGCTCATTCAGGGCCAAACAGAGACAGCCTTGGAGCCTCTCTGCAACTTTTTATTAAAACCTTGTGATGTCCGAGAAAGAAAATAGGCCCGGCCATTGCTGGAATTTTAACAATCCATGCGTGCGGCTTATGCAAATATTTACTAAAACCGAAAGTTCCCACTGAGATGGATTCTCGTGTTTGTTTAGTTCTGGTACTAGCCCTTCACTTCATGAATAATGGACAAGATCCATGTGTTTCAAAATGTCATGGCATTTGGACCATATTCTTTTGTGGAAGTGTGTGCATGTGTGTCGATGCGCACGTACTTTTTCATACCACAAGCATGAAAAAGCACACAAGCGGAGCCAAAAAAACAGAAATACTGGGGATATACATTGTATTGAATGCATGCAACACTTGCACATGCATATGTATACTTCCAAAGCCCAAATAGCAGATTACCGGGAGATAAAAGTAACCTGGATTTCAGCCATGCTAAATATCTTCTATTCAAAGCCAGATCAGCTGAAAGCAGACCTAAGCCTCACCACATGAATTCCAATTTGCTTCTGCAGTTGCAAATACCACAGATAACGCACAAAGGGTCAGAGATATGCAGGAATGATGAAAGTATGAAGAAAGAGATGTTACAATATTCACCAGAAGCTGTAAACCATTTCTCCGCTCTTCTTGTTTAGCATGACAACAAACATCATCTCTAGTTTTTTGTGCACTTAATCAAAGCATTAAAAAAATGTGTACACATATAAACATAACTGAAGAGACTCCAGATTTAGAAAAAGGAGGAGTTGAACTGACTGCAAAACTACTAAAGAGCAAACTGCAGTTTCTATTCTGCGCCTTTTACATTTTAATAACAAAAATCTCGAAGCGCACCTGACTGCACTCAAAGCTTTACCGGGGGTCGAGCACCGGTGTTCAGCTGCTATCTGATTCTCTCAGATATTCAGGGCATGAAAGTGATGGTTTCAAAAGGCCAAATTGGAGTGAGATCTCAAAGGTGCTGCAAAGGGCTTATTCTAACTGACAATAAGGTAGCATGAGTTAACCCACGAGCAGACAGGAACAGTGATCATTATGAATAGGAAGCACTGGATGATTTTTTGGTCAGTGGCCAGTGTGGATAATGAGCTCCTTGCTTTGATGTTTCACTGTGTGTGTGTCTGTTAGTTCATCCCTGTGGTAAAGTGTATTTTTACACCTCATTCTCATATCTGTTAATTACTCCTGATATTTCTGAGCGCTGTGGCAAAAAACCCGATGCTGAGTTAGTCTGCCTATGCAGCTCATTTACTCTCTGCTTATTACGATGAGCTGAGTGAGTCATACATCAGTTCAAATGCAAACAAACCCCGGTCTTGTCAGGATTGCTCTGAAAGGACACTTTCCTCACCCTCTTGGGGGGAACAATTGCCCCACTCATCGCTTGTCACTCCTTTCCTCCTTTTCCCAACTGTCACACAGGAAGCCCGCTCATTTTCCAAGTTGGTGACTAAAATGAATTCTTCCCGCCATGCGTGCGTACATCTCGCACACTTTTCCTTTCAAATCTCTCTGACTTTGACAGAGAGGCTGTAGCGCTGCCGGTGACAGCAGCTTCACCACAGCTCTGCGGGTGTTGATAAACCATAAATAAAGTTGTCTGTGAATGAAGAGATGAATAATCTCTCTGTGTTTAGAAGGATCCTTCCTTATAGATCTCATCAACAGATTCCCTGCTCTGTCTGGTTCATTATAAAAATAATTTGGAAAAATGTTGTAAAATAAAACAAAGTAGCCTGAAGCATCAGCAGCATGCATGCAGTTGCTGAGAAAAGAAAGAGGAATAGATACAGACCTTTATTTTTCTTATGTGAAGCAGCTGCTCCTCTCTCACGTTGTGCAAAAATCCATCTCTTGTTTGGTCTTTCAGCCGAGCAAACCAGATCTGTTGCCCCTCAGAGCTTCCCTGTGAGCCTCCCCTCTCTCTCTCTCTCTCTCTTGCTCTCTCTCTCTCTCTCTCTCTCTCTCTCTCTCTCACTCTGTCATTCAGTGTGAAACACGGCCGTGCAGGCACGACAGCCAGAGACGAAGCAGTCACATATGGGTCCCTTCTAGAAATGGGCTAACACATACAAAAGGCCTACAACAAAAACCGTGGCCGCTTAAATGCACTGACGCTTCCTTTCCTTGAGAAATGGCGAAGATGGGAAGAAGAGAGGAAATATTTAATTCCATCCCCATCTCTCCTTCTTCCACTTCTCCGTCTCCACCCTCCCACTTTTCTCTTTGCTTGCTCATCACCTTCAATAACGATCACACCAACGGTCAGACACATTCACAGAGCAGAGCCGCCTGACAGTTAATAAGCTGCTCGCGAAGCCTGTTAACGCCACACCACAAGTTGTCAGACAGACACGCAGGTAAATGAAATGACAGTTTTAGCCATTTTAATACATTTCTGTCATTGTGTGCTCAAACACACAACTGAGCCGCCTTTGCTTTGGCTCTTTTGTTTGTGTGAGGGACACACAGCCCAGCTCTGTGCTCTCAGCTAAACTGCGTCAGTAGACAGCATCCAGTGGTGAGTAATAACCGGCTGCTGTTGTGGAGAGGCAGACCGAGCTGTTTAAATGAGACCCCAGACCTGTGGATGAATGAACAAAAAAAAAGCAGGAGGGAGGCCCAAGTGGAAAGTCGCAGCATTCATCTCTTTCTCACCTCTCTTCATCTTAAAGCTCTTATCTTGTGTTTTCACTCCCGTCTCTTCTCTCTCTTTTTTCTCCTTCTGATCTCTCCTCAAAGCAGTTAGCAGCAGCTAAGTGCATCTGTTCTAAAAGTCTTTTTATGTGAACTGAATATGGACACATGCCGCAAATTACACATGAAACAAGGCGCCTTTTTAAAAAGGCTTCCCATAACTTTTGCTGTATTTCATCGAGTGATGAAACAGAGAGGATCGTATTCTCGACAAACCATGTCGATTTATGAGCAGGAGAAACGCTCTGCCAGTGGTGTCAACCACTCTGGATTTATTGGGACAGGCTTTGAAATATGTGTCTGCAGCTTGACAGCAGAGATTTAAAGCAGACTGGTGGCTGTTACGATTTCCGTCTCTGTCCCTGCTCTAGGCCACTCTCGCTCTCTTTATGGGTCCCTGCATTCCTTTGGAACTTTGTAGATTTGCCCTGCCAGCCGCGATCATACAACTGCACACCTACCAACATCCCAGCTCCCTTTCTGTCTGCTACTAACAACAGACCAGCTTCTTTTACTCCTGTCATTTTTTAACCTGCTTGTTCCCGACAGTAGCCTCTGCCTATCTGCTTGCCCAGAAGCCTCAGCCGTTTTTCATCGCCTGTTCTCCATCTGTGGCCTCCAACCTGTGCTGCACAGGGTTTTTGAGACTGAGGCACAGCTGTGATTTGACTAGATTGAAATGCTAATTTCAGCGTGCTAAAACCTTTTAAGAAAATGATGCCAGTGTGTTAATTTTAACTAGATAAAATTCTTATTGTGTGCACCATGCCTGTTTAGCATGTTAGCATGCTATTGATCATTTACTTCATTAAAAATTAGCTTGATCATGTCATTAAATGAAGGGTCCCGTAACCTCAGGTGCTGCTGGAATTGAAATATTTCACTGAAAAGGCAAAAGCTAAAAACCTCTAGAGGAAAAGCTACTGAATTCATTCTTTGCATGTCTCTATCAAAGATTTCAACCCATTAATTATAATTATTTAATGTGTTTATAATTAGTTAAAATTCTTACCATACTTTGAAATGCCCCGCCCCCCTACTTTACCTGACTTTTCAAAAATGATTTATTTTATCTGGATGAACCGACCTTTAAATTGCTTTGCTTAGGACTAGATATGTCCTCTTTTGGTGTAAAGCACTCACAAATAAAATCCAGTCTCATCTGACTTAGCATAAATTATGCTTGTTAGCACCTTAATGGTATTCATGAGGTGTTAATTGTGTGGCAGATGTCACCTGTCTCTGCTCTGTGAAGGGAAAAAGGCACCTCCTCCTCCACAGATGCCTCTATCTCCTGCCATCTGCCCGCTGACATGCGCACCAGAGAGGAATAGCAGCAAAGAAGAACGCAGGGCAGAGATGAGATGACTTTATTTAACATCCAAATCCAGCAACGGCAAACATCACAGCTGGTATTCAGGTGTATGTACTCTGACAGCTATGCTAGAAAAAGGTCTTTGATTTATTACATCTGCACAAATATATATAGGAATATTTCCTAAAAGGAAAATATTTTGATTGGCAACCCAATAAAAAGCTGGTTTTGCATTTCATTTAACTACTCTAATAATTATTTGGCTTGATCTCACACCATAGACGACTATTTCTAAACCTATCAAAGGGAATCATTGCACACACAGAACTTTTTTTCTAATAGGGAATATGCTTGGCAAAGCTAATTAAGGCAATGTGAGTACATGCACTCTCCCTATGTGCAAACTCAAATGTTCTTGTGTGTGTTTGTGTGTGTGTGTGTGTGTGTGTGTGTGTGTGTGTGTGTGTGTGTGTGTGTGTGTAAGAGCAAGACAGAGGACTGAAGGATAGAGATAAGAGCTTCGGCCTCAGCTGGCTTTTGTCACTAATCCCAGAAGGCGACGAAGTAGCTGCCGATTCCATGTCATTCCCTGATTTCCCAGCCTGTTCTCAGTCCATGCCATCCTAGAGCTGCCCTTGTAAGGACACCAGTCTCTGCACTGCATGTTAATGAGAAGAAACATGCAGCAGTCGGGGTACAGCTGCATTTTGGGGGCAAAGGAAAAAAAATCTCTGTTTGCTAAAACCCGTGTGAACACGACTATAAACTCTGAGATAAACGGCAGGAAAGTGTCACAATATTAGTTACGGATTATGTTCCAAGATGCGTACATTTTAGATGCGCCGCAAGATATGATTTACATCCCTCTGGTAATTTGAACCAATTTGCCGAGCATCCCGCTGAGAGGGAGGCTCATAAAAAGCAAAATTTCACTCTGTGATGAGCACAGGAAAACTGCTTCATATCCTCTCCTGACTGCAGGAGAAAGTATTGCTGCGTCTTTAATCACGGGGAGGCAGCGTGCCTTTGTCTCCAAGATGTACGAAATTATTAGTGACATTTGAAAGATTCTGAAACCAATAAATATGCAGCACACTGCCGCTTTTCGTCTCATGGCGGTGGCGTGCCAATCAGAGTGATCTTCAGAGATCTGAGAGCGTGGAGCAGAACGAACACACTGAGGCGTATCAGTGACACACCCACATGTCCACACACACACACACACACACACAGGACAGAAGCCTGATAGGCGAGCACTTGTCCAGAATAACAATGAGAGATAGCAATGTGATACTGGGGCTGTTTCAAAACCACCCCCTAGTAGTGCGGGCAGCTCGACCACAAGAGGACAAGCGTAAGCTCAAAAGTCCGACAGCCGACCGAGGCAGGATCCTGCTCCAAACTTTACCATTAATAGCACTTTGCAATTTTTTTTTTCGCTCTCCTTCTGCAGGGTACACTCTAAATTCATGAAAGAGGAGAAGAAAGAAAAAACATCCTCAAAGTCAGATTCATTTGAATATATGAATAATTTACTGCACCAAAAGATTTGAGGCCCTTAAATTGCAAATAAAAAAAAGAAGCCCTTAGTCTCTTACTCAGACATTCATAATTCATATGTCCCACAGCTCTGACTGGGAGATATTTGATGTACGAGCCGTCCGCAGAAGGTACTGGGGATACAAGGACAAAACGCTGCACTTTGTCTTTCAGCGTGATTACTGAGTCGTTTTGTCTTTGCTGTGAATATCAAGTGGTTGACTTTGTTTTCTGTTCTGCTCTCTCCTCCTTTATGTTTTCCTCTCCTTTTTTTAATTAATGAAAAGAAAAAAAGGAAAAAAGCAGTAAACAAACTTTTTGTCAAAGGTTTGTTATTGTGGCATGCCGTGATATAAAGTGTAGCCCTGGGGTTATAAACTGAACAGCCCGTGTTTGTGTGTGTGTGTTATACGGCATCCTGATTTAAGCAACATAATTATCCTGCCATTATAAGAAACAGACAATAGCACACCCCTGCTCTCTGTGCTAATTTTCCTTTCATGCCTCTGGCTTACTGCAGTGATGGACCTCTTAATGAATCAGACTGGCACCAAGCTTCCGCGTCATATCCCTGATTAAAAAGTCCTTAAATCTACATGACAGCTTGTAAGTAAACAATAAATAGAGTAGGTGGAGGGTGGGAAACAATATGACCTTTAGTTAACAGACAAGGGAGAAAGATTGTAGTCATCATATTTAATGTAGGTTGTTGGCATTTCCTGTGAGCGCTTAGACTCCGTCCTGCAGTTTTCTTCAGTTTGGCACAGATGATTTGTCCTCTGTGGAGTTCTCTGATTTGAAAACGTGCTTATTACAGCACTGATTGCCTTCTTTAAGAGCCAGTCACTGCTGCTGATTGGTTTTCAACCTAACACGGCCTATCTTGGCAGCAACTAACAAAGCAATGCTAGAGTTAAAGACCTCTTCTGTGTGGTGTTTGCGTGCGCAGATAGGCTGCAGAGACAAGGCCATACAATAGGCTTGTGGGAATAGGGATTGGGATAAGCTTAATCAGCATGAGCTGCCAGTATAGGTTGGCTACATAATAGTTCCTCTTCTTTGAGCAGCTGTGGCATGAAAATGACAAAAAGTAAAAGGTAACTGTAAGAAGATATATCTGACTACACTGCAGTTTGCCATCCTCTAAATGTGCCGTCACTGGGGTGATTCACTGGTCTCTGATAATACATTCATGACCAATTAAATCTTTTTTCTTCTTGCAAAAACCAATGAATTGGAAAATATCTGTCCAGCAAGGATAATCCTCAGCAGACTGGGGCTGCCTTTTCATCTCCTTATCCTCCAAGTTAGTGGCAACTTTCATCATCTTTGCTTCTATTTTGGAACGTTTCTGTGCTCAGGATGGGAGACAGTCTCAGCTCTGGTCCCTCCCAGCGCTGTAACACCCCTGGACCGGAGGCCCCCCTTGAGATATGAAACTCGTCCTCAGCTTGGTTTCCTGGACTCTCCTGCTCAAACCCCCAGCACATCTGATCCATCCAAGCCTTTCACTGGCAATGCATCCCACTAATGAAATGGTACCAGCCCTATGCTATCTGTCACGGGCAATCTGCATCTGCTTAGGGAATGAACGGAAATGAGAATGAGAGATTAAGAAGACAGAGGAAGACGGACAGACTTTGTGTCCCATGAGCCGGTGCCTGTGCAGTCCCTCCTCTCAGCACTCTGTGAACAGATATTGATTTTATTTTGACAGAAGAAAATAACCACAGCAGGAAACCTTATCCCCCATGCCTACTGTACAAAATAGGCGAGAATAGATTATCAGGTCTTTGGTGTGTGTTTGTTTCCCCCACACACTGATTCAACAGATGACAGATGATTCAAATTTTAACGTATCAATTTACATTTCACATTACTTTGGAGGAAAAGAATACACGGCTGAGTTTAAAAATGACATATTACAGTGGAAGAAAGATGCTTTTTCCTCTGCTGTGGCATGAAAGCACTGTTTAAAGGCAAATCATCAAACATGAAATTTAAATACATGAATATATTGTTATATGTGTGAGGAAAATATGTCTAAAAACAGTCCTTTTGAAACACTGTGGACTCTGTTTAAAGGTGGAAGGTTTGCTAATGTGCCAGTAAAAAGGCACAGTGGGCTACAAGCGAAGCAGCCTTCCAAAAAATATGATTGTCAGAAAATATTAAGAGCGATGGTTGTCTTGAGGCTGAAGAAGCATCTCTGTGACTGAAAGGCTACAAGTGGGAATCCCTAAACTCAGCAGCAGCATGACAAGCTGAGTTAGTGTTCACTGCTTTCTAAATGCCTCTATACCTGTAGTTCCTGCTGTGACTAAATAACACTAATAAAAACAACAACAACAATAATAATTAAAGAATATTCCACAAGGTCTGTTGCCAAAGAAAGACATACACTTTGAGCCACTTTGGAATTTTAATTAGCTGAAGATTTCCTCAATTTGCATCACCTCCTTTCCTGAGTGGGCAAAAGTTCAGGGCTTATTTGCGAATTAAATTTAACAGGGTCACAGTGTCATATGCTTAGAATTTTATTCAAATCTTATTATTATTATTATTTTTTTGCACCATGACTGAAGAGAAAGCCTGCCACCTGATGGACTACACAAAATGTGCACTTATTTTTCTCTCAGGCAAAACACAATAGAGATCATTCATAGATTCTCTGTGAATCCACTGACTAGAATTTTTGTGTGTATACTTATGTACATGTAAACTACCTGTTCAGGGGCACATCACATAAAGGTATTTCTAGCTTCTAGCAATTTATAGCTTCTTGGAATACATTTTAAGGTTTGAATATGAATGTAAAACCCTAAAAAAATATGTTTCCGCTTTGTTTTTTGCTTGTTTGTTCTTGTTTTTTTGGTGTAATTATCTAATAATGGGTCAGTTGTGACTTGGACAATGTGTCATCTTAAAAATGTAAAAGTATTTGCATTGCTGCTTGTCTTTGATCAGTGGTTGTTGATCAATGGTCATGACAATTTGCATATTAATGATTAAAGAACTGACCTCACAGCCCATTGTTCACCAGGGGTGCTAGTTTCAGTCATTGCAGAGGTACTGTTTATAAGTTTGGGGAAACCTGCAGGAAACCTGAGTGTCGAAACGTTTCTCCCACTGAAATGCTACGTCCAGATGAATAAAATCAACTTTCTATGACTTCCTTACCTCCATGATTGAGCATGCATCAAGACGTGGTGCTGAAGTTTGTTCTTTTAACATGATAACTTATCTTCTACTTAAGGATCTTGATTCACTACAGCTTAAAAGCTGGCTCAGTGCCAGAAAACCAGCCCATTTAAATGAACTGAGTCAATTCGGCCATGAAAGCTCAAATTTCAAATTTCAAATTTTATTTGTCACATGCACAATCATACACAGTACGACATGCAGTGAAATCAATAGATAAAAAATGAACATCGAAGTAAGCTCTGAAAGATGTAAAGAATAAATTAAGAATTTAACCTAAGAAGTAAAGTTTGAACTAAGAATGAAAGTTACATTTTAAAATAAAATGTGCAATAAACAAATTGAAGAAATTATAAAAAAAAAAAGTGTGCAAATAGACAGTGTGCAAAGTAACAGTTTATAATTGAGTAAACAAGTTACTGAGGTATCGTAATGAGGTACATTATTGTTATTATTATTAGAGTGCATGTGCAGTGATGTGATGTATGAGAGAGTCCAGTCCTACAGTCCTACACCTGGTTTAGAGACGAATAGCCTGAGGGAAGAAGCTCCTCCTCATTCTCTCTGGTTTGGCCTTAAGGGAGCGGAAGGGCTTCCCAGACCTCAACAGTGGGAAGAGTCCATTGTTGGGGGGAAAAATGGTCAAATACACAGCCAGAGGCTTTTTGATGGCTACTAAAAGCATCTGATTGAGAAATTGAAAGAAATCATCAAAATCCCACAAATTGCTATGACATCCATGATGACTGAAGGTAAACTTCTGACCACACATGGTGGTATTATCAGGCCTGTACAGCTTCAGGTGTTTTACCAAATGCTGCTTGATGGAGTCACCAGATTTAAACAGTGACCCAGATAAATGTCGTCTTTACTTTCTGCTGTCACATAGTTCCTCCATCACCAGGCTTCCCATGTTTTAGCATGTGAGTGAGAGACGACACAACGTGAATATTGTAGATATTTATATTTATAGTTGTGAAAATAAAAGTAAATAGATTTTGTACTCAAAACTTTACACAAGTTAGGGTTAATCAGTGTGCATATTTTTGTAAAACCCACAACTTTATAGATGACGAATATGGTAAGAAAGAATTTAAAAATAATGTTTAACATTATTCATAAAGCAGAAGAGGGAAAAAGACCAATTTGTATGTGGAGTTTGGCGAAGAGTGTTAATAACTTATACATGCCACTTTAATGAGCGGCAGCCTTCCTGTTCAATAATTCTCCTACAGCCCCTGCAGCACCTGTAGATTTAATAACACTGACCGAACACAACTCATTTTTCTCGCCTCAGGGCAACAGTTAAGATTGATCTATAACATATACAGTCAGGGTTGTGGAGAGTTCAAATAAAACTAATCAATCACGGGAAAATATTGAGCGGATAAATCCAGTAACCCGTGTGACGTTGACCGTCGGCAGTTGCGTTCTGCCACGTGATTGGACAGAGACTCGGGAGGAAACAGCTGATTTTCGAGGCAAACTTAGCCGAAAGAAAGAAAGAAAAAAAACGCTGCTACATCCAGAAACCTGCTTCAAGTCACGTGAAGAGAGCCAGGGGACGCTGTTTGTACAGATTAGCAACAACCAAGTCAGCGGCAGCTGTCGTTTGTCCGACTGGGTCGGTGGTGGTGACGCTGAAACGCTAAACTGCTAACTACACTGATCCTGATCATGGTGAGTTTACAGTTAGGAACAAATACACTAAAAAGTGCATATAACCATGAGCGGGCAGTGCTCTGTGATACATCGGGGTGATGCACTGTCTTTTCAGAGTGCAACATCCTGTTTTCCTTGATTTTTTTCTGACTAATTCCCTCTCCTAATTTTTAGTAACCATGGCAATGTGAGACCATAATTGCACCGGGAATATTCATAGTACTGTGCAGGTCCTGAGTCACCCCTGATTTCTTGATATTTTTCCTCCAATGATCCAGACTTTCTTGTATTTTTAAGTGGTTTTGAGCAATAGCTCTCTTTCTAAAGAGCTTTCAGTTTTTTTCTGTGGCTGATTTGTTTTTATTTTTATTTTTTTTACCTATTTTCTGACCCGTCCGAGTAATGTTTTTGTTTTCTTCTGGTTTTTTTTATTTGTTTGTTTGATAAGTCATTAACATTGTCACAAATTATTAAAGCTTAAAATTACTATTTCAACGTTGTATCTACAACAACTATTTTTAATACTATACTTAAAAGTATGTCCAAAAAACATCATCATTTGTTCTAATTCCTTTTTGTTCATTTTACAAAAACACAATTTTCCATCAGCAAGGTGATCCCCAGAGAGCTGTTAGTTACATGATGTGCACTGTTCCTGATAACTGTAGATAGTCCCCCTCCCCAAATCCAGCAAAGACCTGACAGTGGACCTGATAGTTGCATCTGACCCCTCAGTTGAGACATTTCCTGTTCATTTAAGCTCAGAAATGGTCTTAGTAGAAGGCTGGCTCTCAAGAAGCCATTCTTAAGAAGGGAACATAAAAATGGCAAATGTATGCTAAATTACACCTCAACATTACTGACTTCTTAAAGAAAACAGAAGAAAGCCTGTCCAAGAGAGTTCAGGCTGTGCCCAAGAATAAAGGTGTTTATAGCAAACATTGATTTTCAGTTGCGTTTTTGAAACGTATCCTGCATTTCCATCTGTGTTTGCACAATAAATCTGTCCTCCAAAAAACACTTTTCCATTTTTCTAAAATATAAAGAAAGGAAGGGTGGCTCAAGACTTTTCACACCACTGTAAATGTTTCTTTATTTTGTTTTTAGAAAATATGAAAACAGCATACTGAAAGATTAAAAACATGCCTTTAAAGAAACAGAATTACTGAAAGGACACTGTGTTTACACTCTGGGAACTTTTATACTTTCATACTTTTATGCTTTTTAACATCCTAATAGTGGATTATGCTTCTGAAGTCACAGAAAGTCGATTCTGTTCATCTGGACGTTGCATTTTAAGTGGGAGAAACTTTTCACCACTCATCCAAGTGGGTTCTTCTTAGCTGACTCCAGGTTTCCCCACCCTCCTAAACAATACATGCAGATAATGACTGAAACGAGCACCACTGACTAACAATGGGCTGTGAGGTCAGTTTCATGACTGTATACAGTTGTCATGACCACTGATCAAAGACCATGAGTTAATGTAATCAGTGAACTGTGTCCTGATATGTTTATATGGCTCGGTGGTGTTTCAGGACAGGATAATAGAGCCCTCCTTTCACTTCCTCCATATGCAAATTGGCCATACTGGGTGAAACTGGGGAACTTATGGTACGCCCATGTTTATGCCATGCTTGTCTACATAGTGTGTTGATGTTTGTGACACACAACTTCTGATTAGAAGATCAAAAGTAGATCAAACTTCCTTTACTGCCTGATCTCAGACTATTAGACGGGCTTCTCAGTGAATTCAAATACATTTTGAAGAGTTTACTTAACTCAAAGTCTTTATCGGATCTGCTTCTACTTTGATTTTAGCACATTAATGGTTAAAAAAAAAATGTCTCACCTGTTCGTTTAGCAGGTGACTCTGTGCCAGCTGGAGGTTTTTTGAAGCTTGGAGACCCTTCACAGAGGATCTCATTTATAGATTTAGACTCGTAATTTTTCTGCATCTGTGACTGAATCTCGGTTCCTGTAATCTGCCATCTTACAAGCTGTATGCTTGTACTCATGCACCAGGTTTAGGCAGTCTTTGCCAAAGTGAGTAAAAATGTCTTGATGCATGCTCAGTTATGAAGATGTCACTTGTATGAGTTACAAAACCATTATCTCTCACTGTCTTATTGAACCAAGACATGCTCAGGAATACACAGTTTAACACTGAATATCTTTTGCACACAGCTCTTCTGTTGTTATGACCTCAGTTCATGTAGATTTAAGATGACCTATTACTTTTCTCTCTTTTTCAGTTTTTTTTGTATCTTTACTTGCAGAGCTAAAAGATTCGCTTTTCAACTTTCCGTTTTGTTTTTTTTTTACCTCATTTGACACCAGTAGTTTTTCTAAATAGTAAACTGATCAAACCATGCTTTTTTCACGTAGCTTCACCGGTCCCTGCCTCTCATATTTGATAGCTACAGTTGTGGTTAGAAGTTTACATTTATTTATCATTGACACAAATGCCCTGCGAATTTTGGGTTTTGCCAGCTTCAACCAAACAGTTTCAGTAAAAGCAGTTTTAATTATAGTATAAGCAGCACAACACTGAGCATCATCCTTGCCATCCATCCTTCACCTCCTGTTTTTCACAGGAGGAGTGCAGCTAAAAATCTGTGACAAACTAAAATTGGTAGAGCTTTAAAAAGGGCACAGTACAAATTTTAGATACAAATTCTGACCCATGATGCCAGGGGGGACACAAAAAGTAACTATACAGCTGTGGTCAGAAGTTTACATGCAGCCATCATGGGTGATTTTGGGCTTTTAAGATTGTACAGCAAATATCTTTAATGGCTGGGTGCACAAGTTTGAATTGACTTTTTCTCTAATCCACACAGGGTCACAATTATACACACAGGCTCAAATACATACATTCACTTAAATCTTTTTATAAGTGGTCAAAAAGTCTTGACAAGGCCAAGGAGTATTAATTTCTCATTAGTGATCATGGTTGACTACAACCGTTATTTTCGTTTGCCAGGATAAAAAAGATTTGTTTGACAGCACTCATTGGATTGACCAATGCTCAGAACAATAGGAATGTCTAAGAAATTCAGTGAAGATCTAAGAAGGAGAATTGTAAGTTACAGAAGTTGGGAACGTCGCTAAACAATTTCTAGACAGCTGCAGATTCCAAGATCATCAGTTCAAACTAGACTATATAAGTACAGGTTATTCAGATGTTTCTGAAGTCTGGAAGAAGACACAAACTTTCACCTTCATGCTCATCTGAAATTTGCAACTGCATACATGGATGACCCAAATTCCTGTTGGAGAAAAGTTTTATGGCCAGAGGGGTTTAGGAATAAACCTTACATTGGGAGGGGGTCTGATAAATTTGTTAAGCAATATATGAGTAAAAGCTTTAATCATTACACTCCAAATCATTACACGTCATCTCATCAGAAAAAGACTTGGCTATGTTGATCTTCAATCAAAGAGGGAAGGACACTCTTGGCAGGGTTTACATCCTGGGCCAGATAAGACAGATTGTTTGAGAAAGCAGTAAAGGAAACCAAAGCCCCCCACTGTGAACGACCATCGTTGAAAACGGGTGATGGCTAACGACTCCAGCTATCAGCCACCTACTTACAATTCAGACTTGAGAAGCTTTTCTCAGGAGTTCCAGCTGCCACTCAAATTGCCTCTGGTGATGTGGGGCAGTGGTTTCACCCTTTGTCCCCACTCTTAGGAATGACCAGCACCCGTTTTTCGTACCTTCTCTTTTTTGTCGACATAATAATAGACAAAGATTAAGCTATTTGGCCTCAATGACAAGTAGATGTAGTAAGCAATAATGATATATAATTCTTCAACTTCACATCAAAACAACAGTTAGATGGCTGAAGCTTGGACACAGTCGGGTGTTCCAACTGTGATCCCAAACATACCTCAAAACTGGTTTTGTAATGGATAAAGCAGGCTAAAATTAAGCTTCTCGAATGGCCTTCCCAAAGCCCTGACCTTAACACGACTGAAAATGTGTGGCGCATGTCCATGTCAGGAAACCCTAGTTTAAATATGAACCCTACCAACTCGTTGATGGCTACCAAAAGCATGTGGTTGAGCCACAACGTGCTAAGAGACATTTAACCAAAGAGACATTTATACCATAGGTTAGTGGGGTGTGTATGTATATTTTTAAGCCTGCTTATATACTTTTGAGCCTGTGTGGATTATAGAAAGCTATTAAAGATGATGTACAATTATTCCACCCTGTTAAAAGAGCAGTTGAAAGTAATAATTAAAAGCCCAAAGTGACCATGACTTTGATGCACATGATGAATGCGTATAAACTTCTGACTAAAACTGTAGTTGAGCTCCCTTATATGATGTTTTTTATATGATTGTTTTAAAAAAACAAACAACTTCATCCCCTTCAGCGCTGCGAAATCTTTAATGTGTTTTCCAACATTTCTCTAACTTAAAATCAGTCACTTGCGATCCTGTTTGGCTGCTATACTGCTTTAAAGCATTTTTACTCTGAAAGTAAAGTCTTCATACTTGCTTGCTGTGTTTGCCAATGTATACAGGAAATTGACAGAGATCTGATAATCATTATAATCTTTCTGTATAAAAAAGCATATTTTTACCTTTTGTTTTCCAATGTCTTTGTTTAAAGATGAACTTTAGCAAAAATCATGGCAGTCGAGCCAGCAAAGAAAATATGGCACCTTCAGCCAGAGTAGATACGCTGCAGAGGTCCAAACAGCGGACGGTGCTCGGTGTCTTGTCAGAAAATGAACTGCGAGGTCGATCCCACAGCCAGGTAGGTGACAGAGAAAAAACACTCCCCACCCCTGTTAACACGACGATCATGTTAGCTTGTCTGTGTTGGTTCTCAGTCATCTAGGACAAAGTAAACGTTTCAGCTTTCATTTAAGAGGTTTCCTCATTTGATATTCAACCTCTAATGGAGATGTGTCATTGGATTTGGTCCCGAAGGTCGCTGAGCTACTATTGTCACATGAGCCAGGTACAGCAAATGTTTTGAAAAATCAAATATTTTAGAAATACCTCAAAAACTTTTTAAAACTAGCAATTACTGTATTTACTCAAATATGGGTACATGTTTGTACGCAGATTTGAGCCAACATACTGGTCTTGTCTGAGAAGTCAGAAATTAATCAAGCATAAGATTTAACATCTAAAATGGATTTTTCTGTTCAGGGATGCAAGTAAATAATTTTAGTTTGGCTTCGTAATCACATAACGCGCTCATTTTCCTGCTTTTTTGTAAAACAGTAAAATTGAAAATGAACTGTTCACCAAAATAACAGTAATAATTATATTTTATACTTAAAATTGTCATTCTGATTAAAGATCTTACGCGTATTGGTAGATTAATATTACCGAAACCAAGGTTATTAAATCTAAACTGAAAATTAAAACTAGCTACAAAAAAACTAAAAAGTAGACCTTTGAAAAAAGTTAAATTGCAATTATTTTGTGAACTAAGTAAAACAAATAATAATAAATAGGGTTTTTTTTAATCAGAAATTGCCTCATGAGGCTTTGATAGTTGTGTTTATTGAGCCTGTGGATGACTGTGTCAACTGCTTTCCAAAAAGTTATGGGTTGTTATTGTAATGTATTTACTGATGTCCCTAAATCTTGTCTCTGGTATTTACCCATCATAAAAAAATAATTACGAATAACTAAAACTAAGACTGAAACATTTTCAAAAAATAGGAACTAAGCTGAAATGAGCAAACTCACTCTGGAAACTCAACTCAAACTAAACTGACTTGAAGCAAAAGGTCAAAATGAAATAAAAATTAAAACTAGAAATTAATTAGAAAAGTGTTTTTGGTGATTATCAATACTGCTGATTTAGGGTGGATGAGTAATAAACCTGACACTGGGAGTTGGTCAGATAAATTTGTTAAGCACTGTATGAATCAAAGCTTTGGTCAGTGACAGCTCATCAACATAGGACTCCACTACATTGATTAAAGGAGAAAGGAAACTCTCGCGAATGTTCACAATGTCTGGACTGAGAAAACAGATGGTTTGAGAAAGGTGTAAAGGAGGCCTTTGTCCACTGTGAACGACCATCGTTGAAAACGGGTGGTGTCTAACGACTCCCAATACAGACTTGAGAAGCCTCTTCAGGAGTTTCAGCTGCCACTCAAGTTGCCTCAGGTAATCTTAACAACTCAAACGATGATGAATGGGACAATGGTAGACAGGGGTTTCACCCTTTGTCCCTAGTCTCAGTAATGATCAACGCCCCTTTTTCATACCTTCACTAATGTCTCGACCCAATAGTAGGTCAACGACTCTCAGGACCAACTCCCACTGGGGGTTTAAATATCTGGAAGCTCTCCCCTCTGTCATTTCAAAACTGAACAAGACTCTTGGAGGAGAGAGGAGACATCGTCACAAACCCAAGAAATCCAGCTTTCTTCTTTTTAAGGAACCAAGGCCATCATGTTGGGTTATTATCATTTTCAGGGTGGCCAGTTTTCCAAACACAGCTCAACCTCAGAGAGCTCTCAACTCAACTGTCTGGGCTGCCCTTCCAGCTCCAGCTATGACGTGTACGTCGAAGAAGCTTGCGAAGTTGTCCTTGCAGCTTCTGGCGAAGAAGTTGTCGGATACCGTTATTACCAAGATGCGGAAACCAATACCCTGCACAATGAAGATATGGTAATCATGCTGGAGCTGAGTTCAAGTGAGTTTGACCGATATAAAAAAAATCTACCAAGGAAAAATGTTTTTTTTCCTCTTTCCTTAATGTTCTTTGCTTTTTACTTGTATAGATCCATGCCGGGATGCTTCTACATCTTCTGAATCAGAGGAGGTGTTTTGTTTGGAGTATGCAGGAGAGATTCACCAGCACCTGAGGAATAATGAGGTTTGAATTTTTTGTTTGTATGTTTGGTTATTTATATTTATTTTTTTTGTCCAGTGACCTCCATAATTTCTTTTCAACCTTATTGTAATGTAACTATGACGTGTTGTTCTTGAGTTCACTATATAATGTTTTGGCTTGTGATTGCAGATTAAATTCAGGTCATGGCCAAAGTATTTAGAGAAACACCCAGAGATCACGGATGACATGCGCGTCGTTCTGGTGGACTGGATGGTTGAGGTGGTGCAGGAATTCCAACTTCAAGCTGAAACTCTTCATCTTGCTATCAATTACTTGGACCGATTTCTCTCCCTCATCGGAAATGTGAAACGAGGCAATCTGCAGCTGGTTGGCACGGCTGCCTTAGTGATTGCTGCGTAAGTCACTGTTTGTTTCTAATTTCAATGCTTTTTTTTCCCTTTGTTTTTTGCTAATAGTTTGTGCTAATAGTCAACCTCACATATAACATGCCATCTGACCTGCTACTTTTTTTTTCTTTCTTTTCTTTCTTTTTAGAAAATATGAGGAGAAGTCACCTCCTAAACTCGACCAATTTGTGTACATCACAGACAACACCTACACTAAGACACAGCTGCTCCAGATGGAGCAAGCATTTCTAAGTGTGCTGGGCTTCAACTTGGCGGCACCCACCATAAACTCGTTCCTTCAGCTTTTCATGGCCATCCAGTCTGTCTGTGCCAACACCAAAAACCTGGCTCTGGTGAGTAAATTGAACCACTCAAGCAGCAGTCAGGCCTACTGCCTTTAAGGGATATGGATATGGTTTTCTATTTTTATTTATTGTATTTTTTTTCTTTTCTGCTTTCTAGTATGTGGCGGAGTTAAGCCTGCTGGAAATAGATCCATTTCTACAGTACAGCCCATCTATGGTTGCTGCTGCAGCCTACTGCCTAGCTACCTACACTATAAACAAGTCTTTATGGGTAAGTTTGATATTTTATTTTATTAATCTAATTTTATAGAAATTTCTCAAGAAATTAGGAAAAAAATATGACTTTTAACCTCTGTTTTTCTACTTTAGCCCGATTCTTTAGTGGCTTTTAGCGGATACACGATGGCTGAAATTTCTGCCTGCCTGATTGACCTGTACAAGCTATACGCCAGCGCAGAGAGTCGCCCACTACAGGCCATCAGAGAAAAGTACAAAAGTTCAAAGTAAGGAATGGTTTATGTATTTTAAAATTCAAACCACTTTAAAATCGACTACTATAAGATGAAAGCCTGTCATGATGCATGTCTTAATGGATGTTTTCTGTCTCTGTTTACAGGTACTGTGGCGTGTCATGGATCACTCCCCCTGCTCTTTTGTTTTGACTCACTGCTTCACCCATCTGATTCTGATAAACACAATGAAATGAAGAACAAAACAAACAAGCAAGCAAAGTGACATTTGCTGCCAAGGCTATTCAAACAAGCCCATCTGGACATTTTATTATTATTTTTTTTAAATTCATGCAGATGAAAAGAACCTGTCCAGATGTTCCAGATATCTGCAATACACTGCTTTTAGTAATAAGCTGTGTCTGATATTTTTTGAGTTGTTTTGCATGAAAATGTCTGTTTTCTGGTAAGATGCCACCTCTTACCTCTTAGAAATCCTGTTTCCATAGAAGTGGTTACCTCAGATGATTTCCTGCATCACTACACAGCCATCGTCTTTTCATCCGCAATATTTGCTTTTTACATTTGTATATATTTGCAGTGTGTGCTTTTTAAACTTTTATTAACATTTTTTTTCTACAGCACTTGTATATGTGCAATACATACACAAAACGCAAGATTTACTTTAAAAAAAACGATAGCATTAGAAACGTTAGAAAACGATTTGCATTAAAACAAACCGCCTTTTAAGCCTGAACTAAGGCACCATTCTGCACAGTGAATGTAAATATAAAAGTGAACTAAAAGTCACTTTTTATATGTACATGGTGGCAATGGAAAAGGTTTTGGAAGGTAGTATTTAGTAGTATTGTGCTAGAATTATGTATTATGACTGATTCAAAAATGTTTTTGACGATATGAACTTTTCAATAAAAGTTCATAGTTTCACAAGATTTTTCGTCACTGTTTTATTTATTTTTCTGAATAAAATTCTTAATGCATTTAAATTGCAATGTTTAAATATTGTGCATTAAACTGTCAATTAAATTTCACACCGGGATTTTCGGCGTTTTTAATTTGTCATGTAAAAATGACATCTTTAATTTTAACTTAGACTTTTTAACGAAATAAATAAAGGATATATAAAAGTCCGTGATTTTTTGGTCTAAACGGCTTTATATCATCATCATTCAGACGGGTTTGACATATGTTTCGTAGATTTTAGACCAACGAGGCATATACAACAGTTAAAAGACGGGCCATCGGTTTGGAGTTTATTTTGAAAGGACTGGGCGGAAGGCGTTTTTTTTTTTCTTGCGCCTACCCGATTACTTTGATGCGCGAAGCTGGTGGAGCGCGAGGGGACGTCTCAGAGTTAAGAGAAAACTGATATGAAGAGGGGATTTTCAAACCTAAATGTCAGAAGAACACTTGAAGACTCAAATTACGTCTCTTTGAAGCATTTTGAAGCAATAGTATTCTTTTTTCTTTTTCGGCAGTAATTAAAGTTCGGAGGCCAAGGTAAGTCACCAACTTTCAGTTTCCTAGTAGTCTCCCGGTGATGTGTGACAAGGCACTCACGAAACTCACGAAAATAATTTTTTGGAACAACAACATTTTTCTTATGTAGCTAAAAACCCAGGTAAGTGAGGGCTTTAGAAAGCTCGCACGCAGGTCTTGTTGTTCAGGTAAAACCTGCCGTTTAACCTCTCTGTTGCCAACAGCTGCAGTTACATTGCTGAGATTTTTCTCACGTAACTCATAAACTCTGCTGTCAGAGTCCGTAAGCTGTGAATTAGTGCCACTGACTACATTTTCTTTCTAGAACAGGTACTATACACACACTTTGAACTTCAGACGTTAGAAAGCTATAAGCAACCAGTTATTAATGTCAGTCAGTTATTACAGAAAATAGTAGCTTTCTTTCTTTCTTTCTTTCTTTCTTTCTTTCTTTTATTTATTTTTTTTTACAGTGATTTAAAAACAAAATTCCTGTCAGAAGAGAGCTAACAAGCTTTCATTATCTCCTCTCTAGTTTTCTTGCGCCTTTTCCTCAGTGGTAGGCGATGGCTGAACCTGCTGAATTGCTGCTCATCAGGGACCAGTATGAGCTGGCGTTTCATTCTTTGAGTCGTGGACTGGCTGCAGAAGAGGCAGAGAAAAGAGCCGAGGCCCTCGAGTATTACAGGAAGGGTCGGCTGCACCTCACTCAGGGACTGGAGGTTCCCACTGGAGGGGAGCGGCAGCAGGGAGCAAACTGGGACACAGCCCGTCAGCTTCAACAGAAGATGAGGGATACTTTGAAGACAATTGAGATCCACCTTTCTGACCTGGAAACATCTCAGCTTATAACAGCAAACCAGAGGGACCAGCTGTTGAAAGATCTTTCTGCTCCCCAACTTTATCCAGACCTAGCACCTAGCGGCCAGCCTCCCCAAAGCTCTGTCCACCATCTCTACCCCACCATACCTTCTACCACCCACAACATTGTCCCAACCCCCAACACAGTCCCTGTCAGTCCTGCTTCCCCTCCTGCTCCAGACACACTCCCTGCACTGGTTCCAGAGACTATAGCCATGGCCAGTCCAGCAGAGCAGCCTCCAGCGTACACACCACAGCCCACAGATGGGCACCGTATTCTGGCTTATGCTCCTGTTGAAGGTGGCTTTTGTCCAGGAAGACAGACTGGAGCAGTAGCCGGAGAAAATGGAACTGAACTGCTGTGCATCCCTTCTGGAGTGCAGCTGTTTTTTGTGGCACCAAACGGGCAAGTCAGCTCACTCTCCTCTCCAGGCTACCTTCGCATCATTGTGGTGAACAGTCAGCAGGATTCCCCTGCTGAAAAACCTGCAGTGTTTTTACATGTAAGTAGATTTGTTGTTAAGTGTATGTAAACCTGTGAGAGTGTGTATTTTAGAAAAGCATTTTTATTTGGGCGTGTGTCCTGAAGAGCAAGTAGGTGTGACCCCAGGGGAAATGTTTCTTCTCTTTGAGAAGCGTTTCATAACTCTGAGTCAAAGAAATGTTCCCTTTACAAATGATGACGTGTTTTTGACACATTCCTTAACCACCCAAAACAAAAGAGACGTTCCCTACAATAAAAAAAAACATACACCTTTTAAATGTATTTTTTATGTACAAGTCTAATAAGACAGTGTAGGATTCATGTTTCATATTATAATTTATGCTATATGCAAGGTTTATATAATTTATACTTATTTTTTATAGTAATGTAGTGTGAGGAAAATTCAAAGGTGCCACTTTTGTTAGTGAATTATGCTATTATAAAGTCTTAATTAAGTTTTTTGTAGACTGCAGTATATGGATATGTTTAGTTCAACAATAAATATGTATGTCTACAAAATGTTGGAACTGAGTGCTAAAAAGGCAGTGTTGTTAACTTATTTCTTGCACCTGTTTTTAGCAACAAATGCTGGATTTGATGTATTTATTTCCTGGAAAAATGACTTGAACATTTATCTTTTTTTTTTTTTGTAAATAGTTACATATTCATTTTTAATCATGCCACTAATTGATAGATGTTTCACCCTCAGCTTGCAATCCCGTCATTGTTGTTACACTGAAACAGCAATGTTGCAGATGAAACTGGTTGCCAAAGTACAAATGCTTACTATTTATTAGACTTTTAAATGAATGGCATGTTACTGTTGCTGGTTTGTAACGTTTTCATTTGAGACTTATTATAGCTTGTTCATCTACAGAGCGGACATTAGTTGCTTAATCGTTCCTATGCAACAGTGTGACTTTATCTACTTTATCTCCATTCATATCCTTTTTACTTTGTGCTTTCTGGCAACCTTCTGTGTGTGGCTTTTGTATTGAGTTTATATAAAATACCAATCTATTCTGGCACCTCTACAAAGCCTGTATTATGCTGTGCTGTAAACTGCACTGCAACCCATGACTCTTGTTTCCCACCCGACCAGGCTGGTGGGCTGCTCCTGTATTCTGTCCGTGCTTTGTTTTGGGCCAAGACAATGGTCCCATTAACAGATGACTCTGCGCTTCTGTTGTATTGCTGTTTAGTGTCCTGCGCCCTCACAGGGGTCATGCTGTCAGCCGGCATACCAGTGGTACGATGCAGCAAGTGTCTGTATTTTGCCTCAGTTGAGAAGTGACATAAATCCTGAATCCTTAAATCCTGCAATGTGTCTATAAAAAGACTAGAGGGCATTGTAAATACTTGGAAATGACAGTACAGTTTTGTGCTCAAAAGAGAAACAGACATTACGAACCCTCAGGAACCCCTTCAAACCACATCTTACAACATCTTTCAGTGAAGTTATCTGATGAAATAAATTGCATATGGGATATATTCCCCCTCATGGAAACAAAGACTCAGCAGATGTTGTCATTTCTCACTCTGTGTAATATTGAAGATTTCAGGCTTCTGTTATAAACAACGGTGTGGATCTGACTTCAAGGGCTCTTAACATTCATCACCAACATATTTTAATGTCATTGTGTTTTCCAGGTATGCGACTGGATGTACCCACTGACAAAGGACACCCCAGTGCTGCTGGCTAACTCCGGGATCTTCATGTTCCCTGACTCCTTGGCAGAGATGCCAGGGTGCTATGCGGGTATAGTGTTGTCTTCTGAACTGCCTCCTGCAGACCTGCAGACTTTTCAGGACCTCCTATCACAGCTTGCTGAATTCAGGATCCAGGTCAGCTTTTACTTTCTTTAGGAAACAAATGCAAGGGTGTGTATGTATTGGAGCAGAGCTTTGGCGCATTATTTATAGGATGTTTCTGCTGGTTTGGAAACAGAAAGACCTTGTAGGTAGTAGCTCCTGATGGCGCCATGGAAATTTTATACATACATATACATGTCAATTTGCTAAGTAGTACAGGGAAGATGAAGCTGTTAGAGGCCTGCTGTTTATTTTTGCCCCAAAATGATCTTTGGGTATGTGAGGGTGTAATGATTTGATCTCTCCATTTTCTACCTGTCTTATTGTCTCACATGGGTTAGCTGTAAAACTACTGTCAAACTGAATTAAAAGCCTTCTGAAACTCTACATTCAAAGCAGTTTGTCAAGTCAGTTTTCATGGTTTTCATGGATTAAAACAAGCCCTGATTCAATACCTGGAAACAATGCAAAACAAACTCACTGGGTCTTAGTGAGTTGTCTCAGTAAAAACATTAATTTAGCCTTTTTGTGGAAACTGAAAACTCATGTTGTGGCTGGTTTAAGTTGTTACACTAGATATACTAGAAACACATTTTTCTTTGACACTTCTTTGACACAGGAGGAATCAAGTGGTTATGTCATGTTGTGGGTAAAAAAAATAGTCCACGCCAAATCTACTGTGTTTGGGCATACTTTTTTTTTTTTTTTAAAGCATCCCACCCACCGTTTTTGTCCTTTGACTTAACAGGGTCCAGAGGGCACAGAGTCAGAGGTAATCAACTTGAGTACGAAAGTCCCCCTTAATCCCACAAAAGAGCAGGTAGAACCGACTGCATCAGCAGGAGAGCAGGAAAAACTACCACTTCCTGGATGGAGTGAGAAGATGGGTCAAGGAATCTTGACAGGTGAGTTTATAAGCAATAGTACTAATGAAGGGGAAAAAATAACTTATATATCCCTGCAGAGTGTTGTATTGAGTGCTTATACATTAGACATCCCTCTGTTAAAAAAATGCCCACTAGTGGGTGTTGTTTATCTTTGTAATGCCCTTCAGTGCTTCAAAGAAAATGTTGTTAAAATAGCTGTTCATATAGTTGTATTAGAAATTTTTTAAATGACAGTTTCATTGCTGTTGTACATTCACCATCTCAAATATATCTCCATAGGAGCTCTTCGGTTGAGTGAGTCACTGGTTAAAGGAGCAGAAGTTACTGGTAGGGCTATTCACAAAGGAGCAGCCAAGATTCGAGACCAACTCACACCTGAAGAGACTCCTTCGGAGGTCAGCCCCAGTACCACCAAACGTCTGGAGATGGCTAGAAAGGCCACTGGGGGTGCTGTTCGAGTCAGCCAGTTCTTGGGTGAGCACTATGAAATAATCCAAGACATCATGTTTTTAAGTCATGGAATCTCTGAACTCTTCTTCCAAAATAATAATGATTACATTTCTGTATCTTTAGTGAATGGTGTAGGCACAGTGGCAGAAAAACTGGCAGAAAAGATGGCACCTCATGTGAAGAAACATGGTGCAAAACTGGTTCCAGAAGCTTTGAAGAAGAAAGAAGATGGCCAAGCTTCCAAAATGGATGGAGCCAAGTTTGTAGCAGTCACCACTGTGCATGGTATGTACAAGATTTCAGGATTTTCACGACAAGGTTACAGTGCAGTAAAAAAAAAAGTACTGAAATGAGTAGACTTGTTTCACATTTAACAAAAAAAACATCCTGATGATTTTCAAGACTTTTGGGAAAATATTCTGTGACTTGATGACACAATTTTTTTGGAAGGTTTGAATCCCCTTATATCTGCCATAAAGCTAACACAGGATTTCATAAAAAGAACATCATACTAATAGTCAAACATGGTGGTGGTAGTGTGATGGGCTGGAGGCTGCGTTGATGCTTCAGGACCTGGAGAACTTGATGGAAATCAATTACGCTCTCTATTAAAAAATCCTGAAGGACAATATCGGTCCATCCGTTCACATCCTGAAGCTGAACCATGCTTGAGTTATGCAGCAGGACAGTGACCTGAAACTCACCAGAAAGTCCACATCTGAATGATTAAAAAAACAAAACAAATAAATGTCTTGAAGTGCCATAGAGAAAGTCTGGACTTAAAGCTGATTGACATGCTTTGGCGTGACCTTAAAGAGCCCCTTCATGCTGGAAAACCCTCCAGTTTGGCTGAATTAAAGTAATTCTGCAGAAAAGAGTGGGCCAAAATTCCTCCACAGTGATGTTAAAGAGTCGTAGCCAGTTATCACAAATATTTAATTGCGGTTCTTGCTTCCATCTATAACACAACCAGTTATTAGGTTTAGAGGGCACTTACTTATCTTTGACCAATATTAAAATTTGATTGATGATCTGAAACATTTAAGTGTGACAAATGTGCAAAAACATAAGTCAAGGAGAGGGCAGGGAAGATTTTTTCAAGACACTAAATGTTAATCTGTTACAAAGTTGTGCATAAACTGATACAATTCTCATATCATCACTAGCACTAGCTCTATCACATTAAATTTCTAAAGTATAATGTTTCTAAAATCTTTGATATTTTGAACTAGGTTTGGCTACCATTTGGTCTAGTCTGGAGACTGGAGCAAAACTTGTTGGTAAAAGTGTGGCAGCAGAGACGGTCTCAACTGTGACTTACAAGTAAGTTCAGATATTTCCCATTTCTGCCTCTATATTTAATTCATGCTTTAGTATCATGAGTGGATTAATGTTTCTCTTTTTTCCATCTTGTTTCTGAACCTGTTTGGTCACTTTAAACATCAGTACCAAGCTGGTTCAGAAACCGGTGTGATTCTTACCTACTTTGCCTCTTTCTTCTTGGTATGCTGGTGCTCTGACCTGCTTTTCACACCTATTCCTTTTCAGATTTAGGGGCTTAGAGAATCTTTTAAACTTGTCCAGAAACATATGACTGCACGGCGGACTAAAGGAAAAGGCTTGTAAACTAACAAGTGTACCTGCTCAACCCTTTAAATGTGCACAACAGTAAACTGTCAACATGTCAGACACATAAAGTGTTTTGGTTTCTGTTATGACTCTTTGTAATTTAAAACCTTGCCTAAACAGGATAACAACTTGGGTTTTTCCTTGCTCTAGCACCATAAATGCAACACTGCTTTAATGCTTCATGTTTAATTCCCTGTGTGTTATGCAAAGAACAATAATGGCTTTGAAAACATAGGTGGCTTACACTCAGTACTATGCCTGAACACCTCCTGTGTAGACAAATACATCCCTGGAGTTGTTGCTACTGCGCTAATGTTCTGTTTGAGCTGTGGCTTCTGTGTAGACACAACATAAATATCAGGTGTCTTTCTGGGTCTGTCCTTGTTACTGTTACATGTCAGCTTGTGCTGGGTGGTGATGCTTATGCTTTTCATACTATTTATCTGTAGATATTTTCCATAGTTTGTTGTTAATAAACAGCTATAAATAATGATATGACTGCGTTTTCCTAATTCTTTTGTCTTTTTATGTGAATGACTGTAGTAAACAAACTTGCCCCAGATTTCAGTTCACATGCTCATTTAATTTTCTTCCATCACACCACTCTACCACCACTTCTGTAACCTCACCACATTAATCATGGTGAAGGTACGGCAGCAATGCAGGCGAAGCCACAGAAACTGCTCTCCAGTCGGTGATCAACATTGGCGTGACTGCAAACAACATCGATAATGCGGGCATCAAAGCCTTTTTCAAGGCGGCCGGCAAGAAGACAACCAAGGAATTAGTCGCAAACTCAAATGAAGAGAAAGAGTTGCAGAAGGAAGAACAAGAGGATGAGGCAAAAGATGCACAGAATAACAAGGAAGGAGAGAAGAAACAATAGATTTACAATGCATCTTAAGGCCTTCCTGTGTGTTTTGTCTTTAAGGTCTTCATAAGGACCTTATGAAAAATAGACATATCATGTCATATACATGTGAACATACTAGAATTGATTTAACAATGAATGGAGTTTTGCTTCTAATTTTAACTTATTTAAGTCTATGTTTCTTTTATATACAGATATTCATGTTATATGTACAGAAAGTCTTCAGAATTGTAATGTATGTATTCTTTTACTAATGTGATTAAAAGTTTTTCTAATTTTTAGGCGCATTTAAGCATGAGATGAATTTATATAATGTCTGCCAAAAACTGATTGCTCGTATTTAAACTGCTATAAATAACTTGAAGATACTTAAAATCATGTAATTTTTAAATTTTATGTATAACCCCTTTGTAAACCCTGTTCACGGAAGTGTCTTTACCAAGATACGCAAAGATATTCCACAAAAAAGCACACGGAAACATTGGAAATCAGTTTTTGGCAGGCGATCACTTTTTGGCACAACACCGGAAACGACGGTTTCCGTAGAAACCAAAAAAGCTTAGATTTTTTTCAGAAACATGGCTAAAGCTACCGACGACTTTAAATACGGTTTGGAACGGCTGCAGGAGGAACTGGAAAAGGAGAGGGAGATGAAGTAAGTCTGAAATAATAACAGAAACACATTTTTTGTTTGTTTAAATAAATTTTAACTTACACACTGCAAGAACAGCATAACTTAGTTCTTGGTCGCAGAGAAATGCTTGAAGGGTCAGTGTCTGATCTGCGGAGTACGATGAGTGAACTGCAAGAAAGACTGCACAGTGTTGACGGGGAAGGTGAGCAAAATTAAAGTGATTGGTAGAATACACACTCTTCAGTCACAGGACAGTTTATTAGGTACAGCTCGTCAGTACTGACTCCCCTTTGCCTTCATGGCACAGATTCAACAAGGTGCTGGAAACATCATCCTCTGAGATTTTGCTCCATATTGACATGATAGGATCACACAGTTGCTGCAGATTTTTGGGCTACATGACGTGAACCTCGTTCCATTACATCCCAAAGCTCCTCTACTGGAGTTAGACACCACAGTCACTGGTCACGGGAGTGGCACCCAGTGTGGTCTCTTGCTGCTGTGGCTTAGCTGCTGATGTGTGTTCAGTTCAGTGTCTTACCTTTTGTACACCATTCTCTGTAAGCTCTAAAGATGGCTGTGTAGGCAATTCCCAGCAAAGCATCAATTTCTGAAATACTCAGACCAGCATGTCTGGCACCAACAACCAACATTCCAAGTCATTTAAATCATCTTTCATGAACTTCCGCAGGTTTGAGCATGTCAACATGCTCAAACCTGTTTTACTAGATATTTGTGCAAAAGAGCACTTGAACAGGTGTAATAAACTGTCTAGTGAGTGTTTAAATGTATGTTAGTGTGTGTACTGTTTACCACCTGCAGTTGTCTCCAGGAAATAGAAGTTGGACATGTCTCTTTTTTTGGTGTTGTCTGTAATGTCTTCAGTCCTCAGAAGGACTATATTATTATTCTGTGTTTCTGCTGATGTATCAGGAAATGAGTGGAGGACAAGGTATGAGACACAGGTAGAGCTAAATGGGCAGTTGGAAAGGCAGATCTCACTCATCCGTGAGAGACTGGAAGACATAAGAGGAAACCCTGTCGGTAAGTTCCCAGGCTTTGAAAACACTTTACTGTGAAAGCACGTTCATTATGTTGCAGGTTTTTCACAAGCGTTCATAAGTAACCACACTATAGTGTGGTTATCTTTCTCCTGACCAAGAGTAGTGTTATTTGCAGAAACTTTTCAGTACAGGAGCTCAACATTCCCAATACATGAAGCATTTGAGAAGATGATGCTCATGTAAAAATAGGCAACTTGGGAGGAAAACATTTTATGCATCTTTCGATGCATCATGCAATCATGCATTTTAAAATGCATGATTTTTCAAATAAACTCTTTTTTTCCATTTAGTGCAATAAATAAGACAAGATGGAATACTTCCACTCATCTCGAGCAGTTTCTTTTTACAGTATTTTGCATGCACACATAATGCTTGCATGCTCTTGTTTTTTTGCAGACCGACTGGCTTCTATTCGGTCGTTTGAGGACATGCCAGTGGTGAGCACAAATTTTCATTTTCCACTGAGGTTTTGTCTTTATCTGTTTTGTTAAATTAGATTTCTTTTCCAAGGACAGTTTGACAAAGCGAGAGGGAGCTGCAAGTGTAAGACAGAAGCACACACCACCAGATAGAGCCAGAGATACAGAATCGGTTAAAGAGTGTGGACAGCACAGCCAGGACTGTTAGGCCAGCTGCTCTCTATTCTCCTGCTGATGCACGATGAATAAGCCAGAGTTTAATCACAGCACTGTAATCACAGGATTACAAACCATGGGAGAGTAATTCACACTAATTACAATATTTTAGGGCACACCAAAGGTTGCAAAATACAGGCTAAATATGTGCATATGTCTTAGAGCAGTGCTAACAGATGCTTATTAGTGTAACCAAGGAAACAATATTGCGTACTGGAGGTCTTTAGACAAACTGAGCATGACAGTAAGAGAGAGTGAGCATGTGAGAGGAATGTTATCACGACACTGTTAATATGGAGGTAAATGAAAGTGTTCTGGTAAAGTAAGCAATACAAGAGCATGCTACCATGTCTAAAGCTCTAAAGAATGAGGCTAAGAATATTTCTGATTAGTGATCTCAGTGCTTAAAATGCATCCTCTTAGTGGCATACAACTCTAACACAATTAATGATTAGGAAGAAAAAAAAAGTGATTTAACCAAGCAGAAAAGAACACTTGGCTGATCCAAAGACATCAGACTGATATTCAGAGAGTGGTACTGATAGTATTGCAGCCTAAAACACTCTGCTCTCAGGTGCACAATGAAAAGCAGCAGACTGTTCCAAACCTAGAAAATTGCAAAGGTCTTATTGGTCTTTTCTGGGCTATAAATCTTACTGTTTCAGAGGGCTAATGTGTTTATATGGTTATTAAAATATGTATGAGCTCAGTCCATTTTTGTACTCATGTTTTCTGCATTAACGATGTTGTTATTGTTTGATCCCGCGAGGCAGGACAGTGCAATTCAAGAACAAATTGATTGGTAATTCAGCAGCGTGACACCCTCGTACTCTGTGGCCTCTTTGTCATGATTTGTTTCTAATTAACGGGAACGCTTTGGCACAGGAAACACTGAGACAACGTCTGAAGCTTCTGACCGAGGAGAAATCTGACCTCCAGAGTCAGCTAATGGATTGTCATCTTCAAATTGAACAAGAAGGAAAGGTGTGACTCCCAGCTGTCCCTTTTGACATAGAACATTGAGAGGGATTGTTTGAGGCCACAATGTCTGCTTTTCTACTTATGTTTTTTTTTTTTTAAATTTCTTAGACAAGCAGCTTTAGTTTTTCCCAGGTAATAAATAGTTTACTTGTGAGTAGCCACCATTAGCAGTGGATTGAGAAAGATTTAGTTTTGTTTATTGTTCTGCTCAACAAAGAGAGAGATATTCGCTGAATGCTGGTTTAGCAAACAGCATGTGCAGTCAGTAATCCCTGTTGTAATCTGTTGCTCATTAACATTGAAGACTTGAGAAGTGCACACACAAACATACACACATTGTACCCACGAGCAGATAGATTATTGCCTGATAGAACAAGTGTGGCTCATGAATACAAATTTGTGATGGTATATCTTGTTGTTTTTTCCAAATTTCAGGCTTTTCATAAAACCAATGATGAAAGGCGGGCATACTTGTCAGAAATTGCTAAGGTAAGCAGTCACAATCTTAAGCAAATACCTGTTAACAACTAATGACTGCTAAACACATGCTCTGGTAAGTGTTACAGTAAGTGTTATACTTCTAATGACATACTCTGCATGCCGTGTTTCTGCTTTTTTTCATCCAGCTCTCATTTATTCTCCTGTTATATAACAGGTCAGTCTGCTCAGGCAAAAAAGCGAGTCAAGGACTTTCTTCTGTATGTTGCAACAAAACAGGTTTCTGCAGAGCGCAAGCTGAAGTGAAACCGAGTTCACTGTGTTTTAGAGACCATAGTTCACAGCAGGGATGTCAAACTCATTTTACATCATGGGCCACATATAGCCCACTCTGATCTTAAGTGGGCCAGACCAGAAAAAGACATTTAACTGAAGAGTTAATCACTGAGATGTCTTTAATATACAAAAATGTCAGTTTAATTGTGCATTTCAGTTTTTCTTCATGATAAATGTGTAACATTACAGAAAACATTCTGGTAGCTCATTGCCTGCTCAGACTGTCCTATATTTCTAAAACAAGGTTTTTGTTAATTCAAAGAAAAAGAGGAACTTTTCTGTTATCTGTTACTTAACTACTTTGTTGCCATATCAGTGGCCATAGGGGAGGTCTGTATCAAAAGGAAAAGCTGTAAAACTGATGAAAATAAAGTTAAAAGTTCAAAATCTATGCACTTCTTCACATTTTTCAAAGCCTTCCTGTGGGCCAGATTGGAGTCTTTACTGGGCCAGTTCCTGCCCACGGACCTTTTGTTTGACACCCCTGGTCTAGAGTGGACTTGAATTACTAATCGGTTATCTTCTCCTACAGCTGTCATCTACCCATGAAGCTCAAAGAAGACAGTACTTTGCACAGCCACAGAGGGCACCAGAGAGCAAACAAATGAGGTCTGTGAAGCACAAGGCCCACAGATTATGGACAAAATAACATAAACTGCAGCGCAATAACATGCTTTATAAAATGAGCTTCACTCAAAAGTTTTTATTTTTATGGTGTTTGACTTAATTCTGATTTCACTCATTAATTTGGGAGGAAGCAATACATGTGTCACTGAAATCAGTTTTCCCTTGACGCCTTAATTTTGTATTCATGCTTGACAAAAAATTCATGCTGTAAATAAATAAATTCTGACATTTTCTAAGACTATTATTGACATAATGACTGTTATATAAAGCCACTGACATTGTTGTTTTAATCAAAGCAATTTTGGTAGATATAAACTGTACTTTTCTCCCTTTCATCTCCTGTTGCTTAGAGGGAAGCAGACTGGCAGGAAGGCAGAGGCTGATTCTAAGAAAGGAAAAGAGGGAGGAGAAGAAGATGGTGGCGAGGCCTTTGTGAAAGAAAGAGGAGGAGGTGATGGTGGAAGAATAGCAGAGAGAAAAGAAGAGAAGAAATTACAAAGGAAAAGCAGGTTACCCACGCTTAAGCACAACCTGAAGCACGATCCGTAAAACTTAGTAATGTTGCTTTTTTTATGGTTATGCTTTAGTTCACAATGCGAGTGATTATGTTGAAATACTGCAGTTTCTACACTAACCAGCCACTTAATTAGGCACACTTTGTACTGTCCAGTACTCAGCTGGACCTCCTTTTTCTTTCAGAGCTGCCTTAATTCTTCATGGTATTGATTCAACAACATGCTAGAATAATTCCTCACAGATTTTGGTCCTTTTTGCACGGTGCAGTGGCTGTACATTCGTTGGCTGCACATCCATGATGTAAATCTGTCATTTCACCACAACACAAAGGTGCTGTACTGGATTGAGATCCGGTGATTGTTGAAAACACTTGAGTACAATTTGAGGTGATTTGAGCTTTGTGACATGATGCAATGGTCTGCTGCAAGCAGCCATCAGAAGATGGGTACACAGTGGTCATAAACAGATGGTTAGCAACAACACTCAGGCAGGCTGTGGTGTTTAAACAATACAGCACTGATACTTAGTGACCTAACGTGTGCCAAGAAAATATCTCCCACACCATTACACCACCTCCGGCAGCCTGAACTGTATGATGGATCCATGCTGCCAGCTGAATGTTTCAGTGGAAATGAAGACTAATTTTTCCAATCTTCTGTTGTCCAATTTTTGTGAGCCCTTATGAATTGTAGCCTCTGTTTCAGTTCAGTTAAATTTTATTTATATAGTGCTTCGTCATCACAAGGCACTTTATATTGTAAGATAAAGACCCCACAATAATACAGAGAAAACCCCAACAATCAGAAGAGACTTCCATCAGAACAAAGTTCAGGGAGAGGCAACCACCTGCAGCAGCTGGTTGGGGGTGATGTGGGGGTGGGGGTTGGGGGGAGGACAAAAGACACAGTGTGGAAAAGAGCCAGAGATTAGTAATGACTAATGATTAAAAGTAAAGTGGTGGATAAACACATAATGAGTATGAAGAGGTCAATGAATGAAAATTGCTCAGTGCATCATGGGACAGCAGTCTCGGAGCAAAGTGCTCTATACTGTACTATGAGGTCTTTAATATGAGATGGACCTTTAGATTTGATTCTGAATTTAACAAGGAGCCAATGGAGTTCAATGTGTTGTGTGTTCAGAGATGCTGTTCTTGTTATTTTAGTTACTGTTGGCTTCAATTTGAAGCGGTCCATTCTCCTCTGACCTTTGACATCAACAAGACATTTTCAACCTGAGAACTGCTGCTGGTTGGATAGTTTCTCCTTTTCTGGCCATTCTCTGTAAACTATCAAGATGGTTGTGTGGGAAGATCCCAGTAGATCGGCAGTTTCTGAAATGCTCTCTGGCACAAACAACCAGGCCACATTCAAAGTCCCTGAAAACACCTTTATTCCCCATTCTGATGCTCAATTTGAACTTAGATCACTTTGATCATGTCCAGATGCCTAAATGCTTCATGTGATTGGCCGATTAGACATTTGTGCTAACAAGCAGTTAAACTGGTGTACCTAATAACATGAATGTGGATGTATTTCGGTTTTCCTGTCCATTTGCTGCAGTTGGTATTGTGTTTTTATTTTTGTATTTTTTTTCATTTGATACAGTAACCACAGTATTAACCTGATGTCAAGCTATAAAATGCTACATTTACAACAAAGTGTGGGCTTAGTGTTTTCTTACATGTTTCTTTGAACAAGGAGATGAATTATTTAAAAAGAGAAATGTTTAAAATATGGGGTTTTTAAACTTTATTGGCTAAGGCCTTTATTTCAGGACAAGAAAAAAGCTGAAGGCTCTGAGTCTAGTGTGCCAGAAGCCTGCCAAGTTGAACATTTCTTGTGTCACTGCAGTTTTTTTTAACACCTCCTACGATTTGCATTACGTATGCAGCACCACATCACTGCTCTCGCTGCTTGTAGTTTCTCCACAGAGCAAACAGTCGCCCATGTCCCACCTACTGACCACCTTTTCAAATGTGGGTGTCAGAAAACTCTATTGATATGAGATGAAGTAGTGAATAGGGGAAAAAAAACAAAAACAAAAAAAACACCAAGAGCACTGTTTCAGTTGTATTTGTGAAACGTGTAGGATGGTTTCAGTTCTTGTCAGCCTTGCTGAATTACACTGAATTAAAACAAAATCACAAAGTGGACATGCCATGTAACGTGCATAGGCATAAATTGTATAATTTAATGATTTTGTTCTGTCCCTGTAAACCATCTCTGAAAAGTATCGCCTGATCAACTCAAGTCCTAATGCTCTAATTTGTTTATTGGGCTGGTATTTACTTTTTGATATGGCTGACTTGGTGTACGCTTCTAAATGTGATTCACAACAGCTTGTTTATCTTAGATTAATGACTTCATTTAGACATAGCCAGTTCACATCGCCTCATGAAACACTGAGCACATTTGCAGCGTACCACTCTCTCCCTCTAACTAGTCTCTAGTCTTCTGCCCTCTCAATTTCATGTATAAGCTTTTTTTATTTAGCACAGCTCAATGCATCTTGCCGATGAATCACACAGCCACAGAGGAACTACCCAAATGCCTTCTCCTGACAGGTGAAAGAGAATGACAAATCACAACAGCGACTCTCAAAACACCATGATTCACAATACTGCTACTTTACTATGCTAATTCAGTTGGCTCGCACACTTTTGTGGTAGTACACGTGTTCACACACCCTTCTGTGTAGTGTGCAAGTATTGCATCAAAATACATCACAGGTTGTAAATTGAAAGCAGGTTTTAATTACTCCAGATGAGACTTCAGTATCAGTTATCAGTCCATAAATTCATCCGATTGAGCTTCAGCTTTCTTCATCATGACCTCACAGAGGTGTATTTGCAGAAGCGTGCTACATCATGGCTTTTTGTGTTTTTCTAACATTTGAATCAAAACGCAGCGGTTATGCACATCACTGAGAAAAGGAGCTTGGCATAAAAATGTGTTTTTATGATTACATACATAATTTACAAATAAAATCATACATGCCCACATGGAGGCTTAAAAGTCTTAACAACACACGCTTCTCTTTATATCTGCTACGAGTCATGCTGTGTTACGCTTGAAGAGTTGGCCTCTATGAAGAATTGCACTTACCTAATTAGTATGGATGCAGTATTTCCAAGCCTATTTCATTCTGATTTTGTTCCACCCGGTCTGTAATTAGTCAGTGGCACTGGTGACACAAATGTAGATGGAAGCAATGTATGTTTGAAATGCTTGATTACTGTGAAATGCTGCTTACTAACTGCAAGATGCTGTATGATCCTAAGACATACAGAGCTGCTTTCACAATGTACCTCACAATTTGTCAGTTCTAACATCAAATATGTTTGTTTTAAGTCTACCACAACACCAAAATCCATTCCTCTGTGCTCTCATCTGTTATTTGAAAAAAATGTGGAAATGGATAAATCTGACACATCTGACTCTCTTGTGAAAATCACATTATGTCTGGGACTGTCATCTCTTCTCTGTTTGTGACGCACACAAAGTCCCCAGAATAGAAAAAAAATTGTAGGTCTGTTTTTTTAAATTATTTTATTTTAAACGTATTTATTTGTCTTTCACTCTCACACAGTAAAGGATTCATGGGCACTCATAGGGCAGTTTATCAGGTACAAGTACTGGGTTGGACCCACATTTACACACATTGCTCTCAGCAATGCTTATTTTGTCGTGGTGCAAATTCAACAAGGTGCTGGACACGTTCCTCTGAGAGTTTGGTCCATATTGACAGGATAGCGTCACACAGTTGCTGCAGATTTATTGGTTGCACATCCATCATAACCTCCTTAAACTACATCCCAAAGGAACTTTAGTGGATTGAAATCTGGTGACTATGGAGGACATCTGAGTACACTGAACTCATTTTCATGTTCAAGACACCAGTTTGTGTTGATCTGAGCTTTGGGACATTGTATGTTATCCTGCTGGAAGGACCCATCTTCTGATGGAAGCAGCCATGAGAAGATGGGTGCACTGTGGTCATAAAGGGATGGACATGGCTAGCATGGTAGGCTGTGGTGTTTCAACATTGCTTGGTTCTAAGAGACCTAAAGTGTACCAAGAAAAGATCCCCAACACCATTACTTCTCACTACACTAAAGCCAGATTTTATCACTATCACACACAAAGATACAGAGACAGACTCTGTATTATTACTGATGACAGTGACATCATCAAAACATAACGCTGTAAATAAAATAAACGAATGGCAAAGATGTGAGAAATTGACTGCAGCTTCTTGTTCTTCTTTTTTTTATCATCATCACTGGCACATATAAATGTTAGATAATACACGCATGCATGTGTGTGGTTCATTAGTGAGTGGTGGAGTGGGATTTTTGTAGTCTCTGGAGTCTATGATGTAGGTCAGCGGTCTTTATCTCTTCCTGCACTGTGAGACTGGTTCCTGCCTTAACCTCAAATTTCAGAGCTTGTAGGAAGAAACGAGACAGCAGCATCTTTTACATCACTCAGTTCTCTGCATTGATAAGGAATTCAGTGTAACTGAACCTCTTTTGAGCTCATCCATACATTTAATTCCCAAGGAAAAGAAAGTCTTTATACAGCAACAACAGTACATCATAGTAAAAGAAATCCAGCTTTGTGTATAGAGTATAGAGGGTTTGTGTATAGAGTTAAAGTATTACATAACAACCCACGTGCAAATGTGGGTTAAACACAATGCTGCAATTTAGATCAGTTAAGTTATAAATAATGATTTATGTGAAATATGAGGAAGGAATTGAACTGGGAAAATATCACAGAAAAATATCTGTTTTCTCTCTTTACTGAACACCACAGTGATGATTTAAAATGCCATAAAGCAGGGCTGACACCCCCATCCACCCACCTCAGCCGACGCGTGCTTTTGAGGGGCTGGGTGGGGTGCAGGACCAACATTCTCCCCAGCACGGGTGGGAAGCGTGTGGTTGCATCCTAATGAGGGGTGGGGGCACCGAATGAAAATCACGACAGAGTGACGTGGAGGAGGAGAGAGAAAGGGTGGGTGTAAAAAAAAAAAAAAAACAGAGAAAGAGAATGGGAGGGGAAGCAGCTGCTACCAAGTCCATTTCCAGTCCAGCCTCTGCTGCTTGCTTTCTCACAACGCGCACACAAGCACACACACGCACGTATTTACTGGTGTTTGGTGGTGGGGCACATCAACCGGACAACAAAGAGACGCACAGGGGGGGCTCACACGCTGCAGCCAGGACAGCATCACATATCACCGGCGTCCAGTGTCAGGGACAAGCGCACTGAACTCCTTTCTCACATCTGCTGGGAATTAAAGCGTCAGTCAGACTGGAGGTGACCGTCACAGAAGCGTTAATTGCTCGCGTAGGTAAGCCTGGGCAGTTGCTTTTTCAAAATTATTATTATCATCTCATACAAGCGTGATTAATTATTTTATTTGTGGTTTGCTGCAAAGTCTTGAAACACACTTTTATATGTTTTTAACGAGTCTTTCTGGGACTGCAGAATATAACCTGGCATATTTTAATGATGGGCATCTATAACGGGACCGCGATGTTGTGTTTTAACTCCGGCCCAGGAGGGATGTTGGTCCAGCTGCTGCTCTTCTGAATATTTATAGGGTTATGTTATTATCGATTCGTGACTGAGGCTCTCCAGCCATCTGCGCGTCACAGTAGCTCGGGCGCACTGTCACAGACAGCGTGGGTCGTCAAGAAGCGCACTGTCCACTGCTCGGCTTAAGAGCACTTAATCTGTCATTAGTGGGGTATTTTGAGACAGTGCGCCAGCGACGGATACCGGCTGGCTGTTATATCAGCCTTCCGAACCTCTCCTGGGTCGGCTATTCATTTTCGGCACCTCCTTTTCGTTTGTTATTCGGTAGTTCAAACTTTATCTCCCCCCTCACCTCCCCTCCTCTTTGTTGTTTCCCAGACAGTACTGCCGTACTTGTGAGCCTCGGTAGCGAAATGGAGATGGAGCATTTTGACGAGCGGGACAAAGGTCAGAGGCACAGCCGCTCTAGTGCGAAGATGAACGGTGTGCCGAGTCCCACACACAGCGCCCACTGCAGTCTGTACCGGACCCGGACCCTGAAGACACTGAGTGCGGAGAAGAGAGCCAAGAAAGTCCGCTTCTACCGCAACGGAGACCGGTACTTCAATGGGATTGTGTACGCCATTTCTGCTGACAGGTTCCGGACCTTTGACGCCCTGCTGGCGGACCTGACCCGTTCCCTATCCGACAATGTCAACCTGCCTCAGGGCGTCCGGACCATATACACCCTGGATGGGTCAAAGAAAATCACCAATATTGATCAGCTAGTAGAAGGTCAGTATATATACATATGTATATCTGTGACAATTCAAAGCACTGAGACACACTTCCTCTCATCTATGACCTTATCAACATGTTTGTGGTTATCTAACATAATAGGATGCCTCTCTTCTACTCTCTAAAAGAGTAAACACTTCCTGACCTGTGAGCTGAGGTGTTATGTGATCTTCCCCTGCTCCCCCTCCTGTTGCATAGAGTAAGGTCACAAACAAGACTGTAAATGTAAAGTAAGAAGCCCAGATGATAGATAATTTAAAACAGCCTGTACACGATACTTTTAGGGGGAATTTCTTCACATAAAAAAGCCTAACCCAGTAAGCACAATGTAGATGACTGCTTTAAGATTATGCAACTCATTTTGATGGCCAGATGGCGATCCAGATATCCGGTGTGTCGGCTCAGGTTATCTTGATCTGTTTTACTCTCTAAAAGTTACAAGCCAATATCATTAGGTCAGGAGGGGTGAAAGAGGAAGAGCTATAAGCTGTTGACAGCAGGATTGGTTGATATGGGCTGTTGATTATGTGCAAACACTAAAGAAAAAAAAAACCTTTGACCCCAACATTGATAGGGTCCTCTGAGTCTGGCATAATTATCGCCTGAGGGGAAGGGTCGCTTCAAATCAATACAAAGCTGATCTGAGTAATCGCATTCATCCAGTGATGACACATCTCTATTGTGACGGGAGTGGCCTCCTCCAGGATTTAAAGGGCACCAGGGGTCACTGAATGGTTTGATGGACCTGAAAACAATGTTAATCATATCCTTTATATGCACAGATCTGAATATAGCAGAAAAAATAAGAGTGTATATTTTTTAAGAATGGTGTTCACCCCTTCAGTAGAGTTTGCCTTTAGATTCTCACCCAAAACAAGCTGCACAAGAGCCCAAATCAATAGCTTTTACTCTTTATAATCTATTTCTTTTGCCAAAAGAAGCCTAAAGATTATCTCTTTTGTTCGGCTGTTTTCTAAATAATCCATCTTTGATACCCTCTTTTTTTCCATCCCCCCACCCCATCAGGTGAAAGCTATGTTTGCAGTTCGACTGAAGCCTACAAAAAGTTGGATTACACAAAGAACGTGAACCCCAACTGGTCGGTGAACGTCAAGGCTGCGGCGGCATCGTCCCGCGGGCTTCCGTCTCTGGGGAGCACCAAGGCCACCGCCTCAGAGGGTCGCGAAAACAAGGACTTCATCCGTCCGAAGCTCGTGACAGTGGTGCGGAGCGGAGTGAAGCCCAGGAAAGCAGTGAGGATTCTCCTGAACAAGAAAACAGCCCATTCCTATGAACAGGTCCTGACCGACATCACAGACGCCATAAAGCTCGACTCTGGAGTGGTGAAGAAGATCTACACGGTGGACGGCAAACGGGTGAGAAATCCTTACACGGTTCACTGATTTGTAGTTGTATGGAGTAAATAGAATTGTGCTTGCAGAAGGTAAGCAGCCTGTCAGTGTTTGTATGGTATCATAGAACATTAGACGTAGCTTTGAATTGGTTTCATTGTGGATGACATTGGTTGTTAGCCTGCATTAAATTCGAACTAAATCTCACAATGGAGCCAGTGGGAGATGTGTCACACATGATGAGTGTCTCCGCTGAGAGAGACACTCAGAAAAAGAGGGAGATATTATATGGCTGTTTTAGACTGGATTGGAGAAGGGAATTGAAGATCCATGGTCTGGTAAAGGGATCAAAAAAAGGGTGTAAATATTTAATGAACACGCTCCTGAGCCTTTTATGAATGACGAACATTTCCCCGTTCACAGCCGGAGCTGTGTAGGGAAAGAGCGGCACAGAGACTGAAAGAGGTCAAATGAAGGTAAAAAAAAAAAAAGAAATCTATGAATGGAGTCTGAGTTCTCACCCACGCTGCAGCGATGTGTGCCAGAAATCAGAGTCATACCCCCCCCTTGATAGTCCACCCACCTAACCCGCTTCCTCTCTCAGTGGGTGGGAGGCAGACACTATAAAAAGAACAGGGTTTAAACCAGTCGTGTACGCAGACGTAGTGTGTGTACGCGGACCACACATATTCCTCTTTATATGTCTGTGTGGAAACAGCACTGAACTTGACCTGCGTGGCAGCCGTGTGAGATCAAGCGCTCCTTCTCACGCCTGTGTGTCAACAAGAGGACGCTGCAGAGAGAAAGACGCCGTCTCTGCCAGTGTGTCAGGTTTTAGCTTATACTTCCGACATGCTTTAACTCTCCAGTCTCTTCCTGTTTGCTTTCATGTCCCCAACTCCATCCCTCACGCCAGCCCACATCATCATCATCATCGTTTCTGTCTGTGCATCTGTCCGTGCTCCCCCCTGTCTCTCTCTCTGCCTCTCTCTAGGTCATGTCGTAAGTTATTGAATGCACCGCCGGCAGGAGCATCAGTTAAACAGATTGTACTGGATGTGAAGGGTGTCTGGCTACTTCGTGTCATACAGCTGTAATAATCTCCTAATAGGGCACTGTTTGACTCGTCTTAACAAATATTCTCTTTGCCTTGTGGTCTTTTCATGCTTAATAGGCATTTTGATACACTGTGCTAACATCCATCCCAACTCTAAATATTGATCTGCATGTGTTCGCACTGGTTTATGATCCCATTTCTGAAGCCACACTGTCTATTTAATGATCCACCGCTAACCCAGCAGGAAGTGACCTGCTGTTTGAACGCAGGCCCAGCCAATAAAATCCTAGGATCGGGTTTGCCTTAAGAAACCTCCTGTCGGGGATTAAACTCACACTTTTGCCCAGTGCCCACTTACTCTGCCACTGGTTACACTTATGTTGGAGATTACAGAATAAATTGTGCTCCTGCCACGTTCAGCCTTCTGCAATTTGAAGTAGGCGTATTACGGCTATGCTATTTTTAGTTAAAGTATTGATCGGGCCTGTAGGCATGGTAACACGCACACTGCCAAATTAGCTGGGCTGGGCTGAGTGCAGATCCAGCTCCTTCGCATTTTTATGTCTGATTTTGTATGTAGGTGTCGGTTAATGCCTGTGGGAGAGTTTGCGATTATGTTATTAAGAGAGGAGAAAAAGGGGAGAACGTGGGATTCGACTGTAAGGTGGGAATTAATGGTGAATAAGCAGCGAGCAAAAGGGTTCAGAACATTTTTACGTGTCAGTATTTGTTTCTATTTCATAGGTCTGCTAAATACTAGATAAGCCTGTAGGAAATTTAAACCCTCTGTCAACTGTGGTTAATCCATTTTAACTTGATGGCTACAAAAAGGGGAACTCATTAAAGAAATGTAACCTCAGCATGATGCAGTATGACAAAATCAAATATGTTTTTTTTAAGTACCAATGAATGAACTATTATGTCTGAATAAACATAGGAGTAACATTTTGGAAAAATAATGGCAGGGGTTACCTAATGTACCTTTTGACATATCAGAAGTGTGCCAAAGGTAATTCCCTGAGTGTGTGTAAGGATAAAGGGACTTTAAGGTTTAAGTAGAGTGTACGCGCAGGTGCACGCTCGCGTCCTTGCATGGTTTTGCCTGTGTGGCCTGCTGCCGTCAGCCGAGCCGCGTCAGTCATTGAGCCTACGGCAGAAGTAGGTTTCTGGGCCTTGCTGGCAGTAGCGTCGAGTCCCAACAGAGCTGCAGAGCCGAGAGAGAGAGAGAGAGCTTGTGAAAACCAGAGCTTGGGCTTCTTTTCTTCATTAACCCCTGTAATGAGGACAGAGTCAGTGCGGAAGGGTTTACGTGTACACGAAAAACGATCTTCAGAAGTTCAGTTCAAGGAAAAAAATGTACTGCATATAGATGCTGGTGAGGGGATGCATTTAGCTGTCAGTCATTTTGTTACACCTGTTCATTTCTATATGCGGGTTCAGGTGCATGTATGCATCTGTACCTGACTGTGTGCAGGTGTTTCAGGTCTTTCGGTTGAAATGAAAGCAATGGTCTTTGGGAAACGCTGGGATATTTCTGCAGTGCTTGTTATGTTAGTATGTTATGTAATCTCAAATAATAACATACCCCGATTCAGAAATACATAATACATATAATACAAATTGACAGCTATAAATTAGATCTGATTCTTAGTTTGAACAGGCATTAAGTAACACATTTCTGCACTTAGTGCCGCTAGTACATTTTAGTCAGTAATAATAAAGCATTGGGATGTTCTAAATCATGCATACCTACATGTATATCTACAGTAATGCATGTATGCAATAATGCATGCGATGGAGATTGGACAAGCTGTGAACTCTCTCCGTGAGCTCATTCCGCTGTGTTCATTTGGATATCATATTTCCGACTGTAATGCAAGAATCTAGATCAAGTTCCGACCCCCACTATACTGCTACATTGATTCTACCATGCTGGTCTCGTAGTATCTGATAGGTGTTATTTTTAGCTCCATCCTTTCACCTTTGGGGTTACCACAAATCTCCTATTTCTCAGCAAACTCTTAACCCTGCCAGTTTCTATGAAGATTTGATCTAGTTGCTTAGGAACCAGCAAACCTGATGTGATGTCATAGCACGGTGGGATTGTGTAGCTTGGTTGGTCTTAGGAGAACAGAGATGAGCCATAAGTGGCTTAGGACACGGACACGGCTGGCCTATTAATACTTTTGAGCTGTGTTTACACATATAGACACAAACACACACACACACACACACACACACATTATGTAGGACCCCAGCTGCCAGCCTTGAGCCTGCTGAGGCCACTTAAGCATGGATAGTGACACACACCCTTTTTTTAATGGTTTCATCTAGATTTCTGCTCATGCATCACTGGCCATTAACTGCAGGCACTTGATGCTGATTACTCATTTCTAAGGTCGGTTGCATTCTATTATTCAGAGTCTCATTACTCAGACCCTGTAGTTTGTACCTCAGGGGGTTGAGCATAGCAAATAGTAGCATTCTCACATTAAGCGCTAATGCTAATGCTAAAACATGCATAAAAAAGGGGACGCTTTCCCAAAGTAGTATAAATGTTTACAGAAAAGGTTTGAAAATGCAAAAAAAATATGCAAAACAAAGAGAAAACAAAAATGCTAAAAATAAGGAGCTGGCAAAGAGTTAATTAACTTCCATAAAGTTAGAAAACATATAATAATTGATAAATTAAGGAGCATAGGCTGATATGCAATTTTTGTTCTCTAAACTGAACAAGGTGGACTTGTTCAGTTTAGAACAAGTCCGCCTTGTTTAGTTGGACATCATATCATATCATTACAGCCATGTTGCTGTAGGGTTAACGGCATCAGTGTGTCTACTTGTTCGTCCCTTCACTGCTTTGACCCAAAGTAGAACATCTCCAGAATCATAACATGGATGATTGTTACCTTTTTGCATAAATCCGGCTGACCTACAGACTGTCTCTAGTACATCTTTTGGAGAACAATCTCAGCAGCTGGATGATAAACAAATACCTGTACCAAATGTTTAGTGTTTTTTTAGTTTGTTTATTTTTAAACCAAAGTAAGATATCAAACTTGATAAAGAATATACCTTGTTAACATCAGGATATTAAGAAATCATTTACATGTTAGCGTAGTGCTCCATTTAGCCCAGGATAAAGCCTCACAGGCCTGCCTGCATGGCTGCACATATGTTGTGCACATATGTTCTGTACATTAAAGGTTGTAGACGTCTCCAAAATGATGAAATTATTTCTCCCTCTTATTTGAAATGAAGCTAAATTATAGAAAAAAACACAACACTGTTACATGTAAGTTGCTGTTTGCTGCCATTTAATTTGATTTAATTTAAGAGGTTATGCACTGTTCATCTCCTTTTCCATTATAATTTTATGTCAACCCCCTTTTACATTTGGTATTAAAAAACAACATAATAACGTCTCTTAAGGTGAAGTAGAGGTTATTTGTAGGAGTGACGAACTACTGGTTCACTATCTGCAGTGCAGCTCTCGCTTCTTTAACTGCATTGTTGGCTTGTTCTACTGCTTGTTGGCAAGGCAAAAGAATCTCTTATATCCTTTTATCGTCATCTTCTGTTTCCTCTCCACCCCCCCTTTTTAAAAATTTCTCTCCACCCATGACTGCATCTGTTCTATTTGCATCTTCATATATTATTCATCCTCATCACCCAGTTTACTATCCCCACATCTTTACGTCCTCTGGTCTTATATGTCCTCTCTCCTAACTTTTCTCAGTATGTCTTTCACTTTGCTGGCAGCCTTCCACTGTTTTCTTTTTTTCATGGCTGTCTAGTCTTCATTTAATTAGCACACTCGACATGCATCCCCAAATCCAAGAGGCTGCAACATATGGCATTGCTCTTTCTGCCTGTCTCCCCCACCCTCCGTTTTTTTTTTTTTTGCACATTAGTCCATATTTGTTTTGTTTTTCATCATTTTAAGTGTTCCTGTCTCCTTTCTCCCTCTGAGTCTGAATCCAGCTCTGCAGTGACTATAGAGAAGGTGCTACATTAGTGATACTTACAGAACGCAAGGACAGCGATTATGTTATGCTCATATGCAAAGCATTAGATCTTGTTATTCTCTGCGGGGTGTATTTAATGTTGATGATGTCACTTTTTCTCTATACGAGGATCGTGGGAAGCAGAGCCCCCATCTGCTCCTGCTGTTCTGCTGAGTCACAGTTACTCAGCACAGTGTGTATATGTGTATTTGTTGCTAATACATAGTCAATTTGTTACTGTGGAGTGTAGTTGTGCATTCCCAGCAGAAATGCTAAGACTATACTGCTGTTTTTGTGTGTAAACAGGCCGTGTAGAAGGCTGTTTTGTCAGGCTGTCTCTCTGTCCGTCTGTTTCCTTCTGGTTTGGTAAGCCAGTCTCTGTGTGTGTGTGTGTGTGTGTGTGTGTCTTGGTCCACCAGTGAAGAGTGACTGTAGCAGATTGGAGAGCCTATTGTAGTCAGAGGATCTGCTGCCAAATTAGGATCGATGGCAGACGTTTCCAGCCCTGGCAGACTGTTCAGAACTTAGTCACACCACAACTTTATCACATGTACACACACACACGGGGCATGCACGCACACACGCACACTTCCTGAGTCACTCGTTCTCTAATCCGCCTCAAATGAATCTGCATTTGAAAGATTGGATTCCAGCTTCATGCTTTTGGTTGCTTGAAGAGCCGGACCGACACGTATCATCTGTCAGATTAGATTTTGTCTAATGTGACAGAAGATATATCTTATTTGAACAAAGCTTATCCAGGCCAGCTGGAAGGCAAAAATGCCATGCTTTGTTAATAAACACCTCAGAAGTTTTAAAATTGCAAAAGATAAATGTTAATGTGTGGCTAACAGAACCAAACCGTCAGAAGCAAAATCTTTGCGTCCTTTATAACCTGTATTTAATGCAGTAGTGGGTAGTCAGCACAACTCACTACACTTATTATTATGCATTTTTTTAATGGTGTCATTAATGTTTTTTAAACCATCATCAGAGCCTGCACTATTGCTCACTGTTCTTCATTTCTGTCTATCAGCATCAACTTCAGAGGTCAGCTGAGTTTAATCTGCATGTTGGCATCTTTATGTATATGCAGTATAGAGTAGTGCATGTTTGTCTTACCTCTATTATTGCAGTTAAAAAAGGCTGGAGTTACATTTTATTAGGAAGCCATATTGGAAGATTTGTTTAGCCATGGTTGAGTCAGTCAGACTTGGTCTGACGACTTATTTGTTCTTGATTTATTGGTAAATGTTTGTTTATCTTTATTGCAAGTAGCATATTGGGACCGCATCCTTATCCAGCCTCGTTTTGTATAATAATTAAACTGATTTTGAATCCTTACCACAGGTTTTATTTTCTTCTGTTAGTTGAGCAAAATAAGACATTTCAAAGCATTTGTCAGAAAAATTATGATGGAATTTCCATTTTATGGATTATTTGAGAGCGTGATCAGCAGATGAATCAACCATGACAAGAATATTCCATTTCAGCCCTCAAGTTTGTTCTGCTTAGCAGTTAGTTAGACTGCTTCCTGGCTGCTCACTTAATTGATCCCGTGGCACCCGCTTACTTAGGCTCTAAAAACGTGTTTTAGCTCATTAATTCAGCATACACTCATATTTTTATGCATCGCACACACGTGCTCCTGCACGCGCACCCATTTCCGACTATTGGCTGAAACCAGTAGCCTGAAAGAGAAAGAAGGAGGAAAAACATCTTTACACAAATGAATGACAGTAAGATGCTGTCAAATTTAGAAAGACGTGCATCAAACAGCTTCACAAGAAAGTTTGCTTTCCCCCTGTGGAGGCCAGAAGCAGTTACATAAGCTGTTATGCAACAAAGCAGCCAGCCAGCCAGGCAGGCAGGCAGGCAGGCAGTCTGCTGCTCTGGTTTGAGGTGAACGCAGTAACACCAGCGCCAACTCAGCCTGCTGCACAGTTAATTGGCCTCACATCAATGCTGCTTTTTGTTTCTTCTGTTTGCTTTTTTTCCCCGGTTCTTCCTGCCATCCCTTGTTCCCCGCTCCTCTCTGTCAGTTCACATTCAGTTTCTGGTGAAACTGGGCTCTTCGCGTTGTGCTGATTAAATCAGTAGGAGGTCACGTGTAAATTCACCGTCAGGGTACGGACAGTGTCCTGATCTCTGTTAGATCACTGTCTCTCTGTCCTTTAGTCAGGTGGCTCTTTGTCTGCACTTCTCTGTGTCTCCTCTGGGTGTACGAGGACATTAGGAGGTGATACTTTTGTTTTTTATATATATTGGAAAAAATAGCATGCATTGTACAAATATGAAGCAGTGCTGTGACCCGTTACTACTTCCTGTGCCAGTGGAGTTCTACACTGCACTTAAGCGTATAGAAAAACAATAACTAGACATATTAAACACTTTTAATACAAACCAGTCACTGCCACTGCTTCTGTAAAATAACACCCATTTACACAGCTCCGTGTTCCCACACACACAAAATGTTCTTTATCTAACATGCAATTATACCAGTTCTGGTCCCACCCCTCAGCCACACATACTGCACTGCCACTGTGAAATTCTTATGATGTTTCTTGCTTCCTCAGTGTATTGCTGCTTAAATATTAAAGCTATGTCAGTCAGTGTCATGGTTTTTTCTTCACATCAGAGGCTCTGAATGATAGAAACAAACACTTTACCCTTTGTTGTTTCTGTATATCCATATCTGTGTCAGAGCATCTGTCTGTTAATCCATCAGTCTGTGTGTCTGTCAGTACCATCTGTCTATCCTCCCATCTTCGGTATCCTTACAAGGAAAGTTTTTTTTCAGAGCAGCGTGAAAGGCCCTGTTGGCTTGCTACGGTCGATTCAGCACCACAGACAGCTCCTCCTCAGTCTGAGACGTGGCATTTCCGTAGGCTGGATTATGTTGACCTCACCATCTATTGTGGTGCAAAAGATTAGTGGTTGAATCTTCTTTCTTCTCCTTCTGCTGTTGTTTCTTTTTTTTATTCTGGATTTGTAGCCATATGTTTGACTAAATTTGCTATCAGAGAAAGAAAAAACATTTTAAAAAATACCCAAAAATGAGGTGCAGGAAGGGTACAGATTCATTTGTATTTTTGTTTTCTTTCATAATTAATTGGGATTATTTCTGGTTCATAAAAGTCACTGAATGATCAAAATCACAAATTTCCACCTATGCTGATGTGTTCAAAAGCCAACAATATGAATGAGTGACTAGTGATATGAAATAAAGAGTACAAACTAAGTGAAATTTAAGCAGATTTCAACCTCCTGTTTCCTAGTAGTAAATACAATTGCATGCAGCCTCACGTAGTTATACATTATCGTCTCTATCTATGATTGGCTGTCAGAAATTCCCACTAAAATGTGACAGGAGCTGACAGGTGTGTCTTCCACCTGTCAGCTCCTGAAATCAGACAGAGGGACATAAATAGGCGATCCAAATGAGCAGACCGAGAAGTGTTGTCACTGATCATTTGCTACCAGCATATGATTCACGAGAGTGGATGGAAAGTGAGAGCCAGACAGATGCTTTGATTTAAATGTGTGTGTGCATTTTTCCTTGCCAAATAAGCATTAACACTGTATATGCCATATGTTATGTGCGATCTTATAAAAAGCAGGATAGATGCTATGACTCACAGTAGATTAATCTGCATACTTAAACTGTTTTCATGTGTTTTTTTAAGTTCTTTTGAGTCCCAGATGTTCCTACTTAAGCTTTAGGTAGGTGAATGTAGGTGAATACTTTTGCATATGTTTAATTTCAATTGTAGGTTGTTCTTTTGTCATTACATTTATGTGCTTCAGTTCTCTTGATTCCAGGTAAATTGAGTCAATTTCTTTTTTCATTTGTGGGATTTTGTATTGGCTGTGTCCTCTTCCTGTGATTATTAAACAGTGCCACCGTGTGGTGGCAGTTATTTCCCTGCCTCAGTTTCTCATCCACCTTTGCTGTGATGTTCTGCACATTGCATTAGCTGCGACACCGTGTAAGACCAAAACCTGCAGGTTTCCCCAAATATGATTTGTATTTGTGCTCAAAGACAAAATGAAAAGCAAATAGAAGAAAGAGCGAGGAACAGACACGTCATGGAGTTAGGTGATTCTACACTAGATGGCGTAGTGGCGACATAAAACAGCTTCATAATGGACTATTGGTTGTTTTATGCACGTTGACCGGGAGCTGGAGGCTTATTCTGCAAGGATTTCTCTAACAATTTTTTTTCCATTGTGGAAAATAAACAAAAGAAACAAAAGTTTCCCCCCATTGTTATATAAAGCACAGTGATACCTATTAAACTGGCCTGTTAAGCGTGATAGCAGTGGACAGTAAAGGAAGAAGTTCGGGGTCAGGCCCATAAGGCCCAGCAAAGAATAAGCTGACATTTTTTTCCTTACTGGTGCTGAGCTGATGGGAAGATTATGAAATCTCCACACTCCTCTGCTCTCCTCTCACTGTGTTAGATTAGATTAGATTTAGAAGAGTCTTTTCCTCCGGTGCTCCGTTTCTCTCACCCCGGCCTTGTTTTAGCAGCAGTAGATGTTGTGTAACTGTGCTGGTTCTCTGGGAGAAGGGAGCATCAGAAACATCAAAGCGGCTTGTTTTGTCATTGGGCTCGAATAAGGGCTCGGAGCAGCAGTCAGGAATAGATCTCCTCCGCTGCCCCCCCTCTCTGTTTGCTTCCTGTCTAACTCGGGGGATTTGATGATTTGGTTTAATCTCTCTCTGATTTTGTTTTTGATGGTTTTCTTTTCCTTTTGTTCTCTTCACCTTTACCAGCTCACTCATCTCTTCATCATCAGTTGATCTGTCTTCCTGAGTGTTTCAGAAAAGCACTTCTTATCTCTCGACTTCTTTTTTTTCACCATTAACCAGGTCATGTGCCACAAGGGCGTGTTTCTGTATTTGTGTGAATGAAGCAGTGGAAAATCATGCTCATAGTAGATAAAATATTAATGCTGGAGCTCTCTTATCACCATGTACGCATGGTTGCAGTCAGTGGCATGCATCAACCATGCAACAGTGCCTTAAGGGCATCATCACCATGGCAGCTATACTTTTTCTCACAAGTCTCAGTACACAGTTTGTGTTTGTGTGTTGCTCATTAGCTGCCCCAGATGAAACTCGTCCTTATTTCCCATCCTTATCTTCCCTGAATCCTCATTCTTTCACTTATTTGTCTTATTACACTCTGCATGCTTTTCCCCCTCCATGTTTGCCCAGTATTTTTGTTGTTCTCAGGTTGAGATGCTTCGAATATCCTAATTTCAAATGAGCTTAAGGACTCAATCTAACTGCTTTAGAGCAGCAGATGTATACAGATATATACAGCCCTCTGCTCCAGTCCTGCACAAATTGATAGGAACAACAGGATGTGCGTCATGCCAATAAAGATCACAGACTTCAAAAGAGCCCAAGCTTTAAATCGATGAGGCTCAAACGAAGAGTCTTAGATGTCAAAAGAAAAATCTTTCCATTAGAGATGAAACAACTAGTGGATCAATGTTTTCACTGAACATTTAGCAGTTGTAGCTCCTCAAATCAGAGAGCATTGTTGGGTCATTTTCTTTTATATAGTGTATACAACATAAACATTGTTAGAAAAACTCTAATAAAGATAAATAAAATAAAAATATATTATAGATTTGTGCATAAAAATGCATATATAAGAGTCATTTCTACAGTCTCTGGTATGGATGAACACACAAAAATATGCTGGTTTATATTGATTAATAAACAATTGTGCAAATGCAAGGCTGTACTAAACTAAAATCATCAAAAGGAATATTTATTTAAAGTAATTTTTCTATGTAAAAAAAAAGAAGTGCAAAGGTGCTGAGACTTGGCATGATAATTACTATAATTGCATGCAGTACAAAAGGGCAAAAAAGTAGAGGGCGAGGACAGTTTGGCAGTTTTTGCAAAAAGGAGAGAGCCACATGTGCTGGTTTGTGTTATGCTGTCTGTTATACCTGGAGACAAAATCTGCGTGGTTGCACTTTTTTCCTGCTTTTAGGGACGTAAATGAGAAATACACAATATAACATATGGTGAGCCCATAGGATGGCAAGTCCATGTCGTGCTTTTGGGCTGTGCCTGGCGGGCCTCTTGGAGTTAGATGAGGTGCTTAGGGCATCTGACTAGGAGACCTCCTTTTCACCTCCTAGATGAGATGTTTCAGGCATGTATTGCTGGGAGGGGGATGCAGAGCAGACCAGGGACACTCTGGAGAGGTTATTTCTGTCAGCTGACTTGGGAAACTGGCTCCTGTGGTTTCCTGCAGACATCAGTGGTCAGAGTGCACACTGCGACCACACATGCCGCATACAGAAGTTCACCACTGAGCCCATACAACCGATAGGGGACACTGCCCGGCAGCTGAGAGCAGCGCAAGATGGCTATGATTAATGAGAGCTTGCAGGTAAACCCTAACCTTGTCTTCACCACTCAGGTAACCTTGACACACCTACTGAAGGGTTCCCAGCAAAGTGAGCACTCTCACCACCTCGCCTGGCCTTGATTATCACGAGAAAGCCATTACGTCCAGTTGCTTCAGCTTATAGCAGAGCATCTTTGACATTTATTTCACCCTGTCAGATCAGCAGTCCGAAATGCAAAGATATCATCAGGACTCAGAAGCTCAACATCTCTCATCTCTTACTCAAAAAAACAAGGTCACAAATGTGTTTGATTATCTAAACAACTGGCAATTCATTTTCTTTCAGTCAGCTCATTAATTAATTGACCAAGCAGCATGCTTCATTAGAGAGTGACTGATGTAACGTAGGCAGTGTAAAGACAGAGAGAGATGTGTTCATTGGAGCATCACAGGTGACAGATTCAGTTTGCTGCAACTAAACGTGAGTGTATGTGAGGCCAAAGTTTTGCCTGAGCCTGAAGCAGCCAATAACATTATCAGTGGCAAATTTTTCAGTAATATCTGTGCTTTCAAAGTAGAAGCTGTGCTCAGTGTACTGTAAGCACGAAATCTGATATCACTTTGAAAAAAATGTGAAAAATACTCGAATTAAAAATCTTTAGAGTTAGAGAAGTGGCCAAGTCGTCAGCGCCGACGCACTTGGGAAATGTTTCCGGCACCAGCATCTGTATCACGCCATCTTGTTAGGAAGTTGAGCCGCTCGCCCCTGAAATAATCACCAGCGCTATCAGGGGACATCAGGGAACAAAGCAATATGCACTCTGTTATGAAACTGGAGTAATATCATTTCCACACACACACACGCACACACACACAAGCCTTAATTTGAAAAGTTAAATGAAAGTGATCCATACTCCACAGAGAGGCTGTGTCTGAGATTAAACTTGTTTTCTATCTCCCTGCTGGCTCATCTGTGGGTCTACGGGGGGTAAAGCAGGACAACTCCCTTCTTGACACACACAGACGCACACACAGAGTGGCCTCTTTGCTGTTTATTTGGCATTTTGCTGATAATGCTGTTACATCATTTGTGACTTTCTTTTGGGGCACTGATTGGTGGCTAATGGGAATCTAAATGGATTCTTGGATGTTAATTGCCATGAAAATGCAATAACTGAAGCTTTGTGTTTATGTGCTAACTTCAGGCGGTGTTACACTTGCATGCAGCCTAAACTATAATAGCTCGTAATAGGTTTTTGGTGGGAGATTTGTCATACTAGATGAATGAACTATTGTCTTCCAGTAAATCCCTTTCTGACTGTACCGTTTCCAGTGGAGAAATATCATTTGGAATATTGATGTCTTAGAATTGAAATGTGATGGTTGGCCTGTGGGGTGTAATTAAAGTTATTTGAGCAAGTCACGCAGCGTTTAGATCAGATATGGAATTAGCTGTTGACTAAATCAAATAGGAAAAAAATGAACGGTGGTGTGCTTTTCATCCTGTTTGTCATCATAAACAGCCCATTGCTGAGGTTTCTTCCTGGTAGAGAACCAGTGATCTTACAAATTAAAAAGGCAAATAACATCTGTCTTGTGCTGCAGCTGAAGATTTGTGAACAATGTGTTTATTAGGCATGTCTAAATGAAATGGTATCCATTCTGTAGACAGCCTTAAAAAATAATCCAACACTTGCTGTGGTGTTAACCAAATCTGTGGCTTTGGTTTTAACTGCACATTAGGGACCTCATGAAATAATGACAGCGACGCCTTCAGAGTCCTTTTATCTGTAGGTCCGTCTACCTCATCCATCCTTCTCTTTGTTATTCACCACCATTTATAAGATACTGGGCTTCATTTAACCCCACTTGCTTCTCTGGATGTCCGGTGCATGAGCTACGGTGCATCAGCAAATTAGTGAGTCAGCAAGGTCCCATTATGGTTACTGATAGACTGATTAGGTGCAGAAGCAGCACAGCGCTGCTGCTCGGGGACTTGTCGGGAACATGGACTGTCTATAAAGAGGTTTGGCGAGCACACAAAATGAACCAAACAAAACCAGCACGCACACACCTCTGGTGTTCTTCACAGTCCTGGGGCTCAGTGAATGTGCCCCTTCACATGAGCACAGGCAGAGGAAGGCAGTGTTGTGAGCATGCACAATGCAGAGTATGTGAGTGGCTCTCGCAGTTTGCAATGTATACATACAAACACTATCACCATCTTAGCAGTAACTAAAGTAGACTATGTGACTAAATTTGCCAACCTGTTAGCAAATTGCTGTTGTCAGAAAATCTCATTTTCCTGAATAAAATGTTGAGCATTCAGCCAACCTTACAGCAAAAAGCTGTTAGAGCTGCTCTCGAACTTTGAACAAAAACTGAGCTCTTCCATCTTTTCAGGTGTCATGCCTGCAGGACTTCTTTGGTGACGAGGACATCTTTGTGGCTTGTGGACCAGAGAAGTTCCGCTATCAAGATGACTTGATGCTGGATGAAAGTGGTGAGAAGTACCTTCTCTTACATTTCTATCCTCATGTTTCCTATTTCATTCTTCCCTCCCTTCCTTACTTTCTATTTTCTATCAAATTAACCAACTCTTCTTTTACAAAAAAAAAAAACATCAGTCATTTTACAAGTACTCTTTAAATGACCAACTTTGTTACTATTTGTGCTAGAGACAAACTGAAAATACTTTTGGAAAGAATAGAAGATATTTGGTGTATAATGGTAGCACAGAGCATTCATAAGGTACTGCTTTCTGAACACAGAAAGAAAAACAGCTCCTCCTTCATTAGCATAACTCCTCAACCACTTTAGGCTAGAGAGAAAATTCAAAGGATTCCTGAAAGACAACAATTATTTTGAATTTTTTCAGCCAAAATTACAAAATAAGTCCCGGGTCCTGTATGATACTTGGGTGATAAAGGGTTAATTACATGCATGTCATCATAAGACATTTCAGTAAATAAAATAAAAAAACATTATCGGTAAGTCTTTTTGGCAATTATCACATCTTCCCGGTTCAACCCTGTGCTTGATGTCCAACTCATTTTACATTTTGGGCCACAAACAGCCCACTTTGACCAGTGAAAGTCCCATTTCTGTCAGCGTAAAAGAAATTTCAGTACACATTTCACCCTGGAGATATCTTCATATAAAAACTGTCTGTTCATCTTCATGATGAAGAAATGCTGCTGACACTTTAGGTTAAAGTTGCAAGAAATAAATGTATAAAATTGCAATTTAAAAACAAAAAGTTTTGGTGGCTTGTTGCCCTGACTGTGTCCTAAGTGTAACACAGAAGAGTTTTGCTAATTCACAGCACGATGTGTCTTACTAAAATAAAACAAGATCTTTTCTGTCATTTAATTGTTTTTCTATTACTTACTGACTGGTGTTGTACAAATGTAGCAAAGGCTGTAAAACTAAAAATAAAAGCAGTTCAATGAATGAAATCTATGTCCTCATACACTTTTTCCAAACCATTGCATGGGCCAAATTGGAGTTTTTGCCAGGCCCATTCTGGCCACCGCGCCTCATGTTCGACACCCCAGCTGTAGGCTGTCTACTTCACCCTCTCCTCTCGGTCCACTGCACTTAAACCACCCGTCTAACCTATTTTACCATTGTTCCTCTCCCTCTTTTCTGCCTGTCTCCCCACCGCTATCCACTGAGGATGTGTTCTGTCCTCACTTTACCCATTTGTGTGTGCTGCTGCCTGTCTCTCTCCCCCTTCCCTTCACTCCTGCCATTTAGTGCTCATCTGTATTCTTACCCTCTCATCTCTCTTCCTGTCTCCTACATGAATGAGTGTGCACTGGGTTTTGTTGAAAGGTTTATCCAATTTATTTGTTTCCCAGGTATCCATCCCACCTGGGTTGCAAACCTCCACCCCCTACCCTCTTTTGTCTCCCTTTTCCCCTCACTCCTCCTCCTCACTGTTCTTTCATTTGGAACACATTGTGCCTTCCTGCTTTCATTAGCTATGTCTTCCTTTGGTAACCTTCCTCTGTCTTGAGAATGATAACAACAAAACTTTCTCCTTCATGCGTCAAGTTTTATAAGCCTGTGATTCGACTATGTTTAATTAATTACTGACGATTGTCTCCATAAGCATTTTAAACCAATCACTTATAGCTAAGAAGCACCTCTTATCTGTGTGATGAAAATTTAATTATCTGCCCACGCTCGCTACAACTGTGTGTGAACAAAAAAACACACTAACAGCACAGCAAGCATGCCCACTGTTGTCCTTGCTCTTAGAGTTCGTAGAGTACATTAGTACATTTTCTAGTACATCAGGATTTGCTGTATTTTCTTGCTGGAAGAATACAATAGGGCCATTTCCACCTCAAAGCTTCCTCCAAATTCGTTTTTGAGCTGTTGTTGTTAAAAGAGCTCCAGTCCTCTTCGATACACTGTAAATCTGTGGAGTTCAGCTGCCTCTGTTTTCGGTTTCTTTTCATGTATTCCCAGTTTGTCTCAATGATGTTGAAATAAGGGCTCTGTGGGGACCACAGAAGTGGTTGCAGGGCTGCTTGTTCTTGTGTCTCTGCCTGTATCGTAGGCTGCTGTCATGCTACTGAATGAAGACTAGTCAGACAGCTCCCTGATGAAAACACGAGTTTGAAGAATCCAGATATGTCAAACTCAACCCTGTACATCTCTAACTTTCACCTAAACTGCGTTTAAACTTCAAGCCTTGATTTCTGACCTTGTGTTGACTTCTTAATGTGTGAAGGACATAAAGGCCTGGTAATGTAATCGTAATTCAGTTAATTATACTATAGTGATCTAAAGGAAAGTTTTCAGGCACCCATGTTTATATTTTGCTAGAAAAGTGTGAAATAGGTCCAAAGATGTATTTGTGCAAATACATTATAACAGGCAAAAAAACTGAGGTTGTATAAATCTAATGAGCCTGAAAGTCAATGTTTGGTATTCCCACCTTTATTCTTGTACACAGCCTCAATGCTCTTAGGCAAGCCATCTTGCTTTAAGTAGTCTTCAGGAATAGTTCTCCAGGTGTCTTGAAGGATGTTCAAAGCTCTTCTCTGAATCTTGGCTTATTTTTTTTCAGTTTTCTGTCAAGATGATCTCACACTGCTTCAGTAATGTTGAGGTTCAGGCTCTGGAGAGGCCAATCCATGACTGATATAGAGTTTGTGTGTTTTTCTATTCAGGTGCGCTTTACGGCAGCAGGAGCGTGTTTGGGATCTTTGTCATAAGGCCTGTTGTCACTGATTTTCCGTACAGTTCTTGTGTAATTTGGCATCCATGAGTCTTTGTTCTCTATTTATCTTCCTTGAGTATTCCTTCTTAACAGGTACACTTCCATTGAGACCATTTCTGATGAGACTTCAGTGAACAGTAGATGTATTAACTGAAGGGACAGATGTTGTTGGTACAAAAATGCTATTTTAAGTCTGTCAAACTGTGTTATCTGTATTATTTTTCATAGACTCAACTAAAGAAATTGGAACAAATTATGTGCTTTGTTCAGGCTTCGAGTAACAAAGTGGCTAAAGATACTATTTAAAATTGATTCTGTGTTATCCGATATGTGTGGACACAACACTGGTCATTCCTTGTGTTATGTGCATTTTTTAAGTCTGAATGATTCATGGGTCAGTGTTAAGTTGCTTAATAATAAATGAATAAAAACATTCCTGTGAGAATGGGCCCGTACAAGAACTGGACTGAAAATGAGCAGTGGTAAAGCAGCCAATGTCCAAAGAAAAACTTTGAAAGACCTTCAGAAAGCCTGGAAAACGAAACCAAATTAATAGTGGCTCAATACATGGTACCATATATCAACTGTCGCTCCCAGTATTTCCCAAGAGTATGTGCCGCATGCATTTAAATGCAACACTTCTGGTTGCAAATAGCCAGATGTAACATTATCTGTATTCCAACAATTGTTTTGATAATTGTTGTAATCAAACTACTCCTTGTTCCATCCCCAACCATATCCAATATTTATTAAGCTTCAGTTTCATGTAACTTTTATTAAAACCAAAAAGTGCTAAAGGGTGTAATCTCTTAAATTTATAGGGAACATCTTCTTCATATCCAAAATGTTTCCACTAGTCTCGTATGAAAGGTCCTCATGTAAATATTGTGAATAACAGATTACCACAAGAAAATGTACCCAAAGATACCAAATGCCCTCTATGAAATGTTGCAACATGACCATAAAGGAATGAAAATGATCTTTTTAATAAATCTTACTGAGAATGGAGATTATACATTCAGCCATTACCCACGTAGGATCCTTTAATTTCTCAATTAAATGCTCTCATGTGACCATTAAGGGGCAGTATGGTAATGTTCTCTAAACATCCCAAATGTCCTTTATGTAATGTTGCAACGTGAAAGTTTGGGCACAATCAACACCGTTAAAAACGTTACACACTTCTACATAAGTCGATTTTTATCCAGAGAATTCGTCTGAACCACATCCCCCCCCCCAAAAAAACCAGTGATTAAAACACAGCCATATCTAATGTTTTATAGACACAGAGCATGATTTGACACCTCATCATGCGCTGGCAGACAGAAAGCAAGAGGCAGAAATAGACAGACAGGAACGGAGAGCGACAAACGAAACAGACAGCGTAACAGAGAGACATCTGGAGTCAGAGCTGCAGACAACTTCGCCTCCTCTCAGCATCGCTATAATTATCGCCTCTGCCTCAGCTCTGGCACACTGTCATCATGTTAACACTCGGTATTGTACATTAATCACTGGGCCACAAACGTCTGCCACACTAGCAAATGCAAATACAGACAGACACACAGCCAAGCTCTCATATGCACGCACGCATGCACTCGCAGGCAAAAGCACATACACACACACACACACACACACAGACATGAGCACGGCAAGCTGTACAGTTTCTCTTTCCCACTGGTCTATAATGGTAATGAGCTATAATGGGGCTGGGTTAATGAACAGTGGAGGAGTAAAGTTTTGGGGATGGAGCCGACACGGAGCGTGTGTGTTAATACCATCACATGGCTCATTTACCAGGGCTGTGTGTGTGTGTGTGTGTGTCTGTAAGACCTCCGTGAGTCATAGCTGTCACTTCTGAAGCACCACAATAATTGCGTTTGGAAAACGAGCCCACTGAAGGTCAGGACTCGTTTTTGCAGGGGGACCTGAAGGTAAAACCAATTACAAGTGTGCCGATACATTAGTGGTTTGCTGTTCTCTTGCGTGGCTAAAGGTTAGAATCACTCAAAAAATAATATTAAAACAGTAGCTGGCTTAAAATCCATAAACTTTTCATTTCAGTCTAACAGAGCTGTCGTGTTGTTCGAGTGCTCTGATGGTGTAATATTAAGGCTGTTTGTGTGCCACAAACCACAGTGTCATGTTACAGTGTTGCACACCTAATGTCAATTTATTTGGGCATGAAATCCTGAGTGCTGCAAGAAGGTAAAAAAGCTGCTACCTCCTTAGGATTTGAATTTCTAAAGCTTACATATTTTGGATTTTAGCACACTGGATGAATACATAAAGGTGAGTGAATTAATATTTGCCAAACAGTCCCTGAACACCTCTATCTGTCTTCTCTTTGTGCTTGCAGAGAGTCGTGTGATGAAATCATTGACCTATGGGAGGATGTCAGGCTCTTTGAACCGAGGCTCCCCCAGAACTGTTGTCCAATCGCTGCGCAGCAAGTCGCCTGCATCTGGTAAGACAGCAAAAGTTTCTGTCTTCTTCTAGTCCTCTCTTTAAGTAGTTTAACACACCCTGTAACTCATCCCCTGCCTTTTTTTTTAGCTCATGCATGTCTGCAGCACCTCAGATGCGTTCGCCGTGGTCGGGAGTTGTTTGTGTAATAATAGCTCCTCGTCTGATTGCTTGGTGTTTTCTAGATCGTCACTTAATCAGCATCTCAGCGCAGTATGAATGAACACGATGAAATCTGAGCTCTGTGGAGTGTCTCGCGGCGTACATATGTGAGCTGCGCCTTGTTGCTTGAATATGAATTCAAATGAGAATGTTTTCACAAGGGAGGAGAGAAAAAGGCAAACAGGGATGAGAGAGGTAAAAAGCAAAAAAAAAAAAGAGAGAGGGAGGGTGGAAGAAGTGAAGATGAGAGGGAAAGATGAACGGGGCTGGTGACTCAATCCTGCAGCTCCCAACAAGCCGTGCTTCACCTGACATACTAATGAGTAGCCCAACTCAAAACTCAGCTGTTCAAATCTGCATATTCACTGTGAATCCACTGTTTGTTAATTTTATCTTGTGCTTTTGTTTTATTGTTCTTATTTTGCCATTGTTTTACTATGTGTCTTCCTATTGTAAAGTGTCCTTGGGTGACTTGAAAGGCGCTCATAAATAAAATTTATTATTATTATTATTATTATTATTATTATTATTATTATTATTATTATTATTATTATTATTAATGAAATGTAATAAGCTTGCACCGGTGCCTGCTCTTATCGTTTGTGCCTGAGAGTCTGTCTAGAAGTCCTTTTGAGATAACAGCAGACAAAACGTGCGTGAAAACAATCATTCTGATAGATGAATGCAGCTTTCATTAATGCACCACAACTGTTTGTGTGTGTGTGTGTTTAAGAGACCAAACATTCATTCAGTCTGTCTCAGAGCTGGCGAGAACTTGATGATTAGTTTAGAGCTTTGAACAAAATCAGGCCATTCTTTTCCTGATTGCACAGCTTGAGCTTTGGTTGTGTGTAATATGCCTGGTTATGCAACAGTGCACTTAACTTTTCCTCCTCACTGTAATCATTTTGTGATTTGTACGCGTATAGAGACCTATTGGGTTTTATTTTATTTTTTTTGGTAGGGGGGTTATTGAGTGGGTGATGCAACACACAGAAACTACTAAAGAATTAGTTCCACCTGCTGCTGAAGTCCAGAGGCACCATTTATTTCTTTATTATTATTTTTTTATTTTTAACCTTAAATCAGTAACGTGACCGAAAGCCAATATTCGCTGCTGGATTTTTTTGTTGACCTGAATAGGAAGAAGGATGTAAACAGCTGGGGTAAGGAGAGAAACTTCTGGATGCTGACGGCTTGAAAACTTTGGGGAAAGGTTATGAGAGTGAGTCATACACCACCATCTGATCTCGCTGGCTGCAGCAAAGTCTGGAATAAAGGTGTATCCTGGTGTGTGTGTGTGTGTCTGTGTGAGAGAGAGAGAGAAAGAGAAAACAAGAGACTGGCGGAGGGAGGGACTGATTCGTCTTGGTTGCCATGGGAACATAGCACAGTAGGAGCATGTAGCTACAGACACAATGGCCTGTGACAACCATATATGGCAGGGACTTCCTGTGAAATGGCCTGCAGAGGGGAGAGGAGCTGACTGACGCTCGGCCCTCGCCCTGACTCAGAACGTCCCTGCGTTTTTTTCACGTCGCCAAAATGTTCACCTTCTGGTGTTGCTTCCGCTGCTTAACATCATCAAATGTTCCCTGACTGGTGTTGACTGTTTTCTGTTTGTATTTACTCCCTCAGACATTGTTGGTCAGGAACAAAACAGCAGTGGAAACCTGTTGATTGGCTCTTCTGTCTGACCCTGACTAACCTTCTGCTGCTCTTTTATTCAAATGTTAAAAGCACATCGTGTTCCCTCCCCTTGAGGACAACATGTTCTGTTGTAGTAGTGAACAACAGCTGATACTGCTGAACCAGGAGCACATTCACTTATCAATGTGTATGTACAGTTCGGTTCATATTTTCTTTGGACAAAGACACAATTCTTGTAGTTTTCTGTGGATTTTAAATCAAACAATCACTGTGTGACTGAACCACAGACTTTCAGCTTTAATTCAAGGGGCTCAGCAAATGTATTCCATTAACTTTTTAGGAATCAGGTTTTTTGTATACACAGTCCCCAATTTTTAGAGGCTCTAAAGTAATTAGACATTTGTCTAACAAGCAGTTTAATGGCCACGCGAGGCCTGTTCTGTTGTTATTCCTTGAGCTCATTCCAAGTGTTAAAATTTGAGTTTGGAAGCTGTTCACTGGACCTCTCAATATGAGGTCTAAAGATCCATTCTTAAAAAGAAGGAATGAACTGGCCAGCTCAGCAACACCAAAAGACCAGAAAGATCACAGAGGAAAACTAAAGTGGATGATCCAAGGAAAAATAACTTCACAACATCAAGCCAAGTCAAGACCAACACTCTTGGGGAGATAGGAGTATCATCGTCAAGGTCAACAATCAAAAGACATCTTCACAAATATAAATACAGACAATGTACAAGGTGCAAACTACTGGTTAGGTTCAAGAGCAAGACATCCATCCATGTTAGGCTTTGCCAGAAAAAATCCAAAACAGCCTGCACACTTCTCAAGCAAATTCTTTGGACAGATGAAACCAAAATGAACTTTTACCAGAATGTGGGGAGGAGAAAAGTAAGAGAAGGAGAACAACAGCTCATGATCCGATCCACAGTATCTGTCAAACATGGTGGAGTCAATGTTATGGCATGAGCATGGATGTCTGCCAGTGAAACCAGTTTACTAGTGTTTGTTGATGATGTGACTGCTGGTAGAAATGATAGCTGAAAGGACTGTGATAAGGCGTACAGGGCTGTGCTCTGCTCAGACTTGAGAGCATGCTTTTCAGTTACTGAAGAAAAACTGAAGGCAGAGAGACCCACAAACACGCATCTGAAGATGCTGTAAAGGTCCAAAGGAAACACAGCGATGTCCGTGGGTTCTAGACTTCAGGCACTCCAGATTTTCATCCAAGCACTGAAAACAGTCTTTATATTTAAAATCATGTTAGTTTGTTCAATTACTTTTGAGCGCCTGAAAATGGGGGACTGTGTCAATGTCCAATGACATATGATAGGCGCTACTGTGATCAGGTCTCATCACTGGTAATGAAAATAAAGACAATGTATTTCATTAAGTTCAGTGGTGCAGTTTCCCAGTGTGTGCCGTCTCCTCTTGCTATGTGCAATTTGCAGGTTTCAATGGCATATAGGTTGTCTTCTCCTGACATCAGAAACATGCCAGGTTAATTCTCCTGTCGCTTTGTCCTCGGCTGCACAGTCCCAACACTCTGCATGGGTTAAATGTCAACAGCAAGCTTATGTACAGAGATCACTAAAACACGAATTGTCATCTGGGGTTTTGCCTAATATTTTGATCAGCTGTAAGAAATGTACTTTGTCAGAAGTATTACTACTGCTGAAATATTTGATCACAAGTGTTTCTTTACTCTGTTTTATATCATTCTGATCTGACACGTTAAGGTTATTGGACTGCTATTTACAGATGTCATGTTACCTTGGGATTTTTGGAAATTTTGGGTAATTATAGACTACAAGCATTTAATCAGTAAATCAAGAGAGAAATTAACAGATTAATTACCCGTGAAAGTTATTCTTAGTCCTAAATTAGAATAAATATAACAAAAACTGAGATCTGGGGAGCATGTGATCTTACATCATCAACACATTTTCTCAAAATAGAGACATTTTGAGCGGTAACCTGCTATTCCTGAGCTTGCAGTGTTTTTTTTCTCCTGTTATGTTTAATCTTATGTCTCTAACTCCTCTTCGAGTTCACAGCCTCCTGATATCAGGACTCAAATTAGAGTTTGGTCTTTCAAATAAACAGTATGGACCAGAAAAGACATCACATTTTGGGCAGTTACATTCACTTGAAAGCCAAGGCTAATTTTCTCCATTGGAGTCCTGTGTGCACCAACGTATTAGTTAAAGTTTAATAAATCCTCAGAGTTAAAATGCAGCAAATTACTCAAAAATTAATGTGTGATCATATTGCTGTTAGTTATGGATGGACATCTTCGCAGTGAAAATAAGACTTCGACATCAGAAAGGCTGTTGGCAGACGGTAGAAATGTTATTTTTCATCCATGATGTCAGTGCATGATGACGATCTCCTATAGTTTTTAACCTTGCTCCGGGTCTTTGGGTGTGCTGAAAAAGCAGCCTTGAATTCCCACATTAATTTTCCCTTCAGCCAACACAGACATAAAATTCTTGATCACATATAATAAGCTGGACCAGAGGAGCTGCACAGAGCAGATGTGAGGCGAGAATTATCTGCAAGGTAGTGAAAGCCAGACAGTGAGTGCACATAACACAACACGTGTGCTGCTAAGCACCACCTGGTGTTCTTTGTGTGTGTCTGGCTGCTCCTCATTGTGCACGTTTGCAGTGGAGACCTGGACACCACTAAAGAGCCGACATGTTTATGAGGCACAGAAAATTAAAACAAGCGAGATATAGACAACCGCACACTCATACGGAGACAAAGAATGCGATCAGGAGAATCAAACTGAAATCAGAGCTTTTAAAATGTATCCACCACCATCATACGGCACACGTGTGGTGTTTAGTCTGTTTAAATTTAGTCTGTTTTTCTGACTTTGTGTGGTTTGCTTGTGCAGGTGTGAACGAAGTGATCGCAAGACCCTTTGGAGGAGTTGGTCTCGTTGCGGTTTTAAATGAACTCGAGAGTGGTTAGTTTTTGGTGTGAACCTCATCCAGTCAGGATCCGAACCAGCTACCAGGTGTACTTTGTAAGTTTGAGCTAAAAAACTATAACCCCGTGTGCTTTGCATTTTGAGACAAGATACTATAGATGTGCAAAAGTGTACACGAGCTATCAGCTAACTGTGAAACAAATGCAAATTTTCAGTGTTCTCCAATAGTCCAGGACACAGCACCTTTTTCCTGTATTTACTTTAGATCCTCGTGTCCCAGACACATCTGGGCATTAAGGGGACTGTGTGTAATAAAAAAATAAATAAATAAAAAAAACACGGGGAAAAGCTACAAGTTTACAAATGATCAAATGATTCGGACCAGAGTAAACGAGCTATAGGCATGAAAATGCCTTTATTCATAACTGATGTAGCCAGTTCAGAGTAAGCACCTCCAAGTCTAAGGCCATGGCTCTCAGAGGCCAAGATGAGTTTACTCTGTAGCCACCCTACAGAGTAAAGATAGGGTGAGGACCTTGGACGTCCGAAAGAAATTCGGCGTTAAGTCCACTGCTCTTCCATGCTGAAAGGAGGTGGTTAGGATGCCTCCTGGGCAATTCTCATTAGAGGTTTTCCAGGCACCCCTCACTGAGAGGAGACCCAAAACTCACTGGAGAGATTATAAACCTCATCTGTTTTGTCTTGTCATCTTATCAACTTTAGATAATCAGAAGGTAATGGATGGATGGAGGAGTCATGTGACTTGTGTAGTGGGAATAGGTAGCAAATGAGTAGGTAGAGCTACTCTACAGACCTGCCGTGCAGTATGTGGAGCAGGTCATCTACTGATAAGAATCCCTGGCTGCTCCAGTCTGCATGCCAAATATGCAAGATACTAACCCCAAGTTGCTATGAGTATGAATGTGTGTGAATGCTAGACAGAAAGAACTTAAGCATAGAAGAAAGTGTTTATGTGAATGAGGCATGTTGTATAAAATACTTTGTGCTCCGGTAGAGTAGAGAAGCTCTAAGAATCGGTCCATTTATCATGAGTCTGGTTCACTCTGAAAAAAATGCTGTCTTCACTAATGCCTAACTTTTAACAATTTTACTGTTTTCAGAAGAAAACAACTATTCCAAAAAATCATTCTATTTTTAATAAGCTTTAGATCTAAAACGTTCACACTAAGGATGTGTAATATCTAACAGAACGGCAGTTTATCGCTTGTATAGTGATCAACAAAGCAGTCACAGTTGTGTATTGCTCACAATGAGCTTATACTGCATATAAACTGCAACACACAACCGTGAACAGAATATATGTAAAAGCATCTCTGTCGAGTATCAGATTTATGTTGGATATGTGATGGAGCAAAAAAAGGATGGTGCAGCCTTTGCGTTCCTTTATCAGACTCGAAAAACACGTTGTCTTTGGTCTCTTTCATGAACAGAAAGGCTTCTGAGAAATATGCTGAATCAATGCAGAACAAACAACTTCTCGGCCCGCTTCCCAGCACAGACGAAGTTTAACTCTCCGTCCTTGTACGTACCGAAAAACATCAAAGCTTGGAGACTTGTGTGCTGAATGTTTGTTAGGTGAATCATGCTCTGTCTCGCTGATGAATCATAATTGCACAGAAATAGAATAATTTGAAATTAACGAGAAGGCATCAAAGTGAAGGGAAATTAAATGGTATGTTACAAATTCCATTGAAAATTATTCAACCTTGCAATTTTAATGTGTCGCTTGGATGCTGCCTCGTTCCCCTTTCGTATTGCCGATGGTCGTATTTAGAATTAGTCTTTTGGTTGTGTGTTGGCGTGTGGGCAGGTTGTTGCTTCTCAGGCTGACATTGTCATCACTCGAGCGTCGCTCTGAGATGATGTCACAAACACACAAACCCAAAATAAAGTGAGAAAACATTTTGCACTCATACATAGTTTCTCCTTCCCCTCCCCTCCATTTCACCATCTGTCCCCCGGCTCTCCTCGGATGCCTCATGTCAGCTAAAATTAACTGAGAAGTGCAGATGTAGTCAGGAAGAATCACTCTCTCGCTGCCTCGGCGTCTCACCTCGCGCTTTCCGTCATAAGCGGCTCCTCGTGAATGGAGAGACTTCACGCTGAAGTGTTTGGGGCAGCTGACCCAAAAATAAATGCAGGGTGTCTCGAGAGGATTCCCTGCTGGCAGCGGCAGCTTCTGAACTGTGAACACATGATGTCTACAGCCTTCAATACATCTCTTGCTCTGAAAAATCCAATCATGAAAGGCCCGAATGTACTTTGAGCAGAGGGGATGTAACAAATACAAAACAACAGCATTAAATGCATAAGGACACATCCTTTCAGGCAGCTTTGGTGTTATGAAACAGAGCTGCTCTGGTGCTTTTATTGACTTCTCTTATGTCATTTAATTAAACATATGAGAATTTGTAATGTTTCACTATGTTGTCCCAAAACCTGCCTTCATGAATGGTTTTGTAAAATCACTGATTTTATCTATAGAATTTGCTCAAATATGCTGAAAATGTTCAGTTTTTAGAACAGAGTGTGCATATTTGGATCTAAGAATAAAGGCTGGATACACACAAACTTCCAAATTCCTCATATGCAGGAGGATGTGAGCCGATGACAATGTAGAAAATCAAGATCACACATTTTTCTTTTATACTGACATTATTAAATAACAGTTTTAAATCACTGTGCTTGTTTACCCATACAGCTTGTAATAGCTAAAAGTGTTGCTCAAAAAATGCATTTGCTTCTGGGTACCATAATTGTGCAGCCATTATTTTATGCTTGTGTGGATTAAATTGAATTTTTAGACACATTAATGTCTCGACTTGAGGAAAGGCAGTGTTGGTCTATACTTGGTCCGCTCTGTTACAGAAATTTACAGTTCCCAGATGAAGAACGGTGCTGTCTTGTTTTTTTTTACTTAGGAACCGAAAACACTTTAATTAACTCGCAGGCTTTACGTCGGCTCCGTGTAATGGGTTATTTAAACAACGAACGTTGTACTGTCACACTGCTCGTCAAGAGCAGTGACAGATCTACTGGATATACTTCACATTCACTCTGAGGCTGTGTTTTTATTTCTTTTTTCAAGAGCCTTACATAATATGCAGCCAGTGCATCAATCAGGGCATCACTCAGCAGGAGACAGGAGCACACGAGGTGCTTTTCAATCTTCGATGCTAGCCCAGCTCACTTGTCATTAATATTATTATTATTGTTGTTGTTTTTTTCTAAGCATAACACTTGCTGCATTTAACACAGTAGGTGTGAAAGAAGCTGAAAAACAGCGTCTTTTTGTGGCTGCATTGTGGCCAAATTGGTATCCTTACTCCAACAGTGGATCTCCTCATGTGTGAATGTTGAGTCACGCTGGAAAAATGAACCTAGAAAGAAAACAAGTTACACTGAATTCATTTGGAACCGTTCGCTTTACAACCTGTTGACACATACTGGGAGAAAATCCTGCTTTGATACTTGTCCAGGAAAAAACCTGCCTGTGTATCAGAACCACAAACTTCTCCATTAACTGGTCTCACCAGAAGGTGCTCCAGAGCTTTTGTGGTGGAGTTGTTTCAACATTAAGCCGAAGGTGGGCCCATTTTACAAGCACTTTTTAAATGGCCATAATCCTGTTATTGTTTGTGCCAGAGACAACCCATATGGAAAAGAAATAGTAAAAACTTATAAAAGACTTGCATAAGATGTGGCCTACTTCATATAGTGAATCATATAAGGCTTATATGATTTACGCATGAAAGTGGCCACTTTCTCATTACTTTAATATATTGTATCCAAAACATACAAGTTTCATTTATATAATTTTTCAAGGGATCTTATATCTGTTTTCACTCTTGTATGCTTTTCATACAAGTTTCACACAAGACAGATACAAACTTTATAAGATTTATATATATCTTTTCCATATGGGAAAACTCAAACGGTTTTTGAAAGTAGATAACACGAGCTTTTCGGACATATTTAATGTATCATAGTAGCACAAGGATTCATAAGGCACTGCTATCTGAACACTGATAGAAAGAGATTTTATCATCTGTGTGTCACCTTGCTGTAACTCCTCAACCAGTCTGGGCTAGAGAGAAAATTCAAATGCTTCCTGAAAGATGAGATTTTATTTTTTTCATTTACAGCCGAAATTAGAAAATAGCTCCAGTAGGTCTGGGTGAACCTTGTTTGCAGTATCTTCTAGTTTGGCCAGGTAACTTGAGGAATGATAAAACCTAAAGACATGCAGAGAACGCCGGTGCAACGGCTGCTGCTTTGGGTGAGACTTCATCTAATAAATAGAAGAATTATTGTTCTTGATTTTTCTTGAGGATGTTTCCACGAGGAAGTGTAAAGCTCTTAAAGTAGGACAGGCTGCTCCTGAGCATTATAGCCTCCCTGGATGGATCTATATCTACTGCATTAGTTATATTATCAGTTCTAATCCGCCTCTTTCTCAGCTTGTCTCATATAAGCAAAGAGGCCAGTGGCTAGATATTTAAAATATAGATGTAATTTTTTTGTACTACACCCCCCTCCTCCTCTGTCCCTCTCTCTCTCTCTCTCTCTCTCTTTCTCTCTGTCTCTGCTCACTGGTGCGCGTCAGAGTTTGCGCAAGCAGCCTCTCCGCCTCTCTGTGTAGTACACTACAGCCCTGCTCCGTCTCTCCCATTCACCACAGTTTATTATCACACTCGGACGGAGCGAGTACAAAGGTGCTGTTCTTCCTCCTCCTCTCTTCATCCCGTTTTGGATTATCACTGTGCTTTTCATCATGCTGGAAGTGGAAGGTAGGAAACCGCCCCATCCAGGAAAAAACCCCTTGTAATGCATGCAGATTTTATAATGCCATTTCCCCGAGTAACGTAAAACTTTAATTGTCCCTGGATCGGATCATTTTTGGACACCTCTGATTGTGTCCGCCGTGTCACCTTAACACATGTCAAGCTGCTGACTTTGTGAAGTGTCATGTAGGGATTTTTCTGGTAAGAGGTCAGTGAGAGCTGCCGTTAAAATGTTAATGCTTTTGTTGTGTAACCAGGAGGAGTGTCTGCCTGTGTGCGTAACGCCATGATGTTGAATTTCATCAATGAAGAGCTTTAGGAGAAGGGTTTCTTTATTTTTTTATGGTTTAATGATGATAATGATGATGACGATGATACGTGTGATACAGCGGCAGATGTTATAGCTTAGTCTCCTTTGTGCTTGCATCCTTTGTCTTGAATAATTCAGAAAGTTCTTTGATCTCAGCAGGAAACACACAGACTTGTGAGCTGGGCTGAAATTGTATTTAGGTGAACATTACAAATAATAGGAACTCTTTAAATGCTGGAATTCTTTATATCTCAATGCCAATATAAACAGAGCTCAGGGCTGGCAGCGATAGAAAGGAAATTAAACCGCATTTTTAAAAAAAGGGTGTTTGTATTAAGTCTTATAGTGTTTTCTGAATTCTGCTCTGAATCTCTTCAGGAAGATTTGACATATGCCTTCAGCTGAACTCAGTTGCTTCTCTGACCGTTTTTGTATTCTCCGAGCAGCCTCTTGTTGCCAAGAAACAATAAGTCATGTTTTCAGTAAGATGAAATGCAGGCTGGCGTTTTGTTGCCGGTTAATGATGCTCCTGGATTTTTCTTTTTCTCCCCCCGCCAAACTGCACACACACAGGATTGGTGTGCGAGGTTGATTAATGTATGTTCATGTTAATGAGATGCTGTTGCTGGGTTTGTTTTGTTAGAGTTAAAAAAGAAAAAAAACTAGTGTGGACTTCAGTGCTCTTCTTCATTTTTCTCCCTCACTCTCTCCCTTGCTCTCCTCTTCCTCTGCCTCATTCATGTTAATGGAGAGATGCTGAGGGCGGAAGTGTAGGCTGCTGCTAGACTCTAATATAGCTGTTCTAAAAAACAGGCATTCACATTTAAGGAGTCATCTATTACAATATTTGTGTTTTTTTGTTTGTTTGTTTGTTTGTTTGTTTTAAACTGGTCGCTCCACTCTCATCCATCCTGCTCCGTTTTTTCTCTCCCTTCTTTTCTCCCTCCAGTGAACGGGACGCCGGCCAGTCAGCTGTCAACTCCTCATTCGGGAAAATCTCCCAGCCCCTCCCCAACCAGTCCAGGCAGCCTTAGCCGACGCAGGGTAAGAACGGGAATACACGAGCACGCTCGCAAAGCACGCACAAAGAGTCAGCCCGTAGCATTTAGTGACTCCAAATCACAAAACTTATAACACAATTATTCTATTTTCTCAGGAAAAGGACAAAGCCGGGACTGAGCATAGGCCGACTACATCTTAGAATCACTAGAATATGAAGAAAGCACAACTTCCCAGCATCTTTAGTATTTCAGACCTCACCCAGTGCTGCTCTGGGCTTCCAGCAAGGCAAATGTTAATTTCATTCGGATATTATAGCACATATTCTGTCCCTCATAAAGAACTCTGTCTGGTTTGGTAGCTCAGCACTGAATAACGTTAACACCGACTTGTTGAGATCACCTGATCTATCAGTCGGTAAATTGTGCAGTATCTGATGTAAAGATGAGACTGGCTGATTGGCAGTCTGCCCCAGTCTGCAGTGTGTTTTTATTTTGCAGAAATTGGCTTGCATCCTTCTTCACCTGCTGGGCATTGCATTGCATTTAAACATCTTTCAGGAAAAAGATGCAATGAGTACACACTTCTGATATAGAATTTCTTTTGTTTTTTTTAATCAAGTCACATTATTTTGTACATGTCGAGTTGTGTAAATGATGTAGAAATACATTTTATACTAGTCTATTTGATTATTTAAGCCATCCCCTTCCTTTTTTTGGTCATGTATGCCTGTTAAAGTACCTTAATAGCAGTCTGTTTTCTGTAGCTAACAAATAAAATTACCGCTGTACAGAGCAGGAGCATGCAACTCAAAGGGAAAACTTCGAATTCCACATTAAATATCTTGACTTTGTGTACAGTGCATGTGCGCGCGTGCGTGTGTAGATGCTTGTATCAAAGCATTTGTTAATCCAGTCCTTGACAGTGATGTTGGTGAGCTTTTAAGAACAGCTCCAATCCTAATCACTCAGCTTTTTCACAGGATCTCTTAAATTTGCGCTTAAGCCGACTGCTGTTTTAGTGTCTTCTCCCTACTAAACAAACACTCACTAGCTCAGTTCACCTCAGCCTCTAGAATACAGAAATACAGACATATGTATAGGCTTCCACTCGCAGGTTTCATGTGTTTCTAATGCGCGCTGATTGAAACTCACTGCACGTTCTGCCCAGCTGCAGGGATGCAGCTATGATGTATGTTGCAACTATTTATTTATACAGGCGGATTTTATGGGAGGAAAGCAGAGGGGGTCATTACCTTTTATATAAGTATGTGTGTGTGCATGCATGACTGTATCCTCAGTCAGCGTAGGTTAAAGAATCCATTCCTTCGGTTTTCCTGTGCTATTTTCCGTGAATCCAGAAACATAGATGAATGGCAGAGAGTCTGAATCCATCAGTGAGATGTTATATTGACGCGATCTGAAGGTCACCCAGGATGACGGTAAAAGATCAGCTTTGAGCCGTAGCTATAACAGGGCTTCCACATTCATCTGAATTATGGAACTGGGTCATTATAGTTTACAGTGTTGAGAGGAAATGTTCTGGCTCGTGCGCACATTTATAAACTCTACCTCCCTTTCTATGTTCTTTGCTCTGGTTAAATAAATGTGGGGCAGTCATTGTAGAAAATGACACCGCCCACTTTCTGCTTCTTCCACAATATGAAAATCCAGTGCTATAAATGCAAACACACCACCTATCCTTTGATTTTCGTAACCTTCTTAAATTCATTTTCTAGCGTATTTCAGACCTCACTGTTGCAGCAGTTACATTCTAGTTGAGTGTCTGTTTCTCAAAGAGGGATTATTCCAGCCTCTACAGCAAGCCCGCAATGGCTTGACTGCTGTAAGGAGGGGAAGAAGCCTCACAGGCCATTATCTCTTCCCTCCACTCTGCAGCTCCACGCTCTTCAGCCATATTACGATGTAATTCTCCTCTCCACTTCTTACTTCTTCTATCCTCCCTGTTACAGATTTCCTCCCTGTCCCTGTCCCTTCCCTCCCCGACACCTTCTAATTTCTCTTTTACAGCCGTCTCCCAGTCATTCTCACACCCATCCCCTCCCTCTCGCCTCCCCATATCAAAGGGTATTAACCTCATGGGGAGAAATTATATTCCATCATCTCTCTTATAGATGTTATTTAAGCTTTTTTGAGAAGGAGACACTAAGTCCAAGACCCCAATTTGCACATTTTCTCCTCTCCTTCTTTGTGATTTGCATGTAAACCTGCATGAATAATTACAACTCTGCACCCCTTTAAAACTAGCAAGTAACATTACCAACCCTGAAGAGCAATTTGAGGCTCAGAGTGGCTAAAATAACACAGAGATGAGGTTTAGGTGGTAAAATGAAAGTTAAATATAACAAATAAAAGAATGAAAAATCTATTTCCTAAGCAGCCACAGAGGCTCAGTGACCTACTGCGAGTGCTGTATTTAACAGTTCACCTCGCTGGACCATGCATTTAAACACTTAGAGGCACTTTGCTGCTTGAAGTAGGTTGCTAGCACATCTAGGACCATCACAATCTATTTCCCCAAGCAGAGACTACAAACATAGTATTGCACCATGGCATGCACACGTCTTCAGAAGAAGGTGCACGCAGAGTAACTTTCATGTTCGTGCACACTTCAGTGGAACACTTTTGTACAGAAATTTGTGCACAGCAACTTCACGCACACTTACACATTTTGTGTGGGGTTTTTTTTTGCGAATTTGATGCTCTCTGTGACCTATTTTTACTAATTGTCAAGCGAAGCATGAACGTCTGGTCTACATTCACAAAATCGTCTCCCCGCCCTTCCACTTTGCACTTCTTATGAGCTTTTCAAGGCCGCTTGCCTTCACTGAAAGCACTGAGAGCATCCTAAATTTCCAGATTAGTTTTACTGTCATATAAAACCTATAGACACATTAATCCACACGGGCACGCGCCCACAACAGTGTTTTCTGTCAATATCAGCTCTGAGGCATAATTCAATGTGCCACCGAGGTCAGCGCTCTTTGCAGTCTGTCCGCTCCATTTGGTGTGAAAACAAATAAACATACCAAAAAAAGACAATGCATTAAGTGGAGAGAGTGACAGATCGAAGGCGACACTAACAGAAGGTCTGTGTCGCAGCAGCTGTGATGCATTTAGGAGAGTCTAAGAGAAACAGTGCTAATTGTTATCTGTAGTATCACCTTCATCCTCCTCTCACCGTTCATCCATTCACATCCGTAATCCGTTGAATTGCATGCTCCGTCTCTCATTCTTAGCGTTCATGTTATGTGTCGGGTGATTCATTTTTAAATTATTTGTGTGCGAGTATGTGTGAAAGGAAGAGTGCTGACTGAAGCAGAAAGTGCGCATCATGAACTTCTTACAAATGTCTCATCTCATTCCCACGAGTGTATTGTTGCTAAAGATTGTATTTGTTATTTTTGGTTGTAATATATTTCTTGTTATATGTTGTGTTTGATGTCATTAGTTTGCTTGTTTCTGTGACTGCCAAAGAGACCGGTTGCATCACACGGTGGACTGACCCGGAATAGTGTTTTTTGCTTTTTTTTTTAAGAATCATTTTTTGTCTTTTGTTTGTTTGTCACACACACAAAAACAACAACCACAGAAAAACATCAGTTCTCCAAATTATTCACTAATGATTCAAATAGCACTCACATCTAAAAAGGCTTGATGATAATTTTGGCTCTTTCCATTAACGCGGATTTTTGTAAACATGTCAATTATCGACATGTTGTCGTGGTTCCATCGTGCGATGCTGCTCTCTCTTTTTGGCTTGTTTTTGTTTTTGTTTGCTAAATGTGTTCATTTTCATTTGTTGACGTCCTCATTAAATTCATTGTCATTTCATTTTCATTTTGTGGTCTTTATTCTCTTAACTCGACACCGTCACTCATGTTCCTCATGCTCCATCAGTACAGCCGTGGGGATGGCGATTTTCTTCTGTAGCACATTTATCAGCGCTTCTCCTTTGTTAAACCTGCCTGCTGTGGGTATTCAGCAGAGCAGAACAGCTATTACAACAAAAACAGTCTCAGAGGAGCACTTATCTTTCATTGCTCACTGCTTTTACTCTGGATTTTTTCTTTTTATATATATATGTATGTATATGGGCGGGGCAGCCTAAGTCCCCCCTTCTTTAATTTTCCCTGAAGTATTTAATCACGTTTCTGTGATTTCCTGGGATTGGAGTCCATAAGGATTGTGATTAGAAACCTTCACTGTGTCCAACTGGCAGAGCAGAAAGACAGAATCCCCCAAATGGTTTTGATCTTTTCATGAAAGTCAAGTGGATTATGTTTTCTGTCCGTCTCCCATACCCTGTGTTCTTGAAGAACAAGAAGAAGAAAAAAAGTCCCATTAGCATCAAATCTTATTAGATTTTTACCACCAAAGTAAACACTAATAAATCTTGCTTCTGCTGGATATTGCCTGACAGTGAAAGCAAAAATAAGAGGTCTGGCTCTGGCAGCCTGAGGGACAGAGACCAAGAAAGCCTCGCTATGTGTGCTGTAATCAGATTCAAACAGAGGCATGAAGGACAAAGCTGGCATTACGCTTAAGTTGGTTATGTAAATGTGTGGTGCATTTTTAATGCTCGGCTCTACAGTTGACAGATTTCCTTTCCAGCCGCGGAATGAATGATTCTTTCATTCTGCTGCAAACCTACTTCTGAGATGATGCTCCACATTTAAGGTCAACCGTGGACATCCTGTTTAATTCCTATTTATGAGCTGATCAGTATGCAGTTGCTGAGTGTTGCCCTCGCAGGTCTGAAGAGCAGTGGCTCCAGTCATGATGTAAAAGGTTTGTCAGTGTTGTTCTCTAGCGTTGTGAGTCATAGTTACAGAAAAGGTGTAGAGATGTAGAGCTAGGAATAGTGTATTGTGCAACAGGGAGAAAGCTGGAGTGTCTAACAATAACAAGACAGTTCCTGCCAAATCTCATGATCAATATCAGCCAGACCAGACTCCATACATTTCTCTGCTGCTTCATCACTCCACCTCTCTCCCTCTCTCTGTCTTTCTCTGTGTTTCCCACTCTGTCTGTCACCCCATCTGTCTCATCGTTTTCCACACAGAAACGAGAGACTCAAATTTCATAGAAGGCTGAACCTATCTCTCAGCCCGCAGACAGGAAGTGCCCATATATAGGCTACCGTCTCTACACTGGAAGCTGCTCTTCTCCTCTCCATGAGCAGTTTCCATAGCAACAGTATTTTGTTTCCCTCAGTGGCAGGAAGCGAGAGAGAGAGAGAGAAAGGAGTTCAAAATGAGAAAGCGAGCTGAGGACAGGGTTGGATGTGCGATAAGAACACAAGAGAGGTAAATATCCGAGTTGGGATGAGAAAATAAAAGAACAGAATAAGGATGTTTTTGGAGATAAAGCACAGGAGGGTCATTGGCTTTATGGGTATTAAGTGGGTTTTCTTGTTCCGGGATGAGTGCCCAGCCAACAACAACATTACATAAACCAAACTGAGCCTGACTCACAGCTACATTTACCTACGTGGTTTTCAGGTCACAGCAGCTGAGATGAGTAAAAGAGCAGACAGCTACTGTGGCAGAGATACAGGGCAGATCAGCTCTGCAAATAGTTTTCAGATCCAAGTCATTACAGGCATGGCTTTTATCCCAGTCTGCCAGGACAGCAAGCTCCCCGGGATTTACAAATGTTCAGGACATTTCTCTTTCCCTTAAAAAAATAAGACATTCAAGATCACACACAAATGTTCTTTTCTGAGCTTTTAATCACAGACTGTATGTAAAAGATGGAAATAAACACTGTGATATCACCCACAGAGTTTAAACATATCTTTAAGACTCAGTTTTGATTTTAAGGATATCGTCATGTTGTCAATTTTTGGACCCAGAAGTCACTGTGTTTGAACAATATTAATTATCACATTATTGCAATAAAAGTCTCCCAAAGGCAACAACAACAAAATCACAGACAGCAGATCCAGCTCAGTGACTTGAAAGAGCAAATGTGAAGCTTAGCAGGCAGCAATCTATTACGGTGAAAGGGATTTTTGATGAGCAATTGCCATACAAAGGAAAGCATCAAAATACATCTGGCTACACATGTAACAGGAGAAAAATGTGTCATGTCCTGGAGAGGTCATCCATAATCATTTAGTTGAGTCATGCATGACGCTCACAGACACGGACCATCTACAGAGCAAACTGCACTCGTTAATAATGCAGTGGCAACGTTGCTCCGCTTATATTTTAGAGGAGCTGCAATGGTGCGTGGTGCCATCACTGGCCAGCCTGTGTCTTCCAGCTGCAGCTAGTGGATTTATTCAAGCACTGGAAACGCCCCAACCCCGAAGACTGACTGTAAGCCACGAGAACGGATTTGAGCAGAGGAGAGATTAGAAAAGAGTAAGGAAGGTGGTAAAATCCACCGAACACGTGAAAAACGCCACCTTCCGAACGAAACCGGAGGAAAGTCTTCTAGTGCAGTAAAAGACTCTGAAGCAAAACAAAAGAGTTTGGCAGCGAGGAGAAGAGAAAGGTGGACAGGAGTGGAACAGACACAGAAATACAAGAGGGGTAGATTCTCATTTACAGTCCCGACTAGATACTCTCCATCCTTGTTGCTTCCATGACAACCAGACAGAAGGTTACAAGGTGGAGGGCATAATGAGTTTTTGTCTTTAGATAGATAGATGCAGACGCCTCTTCTCATCCTCTCTCTTTCACTTTAATGACCTCCCACTTACTATCCAGATGAAAGGCATCTGCCTTTATTAGTGTCACCGGAGCCCATGTTTTTATGATTTATTAAAGGTAATCGTAAGGAGTGAGAAAAAAGGGAAGAATCATTTCCAGTTGTGAGGTGAATGGAAAGGAGCTTATTTGGATGCAATCATCTCTATGATATAGACACACACAGGGGGGTTGCTGGCTTATATGCAGATCACCGGCTCAAGTAAATCTGTTCGGACTCGTTTTCAGATTTTTTTTTCATGAGCACAGTATAGACACAGCACAGGGCATTACATCAGAAAGATACGCAAACACAGCCACAGCAGTAGGGATGTTGTGAGGATAAGGCAGGTTACACAGTGTTCCTTTGGCTATTTTTGAACATACATATTTGTTTTGGCTGGGACTGTATCAGCAGGGACTGTGATTGTGTTTGTCTGGGTTTTTTTTTTATCATGATTATGGATTGCAAGCTATTTTGGGTAATGCCGCAGATTAGTAATAAACCCCTTTCCATCCTGCTCTCTACCCTGTTCCTTTCTCTGCAGGGGTCCCAGGGTTCTTCCACCTCTCTGTCTTCCACTAAAGGTTCGAGCCCAGTGGAAGACGGTGATGGACTCGTTCCCGAAGGTGAGGAAAAAAAACCTTGCGTTGTGCTTGCAAATATCATGCATGTCTGAATCATGCGCGTGACCTTTGACGCGTCCCTTTCCTGCATAGCATGATTAGTACACGATGCTCTCGGCACCTTTCCGCTCTCATGCTGTCTTACTCACCTCTCTGTGACACTGCTTTAAAAAGCTGGAGGATTTTTGTTCTCATATGTGACATTTTCATCTTTCATTTTATTTATTGTTTTTAAAAAGTATCCAGAGGACCTTTTTTTCCCCCCTTACAGATCTTTTAAACAGATTCATGAGACTCATTAACACTTAGCTGAGCATCGACAAATCATGCCGCATTTGCATCTTGATTTATAAACAAAAAAGTCTTCTGTGTGATGTAATTGCAGACTTCACTGGCTGTAAAAATACGAATCTTTTAGTTTTTAAAAGGTTTCTGCTATTTGCTTGTTTGTACATTTCAAGTCTGCAATCATATTACAGTTTGTTTAATTGTGAAGGTTTTTAAACCTACCTTTATGTCTGGAAGAGACTGGTTAGACAACAGTTGATAATCAGACATCATAGCCTCTTCAGCATATATTCTGTGTATATTCTAGGGTGCTAAACTGTGTAAACCAGTTTATGTTCCCTCTAAAACCCAGTGCTTCTTCCCCGCAGCTGAAGTTCTAGTCGATGAGGTTCCAGCTGTGCCATCCTACATATCAGACCGTTACAAGGTGGGGCGAATGTTAGGAGATGGGAATTTTGCAGTCGTCCGGGAATGCATGGAGCACTCCACAGGACGAGAGTACGCTCTGAAGATCATCAACAAGGGCAAATGCAGAGGCAAGGTAAACAAACATCCACTGAATCCGACCCCAAAAAGGCAAAAATTGTACTGACACGTCAAGAAGACTAAAGCTCCACATAATCCTAACTTCAGAGGATAAATTCTTCCTCCCTTCACCCCAACCGGGCGAAGCAGATGGCCGCCCCTTCTTGAGCCTGGAGCTTTCTTCCTGTTAAAAGGGAGTTTTTCCTTCCCACTGTCGCCAACACGTTTGCTCCAAGGAGGTCATGTGATTGTTGGCGTTTTCTCTATTTTCTTTGGGCTATTGTGGAGTCTTTACCTTACAGTTAAAGGGGCCTTTAACTATTGTTGTGATTTGGCACCATATGAAAAAACTGAATTGAAATTCAGTTTTGATAGCTCATTTTTTTTCCACCCATAAAAGAATATTTTGCATTTTTAGAGTAATATCCCTGTTTTGCTTAAAGGCCCGCTGATATCTTCGGGTTAATGTGCAACCTTTATGTGTTACTGAGTTGCTGTAGAGAGGCACCAACAAAGGTGTGACATACATAGAATGAAAATCTTCTAAATGTCAGGCTACTCTTGGTTCCTTTAGTGAATGTCTTCCACGTGGCTGAACACCTGAACTTCTTTTTACCAGGAGCACATGATCCAGAACGAGGTGGCCATACTTCGCCGGGTCAAACATCCAAATATCGTCTTACTCATCGAGGAGTTTGACACTTACAATGAACTCTACCTGGTCATGGAATTGGTCAAGGTGGGTGGCCATGTTTGTACACTGTTACTTTATGAGTTTGTGCACCATCTGCTCCAGTTAGGAACGAGCAGGGACATTTTGCCAAGCTGAGATAACGGATGGCTGTATTCTCTTTTAATACAAGGGTGATCATCATTATCTCAAATCTACGAGCGACTTAGAGGAGCAGGGAGGCAGTAATAGTGACAGAGACAGAGGAGCGGCATTCAGCCTGTGAAGCAAATGATGAATTTTTCCAACCAGTCACACAATTCGGGACTAGAGTGAATCCGCCAGTGGCCCCGAGTGCTCGTGCGTTCGCGTTCTTCATTCTCTCTCGCTCTCTGAGTCAAGAAATGTTTGTGCATAATTCAGGAGCCAGGAATGTGATCCATCTGTTCGTGCTGTGATGTGGAGTACTACAGAATATAGATGAGAGGCAATCTGTGGAAGAAGTGTGTGTACTTGTGAGCATGTCCAAAGTAGGAGGATCAAGAGGAGGCTGTGGATGAATGGGGTGAAAAGAGTCACTGCTAAAATGACAGGGACCGAGAGAAAGAGAGAGACAGATGAATTGAAAGTAGAGGCAAAGGATAGGAGCAGAGAGCGAAAGAGAGAGAAAAATGAGTGTTCTTTTGCCCGGTCCTCCTCAGTCCAAGTCCTTTAGTTTAAACTGTGGAAAAGCCTAAGAGGCAATAATGTGATCAGACAAAATTGTGTTGCAATTCCATGGAAGGCTGTTTTCTGTTTTTACAAGCCGAAGTGATACCCATAAAAAACAGTGAGGAGAGGATTTACAAAGGACTGATGTAAATCCCATCTTTTGGCTTAATTTCTCATTGACTAACTTCAGCAGCCACGTCCCAAAACTTTGCAGAATGCCCCCAAATTTACAGCAGTATATTCATGTTCATGTGCTTTTGGGCCTCCGATAGCGGAGGCAGAGAAAAATAAGTGAAATGTATTAGCTAAAGCCTGAGCTGGCATTTGACAGCTCTCATATTTAAACAGCTGCCAACGAGCAGGTCAAACCCTTACAGTGTGCTGTGCTGTTCGAGGATAGAGGGAGATTCAGCACTATTTTAAGCCTCTGTTCCACTTAGTCCACTCAATGAGAGAAACGCAGAGGGGATGAGAGGGAGATTCAGACAGAATGAAAAATCAGAGAAAAGAGACTGAGAAAAGCCTAAAAAACTGAAAAAAATGAAAATGAAATATTAACGCCAGGGGGTGGAGATCTTTCAAGCAAGGTGAAGAATTAGGATTTACCCCCACCCCCTTGCTGCTGCTGAGCAGACAAAAAAGACTTGTGTTAAATGAAGTTTTTAGCCTCTTTTCAGAAAAAAAAAAAAGACAAGCAGCTATGAAAATTTGCAAGTGAATCTGTTCTGCTGGGGCAAAAAACACCAGCCAAACTCTTGTGACATCATCTAATACTGACCCGTCCATCATGTCTTGTCCACAGGGGGGAGATCTGTTCGATGCCATCACCTCTGCCAACAGATACACAGAAAGAGACGCCAGCGGCATGCTCCACAATCTGGCCAGCGCCATCAAATACCTCCACAGCCTCAACATTGTCCACAGAGACATCAAACCAGAAAACCTGCTGGTGAGTGGACATCACGCAGATTGCATACATGTAACTTGCTGCAGCATTGGTGCACCTCCTTCTCTCCTTTCCCGACGCCTTTCTGAATGATCAGTGAAGTAATATCACTCACTACGGGGCCCTCCCAGAGCAGAGAGATGACTCATCCCTGCTGCCCTCACACCTTCTGCACGCTCCTTCTCCAGCCTCCCTCGTTTGTTCTTTCCTTCCCTCCTTCTCCCTTCTGTCAAACTCCCCATTGTCCTCGCTTAACTTCAAATACCACTCTTTGCCCCCCTACGAGAGATTGGCTGGGCAGGAGTTAGACTTCAGTATTCAGCTTTTTAGTAGCCACATTTAAACCTAGTCAGCTGATTTCCTGTTTTGCTTTTGCTCTCCAAAGAAATAAGAAAGCCTTGAATGGTTAAAAAAAATAAGTGGCCTTCTATTCATGTAACTTTTTGAAGGTAATGATATGCAGATTACCCCATCCATGTAGCAGACACCCAGCAACACTAACATTAGTTTTATTTTTGGCCACATAAATGCTTTGCTGCGTTAAAAAGCTGGTCGCTCGCTTCGTCTGTGTCTGTAGGCGTAGGGCAGATAGAGTAGCTACAGCTGTGAGCTGTTAAACAACACATTGAGTGGTGAAATTATTAATAGCAACCCCCGTCACATAATGTGTTTTAATCTGAGTTTGTTTGTTGTTTGTTGCCCTCATAATAATGCTGTACATTATGATCCTGCTTCTTTTTTTAAAAACATTTTTGCATGTTTGCGTTCCTGTGTGCTTAGGTGTACGAACATGCAGATGGCAGCAAGAGCCTCAAACTGGGAGACTTTGGTTTGGCGACCGTGGTGGACGGACCCCTCTACACTGTCTGCGGGACCCCAACATATGTAGCACCTGAAATCATTGCAGAAACAGGGTGAGAGCTGCAGCTGCATTTAGCAGGCACCTTTAAGATCAAAGTATGATCAGTATGACAGCCAGCTGCCGTGTCTTAATGCATTTACAATAGTAGATATTTGCCTTAAAGGTCATGCTCTGCATGTTTTCTCTACGATTGCCTTGATTTAACCTCTCTGTCTTTTTTCAGGTATGGTCTTAAGGTTGACATCTGGGCAGCTGGAGTCATCACCTACATCCTCCTGTGTGGTTTCCCACCCTTTCGGGGGTAAGTTAACAGCAAGCCCTACCCTGCATTTCTCCCCCTGCTTTAGCGCCTTTCTTGAAAGTGTGTTTTGCAGGACCCTCTACTGCTCAGTAGAAATATTGCACCTTTATTCGTTGGCTCTCTAATTAATATTTGGCTTGTACACCCATTCATGTGTTTTTTTTTTGTTTTTTTTGTTTTTTTGCAGGAGCAGTGACGATCAAGAAGTGCTTTTTGATCAGATACTAATGGGACAGCTAGAATTTCCTCTGCCCTACTGGGACAATGTGTCAGAGACCGCTATGGTAAATATCTACTGTATGTCTGATTGGTGTGGATGGATATGCATGTTATAGAAAATCCAGAGTAAAAAACTAACCGCTTTTTGCTTTTTTGGGGGGTGTAGGAGCTGATTCGATCCATGCTGGAGGTGGAGGTCGATAAGAGATACACTGCCCTCCAGGTGCTGGAGCACCCCTGGGTCACTGTAAGTACAGTGTCAGTAAATCTGTTCATTTGCTTTGTTTTCACCAAAACACTGAATTTACTTCCTTTCTCCTCATTTGTGTAATCCAGGACGAGGGTCTGTGCGAGAATGAACACCAGCTGTCGGTAGCAGGAAAGATAAAGAAGCACTTCAACACCAGCCCAAAAGGCACTGACACCACTGCAGGAGTGTCAGTCATTTCTGTAAGTAACCATTAGCAACCATCTAAAGATGCAGCTGTTACACTGAGTTGCATCAGTTTGTAGAGAAGTCAGCAAGTTTTTCACATGGCGTTTAGATTGATTGTGCCGATTTCTCTTTTGTTGTTCAGTTGGATGACAGCTTTTCTATGCAGAGATCTGGGTCGTTGGATTTCTACCAGCACCCGGCCATGTACTGGATAAGGTACGCCAGGTTTCCATAGAGACACGACTGGGTCACAAATCAGCGAGAAATCAAAACAGATCAAAACAGTGTCTCTAAAATTGATGTCTCCCCCTCCCTTGCGTGCTGCCCCGCTGACTGGCTGCTGCTGTGCTGCTTTGACAGCCTCATGTTGTACTTTCTGTGCTCGGCTTTTTGCTTCTCTGCTTTCATCCCTCGCTGTAAACACAGATTTCATTCCTGCATTACCTGCATCGTTATTCTGCGTCACCAGCTAAAGCCTTGTCCTCTGTGTTGTGTCACCTTTTTATCGGTGTCCCCTGCTTTTCTTTAGTGTGTGTGAGTAACGACGTGCCCAATTAGAATCACCCTTGCTGATGATTCTCCTGCACATCTCGTTTGCACAGTTCATTTGTGAATGAACCCTTTCCAAAGAAATAACCCTGCGCTGGTGCTTGTCTGAGTGATTTCCTGTGATGTTTTTGTCTGATGTGATGCTCCCTCACCTGGTTGCCTCCTCAAACACCAGGGCTTGTTACTGAGCTCACATTACCTGACTCCTCTTGTGTGACTGTATCCCCTGATTTATGGAGGACCACAAAGTTCATTGTTATAAAGGTCACAGAACTTAAAGTAGCATGGACACTGACTAGAGGAATTAAAAATAGGCTGGAAAAAATTAACAGTGACTTAATTTATGAATTATTTGGGTTGAGATTCCCAGTTTTCCAGCACGACAGAGTTTAGTTTGACTGATTAGAAATCCTGAACATGATGGACCTGAACTTGTGCAGATGTTTCTGATTTGTGTTGTGATTAAAAAGTCATATCCAGAATCTCCTCTATAAAACATTTACTGTGCCTGAAAAATTAAACAAGAATGTTGAACCTGCCTTCATCCGAGAGATTTATTGGTTATTAGATTTATTATTTAATTAGTGGACTTTTAGATAGACTGTCCCTCAGATGCACAGCTAAACATAGCATTTCAGAAAAGAAGAAACAATTGTCAGTGTCCATGGTTTTTCACTTCCTTGTTACTGTCCAATTAAATATTCATTAGTAACTTAATGAACATGTGCAAAGTTCTTCTGGTCCTCCTTCCCGGATAATCCACTGTGCAGCAGACAGATCTGATACTAATCTTTTCCTCCTCCTCCTCCTCTCTTTTTCAGGCCACCCCTCTTGATAAGGAGAGGCAGGTTCTCGGACGAGGATGCCACCCGGATGTGAAACCACTGCCACTGCAGATGATGCCAACTGTGAATTCAGTAACAACAACAACAACAACAAAAACACTACGGGCGGAGCCCCCCAGTTGCCTCCCTGGCCTGCCCATGGCCCCTACCTCTCTGACCCCTGACACTTGCTCTGACCCCTCCCCAGACCCCAGACTCCCATCCGACTCTGATGACATCTCCATCAGCTCAGCCAGCACCGCCTGCTCCCCCAGCTCGCCCTTCTAGAGAGCAGGCGAAGGGGAGTAGGGGGAGGAAGAGGAGGAAGGTGTGCAAAGGAGGAGGCGGCGAGGGAAAATCCTCATCCAGCTCCTCCCTCTGCATGTGGAGGAGGAGGAGGAAGAGGTGTCAACCCCTTTCTCCCAGTATCTCTGAAAAAAAAAGAAATAAAAATATCAACAGAGAACTTCACACTTCCCTGAATCCAACTTTCCAAACCTGGAGGAAAGATGGACCAAGGGGTGGATAAGAAGACGTTAGAGAGGTTGGGAGAAAGATTCAAGGGGCAACAAGAAACAGGGATCGAGAGGAAGAGGGAAAAGCCAGAGTGAGGTGAAAGACTTTTGTTGATTTCTTTTTAACATTTTCTCATCTGAGCACATGTTGTAGAGCTCAAGGAGCAAGAAAGGGCTTTACCCTTCAGTGATGATCCGGGCTCGACATGGAAACTTCCTCAAGGCGGAACAGCTCTACAAGGCAATATGAGAATATGGACCAATGTTCATGTTTTATTGAACCTTATTTATTCATACTTTAATTCACAGCATTTTTTGATATGTATTTCTCTTTTTCATAGAAAAAAAAACAATGTTTTTATTGACTTCTCCTTAGAGCTTGGTGGAATTAAAATAATGGCAAAGTGCTTAGAAGTAGAGTGCAGAAACGTTTAAGTAGGTGACAGTAGACGTGATGAAAACACAGCGTTGGAAAGCGAGCTAAAGGGATTTTATGGTTTTTTTCAGTTGCAAAATGTGTTTTAAAAATGGCTTTGATGAAAAAAAAAAAAAGATGAAATTGTGCTGTGACGCTGTGCTCAACACAGTATCTGCGCTGCCTTCCCCCAAGTTGGATTGCAGTCACACAGTTTACATTTCACACAAACTGCTATTCTAAGACGACAATGGTGCGTTTGACTGCTCCTTCTGGTTTTGTTACCTGCTCGGTTCACAACATCTTGATACACAAAACTCAGCAGCATCCTGGTGCTTGTGTAGCAAACTCGACATCTGAACCCATTCGTCCTCAAGCCGCACATTTTCACAGTGATCATCACACTAATTCTTTTTATATTTTATGAACACTAGACACATGTTTCATCAACATGTTCAAGCTATGGTTGGTGCAGCTCAAGTATATGGTTGATCAGACACGTTTTCAGATGGAGAAGGCGTACAGTTAACAGTTCACAAGAGGTGCCTATTTGCACATTTGCACTGCAGTCTAGGTGCAGTGAGACATGATCGAGAGAATGACAGTATGGATGCCAGAGAACCAGCAGTACAGCGAAAAAGGGTGGAGGAGAATTTATTTCAGCTCTGTACAACCTCATTCATGGCTTCATTTCTTCAGATGAAAGCATGACAGACATACAGTAGCCTATTCTTATAAAAGAAACAGTTTAGTGATGAAGTATTGTTTATATGTTGTGTAAATAACAATTTTATTTATTTTGATAGTTCACAATACAGTATATTTCTTTACTAGTAGTCAGTCTATGAGAATTGTACAATAATAATACAAAAAAATACAACAAAATCAGTCATACATGCGTATCAGTCAGTCAGCGAAGAAAAAAATAATAAACTAGGAGGAGATCATCAGATCGAGGTGAAGCATTAAGCTTGGGTGAGTTGGATGGATCTGTAGTGGATATGAAGAAGAGATCATCAACTTTGCCTCCCACTGGAAATGATGTCACTTCTTTTCTTTGGAAAAGCAGCCAGTAATATGGTTTCCCTTAAACTGATGTGAGATAAGAGATGAGAAGACAGATGAGTGAGAGAAATACAGAGAAGTGTTAGGTTTTTTTTTGTTTGTTTGTTTTTTGCAGATGATCTCCCTGCAGTCGTCACACCAGTCAGACTCTCTGTATTTATTCTCATCATTGCACATATGCGGTAATGTGCTGCCATATTGACCAGATCAGTATGAACTTGTGCTCTCCAGCGCACGGACACGTGGTTTACCAAAGTGCTCTCACAGCTGACCCACTGTATTACAGTCCATTGCAATACCAATACCTGTACCTCTGTTCAACAATGGTCTATGACTATAGTAATAATTAAAATATGTTTAAAATCAAACTGTTTGAGTCTTTTGTTTTGTGTTTAGCCCCTGCTTATAGGACTTTTGTTTCATTACTGTTCTGTACCAAATACAAAATTCAGTCCTTGGCTTAACTTTTTATACATACAGAGGTCAGTTTTGTTTTCTATGAAATAAATGCACTTATTCCACACAGGCCCTCTGCTTATTATTAACTGTTGAATGCTTGGCGGTACTTGTCTCTGTTATGGATCCTGTCTGGATTTGAGTAGAAAGTGTGCAGAGAGGTTATTTGAAAACCTTCTGCGAACATAAACTGTAAATTAAAGATGAATGTATTGAATGTACGAATTTAAATTCATACTGAGTGTGGGAGCAAGGCCAGAAAATCCAAGTAATATGCTTCCCAGCATACCCCTCTTCCATCAAGACTTTTCAAGAAAGGTGTCTATTTTAGTCTAATTTTACACATAGTAGAACTCTAATGTGTCCACGTGACAGGAATATTGTGAACATAAGCATCCACTATGATTAGGAAAGGGTACATCTATAAGTAGGATTGTAGGGGCATTGCCCTTTCAGCAGGCAGCAGTGTTATAGTAAACATCTCACAAGTTGGTCGTAGTTATACCCGTGACTGGCGTGCATGTGTTATTTTGACCACTAGGTGTCGCTTTAACACATGAAACCAAAGCAGAGAAGAAGAAGAAGATTTTCATGTTCCCTGACCGGTGACAGGCTAAACCAATGGAAGTAAAAACTATGACATTTGCTTCTGAAATACTGGAATATTTATGATCTTTTATTTAGAAATTAATTTAACGTCTAATACTGGAAAAATGGACGAGTAAATGTTAGCGAGTAGCTGTGTTAGCTAACTAACGTGGGGCTACTAGCTAGGTCGCTGTAGCGTCGTTTGTTTGTTTGCCGCTATCATGAGCGAAGAAGACGCTTCTGTATTATCAAGTAAGGACAAAGACTCCACTCTTCTGCTTACTAAAGACGGACATAGATACTATGTAAATAAAAGCGGAGTTGTGGACAGTAGAAATGTGATAACGCCGCACGAACCGGAGAACAACGCCTCCTACGACATGGACGATCCGGACGAAGAGAGCGACGTTCTGGACGCCTCAGATCCCAGAGACGGCGCAGCTAGCCCGGAGGAGCTCAACGACGAAGAGACCTCCGAGGGCGACAACGCCCCCAAACAGTGTACCTACGAGGGGTGCACGGAGACAACAACGCAGGTGGCCAAGCAGAGAAAGCCATGGATGTGCAAAAAACACCGCAACAAAATGTACAAAGACAAGTACAAGAAGAAGAAGAATGATAAGGCCATGTCCAGTGGGAAACTTGATGTAAGTTGAATACTTTCAGTGCTAAAAGCATTTACCATGATGTGGAGTTCTGATTTCCACACTTTAGAGCCAAGCCACAAAACCTGCACATTTAATTGCGTTTTTCTGTCTGTAGGAAAACTCTGAAGAACGTCCTGTGTCTGTGAACAAACAGCGTCTAGGTGCCATGGGGGACCGTCCAGCCAGACCTTCTCTGATAGAGCAGGTCCTCAACCAGAAAAGACTGGTAAGACTGGTTGATTGTTCCATGATGAACATGCAGACAAATGACAAGTTGATGAAAAATGTGACCTAAAATGCCTTTGTCGGGGTTTCCAACCAAAAGTTTGTGTTGCTTGCAAAAATTGCGATATTTTCATTCTTAGCATATTATTCTGTGGCACCTGGCTTTAAGGGTTAAATGGACATGAAACGTGATATATTTGCATGAAATCGCATGTTTCCTGCAGATTTTTTGGCTGCACATCCATGATACGACTCTCCTGTGCCACCACATCCCTAAGGTGCTTTACTGGATTGAGATCTGGTGACTGTGGAGGTCATTTTTGGGAAACCAGTTTGAAATAATTTGAGCTTTGTGATATAGTTTTTTGTCCTGCTGAAAGCAGTCATGAGAAGATGGGTACACTGTGGTCATACAGGAATGGACGTAGTCAGCAATAATACTCAGGTATGCTGTGGCATTTAAACGATGTTCGCCTGGTACTAAGGGAAACAAAGTGTGACAAGAATATATCGTCCTCATCAGTATAGCATCACCAACAGCCTGAAACATTGATAGAAAATTTGATGAATCTATGCTTTCATGTTGTTTGCCTAGATTCTGAACCTACCATCCGAATGTCCAATTTTAATGAGCCATACTGACTGTATTCTTAGTTTCCTTTTCTTAGCTAACAGCAGCAGCATTTGGTGTGGTCTTCTGTTGCTGTTGCCCAGCTGCTTCAAGGTTTGACATGTTGTGTTTTCAGAATAGTTTGGTTTTAGCAAATGCTTGTTTATTTCTTGTCAGCTCAACGCAGTCCAGCCATTATACCCTGACTTCAACAAGGCATCTTCACCCAGAGAACTGTTGCTCGCAGGGTATTTTGTCTGTTTTTGGACCATTCACTGTAAACCTTGGAGGTGGTTGTGTGGGAAAATCCCAGTAGAGCAACAGATTCTGAAATAGAGCAGCCAGACTGGCACCAACAACCACTCTGATGCTCAGCCTGAACTTCAGAAGGTTTTCACCATGTCTGCATGCCTTAATGCTTGAGTTGAGCTGCTGTTTGCTTTTTAATGCAGTTGAACAGGGCCACCTAATGATGTGGCCAGTGAGTGGGTACATCATTTGGGTTACACTGATGTATTTTCTTCCAATGATCCCAGATTTAGGAAAGTTTCTTTCAGCTGGACTAAAAAAACAAAAAAAACCTTGAATAACAAACAGGCATACACGCAAACCCAAATACTGTAATATTTTAAAAGCCAACAATGTTCAAGTTCATAGAACTCAAAGATTCCCGGGAATCATGGGAAAGCACCTAATGGTACCATTAAAACAACCAGTTCATAGAACAGTTATGACACATATTAGTGAAAGCAGAGTCATGTTGATTGTCTTGTACTGCAGCTTTGTAGTGAAATATCTGATGTTTTCCAATGTATTTGTCTTCCAGTCACTTCTCAGGAGTCCAGAGGTGATCAGCTTCCTGCAGCAACAGCAGCAGCTTCTAGCCACACAGGGCCGTAGCCAGTCACAGCAGCAGTTTCAGGGCTGCTGACGGTGGGTGGCGGGCGTTAGTTTTTGTGATGCATAAAGCGCACTAAAGAAATACACTGGCATCTGATGCATAAATGAATCGTAAGCGTACACTGAAAGCATGGATTTCTTCCGTCATGCAGAGACAGAATAAAAGGACATTTTGAAATTGTGCTGAGAATGGAAGACTAAACTGATTCAACTCCCAGAGAGTGAAGATTTCTTCAAATCACACACTGACCATGTATTTAAACCACGACTGGTGCTGTTTTTGGTACATTTTGTCCTACATTTAAGCCAATATTTGTTTTCACTTTTTGTTCATTTTAAAAACATTGCGTCCTGTTCTGTTAGTTTTGTTTGGCGTTAATACAGAAGTTTAGTTGTTGAAACTCCAGTTCAGACTGTTTTCTTTGGATGAATTGCACCTTATTGCAAATGATGTTGTGATTTGGTGCTGTATTAATAAAATAAAATTGAATTATGAATCCTTAGTGTGTGTGTGTGTGAGATTTAACTTGAACTGCTACTGTTGTGACAATCATTGTGTGGTACATGTTTCCTGCAGGTTGAGGACTTGGTTTTGACAAGACTTTGTCTATTCTCCCTGAACTGTTGCACAAACCTTAAGTGATAACTGAATACAGAAAAGGAGGAGGAGGGATATACTTTACAAATGAAACTCTGTTACTGCATGATCCCCCTGTGTTTAAGTTGTAGTGTCTGTCCCTGATGACTATATGACAATAAAACAGATGCAATATGAGTTTTGTTTTTGTTTTTTTAATGAGAAAAAAAAACAAAAAAAACACCAGAAATTCAAACCTTGGAAAACTGGAATCACAGGAAAAACTTAACGTAACAAGTAAAAAGCAACCAGAACATGAAGTCAAACATTGGTCGGCACATAAATACAGTACATACCACGCCAATAACACTTTGGACGTATAACAGTTTAAGTACCTACAAATATATCCCACTTTTCCTGTGCAGTTAATGCATCCCAGAGGAAACGGAGGAGGCTAACTGCGTTATCATACTGAAATTAGGAACACTTGAATTTTATTTAGCTGAATTTACACCATCTTCACGTCTGTTTTAGCCGTGTGACAAAGGCGTAACGCATCTTTGTAACTTTGCATGAGATGTCAAATGTAGGACAGAAAAATGTACAGAATCTGTGACTACCTGTCAGGACAGAGCGCGCACACACACACACAAAAGGTGTGTGTCTGTGTTCATGTTACGACACTGAAGAAATTGGGTTGTGTGGGGAACCCATCTGTGTAAGGACTTTATCCAGCCACTGCAGCGGCCCATGCAGATGCACTTCAATCCAGCAGGGGGTGCTGGTCACATCTTGACGGTGGTATTCAGCTCCCCAGCCCTAAAGGAAAAGACAACTGGTCAGGTGGTAATATTGGCTCTTCAGTTAACTATAAAATATTTAATGCAAAGAGAACAAGTAATCCCACCTTGTGTATGGGAGGATCTGACATGACTGGCAGCACTAAGCATGGAAATTTTAAGTTACCTCGAGAAACAGTGTATAGCCAACCCTTCTCATTTGATTTTGACTGAGCATGAATCAAAGCATTCATATGCACTACAGAAGTGAATTTCACGGTTTCCAACCTGTACCTACCTCCGTTTCTATACATCTAAACAGACAAAACTGAGAATTACCATAACTGGCACAAAAACTGCTATCAAATAATCAGCATCCTCTTTCATAAGAAAGCTCAGTCAGTACCTTTACGAAGCTCATGCGGATGGTGCACATCTTGGTGAGCTCATAGACGACCTCGAAGCCGTGGTTAACGGACTGGGCGAGAAGCTGAGCAAACAGCTGGTTGTTAAAGATCTTGAGGCTGCAGCCGCTGGGAATCTTGCACACGGTGGTGGTGTGGAAGCCGTGCTGGAAATTACAGTTGCGACTCTGGACAAAGATGCTGCTGTCACTCAGACACTCTGCATACACTTCGCCGCCCACGTAGTACAGGTGCAAACCTGGAATTAAAGGGAGACGATCAAATGCACTTAAATACTGAAGTTGCTGAATGTTTGGTGCTTTAAATGTGGTGCAAACGCAATATTTACAATTTAGCATAGCAGATCTAAAGAGTATAAAAAAAGCTACAAGAAAGACGTAATTAATGAGCTAACCACAATATTTCATTACTTCACTGAAAATTAACTGATATTGATGGATTTTTCTCATATTCCCTTGGAAGAAAAACCACAGAGGCTTTTATGCCCGCAAACAAGGAAGCGCTGAGTGGTGTCGGTAGTGTTTGTGAACTGGGGACCAACTATCCTCAAGCCTTTGTGCCATCTCTGTCATTTAAAACCACACACATCCTCACACTGCACAGTTTATTGGAAGCCACTAAAATGCTTGATGTCGATCCAACAAAGGCAGGCTTTGTAAACACTGAGCATGAGGGGGAAAAAAAAAAAAATCAAACATTATTTGGCCCGAAGGATTTATTGCAAAATGACAAGCTGAGTTTAAAGCATGACAATGTTTTACAAAGACTAGCACATGCACACCAAAGGCAGCGATGAAACCAATAGTGAGCAGATTACCTTTTTAAACAACCTTCCTTTAAAAGCTCTTGCTCTCACCAAATGCAAAAAACACCCCCAAAAGCCATCCAGCCTACCTTTGCCTATGTGCCTGCGCGTGTGCTCGATGGTTGAGTTGCGGTTGACGTTGGAAAGCAGGCCGAGGCAGAAGCGGTTCTTGTTGTTGGACGGGTCTGTGAAGCCGTCAACCAGGACGCTGCGTGATGAGGCATGGAAAGTCTCCCCCACCCGGTTGTTGAGCTCATAGTAAGCTATGGAGCACCAGTACTCGGGTTCCTCGTAGCAAACGGGCCTTAAATCTGAAAAGGAACGACAAAGGCTCGAGAGGTGGGTGTTACGGATAAAATATTTTATCCTATTTATCCATTTTAAATTTTAAACCCAATGCAAATTCATATAAATCCAACCTGATCAAACTAAAGCAAGTTTTGCATCGATTTTATGTATTCTAACACAGACTGTATATAAAAGATGGAGGTAGCTTCCAGCTCTGAAACGTAAAGCCAAGTCTATTAAACTTATATTCTTTCTGATGGCTGGTATTCCTCGGCTTATTTAGACTGTGAGCTCAGTAAACTCTCATGATGAGTTCATGGTCTCCATCACTGGTTTTAAGTCTTGAGGAACACAGCACGACTGTCATTTTGTAATTGATGTTCCTCGTTATAGTGAAGAAGGAGACCAGCGCATTGTGATTGACAAGTTGCTACCATACGATTTGAATTTCACTTTCTCATCCAGTCATCACATCCACTTTCAAATCATGCACTTTGAGGTTTTACAGCGGGACAGGTGGGTGATGTCACAGTGGCTAACACCATCTTCCATATATAGTCTGCTGTTCCTAACACCTGTATATCTCTGTGTTGTGCAAGGTTACCTCTGTGCGGAGCAGAAAATGTGAGTTTAGGGGTCTCTGTGGAGTTGCTTGGCTTCACGTCCTCTTGGGGATTTGTCTCCATCATGCTGTACGGAGGTGGTGGAGTCTCAGCTGGAAAACCGTGTTATGAATGACAGAAGAGAAGAAATTATGTACTGTGTGTGCGAAGATTCAAAGTGAAGGTATTGGCTTGCACACTGTGATTCTTACCTGTGATGTGATATGGACTACCAGGTTCTGCAGAGCTGTTGGGAGAGTTGGGGTAACTCTGCGAGCTGGGAGACTGGGCGAGGGACGATGGAGCGGAAGAGGAGGAGAAGGAGGAGCAGGGAAGGGCAGGGAAGGAGTCTGGGTAGATGGCGTTCTGGGGCATCAGAGGCTCGTTGTGAAGGGAGGCGTTCCTGAACTTTGCCAGTAAACTGTGTTGAGGGTTGAACTCGCTGTGGCGTGGAACAAGGACTGGTGGCAGCACTGGGGGGGGGGCACAAAAAAGGGTGGGAGAGAGAGCCAGATGGAGCTTTAAAAGATCATATTACGGCAAGTGCTTTTGGCTTGGGAACACTATTTGATCAGACTCCCTTTCTCTATGGCTAGAATTCAATAAAGGCCATATTTTTACAGCAAATTTAAAGTACCTGGCGTCTCCACCCGTCTGTAGTGGTAAGGGTTCACACAGATGTCCTTCTGCTTGGAGCCGAAGGGGAACTCGCAGCACTCGAGGGCTTTCAGCTCATGGTGGGACTGCAAGTCAGGCCAGCGCCACACCCTGCAGTAGATAACATGGGGCAGACCCTTCCTGTGGGACACCTGCAACCTCCCGTCCAGCGACCGAGGAATGGTCACACACTTACCTGGAGGATTCACATGAAATAGCTCTTTTTTAAAACAGAACTCTACCAAATTAAATGTGCTGTGTTCACATAAACATTAAATGTTTTTGTACCACTGACCGTTTTACTGAAATACTAAAGCGCTGTAAGAAACTCTGTTTTCATTTTATTTATTATATATTTAATTTACATTTTTAAATTCTTCTGGATATTTTTAAACATGTTAAAAAAAGAAAGAAAGAAAGAAAGAACCAGATTAAAACATTGCACGCATGTGTGTATGTTGCAACTGCCAGTATGGCTGATTATGTGTCTGCATGTTTGAACATGTACACTTATCTTCAATCTGTGGCTTTTATTTGAACTGTGAAGCACTTTGTAAATCTGTTTTTTGAAAAGTGCTATATATAAATAAAATTATTGGAATTAAAGTATTATATATATTATTTATCAACTCTGATTTATAGTTGATAAAATTTATACCTTGTGATCTCATCAATGAAGTCCTGCCCAGGTACAACCGTTAGTCATTTCCTTTGATTCCCAGACAGGTAAAAGCATCCCTTTTTTCCCCCCACAGGAAACAAGAATTACTGCATTACTGTTTGTGTTTGTCTTTCCCATCTTGTAAATGTCGTCCTGTCTAAATAATCTTCGTGTTTATTTTGACCTCTACAATTAGAACTGCTAGACTAAACTTCTATATTGGACACTGTGATACTCACTAGGCTGCCCGGGGCAGCTGAGTGCTCTCTCCAGCTCTTCCATTGCCCCCTTTTTCTTTTTCAGTTTCTTCACTAGAGAGTCTACGGCCTTTTCCGCCCACTTCTCCTCCTCGTCCCCTTGTTTCCAGCCGAGCAGGCGCTTCACTGCCGGGCTGGTGAAGGAGAATAAGGATGTAATGGAGGTAGAGGAGTTCATTATGAGATGGATAAATGGGTGGCAAGACGAGCTGATGGGTCCTGTTAAAGGGATAAAAGTTCCCTTGTGGATAAGAGTGAAGATGCAAATAATGAGCAGCCAGAAGAGGAAACAGAAGAGGTGAGGATGAAAGACGTGGTGTGATGAGTCTGTGTAAACAGGCGCCGTTTTTTCTTTTTCTTTTTTGTATTCCACTGTTACTTCCGAGCGGCTCTAGTAGAGGCGCTGGACTCCTGCCAGTGCAGCGCAAACCCCCTAAATCCCCTCTCTGTGTTGGGATCCGGCAGCTCTGGAGTCGAAGCCTCCAGCAGGGAAGGTTATTCTTTACACAGCCAGAAATCCAGGTCAAGTTTCAATCATCTGGCAGGAGAAGCAAGAGATTGTATTAACAGATAATTCAGCCAAAAAACAAAAAAAAAGAAAAGAAAAAAGTTTGGAGGTTAGGAAGAAAAAAAAAAGAGAGACCTCGGGTTTTATTGGAAAAGCAGAATTAAGACAGAGTCACTAAGGTGATAAGCTGGTGCGGAGTGATGAGAACAGCCAGAGAAAACACCAAACCAAAAACTACTCATATTTAATGAAGTGGGCATCAAAGGTGGATTTTCATGATATGGAGGGCCATATCAGCAGGGCGCTGTTACAGAAAGCACGCCCGCATGAAAGTGATCTCCCCACATGCTGAACAGCAGTGTTATTATTCTCTATGGAGAAAATGAAACACTTCACAAAACTGCTGCAGAAAGCTCAGGCCAAGATGGCCAAGCTCATTTCTAGATTCACCAACAATGAGGAATGTCCTTTCTGGCCTCTGTTTCTATGATCATGCCACTGACGCCCAGGAGCCATACTGTCTGGCCAGAACACATCACAGGGCAGGAGGGGGAGAGGGAGAAAGGGAGGGCGACAGACAGAGAGCTCTCTCCCTCTGTTTGCCTCTCACTGTCCATCTAAATCTACTGAACATTATATATTATTATATGAATGCCAAGAATAAGGTGTAGGCAAAAAAAGTATCAGATTAAAGTTCTATTATTTAGGTAGGGTTCGTGGGTTCGGCAGCATCCTTGTACGCAAAGAAATTCCCAGATATTCATAAAAATAAACACGTAATTTTATTAGTCTCCTGTTTGTGCGTCTTTCTGTAGCATCATGCCCGACCTTTTGGGTGAAACGCATAGTTTTACATCTTGTACTATCAGCTCTTTGCAAATCATCCTTGCATGCCAGAACACTTTTCCACATGTTTGTGCGCATCTGATGCCGAAAGGGGAAAAAAATATGAATCTTTTGGCAGACTGAGTTTATAAAAGTGAACTGGAAGCTCAGCTTCCCCCCCTTTCCTGTAAAAGAAACAGAACCACTTTAGACTTTCTTCTGAATTTCTTTTTTTTTTTTTTTTTTTTTTTGTGTCAAACTAAACACAGGTGATGAGTTATGCGGATCTGTATGTTCACTTTTTCTTTGCCCTCATGTGCTCATGGCCAGCGCCGGTTTCCCGCAGACAGACACACAGACAGCTGGGGTTTACAATGACAGCAAAAAGCGCACAGGGCTCAATGCGGCATCAGTCCACCGCTGCTGCTGCTTTTATGAAGCCTGGCGTCACTCAGTCTGCAGGCTCAGATAGGCTAATTACCTAATGCTTTATCACCAGGACACCCCTTCCCAAAAAAAGTAAACACGCCAGCTTCCTTTTTACTACAACTCAACTGCGTGTCATTCTGCAGCTACAAAATCCAGGCTCGGACCTAACCTCCACACCTTCACTGCAAATATGCGATTAGGAGCAATGACATTGAAGTCGCTCGGCTCATTCTTGTGTGATGAAGGCATGCTACAACAGAGAAAAGCTCCAGCAAATCAAACACGTGTAGGAGCAAAGAAAACTGCAGTTATTATTTTTAAATACGTCTTGAATAATTAATTCAGTTCAGCTTTGCAACTTTATACTAACCTCAGCATGTAGTAGATGACAAATCTGAACAAATGAAACCCCCCTTAAAGTTTGCCGACAGTGCAAGAGGGTAACATTTAATTTTGATACTATTTCTCTCTTAACAGGAATTCAAATTCGCGTGACATAAAAAACAAAACAAATATACATTTAAAATATTTAAAGGAAAAACGAGCCAGTTAGTTTATTTTCTCACCTCTGTAACAAGTGCAGTGCAGACAGCCGTGTGAGTGTGCGACGCTTTCCTGTTTGTAGTAAGTCAGGCCAGCACACTGACGCTGCGAAGGTGTGTGCCTGTTTGTATGTGTGTGTGATTGAGTCTGTGAGCATGTGTAGAAGGGTCAAGTTGGCCTCAATAACACTTTGCGCCCTGCTGGTGATTTCTAAATAAAAGCATCGCCAACTCAATTTGTAGACGCCAGTTTATAAACGAATATAGCCACAGGCTCCATTTGACAAGAGCCAGATTAAAAAAATGAAAGAAAAAGTTCCTATATGTTTATACATTTTTGTCTATCTTCAATCAATATTTGAAAATTCTACTTTTAAAAGTGAAGTACAAAACTACTTTTGTCCGCTGTGGAAGAGAAACAGACATAACTAATGATTAAATGCAGAGTGGTGCGGTAAGCACCAAGAGAGTGGAAAAGGTGAGTGAAAAACAAACAAACACTTGGCATTACAAATCATTAACTTTAATAAAATAACATCATTATTTTTTATTTAAATCTTCTAAGTGAAATTATTATCAGTAATTTCTACAGGTAAGTGTTAGAAATGAGGTTGTAAAGTAAGTCTACATGAAAATATATAAAATGTATGTTTTGTTTTGTTTGCTTTTGGAGAGGACGTCGCACACAGCGTGAACTTCCGCGTTTATTATGAAGGCTCAGTCTTAGTTATTTCCGGCGTTGTTCGTTGCGGTCGCTTTGACGCAGGTTTGTGAAGCTTGGAGGCTCCACTCCTCCAGCAGCCCCAGCCGAGCGCCACACAGCCTCGGCGGCGTCAGCCTGGCTGGAACCGCAGCGCCTGCATGCTAGATCCCTCCGCCTCCCCCCCTCCTGGAACTTTCTCAGGATTTCAGGGATTTCAGATTCAGCGCTCGCGGCAGCACGCACGAGCGTTTGTGTTCGAGCACCTGAGCTCCCAATCACCTAATCACGATATAAAGGAAAAGAAAAATAGAGAAATAAAAATCCCCAAATCACACCTGTTCTAGTATTGCAGAAGATTTCACTGATTTTACCTGATAAAACTCTAATAATTATTGTACTTAAAGTGTTTATCAGCGAGTTTTTGTTACACCTATCTCTCTGCCTGCGAGGGTCTGTTTGCTGTCATCTTCTTCCTTTACAGCAACGAGCACCTGCTGGGCGCAGGCCAGGCTATAGGTGCAATGTACCGAGTATAAGACTAAATCTGCTTCTTTATATTAACTTTTAAGTTATATATAAAGTCCAGCTCGGGCACGATCAAATCTGCTATCATATCCAACTACCTCACAGTGTTACTTTCCTGTGGTCGCGCGCACGTGCACGCACATGCTGCACCTGTAGGCTTAAAAAAGAAAAGATAAAGTAAAACATCTTCCGGTTTAGTACTCAGTCTTCATGTATGATTCCACACATGCAGTGAAATCATCTTTATTTATATTTTTTTTTTCTTCGTTTTAAAAATCCAAGTTTGTTTTGTTATCCATTGTTGGGAGCGCTGAGGTCTTTCTCACTGCGGATGGATACGATCCTTTATTGGGAGTGCCGTGACTGGTCCAGCTAATGACGCAAGCCCGGCTGGCGACAGTGAGTCTACAAGTTTGACATTTTCAGAGTTTACAGCAACTGCTGCGGGATGTAACAACACTCCCAACGCGAAGTGAAACTACTTTGAATATCCCATAAAAAACAATATGATTTTTTTTTTCATCTTAACCACCAGGTAAACCATCAGAACACACCACTAAGTCAATCCGCTGGTGTGCGCCTAAAAAGGTGGGGGACTATGAAGGTCCAAGGTTTGGTTCGGGGACCGCCAAAGAAGCCGCGGGAAGGTCTCAGAGCAGGACCGAGAGCAGTGGGCTGTGTGTTTGATCACCGTTTTAGATGTGAGCACAACAGCCTGTAAGGGTTTTAATCTCCCATTAGAAACACAGGGCCTATTTTGTGGAGCATTACATTTGGTTACTTGAAATGAAATTTCATTTCATTTCATGGACTAATTGGTGCCAATCGAACGCTTTTGCAAATCTTCAAATATGGCACCCTAATTTTCTGCAGTGCCAAATCTGGAGGCAGGAAACTAGAAATGTGCAGCTTGCGATTCCCCACTTCTGTGTCTTGTGTGGTAGGGCAGACACAGCCAGACGAGCGGGGCACAAACAGGATGCTCTCCCTGGGGCTCCGGGAGGCCCTCAGAGACATCCGCATGAGCGCAAAGCCGAGACCTCAGGCTTGCATAAGAAAACAGCACTATTAAAGTTCATTTACTCAGACCACAAAAACGCTTGCTGGACTCCTTCCAAGATGTCCACACTAGGCCTGGGAGACAAACAAAAGGATGAATATTGAGATAAATACCGCAGTCCAGGGTTTCCTACTTTCTTTCATGTTGAGGAAAGGCCAGATCACACTGCCTACTGTGCTGAACATTTCCTAGAGCTGACCCCAGATAACTTAATCAGTTAAACATGATTTATACCAAATTAAACGTTTAGTGGAGTTAGAGCCTGCAGACATCTAGTAATAATATTTCAAAGGTACTTTCCTGACCCTGGTACTCTCTGTAAGAAGCCTGAAAGGTGCCTCACTGCATGTTTGGGAACCATCAGTCACAATTAGTCAAGTTTTAAGACCCATTAAAGATCCTCGGCCCTACTATAAGAAACTCCTTTAGCTGCAGTATTAACAAAGAGATGTCATGTCTTTACAAAAAATCTGTAGCTGCAGTAAGCATTGTTACAAACACAGCAGAGCAGTTTAAGCTTCTCTGTATTGTATGAAACCATGTCATCACTGATGGTTCTTTAATCTCTACGTCAGAGGTGTCAAACACGAGGCCTGGGGGCCAGAATCGGTCTGGCAAAGAACTCAATTTGGCCCACTGCTCAAATTTGGAAAATATAAAATGTGAAGGAGGGCATTGATTTTGGATTTGAATTCATAGGTTTCATAGCATTTCCTGCTGATAAAGAGCTGGACCACTGCCATTGGACTTCTTTTTATATTAAATGGGATTAACTGTGAAGTTAAACATCTTTACACTGACAGAAAGGGCAGTTTCGTTGCTACGGCCAAAGATCAAAGTGGGCTGTATGTGGCCGACCGTGTAAAATGAGTTTGTTTTCTGCACATTTCTATCAATTTGTCTCTCTTTCTGCTCAGGATAAATCCTGCCTATCACTCGGTATGAGCTGGAATAGGCTTCAGCCCAACTGCAACTAAGGTGAGACAAGCAGTTAAAGGATTGGATTAATGGATGTTTTTCTTCCTATTCACCAATCTGATTACATACTGTAAAGCGTGTAGTTGTTTTCATACTGTCAGTCATTCATTGATTCTATTTGACAGCAGTGCAAAAAACCCCAAAAAACTCAAAATCAATCAAATGCTCATATTTTTTTGAATTAACAACAGTTGTCAGTTACATTTCTGTAGCTCAACCTATTGCTGCAGCTTCAGTTACTAAGTTAATAACAATTATCGAGTCATAAATCACTGACTTTTTTATTATTCTTGTTCATGTCATTAAGCCCATCAACCCTACAAAATAAAATCACTCCCTCACATCAGTAGGTCCTCCACATTACACCACTAAAAGTCCTTCTCACGGCTGACTGGGCACAACATGATGTAACTTAGTTCATGGACGAACCACAGAGATGTTCTGTAACCCGTGGCAACAGAATTTTTTAACATAAGCCATAACAAACGGTAATCACATAAAAAAAAGGCAGGATCATGAGGAAACCAAAACTGTGTCATTACTTCCATCCAGTGATGCCTGGAAAGGAGAAGTATTGATACACCGTGCTTTGCTTCTGATTACAGTGAATGATGGACACAGCTGTAATGCTCCCCCCCAAACCACCCAAAGGCTCGGTGGCCGTATCATAGGCCGTCTCTATGATACAAGGGCTCGTCTGATTGGCTAATCAGTCTTATGCGATGACTGCAGTTTCCAGGCTCCGGTGATGTAGCGCAGGCGAATGAAAACCAGGTCTCGTCCCATCTGCAGCCAGCTCCAAAACGGTACCAGCTTGGACCCTGTTAGAACAAACCCAGAGGCGCTTCAGCTTCAAGTCGTGCTTTCATAAGAAAAATACTGGAAATATGCCTGACAGTGCAATAAAAAGGAAGACTTTATTGCAGTGGTGCTAGGCTGGCTTATATGAAGCTCACACACAAAGATCAACTTCTACAAATTATTACAAAAGGTCTAAAAATAAATGCAATCAACCACAAACAGACTTCCAAACACACCCTACAGAGATATTTATAGCCCTGCAGATAGGTGGCATGGTGGGAGGAGACACGTCCACATATTTCATGGAAAGAAAAAAAAAAAAAGTCGTACCTTCTATTTCAGTCCAGTTGACCGCCACCTCGGCTATGGGGATTTTAAAACACTGGGCAATGTACAGGAGCTCCACATCAAAAGCCCTGTGAGAAGAAAGTGGATTTAAAGTTCCTGTTTTACTGCAGGTTAAAACCTAAAACTCCACTGTGACTCCATCACCTGTGCTAGGTATAAATCCTCAGGACTTCTTAGTTATTTAGCATTAATTAGTGTGATGCTCACAACTGATTTGGACACAGAAGACTGTTTAAATTTCATCAAAAATTCACTTCTTGGAGTTTTCACCAGTTAATTATCAGAAAACAGATGAAACATCCTTGTGACCAGTGTTTTTTTCTGTTACTTTGTATCATGGACAGTTTGCTGCTCACCTAACGGCCACTCAGGAGGGATCCTATCCAGATGCCTGAAGCACCTTAACTGTCTGTTTTTGATTTGAAGGAGAAGCAGATATATTCTGAATCTATTTTAAATTTCTAATGGAGAGCCCTGCCACCCTTTGCTGCAAGCTCATTTCTGTCACTTGTATCTGCACTCTCCTTCTTTTTGGTCTCTACCCACAGCTCATGGCTATGGGTGAGGGTAGAAACGTGGACTGACCAGTAAATCAACAACTTCACTTTCACACTCAGCGCTCTCTTCACCAGAGCAGATCCATCTGTGAATATCCCAATCCACTCTTCCCCACCCGTGAACAAAAAACACAGGATACTTAAACTCCTTCACTTGGGGCAGCAGCTCATCCATGTCCCGGAGTCAGCCATGCCACACCCTTTTATGCCTGAGAATTGTGGACTCAGACTGCTTAAAGTGCTAATTCACTTTAAGAGTGTGTAAAGTTTATCTGGTTGCAATTTATAACATGACATAAATGTGGGTTTTGTTAAGAAATTACTATATTATCTTAAATGCTTATATGCTGATTATATTGCTTTATAAGAGAGGCCCAACTCTGAGTACACTTTGTGTCAAAAGTCCTGACAGGAAACGATATGCTTTTGCAAAAGCATGGTAACTTCATACTTTTGCAGAGCATAGGACCAGAAAGTGAAACCAATTAGGCTGTTTGATCGAAACTTAAAGTGTATGTGATGTAGAGCAAGTATATAAATACCTAGGCTTCCGTTTGTATTTCAGACCTGAGCTTGTGTGTTCGTGTGTTCAGGTCTCCATATCCGGATATGTAAAATAAAGATCATTTTTTAGAGTTAAAAGACCACTTTGAGCCCTGTGTCTTTCTTGGCCCTAAGAATCCAAAGAACCGGATTTAATAGTTTCAGCCCTGAAAATTCCTCATGACATAGATTTGCCATCCTACAGTTCATCTGGGGTTGAGATGACACTAAGAGTACACCAACTTGTGATTCCCTGAGGCATGGATTTTGCACATATAATGTCCACAGCTGCATTAAGTTTTCCACCGAGACCTCGTACTGCTCATGGGAACGTCAAAGCTCTGTGTAAAGTCTTCTCCAGCACATCCCAAAGAATCTCAGCAGGGTTAAGGTCTGGACTCTGAGGTGGCCAATCCTGTTCGCTCAACCACTCTTTGACTCATGAATCAACGAGTGTCATCTTGGAATACTTTGTGTTGATTTAATTGATGTAACTTTCTGGGTTTAGACCTGACCAACTGAAGCAATTGCAGACATAACAATAATCTTGTACGGTAGGCATCACTTCATCTGCCTCTCTTCTTAACCTGATGTACTCATCACTCTGGAACAGAGTAAATCTGGACTCATCCACATGACCACATGACCTTTTTCCATTGCTACAGAGTCCAATCTTGATGCTCCCTAGCAAATTAAAGCCATTTTCTCAGATTAGCCTCACTGATAAGTGGTTTTCTTAAGGCTATGCAGCTGTTTAGTTCCAGCCCCTTGAGTCCCTTTTTGCAGTGTTCATTGTGCACTTTGCAGAAACATTCTTATTTTCACTATTAAACATAGCCCTGACTTCTACTGCTTTTATAATACGGCTTTATAATACGGTTTTTTATAATATGATTTCACGAAAATTTAAGTGATCCCAAGCCTTTTTCACCCTTCAACCACAAAGAGGATGGCTCACCACTTATACTATCCTTCCAGGGTTTAGTAATACATTGAGCAGTTCTCAACACAGTTATATGTATGTATATATATATATATATATATATATGTGGAGAGAAAGGGAGAGAGAGTATTTTCTTCTGTGTTCTCTGATCAGAATAAATACTTTTACACACCGAACACTTAAAATCTGTGAAAATATTTTATGGCTTAAAAATATTTTTCCGAGCCACCTATCTGTGTAATTTTGTGAGTTGGATCTGCAGCATTAATTTCTTTTCGGACGAAGTTCAATTTTTTGGGATTTGTGAATAAAAGGATCTGAACAATCACACCACTGCATTTGGCAACAAGCACGTTCGCAGCTCAAAAAGCGCACTGTACTGAATAAACAATGATGGGGAACTAGTGAAGTAATACTATTTTACCTCACAGACACACAGCTAGACTTTGCTCCGGGTCAGTCGGCTCTCTGAAATTATTTCTCTGCCCTCTCAGATGTGGCTTCAAAATTTAATTTGACTTTTTCACAATGCGCTCGGTGTGTAATGGCCTTTACACTAAATTGTCCAGCAATCCCTTTGCTAAACATATGACAAATTGGTTAAGATTTGCAAATTTCTGCTTTTAATATAGTCCAGGTGAATGCACATTAAAGCTAATACTTTAAGCTAAGACATCATCATGTGCCAACAGTGGAGGCTGATTCCTTACCATCGCTCTACATGGAGAGAGGAGAAGGTCTTGAGTGCAGCCTCACGTGTGAAAAGCTTGAAGCCACACTGAGTGTCCTTGATCCCCTTCACGCAAAAAAACCACACCAGGAAGTGGAAGCCATACATAAGGAACGTACGAAACAAAGACCGCTGCAAAGACACCAAAGTGTGGTCATTTACTGTTCTGAAAAATAATTTCGAACACTTTTCTTTTTAAGCAGTATAAAATAAAACCCTGTTACCTGAGCTACAGAATCTTTCTCTAGGTGAGCTCTGGATCCACATGAAATTGCCATGTTCTCCTAGACGTGAGAGCAGCACATGAGGCATTAGGCTTGGCCACATTTTAACCACTTTTACACACTTATATATCTAATAAGTGAAACTGAATTTAAAACAGAACAGAACACCATCACACCGGTTTGGGGTTGAGGTCATTGAGTCCACCCTCCACTTTCTCAATGTCAGAAAACTTTGTGGCTCCATCAGCATCTGCCATCAAAATGACTTTCCCTCTGGAGCTCAGAGTTCCCTTTAAAAGAAAAAGAGATAAAAACAAAACAAAAAAACCCAAAGTCAGTTCCAAACTGCTGCTTTAGGGTTCCCATTTGGACACACTGTAATCTCACATCTACAATCTCACCATCCGCACAGCTCCTCCTTTCCCTCTGTTCTTCACCAGCGTCAGGACGCGCACTTTATCAGCACTGTACTTCCTAGTGTACCGCAAAGCAACCTGCCAGGACAACACAACAGTGTCCACTCATGAAACCGATCTATACTGGTTGAAAATGTTTAGCTGAGCAAAACGGAGTTGTGCTAAAATAGAAGGTCTGGTTACATTTGCCCCAAAAAAGATTTAAAATTATTACCTCTGTGGTTTTGTCTTTGCTGCCATCATCCACCACGATGACCTCATAGGTAAAAGAGGGGTTTTGTTTCTGCAGTCAGAAGAAAAAACAGACAAAAAAAACAAACAAAAAACAGGAGAGACTTGTTTCACAACAGCCACTTTACCCAGATCATTGTTGCCACCTACTGGTAAGTCTGAGAATAACATATCCAGCAATATATGTTTTGTTTTTTTTTTTTTAATAATGAACATTATCCATCATCAGTGCAGACAAAAAGGCACTAACATCAGTTATTCAAGAAACCTATATACACAAGGTTGCAGAAAAAAGGACCCAGTGACCAAAAAATGTAAACAAATTATAAAAAACAAAAAAAACAAACTTGAACTGTATCTCTGAAAAGGTGTGGTCACCTTGAAATAAATTCAAACTAATGAACAGAACAAATAATTTAAGGGCTTTCTTGTCATTAAAATTTTTAAGCCATCTGTTTATACATAGTTTAGCTTTAAAGTATATACATTTATTAACTAATAAATGTTCCTAATAAAAACACAGTCCTGATAACAGTCTTTCTTTTGTTTGCTTTTTGTGTGTCAGATTTTGATTATAAATAAATATCCCAAATGTAATTACAGTTACTGTTAAATGTGGTAATTGGATATCCGGTGATACATTTTGTTTTATATGCTTTTAAATGTGCTGCTTTTTACTGTAAATATAATTACGCTTTAATTCAGGCTCTGCACTTACCTGCCTGTTCTCCAAGTACTCCATAGCTTCATCCATCATCACTGGTACTGAAGGGACACAGTAACACACATATAATAGCAAGTACAACCTACTGCACAGTGACATGACGTCTGACTGCACCAACCTGGATGGATTGCACTACTAACGCCTAATGAAAACTGACTATTTACAGTGTGTGTCTAATGTGGGCATTCATAATGACTGACTGAGCAGAAAAGCAGACTTTACTCACATCGGAGCTCCTCGTTGTAGGCCGGGACCACCACAGAGAGCTCCCTGGAATGGGGATCATGTAGACTGGGGAAGAGCCGCTTCTCTCCGGTGGCGGTGAGAAAGTGTTTCTCCTTCTCATGGCGTGTCAGGTCCACCATCCCTGCGGTTAAGTGTGCTATTACGAGCAACTGAAAAGTGAGAATTGCATTTGATTTACAATTGAATCTTTCTACAAATGTGGTGCAGTGATGCGTTTTGGCCAAATATCTCCAAAGCACATTGTTTCACAAGTCTTGTGGTTTGTTCAGATGTAAGACTGAAAACCTACGCTACGCTCCCATGTTCTTTTTAGAGAGAAGACCTTAAAAGACTTTCTAGACTCATGAGAACCACCAATTGCTTCTCTAGCACAGAGAAGCAAGTTGATGATGAAAGACACAATTGATGTCTTTCCTCCTTGGCATTGTGTTACCCCACCCTAGAATACTCCAGACCAGAAAACTTCCTTCTTTTTTTTTTATAGAGGTGCTCAAACTTGCTGATCATTACTTAATAGCAGGCACCTGACTGCTAATTACTCTCTGCATTCCTATGTCACATTTTGTAGTTCATCTGAGGTTGTATTTACTCAATTTTAAGATCTGCTAAGGACGAGATTATTTTTTATTATATCCTAAAATGTAAAACTTTAGAAACTGGTCTATATCTAAAAGAATGCGAGCAAATATGTACCATATGTTTCATATATGCTTTCAATAGTCAATAGGACTAACGCTCTGAATAAATACCAATCAATACAGGATTTATTTACAACCTAAAGATCCGGTATCAGCCAATGTCTAGTTTTTCTGAATTAAATGTTGCTCCTTTTCATGCTTATATTACTTACGAGATATTTTTTCTGCATGACACTTGACCCCTCTGTTGCTTTAGAGCAGAATGAAGAGGAAGTATCATAAAACTGAGGTACATGAACAGGCCTGTAAAAGTCTACAAGTGGCCCGAGTCAAACACAATGCTCAAGGATAACTTGGAAAGTTTTGAAAAGTACAAAAGGAAAGATACCCACGCTATCACTGTAACTGTATTTGGGCAACTTCTCCCAAAACAACTTAGCTACAGCATCTCTCATCCAAAGCACTGATTACTCACCACGATGAAACCTACAGCTGCCAGTGCGACGAGGGCTTGAACTATTTCACAGAGGAAATCCATTTTCCATCAGGTTACCTACCCTACACCCACTGACAGACAGACCACCTGCAGGGGGCTAGCTCAGAAGCTAGCTGGCTTTCTCCTTTCCCTTCCTTTATTGACACACAGCCTGTGTTCTAACCTCCTGGTGTGTCCAAATATATGTACCAAATTACGACCTTACGATATTATTCAGAAGGTTAAAATGTTTAATATGAGTCCTTATGTTTCCATTGCTGTGAGGACACTTCACCTAACTCCACTTCCAATCACAACTGAACACAACGACGATGCGGAAGTAGTGACTGTTTTTTCTCCCACATCATCATATTGGAGCAGGAGAACAACGAGCGGCACAGTGCCGCTCGGCGCTGGGGCACACTGCCTCATAGCGGACAGGGGTGGAAATGGTGGCAAGGACTCTCTCTTTAACATGTACATAAAGAAAAAAAGGGAGGTATAATGCTAGGAAAAATATTAGCATTTGTCAAAGCATTAAAGACTTTTCTTCTAGTCTACAACATTTTGTTGTAACATTTATGGAAAACAACAACCTGCATCCCAGTCCCCCAATTCCCTAAAGGTCATATTTTGGACAACGACCTCTCAAAAATTATTTTGTAAAATCTATCGGAAATGTTTCCTGAAGATTTCCTACAAGGTCCACAAAAATATAAAAAGCAACTCAATAAATGGCTGGAGTTTATTTACTTGCAACTAGATTTGACCAGAGACGTCTATGGACAGGTCATGATTTGGTTACAAACGCGTTTGGTTAAACTTTGGTTATGCGCTTCTTCCTACCCGGCTACCGTAGGTCATAGCGCAAACCCACGTGGTTAATCAAAACATCATGGCGGCTGGCTTCAAGTAAGAATATACAAGCTCTCCGTTCTATGTTTGGGAAAATATCACTTTTAGTTTGCTCTGTTTATTTTTTCCTGTACTTACCAGCGGAGTAAATGCATATTTGGTGTTATAATAAATTAAATTATTTATTACACAAAATAAAACGAAAATACCGGACATCATGCATGTGACAAAGAGCGCACTTTATTCATTCTTGTGTCACAGCTGTAGTTTATGACTGGCTCAGATATTTGTCATTGACGTGTATAGCATGAGTACTCGGTCACTCTCTTCGCTGTGCTGTTTCTGAGTGAGCTTCTGATGTGTCGGTGCTGTGGCTTCCTTTACCGCGTTCCCTTTTAACTTGCAGGACTGCTGAGCCTCTGGAGTACCACCGGAGCTTTCTGGTCAGTGTTGAAAACAAGTTCATCCCACACGTGACAGACAAGTGTTGCTCTCTGGATGGATATGAACTGTTATTTGTTTCTCGTTTCTCTTTAGAAAGAAAACTGTCGGCCTGATGGACGAGAGCTGACTGAATTCAGAACCACAACACTGAACATAGGTGAGACTTCCCCACAGTGTGTGAGTGTGTGCGAGGTTTCTGTAACCTACATAGGATTTTTTATTTTATTTCCATGTTTAGGGTCAATTTCTACAGCAGATGGCTCAGCCCTGGTGAAGCTTGGAAACACAACAATCATATGTGGAATTAAAGCGGTAAACACATTTGTTTTTCCTTTTTGTTGTTTTTTTTATTTAGTGAGTGTGGGCCAGGTTGATAAGTACTCACTTATATCTCCCCCTCCTGCAGGAGCTAGCAAACCCTACAGTGGAGGCACCTGGTAAAGGCTACATTGGTAGGTGTAGTAAGAAGTCTTTGTTTTCTCCCATTCTTTCTTTGTTAATTATCTGATATCATGTCATTCAAACAATGATCGCATCTCCATCAGTGCCCAACGTGGACCTGCCACCCCTATGTTCCTCTCGCTTTCGGCCGGGACCACCGGGAGAGGAGGCCCAGGCTGCCAGCCAGTTTATCGCTGATGTCATTGAAAGGTGCCCGACTTCAGTATATGTTAGCTTTTTTTAAATGTTTATTTTAAATGAGTGATAGTTTTTAAACCTGGTGCTGGTTTAACTAAGTTTTTATGTGAATTTTTCAGCTCTGAAGTGATAAAAACAGAGGATCTGTCCATCGACAGAGGAAAGGTAAACCCAAGAGTCACGGGGCTACACTGACATACAATTTGACCCTTAAATATCCAGCCATGGGTACTAAAACTGCGGACTCTTGTTGCAGCTCTGCTGGGTGCTGTACTGTGACCTCATGTGTCTCGACTATGATGGGAACATATTGGATGCTTGTGTTATCGCACTCTTGGCTGCTCTAAAGAACAGTATGTAAATTTCTACTGTAATGTAAATTTTAAAAAAAGTCCATGTGTCTTAACTGGTAATAATGGAAACAAATCAGTAGTTCTTCTTCTTTAAGCAGTACATGAACTTAACAGTATCCTGGCTCCTCACAGCACGACTCCCAGAAGTCACCATCAACAAGGAGACCTCTGCACCAGAGGTGAATTTAGAAAAGAGATGGGAACTTCAGATTCACAAACATCTAGTCAGCGCTTCTTTTTGCATCTTTGATGAGTAAGTTAGTCTAGCCATTATATATATAAAAAAAAAAACAACAACCCAAAAAAGAAATTTATAATCTCTATTTTTAAGTGACATGTGCTTCTTTTTCTAATCCTGGCCTAATCTCGCTGCAGTTCCATACTGATTTCGGACCCCACAGCTGAGGAGGAGACTCTGTCAACAGCACACCTGACGGTGGTGACTGATGAGGATGACCGGCTCTGCTCTGTGCACAAACCAGGTGAGGAATACGTTTGAAGCGATTTGCCTTTCTAGACTGCATGGTATGTGGCATGAACCTAATTTGGTTGAAGATATTTTAGGCTTATCCCTTACTGCAAGAGCCAAAATCTGCAACTGATTTGCCAGTTTTAATGCTAATGTCCTTCCTGGCATGACGCCAAAGGGGATTTATGTTTCTAGTAGGGGTAGAGTCAGCGATCCTTTGTTTGCTTGCCAAGAAAATGTGTTAACCACTACACTATGGAGCTACTCCTTTAACCTGATTTGGCATTAACACAAAAAAAATGTCCTCAGAATACCCCTGTTGTATGAATCAATGCATGTGTAATAGTAACACCAACATAAACTGACGGCTTCAAAATGAACACTCAGGTTAGGTCAACAGAAATAAAACAAAAAGCAAAAAACTCAAAAATGCCAAAAAGACATTTTTAACGTAACTGGGAAATACTGTTCTATACATTGCTACTTGTTGCTCAGGTGGGACATCACTGTCAGGAGAGAGGCTGCAGGAGTGTATCAGCCGAGCAACAACACGACAGAGAGAGATCCAGAAACTCATTGCCAAAGTTGCACACAGTGTGAAGAAGGCACAATAATGACACTCGGACGATGCTTTTTTTTTATCTAAAAGCTGTATTTTTCACTGTCAATATATATTCTTTTTTTTTAATAACAATAAAACTGCTGACAAAGACCGCTTTAAAAAATTATTTCTCAGTGTCCGGAAATGTCTCACACACACACTCAGTTGATGTCTCGTAAGAATACGCTCATGGCTCCTGTACTAATTAAAAGGAAATGCCTTTTCAAAATGTGCTGTACAAAAGCAGGTACACCATCTTGCATGATGATCTTGAGTCCTCGTTTGAGCCCTGTGCTGGGACTGCTTAAGAGAAGAAAGACTTCCAACAGACTGAGAGGTAGAGAGCTGCCCCCAGGCACAATTCCAAGATCAGATTTGCATTTCACATGTAACGGTTACACAGGGAGGATTTGGTGTCGGTAAGCTCAGTCGGGATCCGTGCTTAAAGGGCAGTTTCTACCTGGGTCAACCGAGCAGAGGCATTAGGATCGGGCTTCTCGAGGGGAATCCTCTGAGAATGTGCATCTGCGATCCTCTCAGTTCACAGGGCCTCCATTAGAGACAGCTCTTCCACAACGGAGGGGGGCGGTGCGTTATTGTGGAAGCCCACTACTTACAACAATCCTCTTCTGTGTCATCTCAAAAAATAGCATTAACAATTTTTTTAACTTTAGGGCTCCCTTTTCTAACACTCCCCATCCCCTATGGTGGACACAGTTTTGGTTCTCTCCCAAACATCTGACAACCATTACATACAAATTTGTCAGCTAGAAAAAGACAAACAGAAAAGAGTTTTTTGTGGGGTTTTTCGTCGTTGTTTTTTCTGCCTACACTCGACAGCGAGGCAGGCAAAGAGCACAATATGGATCATTCACGTCCTTTTGTGTGTGGATTTGGGCGGGGGGAAGGTCTTAGTGTGATTTAAGTCTTTCATGATTTGGGGAGGGGCTGAGGCGTGCTCCTCTTCCTCTTACTTCTTGGTTGGCTGGCGGTATGGTGCCGTGGCGCTCCCCCCTGAGGAGCTGCTGCTCCCATAGCCATTTGCTGCTGCTGCTGCATTTGGTGCTGCAAGAATTGCAACTGTTCAGTGCAAAAAGAAACATGGAAGAAGGACAAAAAAAAAAATAGACTTCAGTATGTTACTACAAATAAGATAATGCAGAAAGAAATAATGATATTGACTTTAAGGTTTATGTAAGCATCTCAAGCTCGGTTAAGACATGTTAACTGGAATCCCTCGCTAAAACGTCTTCTAGCAGAGTGCCTTGTGTCGTATAACTGGCATGGGTTAGTGAAGCTGATCTAAAGCCTGATACATAGAACATACAAGAGGAGTGTGCGGAGAAACACAGGAGAGTGGTTAATGGGTTGCAGAGGGGAAGGAAGAGGAAGGAAGAGATAAGATTTGGGGCAGGTCATGTTTTGGGGAGTGAGGCGGGATACAGTCAAGCAGCACCAGTGGCGTCTGGAAGACAAATTATTGGCTGTGATCCTGGCGTAAAAACAAACAAACAAACATGCAGCTCAGCAAACCGTGCGTTGTGCTCAGAGTAAGCCAGCAACCTCAACTGGGCAAAAAAAAAAAAAAAGAGTAAAAAAAATCCTAACGGCTCAGATTCATGCTTACGGTGGAACAACCTAATGCCTCTGTCGCAATGCTGTCGGCTACCTTTCAGCAGTCTGTTCCCAGTGACACAGTTTCAGAACCTGCTGCTAAATGGCTGTGCAAGAACATGCCTCCCACTTTGACACTTTGTTAGTTGTTGCCATTGGAAGTGCTGCAAGCTCTGGTGTGTGGGTTGCTGGGAGTACTGGGGCTACTGTGGTCTTTATCAAACAGCATAGTAACCAAACATACAACACAATATGGAGTGAATGGTGTTTATCTATAAAATGTATCTGAAAGAAGATTTTTATAAAAACTTATAATTATTTATTTATTTATTTTAGGAAAATAATACAGTTTATACTAAAACTATCTCAGTATTATATAAAGGGTGTGGATGGAAGCTATTTTTAAAATCCATTAATGTGATAAAAATACTAAACCTATATGTCATAAAGCTAGTTTACCTAATTCTCTCACACTTTATAGTGCAGCACAACAGAAGCCTGCAAGCTAAATAAAAACAAGGAGAGCTGGTGGAGGCAGGTGTGTCTAATCTCAGTGTTTGGCTCTTACAAACTCTATATGTGTATATGGATGTTAATGTTGCCGTATTACTTGGATCTGTGGCTGGTGCTGCTGCTGAAGCCTTGGAGAAGGCAGCGGGGGCCCAGACCCGTCCAGCCCACAGCCCAACTGGGACAGCACTAAGGTGGAGGGGAAGGGGAGGAGGGAGACAGGGATCCCCAGAGGGAAGGACATGATGGCGAGAGGGAGAGAAGCAGCAGAAGAAGGAATGGGGGGGGGGAGTGTAAAGACAGGAAATGAACAAGTGGAAAAAAGTAGAATATTTGCGAGGATTAGCGGGAGAGCAGGGGTGGGTTGTGGTTTCAGGAGTGCATAAACACACACAGAGATGGAAGAAAGAGAAGCAAAAACAAATGTTGCAGGAAGGCCAAAGATAAATGACCGTGTGCGTTGAGTTTTAAAAAGCGCATTATGGGGAAATAGCGTGAATCGGGTGATTCAGGGAGTTTAGCGAATAGGGCAAATTGAGAAGAGGGACAGGAGGACAGTGTAGGAGGAAAGACAGAAGGGTGGGGGCAAAAAAAAAAAAAACAATAAAAAAAAAAGAAAAGAGAAAATGTGGCAGAGAAGAAGGGGAAGTTGAGTCTCTCCTGTCAGATGTTACATGCTCCACTGAGAGGAACAATGGCTAACTTCAACAAAATGGTCATGTTTAGTTACAGACTGAGAGTCCTAATGAACAGTAATCACAGTAATGAATACATTAGTACATCTTATCTTATTAGTACTAGTTAGTGTCATGGTGTCATTTTGTTTAGGAACAGGTTAACGGACCGTATGAAGAGAAATGTTTTGCGTGTGTGTGTATGCTTGTGCGGCTCATACCTGCTGCCTGTGGAGACATGAAGCCTCCCACTCCCAGGTTTATGACAGCCGTTTGCTGGTTCCCTAAACTTTGATCTGACCCCTGGTCATTCTATGAAGAAAGTCAAAGGCAACACAAGGCTGTCACACACAACTGCCACCAAAGCAGAACATGTGACAGTAAATCACACACATATATATTTAAAAAATTAAAAGGAGCAAGCAGTAGTGATTTTGGTCCCATATCGTTAGGAAGTGAAATGTTTTGGCAGCGGTTACAGATTCTGTACATCACGGCCGCTAGATGCCATTCCCTGTTATTCCAATCAGATTTGTTCAAATTAATCTTTTTTAAGATACAGAGTGTCTCAATAACTATTAAGAGGTTTAAATATTTCGCAATGACTCAAATCCAGGTAGGATTTATCAGGTTCAGTAGTTTCAAATTGTTGTTCTAAAGCCATTATTCATTCGCCTCTTTAGGACTAGATTTCTTTTGTAGTTGTGACTTTTTCCTAGTCAGTCTGACATGCAGCCCACTGACTCCATCACATTAGTTTAAATATAGCCCTTTTGCCATTGTACCAATCGGCTCAACTAAACTCGGCTTTTTAGAGTTTTCCATTAGGTGGCAGTACCTGGTGTACTTTTTTAGTACCTACTCGGCGATCTGAAAATGTGACATCAACAGACTGCATACGACCGACTGGCCAATCAGTGGCGTCACTTGATGAGTCATGACAGCGACTCCTTCCCAAAATTCAAACCCGACATTTTTACAACACAGCAACGAGGGAAATGACAAAAACCCAGAGTAGTACACCATCATCTCGATATCCTCCATTGCTGTGTTGTGTCGCATTAAAATGACGCCATGGGACTTTTGGCTGTGTTGCTATAACGACGGCAAGCACATTGAGGTGGCACTCAATTGTAATGGAAAATGAATGAAATTGAGTAGAGTTGAGATTAATCTAAAATGGTGGATTTGATTTTTGTGAAGGAGTCGCACTCATGACTCATTGAGTGATGCCACTGATTGGCCAATCGGCTGCATGAGGTCTGTTGATGCCACATTTTTGGATTGACTCAGATAGCTTGGATCCCCGGGCTGAGTAGGTACTAAAAAGTACCTGGCTGGTACTGCCACCTAATGGAAAACCCTAAAAAACCAAGTCGAGTCAACCCGAGTAGGTGCAAGTAGAAAAGAGGCCGTACAGCGCTCCCTTTAAAACCATGCTAGTTTTCTCAGTTCACAGGTATGAATAGTTTTTGTATTCTATATGAAGTTAGTTAGCTTAGCTTATGCCTAAGCTAACTAACTAAATGATGCCAAGCTACACATCTGTGAAGATGGACACTAAACGTGACCAAAATCAAACCTCTCATATTTATTAGAAGTTAATTTCTAACATCCCTCTGTTGCTGTAATTTAATGAAGATGTGTTCTTCTATACTATGCAAATATAGTTTTTGAGTCTCACCGTTTCCCCTTGCTGCTGAGGACTGGAGGTGGCTGACTGACTCTGCTGTGGGGAGAACTGAGACAGCTGCTGCTGCTGCAGAGAATTAAAGATGAGAGGACCAGTGGGGATCTGAAGATGTAAAATACACACACCAACGAACAAAAAGTGGTGGAATAAAACACAGGGAGATGAGGATGAAGGACAGAGGGAAGGCAGAGGGAAAGGAATGATGCACATGTAACCAAAAAGGGAGGAAAAAGGAAATGGAGCGTTAACAAAGAGATCGGCACTGATCATTACTACTATCAGACTAACAGAGCTACAAAGGACTATAAAGGGAATGGCACAAGCAGTGATCCTCAAACACGCTGTGTCTGCATTCAGATTACATCCTTTACTTCTTCTGCTGCTATTCTTCTAGCAAAAAAACCTTTGCTAAGAGACTCTTAGCAGTTCAAGAGGTAGAGGGGGTAAAAATGTTATCAAGCTAAGTTGTTGTTCAGGTCAGGACATTACATAACAAAAGATGCATGCCCCTTTTTGCAATAAAGCACTTTCAAGGGTTTACACTACATTGCATATGCAATGAGGTGTGGGGAAATTTAAGCTGCTGATTTCACTATTTCAGGTGTGCCAACACAGGTGAAGATCAGGACTAAGTCACTATGCCAAACAAATACCCAGTGCATGCTACTGAAAGTGTGTTAAGACTAAACTGTAGAGTCATACCTGCAGTAGGTTCAGAGGTCTCAACCCAGCACTGCTATTCAGGCCAAAAGGACTCCCTGGAACACAAATCAGAGTTACCACAAAACAGCGAGACAATCAGGGCTTTATCTTATCTCTTCTAATGTCATTAGACCCAGTCTTTTTTTTTTTTTCTTTTTTTTTACTGGACAGGTACACACTCTAGAACTGGATTTAATTAAAAAATAACTTTGTAAATGTAATACTTAAAAAGGTAATACAAAGGGAGACATGACAATGGAATCTTACCCGCCTGTGCTGCAGACTGCATGGTAGGCATCAACCCTCCAGTTGGCAGGATTCCACTCAGGTTTAAGCCTGTACCCAGCATGGGATTGGATCCACTCATCAAAGCCTGAGGACTGCTACACAGACAGTACAAGATCATCATTAAAAGCAACAGTGATCAGCAGGTGCAATGTGGCATTCGAGACAGTTTAAAATTATTACCAGACTGAGCTGACCACGTTGATGAAATTGAGCCCAGCTGGATTGGCCATGACCTGTGACGATGTGGTTCCTGTGGTGATGGATGTACCCATGGTGGGCAGGGGAATGGTCATGACGGGTAGCGTCTGGCTTAAAGCCAGCGGCTGTTGGGTAAAAGGCGTGAGGAGGGCATTCTGTGACTGGTTCTGAACCAAGGGAGGGTCGGAAGGGGTAGGGGTCACTGAGAGAGGAGCGGAGAGGGCATCAGGGGGGTGAGGGGTCGAGCATGGCGTATTGGTAGGCGTTGGGGTAGATGGCTTGGGGGTTCCCGATCCTGAAAGGGGGAAAGAGGGCCACAATAGTACAACACTTTAACAAGACACAGTACTTTTCAGTCAATTAAAATCCAGTAATAAAACTAAATTTAAATTATGAGGCACTGGTTATACCAAAACCTGATTCCCCTTTTAATGTCAATTTGCATGACATCTTAGTTAATCCTTTGATAATACTACAGAAAATAGGGCTTGCAGTGGTCCAGTATTATGTGTATTTGCTAAGCTCCCAATATGTTACTGTTTTTCCATTTTTCTTAAGAAACTAGACTCTTGTCAACATAATTTATCAGAATATGTTCAAAAACTCCAAATTGGGAAAATTCAGAATCTTAAAGTAGATTTAAAACATTCCAGAACAACTAATCAGACTCCAGCACTCACTCTGATTGGATCCCATTGGGGAGAGGGAGGCAGGTGACAGCAGGCCCACCTGGCCCAGCTCCATTGAGTGCTTTCTGTTCAGAGACTGGCTTTTGGCTGGAGGGGGTGTAGGACACTTAAGTAGACCACTGGTGGTTTGTGAACTATATGGATTACCTGAAAAATAAAGAGATAACATATTTATAATACTCTTCCAAAGAGAATGCAGTATTAGAGCAGATCTGGTTCCACCTTTGCTGAGAATGACCTTGAACAGACTCAGAAACATGTTTGCAGTGCACTTAATGCCTCTCTTATAATGCAACTTAATTATCCTAAAGAATCAAACTATCAGATTTGCCTGCAACCCTTCTTTCCCTTCAAACTAGCACACAAATACAGGGTGTTTTTAGCCACAGTGTTTTCCTAATTAAGGATTCATGTGATGTCAATGAACAATCGCTCTAGAAGTAGAAGTTGTACCTGAGGAGCTGCTTCCTGATCCTGACGGCAGTTTGATGGGAGGGGGCCGGTGCTTCACCCCTTTTCCCAACAGAGAAGTCTGGACCAGTGGAGAAATACCATCACCCTGCGTGTGACATTTAAACCTGTTTTTTAGCCGCACTGCATAACAAGAGTAACCCAAAAGTAATGTTCTCATCTGCACTAATTCCAAATCACCAAATATTGATCAGTTTGACACATCTGAATCAGTCTAACTCCCAAGCAAAGAAGTATGAATCGTCATGTTTACCTCATCTTTGCTGGGGGAGGGAGGCCCCTGACCCATGTTGCCTGAGTTATGGGACACTTTGACCTGACACTTGACGTCTCTCTCATACACTCCTTTGTACTGAGTAAGAAACCTGTTAAAAAGACAAAAACCTTGCATCACGCTTTCTAACACCAGATCCCTATGAAGTCTGTATGAATGAATGAATTTCTGAAGAGTAGCCGACAATGTGACTTACCGGTCCGCATCGATCTTTGAACCTATGAGAAAACTGTGAATGACACAAAAAAAAGATGAAGATTAATTTAAGCAAAGCAGCATTTTAATTCGGTTTAGTATAACCAGTTTGTCTTAAAGGTGTCCTTACGGAGGATGTATGAGCTTTAGGTCTGAACTGTCGTCCTCTGCTTTTGATTCTTTAGCACAGTAGATCTTCCCGTACACAAGCGGGTCTCCCATTGACTGGAAAATAGACACTTTGGTCCTCTGAGCTTGGCCCCCAACTTCACACTCAAATGTGTAGTCATCTACAACTTCCTGTGTAAGGAAAAAAAAATAAGAGGACAAAAAAATCTAATGACAAGAACACCTTAAACGGATGTGTGCAGTGACATTATATTATTGTGCAAAATTTAGCAACTAAGTATTGTAATCATACAGTCCGTATATTTAATGTATGGTAGGACTAACTGTAGCATCTTCAGTTCCAATGCTACAGTCACAATAGAAATTGTAGATGCTGGGAGAATAGTATTGCTAACTTGGTTTATATAAATATTTTGACCTTATATAATATTAACACATTAAGACATATTGAGAAGAATCTACTAAGAATCTACTATCTACTTCTCCAACTTTTTTTTCCATGAAACTAACCGATTGTTGTAGCAAAGGATAATGGAAACTAATGTGGAGTCATAATTTATGGCTTTGTATTTTAGTGTAATTTGTTGGTAATTCTACAATAATTAAGCTTCTGAGTTTTTTGTTTGTTTGTTTTTTTACACAAAATATTTTAAATGCAACACAAGTCAAATATGATGTCTGTCTAGATTAAGCAGAAACATGGGGGTAACAAAGGCTGAATAAGACCCCGATGAACAAGTATTGCCTAAACAAATGAAAAATAGATGTAAATTTACTTGTAGAATTTGCGGGGTTTTTTTTTTTATTTATTTTATTTTTTCACATAAAAATGATTGAAAACCATCATTAATCATATCAGAAAATCTTAGCATATTTGTCATGGACAAGGAAATAGTACAAGTACAAGGAACTGGAGGTATTTAAAAAACACAGCATAAAAAGGTGACAGTAACAACCTAAACTCAGTCATTTTATTGGTCAGTCCCACAACATTAAAAGTAGGACAACCTCCTTGCGGATAGGGGAAAAAAAATTTGTGGTTATCCATGGACTGCATACATTTTTTATTTATTTATTTTTGCCCTTGAAGACCAATTGCAAGTAGCTGCACCATAGTTATCTCAGTTTTTTTAGAGACAGGTTGCCTCCCACCATGTATCCTGTGCAAACACTTTGCAATTGCAAAGGCTGCTTGGTGGGAGAGACGTCTCTAAACACCTGTGGTCTGACTCAGACGGACTGCTATCACTCTCAGACAAATTGGAAAAGATTTGTATATAACTGCCGCCTCATTTACAAACAGAAAAGAGTTGGAATCAATCTGAATCAGTCTGTGCCAGTAAGCTCAACTTATCTGTGAAATCTCTTTGCAATAGGAGACTCGGCTCAGCTGGTTAAGTAAATGCATAAAACCAAGTTGCAGAGCACCTTTATCACTTTCCAGTTAAGCTGCCATCCTGCAGCAACTGCGTCACTATTCGTGGAAGAACTACACTGTAGAATGTGATAATGTAAATGTTTGCTTTTCTTCCTTTAAAGAAATAATTACCATTTCAAACAAACACTCCTTGCTTATTTCTGACAGCAAACAGCCATTAATGATCTCAACAATGTAAGGTTATCTGCTGCCAAACTTACCTCAGCAGGCCAGATCACAGTTTTATGATCAGAGTTTGTCAACTGCAAAGACCTCTCAACCACAGCGTACTTTTCCACCTAAATCAACATACATATAAAACTGTCTGTTACAAGGTGCACATTCCATTGTCAAGCCATCACTTGTGGGGTATTAAGTGTTTTTTATAAGTAGTGTTGGATCAAGTATTTAAGTGAGGGTTTTATAAAAGAGCTACTCACATCAATTTCCTTGGGCACAGTTAGTTGGCAGTTGTTCTGCTTCCACATGTCAACACACTGCAAGAGATGATAGTTGACAAGCCAGAACAACAGGGAGAAAAACGGGAGGTGTTAGAGAAAATCTGTGAGAATTAAGTGACGTGAGATTTTTGTCAACGATAGCTAACAGTAAACACACCAACTTGTTTTCGCCTATTGTTCTAATGACTCCCTTTGGGTTTAGTTGATAATTTAGAAAGATGTAAATAGAAAAAAAAATGGGATCTGTGCTTTGTGACACTGTGAACTTTGAATAGACCCCAGATTTTACCATGACTGTTTATACGAAGAAACATCATCTACAATTATATTGTCATAACAAACAGATGAATGATTCTCATTTAGGAAAATGTCTGCCAAATTTCTGTCACATTTTCATGTAAAACTGTAAATGATCACAAAAGTATCAGCTTTTAGAAACATTCAAAAACACAGAAAGTGTTTAAGTTATTACTTATGACCAGAATGTCAGTGAGATAGTAGCTCATCCAGCTCGTGAGCCGTCACAATTCAGAAGTGATTGTGCAGAATTAAGGTTATAAGTTCTGTTGTCACTGATTGGCTGTGTAATCTAACGAGGATTCAAATCCACTAAGAAATCAAAGAATCTTACAAATTGTCATATCCAGAATTATTAATTATTATTCTTTCACTAAAATCTGACAGATCAAGGAGGAGTAGCAATTCTTGTGAATTGTGGAGGGATGGAACAGACAGACACCTCACCATTGAATAAACTTATAGGGCCATTGACTGGATGAGCTAAAAAATAATTAATGCCGCAATCAAATTGAAACAAATTTTTGGTATTTATCTTAACTCTTCTGTACAAAAGGTCAGATATCCTTGAGCTATGTCTTCCCACTGAAGCAGAAGATGCTCATATTGGTGCCACAGCAACTCTGTTATACCTATGGCTGTACCTCGAATTTCCAGGTCAGTGTTACTTACTAAATAGCATAGTTACAGCGGGAAACGCAGCATCAGAACTGTGCTGTCTTTGAGAAGGGCTTTCTCAGAGTCAATCACGCCTAGCCTAGAGGCTACCAAAGCCTCCAGTGGATCTAAAATACTGCACCGACAGTGCTAACAAGACAGATCATATTTCTCCCATATTAGGTTCTCTTCATTGGCTCCCTGTTAAAATAAATGAATTGAATTTAAAATTCTTCTCCTAAAATACAAAATCTTGACCAATCAGGACCCATCATATCTTAAAGGCCTCTTAGTGTATCATGTTATCCCAAAAGCACACTTTGCTCTCAAACTGCTGGCTTACTTGTAGTTCCCAGAATTCCTTAAATTAGGACAGGAGGCAGTGCCTTCAGCTATCAGGGCCCTCTGCTGTGAAACCAAATCCCAGTTTGGATTCGGGCCCTCACCTTCCACGTAACCTGATGTGTACCTCCTGAGAAATGCAACCACACTTGGGGCTGACACAACCCACAATGACTGGCGTGGATTATGGCATAAGTCTAAGAGGGGATTCCAGTTACACTGCAAGTTACAATGTTACAACGTAGATTTCCTGCATGTAGATATTGTAGATTTCAGACTAATGCCTGAACTTAAGCACAATTCAGGCATTTGTCTGTGTTTTGTTTTATCTCCTTGTGCGCTCTTTTTGCTCCCTGACCCTGATTCTGCTGGAGGCCTCTTTAAATATTTCCTTCCAATTGTCACAATTTGTTGATCATAAAGGGGATTGCCTCATTGTTGGGGTTTCCTCTTGAATACTGCAAGGTCTTTAACTTGTGATTTGGAGCGACATAAATAAACCTGAATTGAACTGAATTGAGGGGCATGGCATTAAAAAATGGATCAGCTGCATCCATTATAATAACATGGACCCTCAGGTTTTACACAAACTTGTGGAGTACATACTGTATTTAACGCCAAATGGAGCAGACGGAATACACGGAGATACAAATGTAATCTATAATAAAGTAGTAGTAGTTCCAGTTCATACTTCTGAACCTCGGTATATACATTACAAACTGTGTGGATGTTTCCCACTTACGTTTCCGATCTTTGAGATCTTCAGGTCTATGACAGGCGCGGGTTTCCTCTCTTTTCTTCTCTGTAGGTAGTCGTAGAGTCGTAGCTGTGGTGGTATGGGAAGGTGGGACAGCTCCTGCTGCCTGTTCAGTGCAGCTCGAGAGTGCCTCTTGAAACACCTACAATGCAAACAAATAACTTGTGTTAACAAAACCAAGGTCTTTGCTTCATTTATTGGCTTTTTTCCTTTACACAGTCACAGAGCTTGCACTTCCCTGCCTTCAATTTCAGAAAATAAACATCCGTAAATGAGATCTTTATCCTGGCATAACCGATTTCACACTAAGCTGGCCTTAACCCAGATAAGCATGAGAGGGTATTCAGTACCGTTTCATGGAGCGAGTGTTCATTTTCTGTTTGTTGTAAAGCAGGCGGTTAGCTGTGCAAGTAACAGAAATGGAGGGGTCCAGGCACAGAGGTTCAGCTGTAGCCAAAATCAACTGACTTTCCAACTGCAGTTTGTCATCCTGAAGCAAAGAGAAAGGACATGTTACAGAAAACACCAGAGCCTGGAAGATTCTGGGATGGAGCACCACACTAGTAAATCCAAATGCACTTTAAATGAAAACACACAACAAGGTGTTTCAGATAAAACATACTGAACATAATACTTTACCTGTGTCCACTTGTGGTGGTCACTGGTCATGGCATGGACATCACAGATGAGAGTCTGCAGGGAAACAAAGTTGTTATGAATATAATGTAAGTTAGATTTATTGTGCTAAAGATCTAATGTGGTTTTCCACTCATCCCTCCTTATAATCTTATTCTAGCTTTACCTGCATGGTTGGCCGCAGTAGGATGTGTCTGCTTTGATAGGTGGGAATCTTGGTATTACCAGACTGCCGGTAGTCTCGGACCTCTACTATTACACAGCCACAGTGGAAGATGTTCACCTGACACACAAAGCATGACCAAGAGGTGGTTACAAACACAGGGAGCTCACTAATCAAAATAGAAACCTTACATGGTTCTTCACTCTTTATATATTTAAGCAGAAATGTGACACTTTTGCTTAAAATTATTGGATTTCAAAATGCATCACGCATGCACACAACCTGTGATTTCTCCAACAAATCCACCAAAATAGGAGGCAACTCCTCAGCGTCGAGGTACTCCAGCAGTTCTCTTTCTTCGTATGGCAGGCGAATGGTTTCAGAATCTAGAAAGTAACACAAACATGCAGGTGAGACAACTGCAGCACAAAGACTCGAAAAACAAAACCCAACAGTCATGTGTAATGATCTAACTTGACTTACCAGATCCATTTTTGCCCCTGAGCATTAAAGAATAGCCTTCATTCCCAGGGTACAGATTGACCACCAGACATGATACAGACTCCTGAGACACCAGCTTCTCCAGTAGATTCACATTTCTCCTCAAATTCTTCAGAGAGACAGCAAACGAAACACACAAAAGACAAATTCTCCTCATTAGAAGCACAAACCTTATTAGTTATACCTGCTTAATAGCAGTTTTAAAAAGTATTTTCTTACCCCCCCCAAAAAAAGAAAAAAAAGGAAGAAAAAAAAGAAGCTATCTCTCTCCTGGCAAGTGCAACAGAACCAAGGACTCCTCGAAGTGAAGCCTAAGACACCCCCCCCCAAAGGAGTGTCTCTTTCCAAAGAAAAAAAAAGAAAATCCACAAACCTTGTCATAAGCAACTTAACATAGGATCTATTTTACCTTTTTTTAATATCTCTCAATCAAGAAAAAAAAAGCATGCCACTAGGGAGGACGACTCCGTAAATGATTATATCCTGTCATGCTGTTACTGGCAAGAACCTCTTATCACAGCTAGATATAGACTTCCTTCTTCAAAGGTATGCAGTGAATGTAGTTAGTTAGTTAGTTAGAGGGAAAGTAGTTCCTGCAAGAGGCTCCTGAACAACGTTTGTGGGTTTGTTTGTTTTTTGTTGTTGTTTTTTGAACAACTGGTGGAGTTTAGGTTATGATTTATTTAAGAAAAAAACACATCGTCAAAATCTGACAACTCTCGTCAAAACAATAGCAACAACAAAACAAAAAGTATGTAAATCTATTCTGGAACAAACTGTCTCTCTAAGAGAATTTTTAACCAACAGTTTTCCTCACTAGTAGCATGACAATTTTAAATTAAAAAATACACACACACACACAAAAAAAGGTACTTTGAAATGCTCCCTTATTCACAAGAGGTTGCCACAGCAGGTAGCATGTTGGATTTGGCAGATCTTTACGCTGGATGACCTTCCTCGCTCAACCCTAAAGAAATCTGTGTCTACTCCCCAGATCAAACCAAGAATCTTTAACTTTGGCAAATTTGTGAAGCAGTAATATACAGATCCATTAATTTATAAAAATGAAACATGACGTGTATTCTCCAATGAACAAATACGAAAGCCAATTTAGATATTCCTGACCTAATGTTTATAATACTTTAATAAACATGTACATGTTTATTCCTATGTTATTTAAAGATAATAATGTGAGTTATGTCCAGGTTAATTCAGCAGGTTTCGCAGTAAACAAAAGCAGGAAGCAACTTTAAGTTCCGGATCCACAAGTTACTGGGGTAAATCACTGTTACAAAATTGTTGCTTCTCTAACTTTACTACGTAAAAAAAAATCAACTTTTTCCAAATCATTCCCCAAAGCTTGGTTTTAAGTAAGGTTTTATTAGATCCAGTAATTACCAAGTAACAAGTGAGTCATGGTGCATAACACAAACCTTTAACTCTGGCTCTTTCTCACATTCCTCTATGTAGAGCTCATAGAGCTTCTGGTACAAACTCTTCCTCCCACCAGATGAAATTCTTCGTTTGGCTGGTCGTTGTCGAGCACTTTCAACAATGTACTGAATAACAAATAACACGCGTTATTAATGGATAATGGGGCAGGAAAGGACTTATTAACACGGTGAATAAATTGTGCTTTATGTTTCTGAGTACATGGTTTTTTCATGATTTCACAGCAAGCAAAAAACAGCGGTTTTATTACCTCGGCTCGATCCAATGCATATTCCAAAACTTGTTGCTTTGGGGGATAAAATTAAAGTGAAACAGATCAGCAACAGCTGGAAGTCACAGACCAATAGAGATCGGAATCTGACATGAAACACTGCAGCAGGAGTCCTTTGTCTATGTAGAGATGAATGAACTGACAGAGATTAAACTTACCATTGTGGTCCACCGCCAGCTGCGAGCTGAGTGACGGTAGACGATGCTGTCCTTTCTGACCCACACTGTCACCTTCCTAAAGTGACCATTCACAGCCTGCACGGCAACACAACAGAGGACACGCAGGCAGCGTGAAGAGAAAACAAAAACACAGATTACTGGTACATTCATAGAGATGCACTCAGTGTGTTGCTGGCACGCTGGTAAGAGAGTGCTGATGCCAAATCATCCAGCTGACACTCAGTCAGAGATGCCACACACAAGCAGCTGCAAGGACTGATGAGCCAAACTGTTCCATCTAAGTTCTTTTACCATTAGCTTATATTTCAAAATGCAATAATAAAGTAAACGTGACCAAACGATGTGTCAGAGTTAATACAACAAAACAGGAAAGGTTAGTGAACTCTGATGACTGTGAGCCCAGCCAAGAGAGAGGAGCCGAATAGCAACAACTCGTTGATGCCTGACCGTTGGGCTAACGTAGCCACCGTTAGCATGCTAGCCCGTTCCGAGTGGGCAAAGCTGTAAGTTACAAGCTACGCTGCCAGGCTCACGTCTTCCGAGACACAACCCGAACAAGCGACGACAGTCTAAACAAACAGAGTCGACTTGCCTTTTAGATTGCATAGCGGTCGACTGTAGCTCCGATGTAAGAAAACGAAATGAAATTGAAATATCGGTGTCTTCATTGAAAAAAAGTCGGAGCAGCAGCCATTTTCTTCCAGTGTGTCAACAACAGCTAAACTTCCGGTTTGACCAGCTGTGGGCGGAGCCATACTGAGCGCCTACAAAGTTGCGCGTACTCTTGGACTATAGGTATATTTACATATTTACAATAGGCTATAACTGTTCATAAATAGATGCTGTCCCAAACTTTAAAGCAAACACATAACTAGTTGCAGATGTAGACCTCTGGAGGTTTCAACTTTATTTACTTTCATTACTTCAAGCAGTTTGGTCATATTGGCACACCTGGAAGCAGATGGGATTCCTGCAGAGTGAAACTGATCGTTGTTTATGATAAAGTCAACTGGAATTTCTTTCAAACAGAAATGTTTTGAGAGCTAAATGGCACAAACCATACTGGAGTATGCCGTTATAGGTAGGCAGAAAGGGGAAGTTGCAAGGAGTAGAGTGAAAGTAGATGAATAGAGAGTGCAGGCACGGTGGAGTGGGTGGAGATGAGTTTCAGGTGTGATTTGTGAAAGAAGAGTAGCAGCAAGAGGGAAAGGGAAGGCTTACAAGATGATAGTTAGACCTGCTGTGATGTATAGTTTGGAGAAGATGGCACTGACAAAAAGACAGGAGGCCGAGCTATTGGTGGCAGAGATGAAGATGCTTATTACATTTTTTATTGGGAGGTACTATGGACAGGATTAGAAATGAGTACATCAGAGGGACAGTTTAGACTGAGTGGTTGTGAGAGAGAAGGCTGAGTTGGTGTGGATAGTGGACGCCCCCTCCCTGCGATCCCAATAAGGATAAGTTGAAGAGAATAGATGGATGGATAGTTCTATAATTTCATAAGTGAATAAGTTCATAAAAAAGCAAAAACATGTTGTAAGTGCATCTACAGTTACATGTCTTATAATATTGTATGTTGTTAAAGCTTTTGAAAAAAAATGTTGCTAGGCTAAATTAAACTTAGTGTACTATGTCACCTTTATTACTAAGCTTAAATATGTTTTGTTGATCTTTTGGGTTTTTTCTGTTTTTTTGTTAAAAAATAAAAAACTCAAAAACAGCTCTTATGATAGTAAAGGTTGCTGACTCCCCTGAACTAGACACATTTGCTTCTTTTTTTTTTCTTTTTTTTTGCAAAATATATGATTAAATTAATCTGAAGATTATAGTTTACATCTTGATACGAAAGTCTGGTGTATAAATAATTTGTGCAACTGCTGATTAGCCAATGCTATCAATTTAAAGGATGTTAGTAAAACAGGATTCTTTAGAACTGTGGACTGAACACAAACATCCCCCAAGGCAGCTCACTCTCTGGGCAGCATCTACTTTTAAGGGAATAGTTTTGTAATGTTTATATATTCATTTTGTTTCCTTTGTTATATTTAAACATACTTTAAGAAGTTTGTAGTGCAGTAAAAACCTGATAAAGGTGGTATGACAGATGTTTACTTTGATTACCAAACATTATGTAGTAGGTAATGGATAATAATAGGTACTCATTTTTAAATAACTGGACATAAACGACTTAAGCTTATCTAACTAGTTTATTTCTCAGCTCATTCTCTTTCTCTTGACAATACTTCAATACGTTATTTAGAGATAAAACACAAAGAAGAAAAGGCAAAATGTGAAATGTAAAAGTGAGGTCAGAAGTCAAATGTTACATGATATTTGGATGCAAACTATATTGTGATATTTAGAATCCCTATTTACCAGTATCATTTCATACATGTTCCCAGTATAAACAGAGAAGGATCGAAGAAATTCTATTCAATTCAATTTTATTTATACAGCGCCAAATCTCAACAACAGTCGCCTCAAGGCGATTGTAAGGTAGACCCTACAATAATACATACAGAGAAAAACCCAACAATCATATGACCCCCTGTGAGCAGGCACTTTGGTGACAGTGGGAAGGAAAAACTCCCTTTTAACAGGAAGAAACCTCCAGCAGAACTAGGCTCAGGGTGGGCGGCCATCTGCCAAGACCGGTTGGGGAGAGAGAAGGAAGACAGGATAAATCTTTATGAAAGTTTGACTTTATTTCACCTTGAAAAAGAGGTCAGAGGTCCAAAGCACTGTGATATTTAGAATCCCCATATATCATTCCCTACATGCCTACATGTTGTCAACGCAAATAATGTCAGTAAGAAACAGTTTTAATAAATAGCTCTGTATTATTATATTATTATCAATTTGACCTTCAGATTAATCTATTGACCTTAAAGGAGAGGTCAGAGGTCAAACTTGACATGATATTTTAAATCTTTATATGGTATTTGCTGTTTTCAATACACCAACATTTGTAAGAGTCATAGTTTCTAACTTATAAGGCTTTTTGTCAACCATAAAGTCATTACACCGACCTTGAAGACCTTAGTGTCTTTATCCTGTTTTTCTTCTTTCACCCCAACCGGTCGCAGCAGATGGCTGCCCCTCCCTGAGCCTGGTTCTGCCGGAGGTTTCTTCCTGTTAAAAGGGAGTTTTTCCTTCCCACTGTCGCCAAAGTGCTTGCTCATAGGGGGTCATATGATAGTTGGGTTTTTCTCTGTATTTATTATTGTGCTATTTACTGTACAATATAAAGCGCCTTGAGGCGACTTTTGTTGTGATTTGGCGCTATATAAATAAAATTGAATTGAATTGAATTGAATTAGTGGATGCAAGCAAAATTTGAATGGATTGTTAACATGACCCCACTCTAAACCCCTACAAAGTTTTATCACAATTTTTCGAGTTATCGTGTTTATATTCAGACAGAATGACATGCAAGAGGTTTGGCAGAGACAATGAAAATGATCCGAATGGATGCATTTAAAAAACAAACAAACAAACAAAAATCATTTTAAATAAGACTGAGTAGCAGTTGCAGTATATTAATTCAGGTTTCCAAATAATTTAAGAATTTATTTGTTAATCAAACAGCAGCTACTTTGTTGCCCAAATTGTTGCAAAAACAAATCGTTCTTCTAATTCTTGAAGGGATATTTCAAAGAGGATGAGAAGTCACTTAAATGATAGTAAGTTTTACATACAGTTACAGTGTATGTAAATTGGTTGGTTGAAATGCCATGACTCTACAGTAGGGGGAAGTGGAGGATAGCCAATTCATCATGCTCATGTTTCATGTTCCATTTGGCCAACAGATGATGTGCAACAGTATGAAAGAAAACTGATTTCATATGCTATAAAGTTACTGTGTGCTTTTTTCTTTCTTTTTCTTTTTTTGTACAGTTTTACCTCTTACTTTTCGTAAGTTAAATATTCACTTTAGAACACAACAGAATTTTAGTTTTGACCGTATAGTGACTTTAGATTGTGATTTAGAAATGTATATAAAAGCACGTTATAGCCAAAGGGCGGGCATGATTATGATTCAAAATAAGCACTTCACAGAGAAGTTAGTAACAGAAAAGTTCTGAATATTATTGGTTTATTTCAGTATTAGTGAGCATGTTTTTCTGGGTGCTGGCCATAAATGTTCCTGCTGGGAATCAGTTAGGACTGGTGCTCACCTGCTCAGCACACACACATGCACACAGGCAAACACAGGACGGGGCTTGCCTGAGGTCAGTCACATTTCAAATGAAAGCTTCTAAAACATTTGTATGTACACAAAGGGCAGGACTGCAGTTCATTTGCCTGTGGAAACGGCTTTGACTGACTCAGTAATGAATGTTTCTCCGCTGACTCAAATCCCACGGCTAGCTTTATGAAGTGATGAATTTACCAGAAATGAGGCATTACAGCAACACCACTTCTTGGACAGTTATTTGAAAGGAAAATAACAATCAAACGAATGGGTTACTGAATTTTTGTGTGCACATACATAAACAGATTAAGAAAATGAGCGAAGGAAAAGTCTGTTTCACATTGGATAATGAACACCATTCTCCAGCTTTTATACTCTGACTTGTTTCTGTCCAGGACTTTCGCAAAGACCCAGGCTGCGATGCTGAACTGACATATCTCCTCACAATAATTCATTCTTTATGTCATTACGAGCTGAAATTCATTGGAGCTTGGCATGAACAGTGAAGAATCACATAATACTGAACAGCGGGAGAGTTGGAGACTGTGCTGAAGAAAAGCGCAATGTGACTAAATTGGATGCCAGTACTCGGGAGAAGTGCCCAGATGAGCTACCCTTACTGGATCTGGAGTATTTCTAGATGTGTGAAAAGATTAGCATCAGAGCTTGTGCAAAAAGCAAAGTCACATAAATCTGTTAAAAGTTACTGCAGACATGTGCACCCTGAATGCATATGAGGAGGGATGCTCCATTTTAAGCTTATTGGGATGATTATGACTCCAAACACAAAGTGATGGGAAATATTTGGCAGGTCAAATGGGTGGCAACTGGTGCAATACATCATAATTTATCTTGCTTATCTTCTGATTTGATTGAAAATCTTTCCTTTACAGGAACTGTATATGCAACAGCTGACATGTTCAGAGTAAACACTGAAACCTGGCTGGCGCACGGTGAAGTTAGCCTGAACAAGTTAATATACAGTATGAATCAAGTCATCAAAATGTATCAAAAAGCTGCTCTCAGATTGAGGCAGCATGTTATAACAGCTTACATACACTGTAATACACACACTGTATACACGTTGATTAAATACAGTGGCAGCACGGTGGTTAGCACTGTTGGTCCTGAGTTCAATTCAACCATCAGGCCAGGGTCTTTCTGTGTGAAGTTTGCATGTTTTCCCCATGTTTGCGTGGGTTCTCCCCGGGTACTCCGGCTTCCCCCCACATGTCCAAAGACATGCAGTTAGTGGGGATAGGTTAGTTGATCAATCTAGGTGTGAATGCGTGAGTGAATGTGAGTGCGAATTGTTGTTTGTCTCTGTGTGTTAGCCTTGCAACAGACTGGCGACCTGTCCAGGGTGTACCCCGCCTCTCGCCCTGTGACAGCTGGGATAGGCTCCAGCGCCCCCCCGCGACCCTGAAAAGGATAAGCACAAGCAAATGGATGGATGGATAAATACAGTGCAATACACTGTTTTAAAATGAAGGATGCTTGTTTCCATACACATTTTTTTGCTGATTTTTCACACTGAATTTATACATTTTTCTGTTTACAGAAACCTCTGTAATAATAAAAACAAAAACTGATGGCAGAAAATTACCAGCACATTTTCCCTTTTTGCTGGAATGTCTTTCTTTTTCTTTCTTTTTTTCTTTTTTACAGTGTAGTAATCCTTTGTTCCTGACAAATTAAAAATGGCAGCTCAATACTCATGAACTCCACTCATGAATTGTGGAGAAAGTTCCATTTGGGTTTTTGGATATTGTTTCCAAAATAGACCTGCAATCATTTTGCTCATAGACGTGGCAAGTGGCCAAGGATGACGACTTACTCTATAGGACATCTTTGTATGCAATGGTGGGATTGCAGTATAAACAGCTCTTGGTTTTAAAAGGAGTGTACTGAGTCCAGACCACATTTGTTTATTTTTGGATAAACAATATAGTATAGTACTTTATTCTATTATATATAGTATTTTATTCTATTTTGTATAGTATGTTATTCTATTTTATCTTATCCTATTCTGTTGTGTTTTTCTTAATTTTTACTGGTCCTAACTCGTAGTTTCTGGCGTGACCAAGCTGTTGGGTTTTTCACTAATAACTACAGAATAAACTTGTTCTGGCTTAATTAACTGTGTGACTTTGACCTATTCTTTCCTGTACATCTGCATTTGTTATAAAAATGTACAAAGTCATCATGGCAATATTTCTAATTTATTCTTATATGGTAGAATTTAATGTGTGATTATACTGGATTGGCACAAGCGAGCCTGACAGGTGGTCATGGTTGTGAAATAAGCAAAATTAGTTATGACAAGCAAACCTTCAGGGAACAAAATAAGCACAGTAAATGATTCAGGATTCACAACATGGCAGATTTTCAAAGCCAAAAGTCATTTAGATGTGATTTCTTACTATAAAAATCTTTTTAAATACTAATCATGCTGGTTTACTTACAGAGGACAGGGGGCCTTTTTCCAAATGCACTGTCATTATTTAGCTGTGCCATGAGCTCTCTTCATATTTTTCCACTCCAGGGGGGAGATTTGAGTGAACTTCACGCAGGCACATCATGGCAAGAGAGCCGTTTGGATGTAGTAGCAGATCACGAAATATAACAGGGAGATAAACATGTGCTGAGGAGGAATGGCAGAAACAAATTCCTTACACACTGATGACAAGCAGCTGGCCTAATTATGCACACATCTACCATTAGTCTGTTCCCCTCCACGAATTCTCCCACTTTGATAAATATGCAACGTGGAAAACTATGGGAAAGATGACTTTTCCGTCGGGACTTGAGAGTCAAAAGATGGAGACTGCAGCTGTGCTGGAGTTTACAACATCAACCTCAGCTGAAGGCATAGGATGAGATAATTCTCTGGAGGATGTACGTTTTCAATACTGCACAATCTGAATCCACATTTACATTTATCTAACTTTAATTATAAACCAAAAATGTGCTTCTATCTTGAGGAAATGGACTTAAGGACATGAGTGAAACACAGGAATTGTTTGAATGTGAAACTAAAATAAGTGTAATGCCTATTTTCTAGAAATGTTTTCACCTAAAATCTATTTACTCAAAGCTACCTGAATTTCTGAGGATCATCTACTCAGTTCAGCTGTACAGTGCTCTCACTAAGCAAGCTCTTATTATTACAGGGAAAAATGAGTAGCACGAGTTATTATTCATTAATATTAACCATTCTTGAATATATTCAATTTGCATCCCCGCTTGAGAAGCTTTTATCCATGAACTTTGTGCTGTGAAATTTAATAATTCAATTCAATAATTTGATCATGTCACATCCTGACCATAAAGCGAATAGCGAACTGTTTAGAAGTGGGTCCAAATGTAGCAGGAAGCATGAGCTGCATATGATTACTTTATGAATGCGGGGGAAGATAACAACGCTGTGGTTCTGAGGGCCACCAATCACCGCTTCAAAGGGCTCAGTTGCGGTCCTGAGGGGATTATGCTGTAGCTGTATAGCTGGACCTGCACGCTGCGAGCTTGTGCCTTGGCTTTTGTTCCAAACAATGAGCCATTTGGTCCTGTTGCATGGAATTACACTGCTGAAGAGGAATCTCATGATTTCACATGGAAGAGGAGCAGGAGACCCACAGAGAGTTGGCCGGTAGCAGCAGTGAGAAAAGCGCCTTTCGCTTTATGGATGCGATTGAAATATAGCCTGTGTGTTTTACTCAGAGTTTGAAAAACAAAACAAAGTCACTTTTGTTTTAATACACTTTCTAACTTTTTCAAATTTCTCATTTAATATTTACTTCTTATGACGCCTCAGACACAGGTGATAAGTTATGCATTACATGGTAAAACAGAGAGGAGAAAAAAAGTTGAGTTTCTAAAGGCTGCCTTCAATTATAAATCTAATCTTCAGTTCAAGAACCTCCATTCCTGTGACATGCAGTAAACACTCACACATATTAAATCAGTTTATTATTATGACTTTCATCAGCATAAGTCTTTTGCTGTTGGAGGTCTAAGATGACTTCATCTGTCACAGAGGCAGAGCTGAAATAAAAAACTAAAACATTTCTTTGGTCATTTGCTCAAGTTCAACTCATACTACCCTAGGACTTATGAGAATTAAAAAAAAAAATTCTCAGCATTACATTTCCAGTTCTGGGGAAGATCTGGAGATATGGAACCAGGCTGCCAAGTTGTGATTGTCAGTCCCACTGAGATCACAGCTGCAGCAGTTCAGTAAACTGTACACATTTCTTGCTTGTCTTTGACAAAAACTGCAGCCATGAAACTAGCACACTTCTTTCTCCTTTGTTTCAGGTGGACAAATATTAAGATAATATGCTGTTTAAACCAAGCTTCATGGCTCAAGATAATCTTGCTGAATGGTAGGGCTATTGAAAACCTGTCTGACCCTGTGGTTTCATGTTTCTTGGTCACTCTGGGATTGGTATAGTAGGGATGCTGCCACATTTTAACAACTGACAAATAATAGACAGTAAAATAGAATAGAATGTGGTGGAATTGGACTAATACAGTATAAATAAATATTTATAATCTCGCCTATGTGTAAGAATATAAGAAAACATTTCTACATAAATATATTAGTATATGAAAAACTGTACTCGATCTTAGAAATACATATATTGCACACCATCCAGTGTACATTCACCATTCTAGATATTTTGCACAGCCCTAATTATACAGCCATTTATAACAGTTCAGGAACAGTTTCAGCATGTGGCTTATGCAGAGGGGGAAGCAGTTGGGGAGGGGTTGCTGTGGGTTACTGAGAGTTCAAGAGTCTGATGACTTGAAACAATTACAGAATCTGGCTGTCTTGGTCCTGATGCTACAAACCCTCTTACCAGAACATTGTATGATGGGGGTGAGCAGAGTCTCTGTTGATGCTACAGGATCTGCTGAGACAGCCTTTCTCTGCGACATCCTGGATGGATGAAAGAGACGTCCAGATGAGGTTTCTTTTCTGCAGTCCTCTCTGCAGGATTTCTTATCTGGGGCCTTATCTGGAGCTGTCAAACCAGATGGAGCAAGAGCTGGTGAGCACGCTCTTTATTGTTCCCCTACAGAAAGTGATGAGGATAGGAGAGGAAAGGTGTGTTCTCCACATCAAGCACAGAAAGTGCAGATGCTGCTGAGCCTGTTTAACCAGTGATGATGTGTTTAGTGACCACTCCACACTGTCAGTCATCTGTACACCCCAGAAACTTGATGCAGCTGACTGCCTTCAGCTCCGCTTTATAGGACTGATTTTTGCCGTTCTAATGCGACCCACCACTGTTGTGTCATCTGTATACTTGATGATGTGATTAGAAGCAGATGCAGCGTAAACAACAGTAGACTGGGGACACAACCCTCAGGGGATCTGATGGAGAGACAGAGATGGAGCTGGAAATGCTTCCCACTGTGTTTCACACTCTCGCTGACTCTGGTCTGTTGTTAAGCAACACTAGCAGCCAAGTGAACAGAGAGATGCTGGTACCCAGCGGTGTGATGGCATCAGCCACACAGGGGTAAATCAGTTCATTTTTCGCTTTATTAGTTTGCTTTGCAGTTTTCTTCATTAAGTTAATTCATTAATCATTTTGTTAAACCTAACACTGGTATTATGAGGCGCGCACATAGTAACATTGTGTGGTTTTTCTAAAATGTTTTGTTATATTAATTATGTTTCTCTCTTTGAGTTACCTGGGTTTGGGCGGTGGCTGTTTCCTGTCTGGGCAAAAGGCGTGGCTGAGGACTCTGGGAACAAAATGCCTGCTCAGCAGGACCAACCATGGGCTTACCAGGAGCAGGGGTGTTTTAGGTTTATTTAGGTTATTCTGTGCTTAGTTAATATGTGTGTTTTTGTTTTCCCCCCTATTGTGTATAAATGGTTTGGCCAAATCATTATAAAAGCTACCCTCATGTGTCTTTGTAATTAGGTCAGTTTGTGAGTTAAGTTGTGTCTCACTTTGTTTTGTTTAAGTTTCTGGAAATTATTTTTCGTAGAGTTATATTTAGTTGACCTCTTTTATGGGCCTGCTAAGTATGTTTTTGAATTTTGTTAATTTTGGACTTTTTGAGGGTTAAAATAAAGGAAACCCTTTTTGAAGATACTTTTTTGCCTGTGTCCTCTATGCTTTGGCTGCTTGGTCCCTCACAAGCGGGCTCAGTTTGCTCACCAGCTACTGGGTGATGATCATATTCAGTGCTGAACTAAAGCCAACTATCAGCATTCATACATGAGTGAGTTATCCATGCCATGCTAGTGTTGTTTATTTGTGTGCGAGTTAATTTGTTGCACAAAGTTTTTTAGTCCTGTACTGATGCTGGGGGAAGAGCAAGAGCTGAGGGCTTCCCTTCTGAGGTTTTAAGTCGTGTCATGAACAACCACAAAGCCAACTAAAGAACGGAGCTACAGTTTAAAGCTTGAAGCTTTGGCAACTGCCTCTCTTTTCTTGTAATAGCATGGTAGCAGACTAGGTGTCTACACTTCAATAATGTGACCTCTTGGCACTCTCTGTGGTTAATGGCAGCTTCAGAGTTCAGGCCAAAATGGGGTGATTCACATCCAGAGAGGCAGCTGAAGAGCTGCTGGATAAGTGAGAGTGAACGTCACTTACCCAGCAGCTCTTGGAAACAGTCCCGAAACTGCAGGAGGGACCAACGAATATGTGGGTGTGAGGGGTCAAGGGAGGAACAGAGTGAGAAGTGGATGGTATCCAAACCAGCAAACATTGTTCAAGTTTAGTGGGTAAGCACTGGTGGTTATTAGTCTTGGATGTATTTCCCTGGTGGAGGCATAACAAACAACATCCTTGAATGATTTACTGGGTAATGAGGTCTTCACTGGCTAAAGGAGCTTGTTTCCCCTTGTTTATTCGACTTGGGTATTTTTTTTCACAAATGTCTTACCACACCACTCATTATCTTGATGGTTTTAATGTCTTTATGGACTAACTAAACTGGAGAGGGTTTGTTAACTGGTAAGTTTACATACTTGAGTTAATAAAAAATACATATAAGAAATATGTCTGAAAACCACTAACCTAATTAAACTCTTACCTACAGTGTGTGTTGCTTTTGTAACAATTATCAAATTAACACGTTAAAATTGTTCTGCACTAAGGCAGCTCCTCTTCCTCTGAGCACAAATAAGACCACAAAAACAAAGTGTACACACCAATCAGACATAGCCTTATATAATCTATTTAATATTGTGTTGGTCCTGCTATTGTTGCCAAAATAGCCCTGACCTCTGAAGGTATGCTGTGGTGTTTGGCAACAAGATGGTAGCAACAGATCTTGTAAGTTGTGAGAAGGAGCATCCACGGATCAGAATTGTTTGTCCAGCACATCCCATAATTACTTAATTAGATTGGGATCTGGGGAAGTTGGAGGCAAAGTCAATACCACAAACTTATTTTTTGCTCCTTAAACAATTCTTGAACCATTTTTACTTTGTGGCAGGCTGCATTATACTGCTGAAAGAGGCCACAGCCATCAGGGAACACTGTTTCCATGAAATTGTGTACATGGTCTGCAACAATGCTTGGTAGGTGGTATGTGTCAAAGGACCCTAGGCTTTCCAACAGAACATTGCCTAAATCATCCACATGCCTCGATGTGGATCCTGTTGCCAGGTTTTCCCTGGGTAACCAACACACATGCAGCTGGCCATCCACGTGATGCAACAGAAAGTGTGATTCATCAGACCAGGCCACCTTCTTCGTTTGCCCGTTTTTTGTTCTTCTAATGCAACAGTGACTGAACTGCCTACATAGAGATTTGCAGAGATTTCCAACACAAGTGCTAATTAAATTATCCTTGTCAGGAATTCACACTCACTACATTACCAGCACTAACTGTCTTTTTACAAGAGGCACAGTGCAGCTTCATGCAGCTGTGGCTCCAGTGTAAAGTTGGTGGATTACTCGTCGAATCTATGTGCTGAAGTATTTTTGAACTCTGAGTTGCTCCTGATGCATCCATCAGAATGCAAATGTTAGAAAGTGTTTAGGCGTGTGTGCGTGTGATTGGGTGAATCAGACTTGCAGTAGAAAGTGCTTTTGATTGCTCAACTGAGTAGAAAGGCACTATATAAATACCATGTACTTTTGACTATGTCAATGTGCGGACAGGCAAGAGCAAGTCACTCATTTTCTTTGTCACTGACTCATTCTTTCTACTTTTTTTTTAGCTGCAAATAAAGACTCGAAGGGACAGGAAACACACACACACACACACACACACCTCCTGTTTCCTCTCTCTGCTCATTTTCAGATCTGGCAGCTGGATGTTTGTTTTGTTAAAGCAGAGATTTACTGCAAACCCACCACTGTGCCAGTGTTTGTATGCATGCATTAACATCCAATCATGGCAGGAGAACATGCACGCCGTCACACTGAGAAACATGAAAATAAGGACAGACATAATGTAAGCCAATTACTGATGTTAGTGACAGGACACTTTGGCTGTTGCCATGCTGAAAAGAAATGTCACAGCAATACGTAACCCAAGTCAAGGAAATGGGGAAAACTAGTAATTGCGGTGAGCCATAAATTAACTTCTGCTCAAGTGCAGGAGAAATCCCATTCTCTTATGACTCATGCACTTGTGCAACAAAGGGGGGAAACCGATCCTTTATGGCGATACAACACATTACTGAGGATGGATGCCATGTAAAGCAGCAGAGTGCCACTCCCCACCAGTTACACTGGTGCAGGCCTAATTATACCCATCATTACCGTGCTTTTAAAGATAATGAGATCATTTAAAAGTTATGATTTTCCCAGTCACTGCAACATAACACACGTATGGATGTTGTAGTTTGCAAAAGAAGAAATAAAAAAAAAAGCCACTCATAGCCCCCTTTGTTATAGAGGGCTATGGACTGAGTGGGAAATATGAGTTTCTACCTGGCATCAGTAAGATGAGCCACTTACAATACATGCTGTGGAAGGAAATGAGGAGCAACAACTGTCAAAGTGATCAGGGGAGGGAAGTGGGGAATCATTTTTAATTTCCTGTTACTTTTATATTAGTGGAAAGTCTCAACAAAGCTTTTATATTATCAAGTGTCAAGGAAAAACACCAACAAAAGCTGGCCGTGGGATATACTATGACAGAAACAACTGCTTTATTGTGACAAATAAAACCTCACAAAAACACAAGTAACCTTAAGTCGGTGTAGCATTCCCAATTCAATAATTTACGAGGCAATTTATGACATTGCCAGGACGGATGCAGTAAAAGTGAGAAATGTAAGTTGAAGCAAACTGCATACAGCCTCACCTCTGGGAAGGAAAATTAATTTAGTGAGAACTGGCAACATTTCAGGCTTTAAATCCAAAAAAGTGTTAGGATAAGATAAAGAGTCTTCATAGTTTCAGGCAACACTCATGAATTGCAATAAACTGCTGCACAACAGGTGTGAAAGTCTTTGTTCTTCAGTGCACGCGCGTGGAAAAAGCAGACTCGGCAACTGTAAGCTGATGTGAGCTGATGTGTGCTGACATGAGTTGGCTTTCGATATAAAGTGCTGCTCTGGAAATGACCCAGATTTGTTCTGTCTTTGTCCCATGCTTTGATTTGATCTTAGCATGGGCAGGCCTCGGACTTTGAAACAACACATGGCGGTCCTTTATGAACATTAAGCTGGGAACAGACCCAAGCTAAGTGTGCGATAGTGTGCTTGTGTTTGAGACAGGGAAAAGGAGAAAGCCAGGAATAATTTCAGACGGGAATGGCCTGATGGGACAACTTAGCATGAGGTCCTGGCCAAGGGAAACACATGCAGTGCCAGTGAGTGAACACATGTCCTCTGTTTTCCAATACAGTGACAAGTTTACTCCATTACAACTCTTCCCACTTTAATACAGCAATTGTCTGAGAGGATTAGCTGGACAATCAGGGCATGTAGAACAGCCTTGAATACAACAATAGAAAGTCCGTTCACGTATGGCAAAGACCACTGAAGGTCTTTAAATAAGACTCAGAACATTCAAATCGTTAGTAGCATCAGAATTATTAGGCTTGGAGCTCTGGGTGACATCTATTGAGTGTTAAATTCTATTTTGACCCTAACAAGGGGAAAACTCATTGATTATGCAGTATTATAGCTGGACAGCAGCTTCTCAGACAGTGCTGCTCATGGGTTTAAATTTCTACAAGATTGGTGAGATTGCTGAGGCGTGTTTTCCTACAAGTCCTTCAAAATTCAGTCCCCACACTGAGGAAATGTTGTGAGGCTAGCCAAAATACATACACTACATGTCTCCACAACTCTAAAACAACTAACACTTTTTTCAGCCCGATGACTTCAGTTGCTGACTTCAGTTTATTGTTCAAACACGGCAGGCCAGAAATATTTAGATTACTATGATGTAGTCTGTGTAATGGAGAGGTGTCAAACAAAAGGCCCGGGGTCCAGAATCGGTCTGCTGAAGACTTAAATCCAGCCCACAGAACAGCTATAGAGAGTGCACGGATTTTTATTCTACACCAACATAATTAACTAACACATAAACGATTAAATGATTAAATACTTTTTTTGTAACTATTAATTAGTTGACAGTAAATGAACAAAAGTCTGTTTATATTGAATTTTTATTGTAAATTACCAAAAAAAACTTTATATTTTATAACGACAGAACAGTCTGTGCAATGGACTATCATACCTTTTTCAGTAATTTTACTCCTTGATCATGTAGATTCACTGTTCCGACCCATTTAAAATCACTTAGGATCAAAGTGGGCTGTATGTGGTCCACGATGTAAAATAAGTTTTGAGCTTCCTGGGCTAATGGTTGATGGTTGAAAAGTTGAAGGGCTTACGGATATACACATTTTTTTCTTATGGGAACAAAAAGTATTGTATTTCAACAAAATCCACAAATTTAACCCTTTCCCTTTTTATTTATTTATTTTTACACATGTATCAACAAGTGAACCCTTCTCTCAGACACAGTCAAAAGACTTTTTTCCATTAGTTTTCTTAGTATGAAAGAGTTGACATAGTCTAAGGGCAAGTGATTCACGCTTACATCAATCTTTTAATATCCTGCTTCAGCATGTTGAACCGTAGTTCACTTTGTTCTCTTGTCTCTGTCTTTTCTGGCCCTAAAATCTAATGCAATTTACAAGGAAAGTATGATCAGACAGACAAAGTATTTGCCAAGGTCAGTGTGGTGACATGAAGCAATAAATCATCCTAATTTCCCTGCATGTGTCTTAAGTGAAATCCGTTGGTTGTTTGATTTTTTTTTTTTTTTGCTGAAACGTTTATTACAGTGAAATCTAAATAAAAAGCACTGTGGTTTACCAGAATCCAGATTTACAGTTTTAATTTAATCTAGCAACATGTTTTTGTTGTTGTTGTTTTTTTGCAATCAAAAGCAGATGGCTGTTTTTGGTGAAATATACACAAACACACTTTGTTAGGTACATGTGTTCAACTGCTCATTAAAACAAATATCAAATCAGCCAATCACATGGCAACAACTCAATGCCTTTAGACATTTAAAGATGGTCAAGATGACCTGCTGAAGTTCAAACTGAGCATCAGAATGGGGAAGAAAGGGGATCCAGCAGATTTTGAACGTGGCATAGCTCTTTCTGTGAGTGGTCAGAGTATTTCAGAATCTGCTGATCTACTTAGATATTCCCACACAACCATCTCTAGAGTTGACAGAGAATAGTCCAAATGGCAAAATATTAAATGAAAATGACAGAGATTAGAGGAAAATGGCCAACCTGCTTCTAGCTGATAGGAAGTCAAAGAACCAACCAAGGTATACAGAAGAGCATCTCTGAATGCACAACATAGCAAACCTTGAAGCAGATGGAGTAGCGCAGCAGTGCTGCTCATGTCAGCTGAGAACAGGAAACTGAGGGTACAGTATGCACAGGGTCACCAAAGTTGGACAGAAGACTGGAAAAATATTCATGAGTCCCTGCATGGATCCATCTCGCCTTGTATCAGTGTTTCAGGCTGAGGGAGTGGTGTAAAGGTGTAAAACATGGGTGCCAAACATAAGGCCTGGGGCCAGAATCAGCCTGGCAAAGACTCCAATCAAGCCTACTGAACAGCTTTGAAAAGGAGCTTTTGGAAAGGAAGTGAGGGAGTCAATACATTTGAAACTTTTAGCTGTATTTTCAAAGGTTTTACAGCTTTTCCTATAGAATGTATTGCATAGCGCAAAGTAAAAGAGACAGACATTTTGATTTAAATTTATCATGGACACAAATGATTCCCATGAATGTTTCCGAGGTGATGAAGTGTCAGTGTTGTGGAGCTTCTTTATGTTGCTGAAAAATCATCTACACATTGGCTTTTTCTTAAATATTTTACTGAATTAGTAGGACACTTAAAAAAAAAAAAATCTTAGCTTTACAAAGGAATGTGGTGATTTTAAAAAGCTGCAAATTCATTTGAAATGTGGTGGGATGTTTTGGCTTTCACACAGCCTTTGTGACCCACACAAAGGATGAAAAAGAGAACTGCAGGTGGAGGCGGAGGTTTTAGTGTTTCTGTTTTTTTGTCTAAAACAAGTGGATCAGAACTTGACTGAAGACTCATACAACTGCCTGAGGCTGTTGGAATCAGCTCTCTGCTCTGTGAAATCACTGCTGAGGCCCCCTCCTAAAAATTTAATTGCTTTCATCTTTCAACCAAATACAGTTGAATGGCTGTTTAGTTACTCTGTGATATAATCAAGATTATGAAGGAGCTTTATAAATGAATTCCACTGACTAATACTACTACCACTACTAGTAGTAATAATGATAACAATAAAGATTTATTCAAATTAAAAATATTTTGTAAATGACAATTGTTGTCCAAGTCTACATTTGAGAATAGTTTTAAATTCTTATAAAGTCTTATATTTAATCCTCCTGTATACTTTTAGTTGTTCTTAAATCTAGACAGAATTAAAACCAGCATTCAGTATGTATTTAAAACAGTTTGTGCCTGTATCACATTAGAAATGCCCGAGGAATGGGTAGAAGTACAGCCAGTTGTAGAATCACTATGTCCTGGCCAAGTCTTATTTAACCATAAATCACTGATACTGTCTAATATTATTTTATGGTTTGATATCCTTTTAAGATTTATATCGCTGATAGCCTTGGCTATACTGTGCAGTTCAATGGATGATTGAGCTGGGGGGATTGTGGGCTGTAAATGTATTTGGCAATGGTTATTGGTTACTTTCCGACTCCTTTAATCGCAACGATGACTACTGCCTGAGAGAAAAGTGCTAAAATGATGGAATGACACCCATGCATGCATGGATTTATCCCCATGGGCTTTCCAAATGCACATATTCCATTTATATTAAAAATACTTGTTGCATATTAGACATTATGGAAATCATTAATTGTCTTTTTGGCTCCAAAATCTTAACTGAAAACATGCATGCACAGTAATTACTTGGTGAACATTTTCCCCATTTTCTGCTATGACCTAATATGTTGGGTCTGTCTGGATAAGTGCCACTGAGTGGAAAACCTCAAGAGGGGGCAAGAATAGAAAATATATAATGTAAAAAATCTATTTCTTAAATAAATTAAAATTTCGAAAATGGATGTTTTGGCAGTGTTTGTTGCATGCATCAGTTTCTTTCCTATAGTATCCACCCAAAGGGGAATGTATCCTGTTTAGGATTTAGGGGGAAAAAAATCACAGTTGTTATTGTGAATTATTGTTCCGCAGACACACACACACACACACACAAAGTAATGATAATTTGGCAGTAAAATCCATATTGGCATGAATACAGACTATACTTTCTTGTGTTTATTGTCTCCAGAGGTCTGGATTATAGGATTGCGGTGAGGTGAAATCAGGACTTTTTGGATTTCTAGGAGTTTCTCAGAAACTCATGCTTTTGATCTGTTTTTTGTAGATGGCAAACAAAGCTCACTGCAGAGTGCAATCATTAAGACACCTCATGTAGTGCTCTTGTGGGGTATAAAAATGAATTATGAGTTGTGATGATGCAAATGATAGAGCCGTATATTGCATTTGAAATAAGATATACAGCGTTGACTTGAAAAGTGCGATACTTACCACACACATATGTATGGAAGGGGAGAGTCCTTGGTGTCAGAGACGATAGAAACCCTCAGGTTCCCATCACTGTTTTTCACTTCTTGCACTCCTTCATTTGAACCCACTGACACCCTATTAGCATTCCAGCTCCTTTTCTCTCTGATTGTTGCCAAACATAAATCACAGGTTTGTGTTTGAAAGGGGAATGGCTCAGTCACGATAGTGAACCTGCTGGTTCAGGGCAATGACATTATACTTATCCCTCTGGTTTAAATTAGCACTTGGATAACTGACTGGTTAGTGTGATGACCCTGGGTTATTTTGCACAGAGGGCCTGTGAGACTGTTAGGCGATGATGGCATCTTGACTAAGGATAAAAGGAAACATTCATTATCAAAAAACAACAGAAAATGCCAACTAAAAAAAGCACTAAGAAACAACAAAATGAACATTTCAAGAAAGCAATGAAGGCACTCAATGCACCATTTAAAAAAACAAAGAGAGATTCTGGGTACGTACATATGTGGCTCACATTACTCTGTGTTTGGTCGTGCACTCTGCAACACAAATAAGTCAGAACATGCTGTATTAATGACGCAGCTCTATTTGCAAAGTAAATAAACCCAGAACCCTCCACATATGCTTTATCTCTGCTGTCCTATAACCTCAATGGCCAGAAACTTCATGACCGATGTTACATTACCAGCAACAAAACCTTTCAGACATAGATGGAGTGATTTCTAGCACATGGATGTTTGATGTAAAGTTAAGTAAATGTTTGACATTTTGGAGAATGCACCTTCTTGACACCATTTTCACCCATATGGTAACACTTGAGCCAGCAGCTGGTTCTCCTAGTTTAGCATAAAGATGGTAGCAGTGGGAAAACAGCTGTTCTAGCTCTATTAAACCATGATGTCTATCCAACCGTTTTAGTGTTTTTAAAAAAATGTACAGCACTGTTCATAAGTCTTAAGCCACCCCACATCTTTTAATTTTTTTTAGAAAAATGGGGGCGGTGGTCCAAGGTGGCTTGGGCCTCCTCCATGTGAGTGGGGCAGTGTCTCTGCCATGTGCTGGGCAGTTTTTGGATGCCTGTGGGCCTGGGGTCGTGTTCTCGCTTTGTGCCAAGGTGACAGGCCTCTGGCAGGGTCAGCTTACAGTTCCCTTTGGTTCTCTGGGACTCTTGCCTTTTGGGATCAGCCTTTCCTGGTAGGATAGTTGCAGAGTTGTTGCCGAGATGTGAGGCCTCAGGTCTTTGGTACTCTTGGGGGCTGTGAACGCCCGGATCTCCGGGATATTTCTCTATTGGCTAGTGGGGGGATTATTGTACCTTCCCACCCGCATTATTAATTACATTTTATGACAAAGACACAGATACTCACGCTCACACACACACAAACACACAATAAGAAGATCGTTGATTTGTGTATTTGTGCATTTTCATATTTTTCTGTTCCAGGTGCTGTATGTTTTTTTTTCTTTTTCTTTTTTTCCCCTTACTTCCTAACAGTTGGTGAAACATTGTGCTTTTTCATTTGTGCTCTATCCTTTTACTATATTTTCTCCTATTTTTCCCTCGCCTGTCAACTTACACTTTGGTTTTTTACTACACATATACTGTAAAAACTGAAATGAGAGTAATAGGGATTAATAAATACACAAATAAACAAAACATACGAACAAGAGACGTCTAGAGAAAATTTATAGAGCTCGAAGCAAAATATGTTTGGCACCACATCACGTTCAGAGCGTAATTCTGATTGCAAAAGCTGCCAAACAAGAGAGGTTTAAAAAGGAAAAGAAAAAGAAAAAAGAAAGATAAGAAATAGGTGCAGTGATTTATTATAAACAGGTAAAGACACGTGGAAATACCAATACCACTGTCTAAAATTTGGCCCCAAACCATGGCAGAGTCTCGACTGTATTTAGATGGTGGTGGTAGACACGCAATGTTGTACCTTTCAGCCACTGTTCCACTGACGAAAGGCGTGCTTTTACTGCATACCCTGAAGGACCAGATGCATCTCTCTGATCATGTATCAGGTCTCTACTGGGTGTTTTCCTATTACTTTAGGCCTGACTTTCAGGTACTGTTTATCTGCTGTAGGCAGTTTTTCAGGCCTGCCACATCTCCCTTAGTCGTCCACTTATCCAAATTCATGAATTTTTTTTATTAGAGGCTCACTGCACACTTTATGCCAATATATGTCAAGTTTTCAGACTCTTTGGATATCAGCTTCAAATTTCAAAAATACTATTTTATGTCTGACAAACTGTGTTATCTTTGACATTTATTTTAGATTTTGTGACAGGCTTTTTTTTAACCATTATTTTTTATGCATATTAAACAAATGGTAAATGGCCTGCATCTGCATTTCCTACTCAGTTGTATATAGTATTTGTATTTCTATTTTATTCTATTGTATATATTATTCTATTTTTATTCTATTGTATATAGTATTTTATTTTATTTTATTGTATTTTATTGCATTCCAGTGTTTTCTAATTTCTGCTACATAACTTTGCACTTTTGCTGTAACAAAACAAATTTCCCACCTGTGGGACTAATAAAGGCCATCTTATCTTATCTTATCTTATCTTAAGATGTGACTGATTTAAGAGTTATTAATTTTTTCCACAGAGGCATTTTTATATGGATATTTTTATCACCACATTTGTGTCAGCCATGTGGAAATCAGTGATTTACTTAAAACCTAAGTAAATTATTCAGTAAGATGATATCTAAGAACATATCAGACCACTGTACTTGCTTTGGTTGATCTCCATGTATAGATGGTTCTCCTTTCTACTTCAGTATTCAGCGTGACTAAGTAATAATGCTAAGCAGGCCCAGTAACTGAAGTCTGGTCTGGACCAGTATGTTCTGGCCTTGTGCTGCTGCCCCATGTACCTTCAAATAATAAACAGCTGTGGTTACTTAAACAAATTTTTTATTCTGTCTGCAATCCATTGGATTCAAGATCTGATTACAATCTGATTACCTTGTGTCTGTGTAATCTTTCTTGGCATTTCTTCGATCAGCTCCCTGAATACTCTGTTATCTGTTTTCTGTTTAATGCAGTAATTACCCTTGTTTATACCTTGTCCTCAAACAGCAAAGGACCAGTTCAGCTTAGAAGCTGCTATTTTTCCTGAAATAGGAGGAGGATTTCTATGATTAAATTGTGATTTGATATTAATTGGATACACAGAAAAAGAGATCAGAGCAGGGCAGAGGGCCTGTGCTGAGAGAGCCAGCAACAAATCTGGTGAAGTCACGTACATGGCACAAATTTTCTGGACTCTTTTTGATTATTTTATGAAAACATTTAAACCATCCCTCCTAAACTTGACAGAAATCTATTCATTGCAACAACCCACCTTCCAGGCTTCATGCTCTGCTTTGTTTTCTTTTGGCAGCAGCCTTGATCATTAGAGAAGTGAAGCTACGAGTTGGGAGTGATTAAGGTTACAAAAGTCTGTTCCTCTGGTCTACTCTCTCTCCGGGAAGTTGTCCTTATAGTTTCCTTGGTTTGTTGGTTTTCTTTGTTTTGATGACTTTGTCTAATTCTCTTACATACATTCACAAACACCCACGCATGCCTCGATGCATTACATTCCACAACTTGCTGTAAGTTTTGAGAAACTAATTAAATAAAGTCACTGGAAAAATAAAGCTTTGGTTTGGACTTTCTTTTGTTACGAGGCTAAGCCAAGTTTGTAACATCATCCACAACTGTGTCCAATGGGAACCGTCAGGAAAAGGCACGAGGGATGCTGGAAGCAACTGCTTGACAGATTCCCAAGAAAGTGCAACAAAAACCTGGAAATGAGTGCTTTAGTGAGAGCAACTATGCTGTTTTATAGTTTAAGAAGGTTTTTTTCCGGAAAGCAACGATGCCCCAATGGATAGGGTTTTAGAGTTTTTGTAAAATTTACATGATGTCATTAGGGTGCTTGATTTTCACTGGAAACGTGATGAAGAGTGGATTCAGAGCTTTGCAATGAATTCCACATTAAATCTTACTTTAAAACATGGCCAGTGCTGGATTTTGTAATACTGAAACACATCTGGAAAACAAATGTGGTAAACATGATGGCTGCAACTCGGTGCATTTAGGTGTGTAGATATGGCGAAGATGACCTGCTGAAGTTCAAACGATGCATCAGAATGGGGAAGACAGGTGAGATAACTGACTTTGAACATGCCATAAAACACGCTAGACACTGCTGATCTACTGAAACGTTTCCACGAGCAGCTGTAGAGTTTACAAAACTATCAGAAAAAGAGCAACTATCCAGGGAGTGCCAGTTCCCTGGGCCAGAATACCTTGTTGGTGTCAGAGGTCAACCAAGGTATACAAAAGAGTATCTCTAAATGTGCAAATGTAAAACTTACAGCAGCAGAAGACTGCATCAGATGCCATACCTCCCAACTAAGAAAAACAATGCTAGGCTACAATTTGCAAAAATATTAATAATTTTTGTTTGTAAAAACATTGCCTGATCTGATGACTTTTAATTCATGCTACAATAGTCAGATGGTGGGGTCAGAATTTGGCATAAATAACATGAAAGCATGGATAATCCTGCCTTGTATCCACAGTTCAGGATATTTACTTGGCACATTTTAGGCCCCCTAGTACCAATCTTCTGATGGCTACTTCCAGCAGGACAATGTGCAACGTGATAAAGCTCAAATAATCTCAGAGCTATTCAAGCTATTGTGTTTACTGACAGAATGATGCATGCAGGCACACATGCAAATTCTACCAGTAACGTAACCTCCTTGACAGAGGTGAAAAAGAAAAGCCTGAAAATAATAAACTAGGTACTTTAAACAACCAAATTCACATCTAACACTAAACAGAGGGATGATACTTAAGACTTGACCTGCACTGCTGCCTTTCAGAAGGTGGAGACTACAGTGAATCTGTTTTGTCTTTTCTACCTAACACAGACATATTTCTCCTTTTCACCTACTGACAATTAATCTGATGTTTTTATTTACAGCTAAATTATTTTTTCTCATAACCACCACTGATGTTTGAAGTTTGATGCACTTTTAATGCACTTTTATAGCCAGCAGTGTTGTCTAGTGTTCTGCACACAAGATTTTATCTGCACTGACAGGTACATGTCACAACATGACATGTACCTGACCAATCTCCAGGTACATGTGACATGAATCTGTGTGGTATGCCATGAATCTGTCTATTTAAGTTGCTGAGAAGAAAAAAAGAATTCACTTTTCTTTTTCTCTTAGGTATGAGGTAACTGCAGCTGAATGCCTGTATCTCCAGACAGAAATCAATCAAAGCAGCAGCACTTTTCAGCCAGTTTGTGCTGAGAAGTGTTGGGGTCGTTACTCAAAAAGTAATGTATTAAACATTACCCGTTACTTAATTGCTTGCTGTAAAGTAATTTGTTACGCTACTCATTACATTATTATTTTTTCTCTGTAAAATGACCTGAAATTGTCTCATAATTACCAGCTGACAATGTTAACCTAAGGCAAGAGTCCCACATACTGTACCAGCACAAATCCCTATCCTAATGAGGATGCACAGATGATCTTTCTTTTAAAGAAAGACAACAACACAAGGAAATTTGAAAACCCAGCCTACAGAGACTTCAGTGCGATTGCCATATTCTGCTGTAAAAACATAAACGGGTAGAAATGGAGGATTCAAGCCTGACTTATCATCAGTTTGTTATCTGTTGAAGTTCAGGCTCTGGCTGCTGGGCTGATGTTGTATTCAGCTTTATCATCAGTCTGGCTTGTTGGCTAGCTTTGTGTTGGCATGCTGTCTGTGCAGATGCTTGCAAAGAGCCTAAGTTCTGTAAGCAGTGTAATGTAATTGTTTCTGTCTGGGATGCTGTTTGCAATTTACTGTTGCAAAAAAATAAATAAAAGTAATATTCATATCATCCACTCATCAAAAGCTGTATTGCGCCACCATTTTCCTTCTTCTGCATAAACTAAAATCAGCTGATTGTCGCCAGGAAGAAAAAAACCTTGTTTGCTTGATTATTTTTCTTTTTTTCTCAGCAATCAGATAACTGAAGAACCTTTGTAATACAAGTAACGCCATAATGAAAAATGTAATGTGATTACTGAGGTTGTGATATACGTGTTACACCCAACGCTGGTGCTGAGTTTCTATTTAAAAACATTGGTGAATGTGTTACCTGTTTGTTATACTGGTAACTTTCTTAAGTGAACCCCAAACCCATAAACTCAAAAAGCTTCGTATTTAATTTGTCAAGAAAACATCTGTAAACATCTGCCAACACAAGCTCTGCTACTTGCATTGATAAGGTAAAGAAAAATCAACACAAGTATTAAGTAAACTCGAGTTTAATGTGTTCTCATAGATATGCTTGATGATTAACATGTCGTATGCTATGTTACTGGAGTTGCTTATTATTACAGCAGCCTGCAAAGCCATTGTGACCTCAGACTTAGTGCAGCCTACTGCTATGGTAGACAGACATATTTAAAAGAAGATTAACTCCACTGGTATTTAATTTGCTAATGTGTGTGTGTGTGTGTGTGTGTGTGTGTGTGTGTGGGCAAGTGGGAGGTTGTGCAAACAGTCTGAAAATATAATTTAAGAATGAATAGACATGATCAACCCGTGCTCATTACTAGTGTTATAACACACTGAGGAAGGAACCAAGAGTGGGAAACATATCTTGGCTGTAACATTAAAAGCTGTTTGACAGTTGTTCAGGTAATGATACTTCACAGATGACAGTGGACGTGGGAGGAACGTTTGAATTGAGGGCCTGGGGATGTAGTTATAACTTAAACTGATCCAGAGTGGGATTTTATTGTGGGTGATCACAGAGGACAACTCAAAGTACATGTGTAGATTATATTTCTCAGACAGACTGAGACTGACTCAGACTGCTCAGCAGGTCGTCTGTCCAGCATTTGAAAAAAGGTGTTATGTTTTCAGGAAAGTAAAAGAATATAATATCAGCTCACTCATTAAATTATCATTTTTATCTTCTTCAGAACAAGGAAAACAGTTGGACTGGAACGTTGCAGAAACTAATTGAATACTAACATTAATTATGAAGTTTTACCATTGCATGGTTGAATACTTGAATTGTACTAAAAATGTAAGATGTGTAACCATATGAAACAGCATGATCAGCTAATTAACATTTTAATTTAGTCCAGAGCTGTAATTCAATCCCGCGTCAAAGGCTTGATAGTCATAGCTGTCCTAAAACTGTGTGCCTGTGACGACTGCCTTTACATCTGTTCATTGACTAGATCATCTACCACTCCTTAAAGTTACAGTCAGTTATTTCTTCAGCTTATTTAATGGATAAAAAAGAATATTGTAATCATAAAAAAATGCATTGATTAGTGTGCAATTATGCCTTTCATCAAAGTAATGCATTCTCATAAACTTAGAATTCATCCATCAAAGATGAGGTTTATCTGATAACCATGTGCTAATGTTGTTTCTCCATCATCATAACAATGTTGTTCCAGGATCAACATTGTTACTGTAAAAGAAATAGACAAAAATCATCTTTTATATATAAAACTCTCTTCTGGAACAAATTGTAAGAATTTCAAATGTTTTCTTTATTCAGTTTTGCAATATGAGAAATATTGTATCACGTTAGGTTTGCTGTTAGCCAAATTTAGGGTACTTTAGGGTGTTGATTTGCTTGTGATACTTATTATTAGCATTAGCTAACTTCTGGCTAATGCTTCCTGAATGCTCAAGATTGGTCAGTTGCAATGTTGATCCTGGACCAAAATTGTTATGATGACATAGGAACAACAGCAACACGACGATATCAGATTGTGCTAAAAATATATAGCAGAAGGTGCAGGTTTGTGGAAGCTGCCATGTTGTCCCACCATCCTGAATACATTGACGCCACCAGTGGAACACGACAGGCGTCACCCTTTTCCTCCTCACTGCAAACCAGTCTCCTGAATGGAAGTCAGGGCTTTAACACACAACAGCCTACTTAAACATGCTTATTTATTCCTGATATTGTCACCATTTCTTATTTCGAGCAGATCTGGACAACGAGCCAACTCAACAATAAGAACAACAAGAAGGCGCTTTTCCTCTTTTCAGCAGGAAGATGTGAATCACTTAAAAAAAAAAAAATTGCACAGGGCAGGTCTGTTCAGTGCATCCACCCTTCTCAGGAAAAATAAGTTTGCACATCCTGTGAGAATTTCTTAACATTAGCTCCTGGAAATATGACTGAGTCTGTCATCACAGAAGAGGCGGGATGTGCAGTGGCTGTTGGCCAGCTGGCACCTCACCAAAATTATCCTGACAAAAAAAAGAGAGAGATTAAACAAAGTGAGAGTGAGAATGCATGGGGATGGGCCTGCATGTAGCCAAAGTACTTCTACACCAAAAGGGCTAAACCTAAACTTTGGCTAAGTTATGAAAAAAAACATGGTTGTCATAAAATATTTGCCTAATTTGACTTTGGAAAAGCGGAATTACTGTTTTTAAGGCATAATTACTGAATCTAGGCAGTCAGTGGTTAGATTCTGTTGGTGACTGTTAAGGTAAATTATCTTTATAAACAAATGTCCTGCAAGCTACCATAAGGGAGATAAGTAGCAGGAGGCAGTGACACATGTGCACTTGTTCCTCATTTTATTTGTGGTCTCCGATGTGTGTGTGTCAGACATAAGCTATCATAGCAGCCCTCTGGAGAAGCTTGAAGAACTATCAGCCAACTGTAATGCGAAGCCAATGACACTGAGAAGGATTAATGATAAATTCCTTACCTAAAAACCACTCAACAAAACTGTCAAGTAGAAGGGATGCTGGAAAGACTGAGAAAATGATACATCGCAGAAGACAAACAACTGTGTGTGACTCTGTGTGTGTATCTCTGGATTCTGTCTGCATACAGAATCCAAGTTCAAACTTTAATAAGTTCATGCACTGATGGAGGCCAGCTCATTATGGAGCATGTTTGCATATTAAAGATTTTCACCTGGAGGGTTCTGACCTGTTTTAAAGAAAAGTGTTGACAACAAAAACACATCAGTGCTGTGAGGATAGGAAAAAACTGGTCTTTCAGTAATGCTGATGCAAGTTGTTTCAAGTTGAGTCAGAGTGGCTGAGCATTTCGTGGAAAAGATAACAGTGGCACTTCCACAGTCTGGCCCGTTTCAGGAAAAAACAGTCCTGTGAGAGAGCAAATCCTCTTTGAAAACTACAGTATGCAGTGTGCTGCCATGTAGACTGAGTTGGTATACGCTGAACCTTAAACCTTATAAGTGGTGCTATTAATGTTGAATGACAGTGTATGTATAAGGTATGCACATGTGTGTTTGAACATGTTTTAGCTAACCATATATGAGTTTTTAAAATAGCGTTGAGTAGCTTTCATTCAGTCTTCTGAACTCTATGAGCTTCTAAAAACAAACACGAGGTCGTGATTCACACACACATCAACACGCTTAGTGACACTTAACTTTAAACACTAATTTAAAGTTAAGCAACTATCATCAAATTATATCAAATGAGCTAAACAGACTGCAGCTTTCAAAGTTGACTGTGGTTTGTATTTCTTCTTCAGTCCTTTCTGCATTCTTTGCTTCTAACCTGATGGGCTGAAGATAGCTCATGCATGAAGGTGGAGAGATATGCCAAGTATTTTTTTTTTGTAGTGTTTGCCCTTTCCTAAGCAGTTTCCAGGACATCGTTCCAGATTTTGGTTAATAAACCATCTGGCCTGTAAGATTAGTGTGACTTCAGATAGAAAATATATAAATGAAGATTAACTGCAGTTCCAGTGTGTTCATGTGTATATTCACACACACACACACACACACACACACACACACACACACACACACACACACGCACATACGCACGCACACGTCTTCTTGGAGCAGCTGTGACTCAGGCGGTAGAGTAGGTCATCTAGGATTGAGCCCCACTGCTACTCCAGTCTGCCTGTTGAAGTGCAATGTACTGAACTCCAAGTTTCCCCTAATCTATGTGAGCGTGTGGGTGAATGTTACACAAAGTGTTTAAGTATGGGAAAAAGCACTTGTATGAATGTGTGTGAATGAGACTTGTCTTTACTGCTCAGTCAAAAAGTGGTATACAAGTGTCAGTCCATTTAATGTTTACATGCCGTCAGCTTGTGTAGTGTAGATTATTGCAGTTTATTACAGATGGATAAGACCTCCAACATCTCTCCTTCATACACTGTGGGTATAGCAGCCTGTCATAGCCACTATTCTCCTGTCACTCACTACCTCCACTGGGACAACGGGGTTCAGTGAGCTCCAGTCCGTTGTATTCTCAGAGACATGCTTGATGGTTAACATGTCATATTATATATTACTAGAGTCAACTTAGGGCACCAGTCTGTACTGTCTTGCAGCCTACTGTCAAAGACAAAAAACAGACAAAAACATGTGAGTGAAGATTAACTGCAGTGGTGGTGTGTGTTTGTGTGTGTGGGAGGATGTGTGAACTGTCTGAAAAAATACTTTGAGAATGAATACACATGACTGGCTTGTGCCCATCCGATGTAGCGTATGGAGTCTGTGTCTACAAGAGTGTTATAGCAATCTGAGGAAGCAGCCGAGACTCATTTAGAGTAGGAGACAGATATCTTGGCTGTATTATTAAGAGGTGTTTGACATTTGTTCAAGTAATGATACTTCACAGACGACAGTGGTAGTGGGAGGAACATATGAGTTAAAGGCCTGGGGATGTAGTTATATTTTAAACTGGTAAAGTAGTAATAGCAACAAATTACAAGTATTTTGTATTTGTACGTTTTTGCAAATGTTAATATTATTTTATTAATATATTAATCAAGCACAAGGTTAGGTTTGCACAAACATAGCTGGTATAAATGTTTTTTTACCCTCTTACTTTGAGTACATTCTAGAGCCTGTAGTTTTTTAAGAAGTTACATTTGCACTTCAAATTTTAACACAATAGTCTTTTCTTTTACTTTAGTAAAGAATCTCTGTGGTTTTGCGACTCTGATGGTGTTGATTCTGAAGTGAGGCACAATCAGGAGAGCATCCGGAGCTGAGCACAGGCCACGGGAAAGAGCTGGTCTGAAAGATATGGGGCTGCCAGTCAGTGAGAGCTTTGAATGTGAGAAGCAGGATTTGTATTGGATACATTGGGAAATGGAGAGCAAATGAACCTGGATGAGAATAGGTTATAATACAACCCAGTGCCATGGCAAACACACCGGTCCACCGTGTCCATTTCATGCGTGGCCTCTCCAAAGCGTGAAATATACATGCATGCAAAAGTTGCAGTAACAGCAGAGGGAGAGGTTTTATTTCAAGCCAACGTGAAAATAACAACAGGAAAGCGTTGAAACAGACATTACTAACACATTTACACTACCAGTCAAAAATTTGGACACACCATCTCATTTAATGGTTTATCTTTATTTTTAATTCTTTCTACATTGTAGATAAGACATCAAATATATGCCTTTGCCTTCTCTCAGTGAGCTTCATAATGTAATCACCTGTAATGGTCTTAACTTCACAGGTGTGCTTTGGCAGGGGTCATTTGTGGAATTTCTGGCTTTCTTAATGGGGTTGGGACCATCAGTTGTGTTGTGCAGAAGCCAGGTTGGCACACAGCTGACAGCTCTATTTGACAGCTGCTAGAATTCATGTTGTGGCAAGAACCAATCAGCTAAGTAAAGAGAAACGAGAGTCCATCATTACTTTAAGAACTGAAGGTCAGTTCGGAAAATTTGCCAAAACTTTGAATGTGTTCCCAAGGGCAGTTGCAAAAAACAAGACTGTGTGAATCAGGCCTTTATGGTGAAATAGCTGCTAAGAAACCACTACTAAGGAAAAGCAACAAGCAGAAAGGATTTGCTTGGGCCAGAAACACAAGGAAAGGACATTAGACCAGTGGAAATCTGGTCTTTGGTCTGATGAGTTCAAATTTGAGATATTTGGTACCACTTGCCGTGTGTTTGTGCAGCGCAGAAAAGATGAATGGATGGTCTCTACATGCATGGTTCCCACCCTGAAGCATGGAGGAGGTGTGATGGTGTGGGGGTGGTTTGCTGGTGGCACCGTTGGGGATTTTTTCAACATTGAAGGCACACTGAACCAGCATGGCGACCACAGGATCCTGCAGTGACATGCCATCTCATCCGGTTTGCATTTAGTTTTTTTTTTTCAACAGCACAATGACTCCAAACACACTTCCAGGCTGTGTAAGGGCTGTTTGACCAAGAAGAAGAGTGATGGAGTGCTGCGCCATATGGCCTGGCCTCCACAGTCACCTGACATAAACCCAGTCGAGATGGTTTGGAATGAGATGGATCGCAGTTTCTTGTGATTAAGAACCCTGGGATGTACTTTATATGTTTTTTGCTCACTTTTAACTTCTTTGCTTGAAATATATTATCTAACCCTGCCGGTAATGCATCCATGTCCATTTCAACTTTTGTCTCTCCAATGTATGAACTGGTGAACCGGGGTGTCTATTACATGCTTTGCCGTGACACTCGGTTGTATAATACGGTGAGACATTACTGATGTGGGTGGTAAAGGAGAGAGTGCAGCATGACTCAACAACTTTTGACACTAAGGAAAGTGTTGACCTGACAACCATTTATAGAGACAACAAAAGCTGTAACTCAGTCCTGGCTGAAAGACTTGAGTTACAGCTGCTCTAAAATTACATGTGCCTGTGAGGACTGCCTTTATGTCCATTGAGTGTCTGGACTGGTCTTCACAGAGGTTGCTGCACAGGCATGAGTTTCTTCTTTTGCTTGCATATTTAACACAAGTTCACACAAGACCCCATTATCTTTTGCCACCCAGCACTTATTCCAATTGTTGGCATTTGTATAGCATAAAAGAGCTGTAACACAAAGTCCCAGAACAAAGAAATCCAAGAAGTAGCTGCTGGCAAGACAGATAGACAGAGAGACGCTCTGCCAAGCTACGGTTTGCAAGACAAACAAATGGAGAGGCCAGTTAAACTTTTCTGTTAATATTACTGTTATTTGCTAAAACAAAACTTGGATTGGAAGGAATGCAAGTTTATTTGGCTGCTGTTCACACTCAGTGTCAAATTTTAAACCTTGACACCCACTTTGACCTGTATAATTTGCAGACCCGTATTGAACTTGCACACTGAGAAAACAGGGCATCTATTCAGCAGTCGTAGCAAGTGAAACAAAAATCTGAGGAAGGCGATGCACATGGATGCTAAAGTATGCAAAAATAAAGAAAAGGATAAGATTAGATTGCCCTCCTCTATTCTAAGTTCTTCATATTATAAGGTCAGTGATGACTTTTGCCTTCAAAACTACTCCCCGAATTTAAAGACCGACGTTTAACCAATTGCATCACTGCTGTGCTTCACTCTAGCTTCATCCTTTTTTAAAGCCAGAGCATGTTTCGTAATGTTTTCATAATGAAAAAGATTTTTTTGCTTCCTACTGCAATAGTTGTGTTGGCTTTGGGTGGGCATGACTATGACTTGACTGCTCCACTGCTTACTTCACGGTGTGACCTTGAACTCCTCAGTGTTTATGAGTATTTATGAAAGAGACTCTCTCCAGTGTAAACAGTTGGATACAGAGATCTTTTAACAAGGTGTGACTGAACTGTATTCTGCATGAGGTCCTCATGGCTAAACACAGGCCTGGTTCACGTAAAGAATTTCTGACTATAACTGTGCATGTAGCACGCAGACACAAGTCTCCAGGGCCTTTTTAAAATTTTATTACTGATGTTATAACTCTCCATATTTCTCCATTGCAGTGTATCATATAACAGTCTTTCCTCAGGCAAGTTGCTGACTTGCTCGTCATTAGAAACCTTTTGAGAGAATTTATGGAATCCAAATACTGCACTTCAAAGCCATGAATAAAATATTGGCATATTAGCCCTTTAAAACATAGTGTATCACATTCGATACAAAATAATTAAAGAAATAAACAAACTGCATGATATATTTTTAAGGAATAAATTGCAAAAAAAGGGAACATGATACGAATTCAAACTCATATATGTAAATTAATATTTAATTTTAAAAAAATTTCATCTTAAATTCAAATTCAAATTGTATTTGTCACACACACAACCATACACAGTATGGTATGACATGAGATGAAATGCTTATAGCTGTGCAATGCCATTAAATGACAGTAGGTTTACAGTAAGATATACAAATTTACAGGTTACTACAAAATTTACAGCTTTAACTTAGAAATTTACAGTAAAAATGTGCAAATAACAGTTTACGTAAGAGATTATTAGTCAAAAGAAATTATACATTATAGGAAGTGTGCAAGAAGAAAAACCAAAGTGCGTGTGGTGATGTGATGTGTGTGAGAGTCCAGTCCTACACCTGGTTCAGGGCCCGAATACCCCGAGGGAAGAAGCTCCTCCTCATTCTCTCTGTTTTGGCCTTAAGGGAGCGGAAGCGCTTCCCAGACCTCAACAGTGAGAAGAGTCCATTGTTGGGATGGGAGAGGTCCATGTGAAGGTTCACAAATCACTCCATTTTACAAAAAAATAATAAAATTTGGCAATTATTTCGTGGTTCAGGCTTTAAAGACATAGAAAGACAACGTCTATCCTAATCTTATATAACAAAGCAAAAAGCAAAGTGCAATACATTAAAAAAAAGTTGAAAAAGTTGAAAAGCTAGAGCTCTATTGAGTCTGAATTTTGTCTTCCTCTATAAGGATACAGTTAATCAGATTAAATTCAACATAGTGGAATTTTACCAAGGAAATCAAAAGAGCAAAGAGCAAATGTTATCTCTATGAGGAATTGGTGCACATAAGACACGTCCCTTCCTTTTTCCGTGTTTATTCTTTGTTTGCCAGAGAGCAGCAGCAACAGAGTTCAACATTGTCTGTGAAGATTATGCAGTGAAACAATAACCCGCCCTTGAATGCTTTCTTTCAATCGGCTTCTTAGGGATGTTTGTATGATTAACTTTTAAGTTACTGTCTTCTTACAAAAGACATGTTTTGTTTTCAATGGACATTTTCTCCTAGAAACATCATTTTAACAACCTTCACCGTGGCTGACATGAGACTGACAATTTCAGTCAATCAGTCTATTACTTTGGTCCAGACTAACATTTTCCACCAACTGCTGAATGTCTTGCCCAGAGGGACAGAACTTTGTGCAGACATTCATGTTACCAAAAGGATGTTTGCATGCTTATTAGCACTGACAGCCACTGACAGACTTAAAGATCTGCTGGTGCAGCACTGCAGGCTTTTTCTCCACATCCACAAAAGACCCATGTACGAACAATTTTTGGCTGCTGTCACTCAACTGACAAAGTAACTAGAATTGCATTCAATCTGACTATGAGATACATTTTTCAGATAGATATACAGCAAAAAACAGGCATGAGAGGTAAATAACAAACATGAAAAAAAAAATATATGAAACAGTGGGCTTTAAATAGAATTTAACAAATCACTGCTGTGCAATGAAAGCACAGCATTCTTTGTGCATTGCAGCCAGAGGATAATTGTCCTCTCCCTTCACAGATTCATTATGTATTTTAACTGCAGTGGGTAGGAGAGATTTCCTACAGCGGTCAATTTACAGTTGAGCTGAAAGAGTCTCTTACAGTAAATATTTTGCTATTTGATTGGAAATTCATGGAGTGAAGATGAATGAATGAATTCCCTGTCCAGAAAGCTGTCAATGACATTCTACTTGTTCACAATGAAAGACAAGGTGAGTGCTGGAAAAATAAACAGTGCACATGTGTCACATCTGCTGAGGTCGTTGAGGCACTACGCCAAATCAGTGAGAATGGGGAAACAGGACAGAAACAGGACAGAACCATAAACCATGAGTTTTTAAAATTATTTTTTCCAGATCAGCAGCTTAACTTTAGCCAGACCTGCTTCATTTTGGATCTTGATGAGAAGATAGTGAATTTCCTTGTGGAGATCTGCATCTGAAATAGTCTTTAAACCTATCAGTCAAGTACTCACTTGTACATTTAAGATAGTGAATCGGAAAGCCAAAAGCATCACAGATGTGTCTTTTCAGCAAATTATCAGTATTTGTATCTAAACAGTAAATGAATTGCTTCATGTGTGCCTGTGTGAGGTCTCTGTGTAAGCAAGCTAAATGTTCATACTGTTTATAAGTGTTGAAGTTAGTGACTCTATGATTAATCCCACCATTAGATGTTGACTGAATAGAGCAAGTTTGTTTTTACACTGCAGTTCAGTTGATGACCAAGCGAGAACATCTGTTCTTATCTTATCTGATCTTACACTGTAACAAATTTCTATAAAAATTACATTATTTTACAGTTAGCAGGCTTCATTTCAAAAGTACAGTAATATTCTGTAAACATAAAAGCATTCTAACAGCTTGTTGCAGTTTCTTTGACCATTATATCAAATGTAAATTTCAGACTTATAGATGCATTATGGGATGTCTATTTACAGATGCATTATGGGGTTTCTATGCTGGCAACCCTGCTGCCAGAATTTTGTACAGGGTTTTTCTTACAGTGTAGGTAATCATTTTTTTTCTTCAAATTTACAGATCGGCTTTTTGCCCGTCTGTGGCTGTTTGTTAAATTACCAAAATGAGGATGTTGTATTATGTCACACAGTTTCCTTTTCCCTCTAATGAGTTCTTATTTTCTCATTCAAAAATCTGATTAAGATAATCCATCCATCCATCCCTGGAGCTTATCCCTGCGACTGTAGTGCGAGAGGTGGTGTACACCCCGGGCAGATTGCCAGTCTAATGCAGGGTTTGTCTGATTGAAATAATAAAGAAAAAAATAAAGTAAATAAAACAATGATCAACCTTTGAAAATCACGAGAGGTTCATGAGAAATATATATAATTAAGAAAGATATAAATAAAAATCAATACAAAGAAATCACAGGTATCCAATATATATTATAAACTTTATGACCTCTTATCCTTACCGCTGTTAATCCTGTGACAATGTGTAATGATTGGCACACATTTAAAGAGACATTAAATACACTTAACGAGAAACTGGTATGTATTTAGCTATTAGCAAAACTTTTTATTGGTCTCCATCGTCGACCTTATTTACAGCTTCCAGAAAATTTGGTGTAGGATATTCAGGCTTTGATATACAGAAACCACAACAAAAGTAATTTATCCTGATTTTGTCTTTCTTTGTTGTCTTCCCACTGGAACCAGCCAACTTTCAAATGAAGTGCATCAGCCCCTGCTGGCAAATGCATTATCATTCATGCATCCATTTTTTGCTGTTTATCTGGGATGTGGGATGGGATGTGCTCAGGGTGGTGTGGCTTACATCCATACCAAGTGCATAAATAACAAGTCATCAACCCAAATATGTGGTGCATAGTAGTGAAAAGTAACGTATTACTAACACAACTACTGGTTGCAAACATTGTTTTTTATGTTGTGGACGTCTCTATATATTAAATTAATTACGGTGTCAAATGTTTGTTTATATAGTTGGTGGCAGATGTCAGTTTATAGTTGGGGTGAGGTGGGAAATTCCTGTGTTATTCCATAATAACACAGGCTCCTCTGGTGTGTTTAGCTTAAGTGAGACGGCAATGTAAAATTAAAAGAAGCTGCTAAAAGAAAACAAAGACAAATCAAAAGCAGCCGGTGGAGCTCGAGCCTGTAATCAGTTTTTGTATTTTGCCTCTGTGATCTTATCTTTTCTTTAATTTAGCTTGTTTGTTGTTTAGAAAATGCAGAAAAATTAAAGGACAGCTTGATTCTGTGCATTAGTGTGGATTCATGCATGTGACTGATAAACTAAGGCCTTATATGAACAAACAAACCCACCAAGATTGGTCTGACATTCCCCCCCCCCTCAAAAAAATCCATCCATCACTAAAACATCCTTCTTGTGAGCAGGCTGGCACATGAGAGAGTAACTTCATCGAGTGTGTCTTGCACTTGTGTTTGTTTTAAGATTTTCGGCTGTCAGCTGCAGAATCCTGCCATAGCCCACTGAGATCATCCTCATTTCCACCCCTAGGGAAACATGAACTTTGACAAAGGCTTACATTCAAATAGAGGCATGAAGAGTGTCACTGCAATGGGGGAGTCATTTGGCATGTCTATACATGCTCTCTAAGTAAAAAAGAAAAAAGGAATGTATGCCATTTCTTGTCTATATGTGTCCACATGGGGTACTTTAAAGGCCCACTAAGTCATTTTCCTGTGGTGGTTCACCTTCACCATGGCTTCTACTTCATAAAACAATCCAGCAATGGACAATTTCATAACTATAATTTGTTAGGTATATGCAAATAAATTTGTGCATCTTCAAGGCTCAAATCAAAATTTTTACCAACTAGTAAATATTAGGAGGAAAGGTTGTTATAATGTATCTAAGATATTGTTTTTTTTAACCTTCCTTTCTTTTTCTTACTTTCTTCTCATGTTTCTCTTACAGCAGCTACAGTTTCCACATGACCATGATCCTCTCTGATACTGTGATGCCAACATCTGCTTACTCAGACTCAAGCTGTCATTTAAGATGCATGCCACTTCTGGCAGAGTTTGCCGGTGCTTTTGTTTAAATTACCCTCTTAGTCATTCTGAATTTGTTATTTCTTTTGAATCATTTGACAGCTGATGAAGCCAAATCTACAAATAGATTATGTTCTAGTATAAAGGGTGTGACTGCTGTCCGTGAATAGCTGAGGAAAGAATCAAGAGGAACCACCTGGAAAAATAAGGAACACAGACTCTAAAGGCTGGTGGGAGCAGTTTCCTGTAATGTCTGCTCATTACTGTAGGGGGTAAGTTAAATACCAGCACAGACGAGGTAATTCAGACTTATTGTTTTTTTTCTTTTCTTTTCTTTTAAATAAACACCAAAAATGTTTCACTCTGTCATTGTCATGGCTAAAATAAATGTGCCACATGTATAAATTTAAGTTCTTTCTTTTGCAAACCCAATAAAGAAATTGCTATATGGGAGGTTCTGAAACACTGACCTCCATCAAGAAAGAAGGAATTCATTTTTGGAAGGAGTTTTTCTCATTGTTTCAGCCTTTAACAGATGACTTACAAGCAAGTTCTTCATTTTAGTAAGCTGTGCTGAAACTGATTTTCTATGGGGACTTGAAAAAGCCTCTAAGTCTCTAGAATAAAAAGGCACGGGGGAAAGAATGATATCAAATTTCACATCTGTGCCAGTTGTCTCTGTAAGTGCCCTATCAAACTTTGCACGCTATGGATGACGAGCTTTTGGCCTGGTTATCTTAGCTGTGTTTATAATTGTGTGTGTTATGCAAGTGGAAAAGTCACATCAGACATGTTCCCATTAATGTTTGACAGCTAACTCAAGTGCTGATGTTCAGAAAAAAAACACCTCCCAGCCAGCCAGTGAAACAAAATATCATTCAGTACCAACATAATAAGAAGTGCTTTTGAGTTACTGGACATACCAACCTGCCTTCTGGACATCTATTGCATTTTATTTGAAGATATTTAAAAAATATATTTTCCAACAGTCCGACTTCAACAGACTAAACAGTCATCTAAGGGCTTAATTTTTCCATCTGGATACAGATAAGTTTTTAATCAGGGCCCTGTACTACAACATACCCTGGCTGTCTTTCCATTATCTGCATTCACTCACTCTAATATTGCGATTAGTGTAAATGGTCACGCACAGAGCAGTAAAATAAACATTCTAATCATTTTTAAGGTGACAGCTGCACATTAGAGCTCTGACACTTTAAAGTGGATCCATTAAAACATACTATAACACAGCCTAATAAAGGAGAAGTGGAAAATGTGCTGCCCCTGTGACCTGATTTCAGATGGAAGTAGAAGAAAATCGCTGGATTTATGGTTTTATCATTTGAGATTTTTATCGAGATGATTGTCATGAATTGTAGAACAATCTGCCTTATTCATAGTGCACATTCCAGTCTCAGTTTATTTGTTTTTTACATGTTAATTTGTCATATTATAGTAATATGTGAACATCTTTCATAGTAACATGTTTTGCCTATGATATTTAACACTGATTTATTTGTTGTGGTTTTCTTCTTTCATTATCTGTTTGAAGTACAAAATGCAATGTTCATAATGCACCTGGATAAGCCAAAATCTTGCTTTGCAGTATAGGCCTCAGGCTGTAAAGTTTTATTATTAATGTCTTTCCCATCAAAATACATTGAAATCTCAGAAATCTTTCAAGCTTTGTGCTGGGGCTCACTGTGTGCCTGTTGATATTCTAGCTCTTTCCCCTTTACCTCAATATGCATCCTGTTTGAAATCCACAAGGCATCACAGAAGGACAGAAGACAGGATCCACCTGTTTATAAAGCATGAAGCTACAGTGCTTCATTTATCACATTAGTGCTGTGCAGGATCAATTCAACAGCTTCTCGATTCTAAAGAGCACGTCTGTGTTCAGTGGGTTATAGAAATATATTCTTTGTAAACCGTTTGATTATGAAGACTGCACAGGTTTACTTCACAACATTAGATTTCACTGTTTTGAGTTTTTGGACTTTCAAATGTTTTATTATTAATTATTTTTGTTTGATTCTTAATTTGTTTACATTTTCATCCTTCGCTGGTCGTTAGTTCTTAGTTCCAGTGGGCAGTTCACTCTATTCCAGGAAGCAGGTTTAGCTAACAACTCTGAGTTTGTTATTCCTGAGATTAGGGAAGCTCTGGGTTTCTGTCATTAATCGTTAATCTAGAAATATAGAAATATGAAGACAGTGATTTATAAATCAGCTCATAATAAAATCTATAATGTCCAGTAATGCAGCCAGTTTCTTAGCACTGCAAACATTTACCGTAATGACTGTAGGAATCACTGTTTAAATAAAAATGATCTGTATAAAGCTTTAGAACACACTGGTGACTGATGATCATCCAATACAACATCACAGTCATGTGTTATTCAGTCACAGTGAAGGAAAAATGCACAGCTGGATCATATGAACATTTGAGTGAAGATAAGTGTCATGATCCTGGGTCCGTTTGACCCAGCGTTTTGTGTTTTTCTATTTAGTGTGATTTTGGTTCTGTTCTTCCTCTGTTTAGTGTTTACACTGTTCGGCCCGTGTGTGTCCTTGTATGTGTAGTTCCTGTTTTATTGTGAAGGTCTGTGTCTTATGTCAGTGTGTTCTGTTTACGTTTTCCCCTGCCTCGTCAGTTGTGATGTCTTCCAGGTGTGTTCCCCTCCTGTTTCCCTTCCCCTGATTCCTGGCGTGTGTATTTATAGTGTGTGTTACCTCGTCCTCGTTGCTGGTTCGTCTGTGTTGCTCCCCGTCATGTTCTGGTGTATTCTCCCTGCATCTACGTTTCTCACCTCAAGGTTTCAGGTTAGTTTTTGTGTAGCTTTTCCCAGTTTAGTTTATTCTTAGGGTTTGGTTTCCTTCCTCCTCGTCCTTGTTGGTTTTCCCTTTTGTTAATAAAGCTCGCTCACAACTGAAGCAGTCTGCATTTTGGGTCCATTTATATTCACACACGGCCTGACTCGGCACCCCGTGACAGTACGAACCAGCAGACAACATGGATCCAGCAGACTTACCCGGGGAGAGCGATCTGATGCGAGTCCAACGCCTGGTTGAGTGGATAACCCACACCCCAAATATGAGAGCAAGGATCGTGGGGATAAATGCTATTGAGGTGATCCTCAAAGGAAATCCCTATCTCCGCCAGGTCAGAGGATGTTCGGACTTATTGGCCAACTTGTATGAAGCCCGGGAGGCGGCGCGAGCTCGGGAAATATCGGACTTGGTCCAGCAGCAACCGCCGGCAGCCACCCGGAGCAGCCGTGTCAGCCTCACCTGCCGAATGCGAGTTTACCCAGCCTGTCGGAGCCAGCTGCGGGGAAGAAACGTCGATCGCGCCGCCGGCGCGCCACCCCACAGCCGGACGTTCGGACTTCTAAATCGCCGGCTGTGGTGAGTGAGGACTCTTTTTCCGTTGTGGATGGTGGAACTGTTTATTCCATGGCAGTGTTTTGTGCGGCAGATAACAATGTAAACAGCTTATCGCCTGCTCAGCCACTCTTAGCTGCTAAGCAGCCACTCTCCACTCAGTCTCCAGTGTCACCGCTCACTCACCTTCAGCTCAGTCTCCAGCGCCCCTTTCAGCTCAGTCTCCAGTGCAGTCTCCTGTGTCGCCTGAAGCGCAGTCTCCTGTGTCGCCTGAAGCGCAGTCTCCTGTGTCGCCTGAAGCGCAGTCTCCAGTGTCGCCTGAAGCGCAGTCTCCAGTGTCGCCTGAAGCGCAGTCTCCAGTGTCGCCTGTAGCGCAGTCTCCAGTGTCGCCTGTAGCGCAGTCTCCAGTGTCGCCTGTAGCGCAGTCTCCAGTGTCGCCTGTAGCGCAGTCTCCAGTGTCGCCTGTAGCGCAGTCTCCAGTGTCGCCTGTAGCGCAGTCTCCAGTGCTCCCAGTTTCACCCGCAGTCCAGGCCCCTGTGCCGCCTGTAGTCCAGGCCCCTGTGCCTCCAGTGTCACCGTTACTTGTAGTTCAGGCCCCAGTGCCACCAGGTTCACCCGTTCACTCCACGCAGGGAGGAAGTCTTACGTCTTCTCAGTGTACTTTTCAGGGTTTAGCCGCCGTTGGTACAGTTTGCCACTCCACGGCTTCCCCAGAGGCTAGGTGTCAGTCCCCAGCTGATTCTGGACCCCTGCAGTTTAAGCAGCCCCCTGAGTACCACATCATGTCAGCGTTGCCTGGGCAGAGCCAGTGCTCAGTGCAGTGCCAGTTGCTTTCGTGTTTGCTAGTGGCCTTCATGGCTGCTGGCTTAGTGATGGCTTCTGCTGGAGGGTCCGTGGGACCGCTCCGGCCTTCGTCTCTAGTCTGCGCTGGAGGGTCCGAGGGACCGCTCCGGCCTTCGTCTCTAGTCTGCGCTGGAGGGTCCGAGGGACCGCTCCGGCCTTCGTCGTCAGTCTTCGCTGGAGGATCCAAGGGACCTGTCCAGCCTGCAGCGCCTCCGGCTTCCACGCCGCCGCCTGCAGCTCCGCCTCCGGCTTCCACGCCGCCGCCAGCTGCAGCGCCTCCGCCAGCTGCAGCGCCTCTGCCTCCGGCTTCCACGCCGCCGCCAGCTGCAGCGCCTCCGCCAGCTGCAGCGCCTCTGCCTCCGGCTTCCACGCCGCCGCCAGCTGCAGCGCCTCCGCCTCCGGCTTCCACGCCGCCACCAGCTGCAGCGCCTCCGCCTCCGGCTTCCACGCCGCCGCCAGTTGCAGCGCCATTTATATTCACACACGGCCTGCCTCGGGACCCCGTGACAATAAGGCTGGAAATGGCTGATTTGAGCTATTTTAAAATGGAATACAATCTGCAACATTTCATGCTGAAATTTGTTCACAGGTTGAAATTCAGTTATTAAATGCTGGCAACATTTTGTAAGGTACAGTGTGTGAAAGAGAATGAATTCACTGGAAAATAACCTAAATCAGTCGCAGTGGATCTGAAGGTGTTATAGGATCCACAATAGATCAGCAAACCGTGTCCACTTGAACGGCAAGACCAAAAATAAATAAGGATCACAGATTTAGCCCCTCCTTTCATAATGGCTTATTAAGTGGGCAGGAGGTCAATAATATTTACAACTACCAACACTGAAGCCGCCTGTTTACACATGAACCAAAATCAAGGCTTATAAAACATGTATGGTACATGGAGCTGAGAGATACACTTTATCATTAACTTAACTGATCTCTGTAAAATGGTAAATGGTAAATGGCCTGTATTTGTATAGCGCTTTTACCAACTTTTACTAACGCTTTTACTAAAATAACTATAATAACTAATTGGATGATTGAAAAAAAAAACCCAAAAGGAAGTCAATTAGGGAGAAGATGATTATAAAATAAAACAGGAAAAGAATGAATTTAAATAGGAAACAAATAAAAACATAACAAATAACATAAAGTCATAAAATTATGAAAAAATGAGAAAAATTTAATGAACATCCATAGCACCTCTATTATGTTATGTAAAATTATTCGTGATGGATGTAACTCATTTACAAGTGAAAGAATCTCTGAATCTGGAGTTTGAACTCCAGATTCAGAGAGTTAGGCAAACTAGACTAGATTTGAAGAACAGTCTTTCTGTGGGCAGGATAGACAGCAGTTGGATCTCTCAACCCAAGGTAAGGAATTTCCTAAAACACTGTCCTTTAATTTTGGTGTCTATTTGGGTAAAAGAATCATGTAAATATTCCAGTACTTGCAAGTAATGTATAGCTCTAAATATTTGGCTGAAGAGCAAATATTTTTTCTTTATATTGTGGATACTTGATATCATTTATGAGATCACTGAGGTGATTATTTCTGTCTGATATTATAGGAGCCATGGCATCCCATCATGTCTGTGGGATGCTTGCTTTCCTCAGTTTATTCCTCATTTCATTTACACCACATTGCGATGGAGGAAACATTCTGGTGTTTCCTTTAGATGGCAGCCACTGGATCAATATGAAAATCTTGCTTGAAGAACTTCATGCTAGGGGACACAATCTGACTGTGATCAGGCCCTCCATGAGCTGGTACATCCCTGAAAAGTCTGATCTATACACATCCATTACAGTTGAAATGGCTGTAAATATTGAGCACTTTTTTGGTGGGCGTCTAGAGGAGCAGGTGAAGGTATGTGATTAGTGTATGTGATGACTCAGAATATAAATACTCTGTTATTTATGAGACATGTTTCTCTTTTTCACTTTTTCTCATCCATTTTTTAGTTGCAAAGAGAGGCCGCATCAGTGATGACTTCCATCAAACTCACCAAGAATTTTTTTTCTTTAATTTCTTATGCACATTCACTGTGGTATGATGCTTTGAAAGATATTTTTGATGATCAAAATATGATCAAAAGATTAAGAGATTCCCAGTATGATCTGGTTCTAACTGATCCAGCTTTGGCCCCAGGGCTTATTCTAGCCAAATATCTCAAGCTTCCCTTAGTGCTTTATGTACGCTGGATCACCAGTGGAGAAGGCCACTTTGTGTTAGCTCCCTCGCCATTCTCTTACATCCCGGTGCCAGGATCCGACTTAACGGACAAAATGAATTTCATCCAGAGGATCAAGAACATTTTTTTCTATGGCATCATACTGTTCCAGCAGAAATTTCTGGTGGACCTAGTATATAATGACATATGTGATAAGTATATTGAGGGTGGATGTGACATCATCTCACTACTTCAGGAAGCAGACATTTGGCTGTTCAGGTCAGATTTTGTGTTTGAATTCCCTCGCCCCACTATGCCAAATGTTGTCTATATAGGAGGATTTCAGTGCAAACCAGCTCAGCCTCTGCCAGCAGAGCTGGAGGAGTTTGTTCAGAGCGCCGGGCAACATGGAGTGATCATCATGACTCTGGGAACTCATGTCAATGCTTTGCCCAAAGATGTTACGGAGGAAATCGCCGGTGTCTTTGCCAAGATGCCCCAGAAGGTAACAAAAAGTTAAAGATTCATATTTCCACTGCTGCGTTTTGGATTGTTAACCTATCGTATTTTAATTTGTCCATATCAGCCAATAGATACACTGTGAAAGATGCCATTGTTTGTGCATTGCCATTCAGAAACCACAGTTTAGCATTTGCGGTGCATTTTGGAGCCAGAAGTGTCTGTAAATTTATGAGAGGATAGAGTGGTATGTTATTAGTCAGGAAGGCTAAATTTATAGTCTTTAAGAGTCTAGACAAAAAAGACAGTATATTTAATGCTGGCATAGGTTACCAATAAAATAAAATTACAGTTATACTTAAAAAAAAAATAACGCAAGGAAAAATTTAGGACAGATACCTTGGTTAGACTGTAAATACAAATAACGAAACAGAGAGTCACACTTAGCATAAAAATGCTCCAAAAGGCAAAAATAGAATAAACACTATAAAGAAGTTCTTTTCTGTAACTTGAATTAGGTAAGGTGTCCCTCCCATAGAGTTCCTTTGACGTATATTGTTTTTGCATTAGGTTGTAAACATGCTTGCTTTTGATGGCTTGACATTTTAACCACTGTAAACAGCCTCAACATTGAAAGGAACAGCAAATTATGACACTTCAGTGATCCCTTAAATCATATAACCCCCGGAAAAGTTACTTAAAACTCATTAACATTTAAGATTTTAGTCTGAATTTGCATCTAGGTTAATTCTGTGTAGGTCTGTTAAGTGTTTTTTAAAATCTCAGGGCTAATGGGGAAATCTTTTTTTTTGTTTTTCCTTATCAGGTTATCTGGAGGCATAAAGGAGACCGTCCCTCTACACTGGGAAACAACACTCTTATAGTCGACTGGATGCCACAGAAAGATCTTCTGGGTCATCCACAGACCAAAGTCTTTGTAGCTCATGGAGGAACTAATGGTGTCCAGGAGACCATTTACTATGGGGTCCCTGTGCTCGGCATACCCTTGTTCTTTGACCAGTATGACAACCTTCTACGACTGCAGGAGAGAGGAGCTGCAAAGATCATTCAGCTAGTTGATGTTAATGGCCACAGTTTTGAGCAAGGCCTTAAGGAAGTGATCCATCAAGAGAGCTACAGGCAGAACATTCAACGAATGTCACGTTTGCACAGAGATCAGCCAATAACACCCATGGAGCAGGCCGTCTTCTGGGTAGAGTATGTGATGCACCACAAAGGGGCTCGTCACATGCGTACAGAGGCTTATAAGATGCCCTGGTACTCTTACTACTCTTTAGATGTAGTGCTCATATTGCTGTCTGCAGTCACTGTGCTGCTCCTCTCTGTTGTGGCTGTTTTCAGATTTCTGTGCTGCCGAAGACAAAGAAAGATAAAAACTAAACAAAGTTAAAATAATTTCCATTTGTAAGATGACATACTATGTCTATTACTTACTGTGGTTTAGTTTTAATGTAAAGAGTTACTTGTAGCACAATTGTAAATGATTAACCCTCTTCTACATAGCCAACAAGTTTGCTGGACCAACATTACAACATTACAAACTGTTCAATGAAACTGTTCCACGTAATAACTTTTTAGTTATATTCAAAGGCAATAAAGTTAAAATAACAAACACTTAAACCTTTAGAAAGTCTATTTGTTGATTCTGTTATTGCTTGGTTTCCTTAAAGCACAGCTGGGATTGTTTTTCTGGCTTTTCGCTTGGTGCATCACATGTTAAAAAATCAGATCATAATTTTTACAGTATTGGCAAAAATGTTGTTGCTATTGGAGGGTTTATGTACACCTAACCATCACATTTAATTGACAAAACCCACTGTATAATGATATGTTATGTACAACCTGAAGAAATCTTACATTGTATTTGTACAACTTTGGTCGTGTATATGAAACGTGTATAAATGGTTTCCTATAGACTTCCTGTCTGTGGTGTGTACAATGTCATTATTTATTGTGAGCACAAAATCACTACATACTTAAAAGAATATTAAAATATGCAATGAAACCCTTTTATTTATCTTGAGTTGCTATACTATATTAAATCAAATGAAGCTTTACTGTCAGTTTGCTCTGCATACAACCATAGTGCAGGCAAAACGAAAGGGTGTTTCTCCAACACATACACACAAAAGAACATCATACAAAAACGCTGCCCCCTACATATAAACACACATACATCCCAAGACACAAAGCTGTACAACAGTCTCTCACTTCAGTCTCCATATACAGCAACCAGTGGTTAAAGTGCAAGTGACAGTAATAATAAATAATTAAAACTAAGACACTGCCAGACAGTCTTAGGTGCAGTTCTGTACATATCCTAATCAGCAATTCAGCATTCTAACAGTTTGTGGGTAGAATGTGTTACTATTTTAATATTAATATATTTCATTATTCATAGGCTTTTTATGTGTAATACTTTAATGAAAGAGAAAAGCTCAAAATGTTGCAATACATGCTCTCAAGCCTTGTCACAGTACGTCCCATCGCTATTTTTTTTACTACTCCACTACATTTTAAGTCCTCTACATGTTGAAACAGTATATTATGTACTATTACTGAAATAAAGTGCCAGAGGTAGTTCATTTGTTGGGGATTACCTGTATAACAGCTGCCAAACACCTTGCAGCTGAGGCTCTGTATACGTGTGTCAGCAGTACATGTGTTGAACATGTTCCAATTGGACTCAGTTTCCTCGGAATCCTTTCAAAGTTTTCAAAAAGATCTCCCAGGAGATCTTCATTATACATTTGAGCATGCCCAGCCCATCCAGGGCCCAGGGCTAGGTAGTGGTGAGTTGGACCAGGTGAAAAATTTAATGGGGACCACTGATCTGTGATCTAACATGTCCTGGGCCACATGCATGTATCACCATGCTTATCGTAAATGGACTGGTTCTTGTGTAGTGGTTTTCTACCCTACCTGAGTATTCAAACTGGTTTATAGAGCACTTACCCATTTATACAAGTGCTGATTGGAGCTTTGTTCAAACTGTATTTCTGAAAGAGATCAGAAATTTCTGGAAACTTCAAATTCAAACAAATTTTCTTCTTTTATATAAATGTCCATTTCTTTTGGCATAAAAAACAATTATGAAATGGTTGATTAGATTCTGTCATGGTGTAGTGTATTTGACCATGGTTTCTGAGTTTGTTTGGACTTTTTCTTCCTTTGAAATTATGAGATGTTGATGTTTAGTTGTTGAGCCTCTGAGTTTTAGTTACTCATGTTTCTAGGTTGTGGTTGTTGTTTGCTTTTGTGTCTGTTCCTTTTGTGTGTCCAGTCAGTGTTCCGTCTTCAGCATCTCCTGTTGTCTCTCTAAAATATGTTTTAGAGAGATGTTTTGTCTCCCCAGTCTGTCAGGTGTCTCCACGTCTGTTTATCACCTGTCCTAGTGTCATGCTAATGTGTCTTTGTCTGAGTCTCAGTGTGCACATTACTTCTTGTTTTATGTTGACAGTCCTTCGTCTCGTGTTTTGTGTTCAGTTTTACTTCCCCTCTTGCTCGTTAATTGACTCAGTTCACCTGCACCTTTATTTCCCAGCTGTGTCTTATTCCCTGATTACCTCATATGTATTTAAGCCCTACGTTTTCCTTAGTTCTTTGTTGTCTTCAGCTACCTGGATTTGCTGCCTGATCAGAATAAAGGTTTGTTTGTGTTTATTCAAACCTATTTTGGGTCCAAATTCCCCTAAACCCTGACAAGCTAGTACCTTGAACATGCAAAGTTAAATATAACAGCTGTGCTGAAATTGAGAAACTGACTAAATGTATTTTATTTTTGCTCTTACTCATTAATGTGCATGTCAGTGAATGTAAAGCTCCTCTCTTCCTCTCACTGAACTGGCAGCTACAAACACTGAAACTGCCTGTTTACTCATGAACCAAAATTAAGGGTTATAAATAATGATACTTGTATTATGTTGAACTGAAAGACTAATTGGGTAGGAAAAAACCCCCCAAATCCCCCAAAAGGAGTCTATTTGGAATAAGGTAAGTGATTACAAACTAAAACATGAAATTAATTCAATTATGAAACAAAAGGCTGAAAAATGGCATATAAAGCAATAAAAATATGAAAAAGAATAAATAAATATTCATACCACCATGTCACCATTATGTTATACGTGATGGATGTAACTGCTTTACGAGTAAAAGAACAGTCTATGGGCAAGCGAGACAGCTGTTGTCTCTTTCGACCATTTAAGGAATTTCCTAAAACATTGTCCTTTAATTTTGGTGACTATTTGGTTAACAGGCTAATGTAAATCTTCCAGTGCTTGCAAGTATATAATGTGCAGTTCTACATGTTTGGTTAAAGAGCAAAATCTGCTTCTTTATATTGTGATTACTTGATATCATTTGAGGTCACTGGGGTGATTATTTCTTTCTCTGATATTATAGGAGCCATGACATCCCATCATGCCTCTGGGATGCTCATTGTCCTCAGTGTATTCCTGATTTTATATACACCACAATGCAATGGAGGAAGTATTCTTGTGGTTCTTTTAGATGGCAGTCACTGGATCAATATGAAAATCTTGCTTGAAGAACTTCATGCTAGGGGACACAATCTGACTGTGATCAGGCCCTCCACGAGCTGGTACATCCCTGAAAAGTCTGATCTATACACATCCATTACAGTTGAAATGGCTGTAAATTTTGAGCAGTTATTATGTGTTCCTACAGGAGCAGATAAAGGTATATAATTATTATATATATTTTAATCCCTACTGATTCATGAGATAAGATAAGTTCTTTACAACTTTTTGTCATGCATTTGTTTTTTAGGTGCAAAGAGAGGGAGGACCACTGACCACCTTCAAACTCACCAAGGGTTTAATATCTTTGCTTTGCACATTCACTGTGGTATGATGCTATCAAACATATTTTTGATGATCAAAATATGATCAAGAGATTCCGAGTATGATCTGGCTCTAGCTGATCCAGCTTTGGCCCCAGGGCTTATTCTAGCCAAATATCTCAAGCTTCCCTTAGTGCTCAACGTACGCTGGATCACCAGTGGAGAAGGCCGCTTTGTGTTAGCTCCCTCACCACTCTCTCATATCCCAGTGCCAGGATACGGCTTAACAGACAAAATGAATTTCATCCAGAGGATCAAGAACATTTTTTTTCCGCACCATTTTATTATTTCAGCAGAAATTTTTGGTGGATCCAGTCTATGACGCCATGTGTGAGAAATATATTGAAGGTGGATGTGACATCATCTCACTTCTTCAGGAAGCAGACATTTGGCTGTTCAGGTCAGATTTTGTGTTTGAATTCCCTCGCCCCACTATGCCAAATGTTGTCTATATAGGAGGATTTCAGTGCAAACCAGCTCAGCCTCTGCCAGCAGAGCTGGAGGAGTTTGTTCAGAGCACCGGGCAACATGGAGTGATCATCATGACTCTGGGAACTCATGTCAATGCTTTGCCCAAAGATGTTACAGAGGAAATCGCCGGTGTCTTTGCCAAGATGCCCCAGAAGGTAACAAAAAGTTGAAGATTCATATTTCCACTGCTGTGTTTTGGATTGTTAACATATAGTGTCTTTTTTCTCTATATCAGCCAAAAGACAAAGGTTTGTGCACAAACAATGGCTTCCTTAATTTTCATTTTGAAACCAATTTTAGCATTATGGTGTTTTTTTTTGAGCCAGAAGTTTCTTAAAACAGGAGAGAAATGGGAGCACACACACTTTGGACAGGCTTTAGTACAAATAACCAAATAGCAAGTCACACCTTTCAACAGACAATTGATTAAAAATGCACCAAAAGACAAACATAGAATAAATTCTACAAAGTTATTTTCTTTAATTTGGGTAAGGTGTGCCTGTGAAGGAGTATTATTAATAATGGAATGAAAATTATTGATTGTTATTAACTTGTGAAAAAGAAGTGTAACAAATCCACATGTTATGTTCTTACATCCTTACAGAAACTGCGACTCCTTCACAATGTCAGGTAAATGTCAACTCATGTTGAATAATCAACCAATCAAGCCTTTTATTATCACATGCAATGTTACACGTACAACTGCAATGAAAATTTCACCCCCTTCTGACTATACATATATTGCTTAAACATCACATTGGGAAGACAGGTCGGAAACAGTTAGGAAGGTCAGAAAACAATTTAACTAATAGATGAGGGGAGAGGTATGGGCAGAAATCTGTGCCATCAGAAACTGAATTTGAATAAGTTAAATTTGAATTTGAATTACTCGGATTGAATCTGAATTGTAACTTGAATGAAAGCTTTTGAAAACTGAATTTGAATTAGTCTAATTTGAAATTGAATTTATGGTTTGAAAATGAATTGATTTGCTTTGAAACTGCATTTTATCCTTTAAAAATTCAGCTCTCGAATAATTTCAGATTCACTTCTCACCATTCAGTTTCAGTTCTACAATTCAATTTCAGTTCCAAAATTCAGTTTTTTGGGACTTACATCCGGTTCCGGTTCAAGCGCAGATTAATAGAACTACAGACTGATAGCGTTACTGACGGAATCTACAGCGTCTTGAGCTGAATTAAGACTTCAGAAGTCATTCGTCACGTCGAATGACCAGCGGATAAACTCTCAGGTTGGTAATAAATGTATTACATGTATAAGAACAAGCGTCATGTTAACAATTGATAGCCGTACAGTAACCTTTATGCTGCTAGCTAAAAACGCTAATTTAGCGTAGTTTGCCCTGAATTCAGCTTTGACAAACAAATATGATCGACTGTTTCTAGTAGAATTCCAAAGTTGTCATCTTGTACCCTGTCAGAGCCCTGTATGCTTGCAGAGACCCCTACAGTAAGGAAACATGCAAAACGGTGTCCAAACCTTTGTATTTGAGCTTTATTTATGTCTTACACAGCATCCCAACTCTTTAGCTAACTTAATAACTTTAGCTAAAGTGAATAGTTCGTCTAATTCATTAGTGCAGCTTTACTGGATCACCTCTGTTTGAAGTAATATAATATGATATACAACTATCACTGTGTTTAACTACCATAATAATTCTTAGGGTACTGAGTGCATGCTTAATTAGATTTTTTTTTTTTTTAAACATACTGCTCCATTGCTATGTTTGACAGGCTGAAGTTGTCGGGTCACCTCCTAAATTGACCATCTTTTACAGGTGTTTTGTGCCAGAAATGGAGTGTCCACTGAAGACTGAAGATACTGAATCTCTACGCCGTGCCATTGATCCCTCCTGTGCCTTCATCTAGACAAGAGACATTAACTTAACCACTCTCACATGCTCTGTACCTACATCACCTTCCCTGACAGTCGTAGCCTGGCTCATCTGAGGGTGAAATTATAAGAATGTGTTATTTTGCAAAGTGCTCTCTAGGGTTCCTAAATAAAATATGGCATTGAGGTCATTTCTTTTGAATTAATCCCTTCTTCTGAAATATAAGAACCTCTCCTGGTTTAAATGGCACTTTCTGTTCCTTACTTCCTGTTCCACTCCCAACCCCAAATAGATGCTGACAAGCTGACACAGTAATATGGAAGAGGGAGAGAAGCTGGAAAGGACTACTACAAATAAACCCAATGCCTAACTTGAAAAATGTAAAATAAGAACAATAATAATAATAAAGATAAAAGATGAAGTAACAAGTTTTTTGTTTATTCCAAATGATCATCCAGATGTCTGTGACATGTGATGACAAACACCATAATGGAAGGCCTTTGTCATCACATGCTTAAACTCATATTTTTGCATATGCTGAACAGGCAGTCAGACATGCTGTAACTGTGGGGTAGAAAACTGCATGAACACCATACAGCAGGGGTCTCAAACTCCAGTCCTCGAGGGCATGGAAAAGTTGCATGACACCGGCCTTTGAGGAATGGAGTTTGAGACCCCTGTCATATTCCATATGACAGGTGTGGTTGAACTTCATGAAGACTCTGAAGTTTCTCTTCTCTTCTGGCAGGACAGGAATGTCGCCTTGTCCTGTGAGCCACCGTAAGGATGTACTTAGAGTAGAACTGGAGTGTCACTGGCCTCAGGCTCTTCACCTTTTCAAAGACAAAGCAGTCATTTAGATAAAATATTAGCTATTGTTTACCTGTAAATGCACAAAGAGAATTTAGAAATGTAATTATTGTCAAGAGTGAAAAAGCACTGATAGTGTAATTTACAGCTGTGGCCAAACGTTTAGAGAATGAGAAGTGTTGTTTATTTACAAAGTTCGCTGTTTCAGTGATAGTTGTATATCATATTATATTACTTCAAACAGAGGTGATCCAGTAAAGCTGCACTAATGAATTAGACGAACTATTCACTTTAGCTAAAGTTATTAAGTTAGCTAAAGAGTTGGGATGCTGTGTAAGACATAAATAAAGCTCAAATACAAAGGTTTGGACACCGTTTTGCATGTTTCCTTACTGTAGGGGTCTCTGCAAGCATACAGGGCTCTGACAGGGTACAAGATGACAACTTTGGAATTCTACTAGAAACAGTCGATCATATTTGTTTGTCAAAGCTGAATTCAGGGCAAACTACGCTAAATTAGCGTTTTTAGCTAGCAGCATAAAGGTTACTGTACGGCTATCAATTGTTAACATGACGCTTGTTCTTATACATGTAATACATTTATTACCAACCTGAGAGTTTATCCGCTGGTCATTCGACGTGACGAATGACTTCTGAAGTCTTAATTCAGCTCAAGACGCTGTAGATTCCGTCAGTAACGCTATCAGTCTGTAGTTCTATTAATCTGCGCTTGAACCGGAACCGGATGTAAGTCCCAAAAAACTGAATTTTGGAACTGAAATTGAATTGTAGAACTGAAACTGAATGGTGAGAAGTGAATCTGAAATTATTCGAGAGCTGAATTTTTAAAGGATAAAATGCAGTTTCAAAGCAAATCAATTCATTTTCAAACCATAAATTCAATTTCAAATTAGACTAATTCAAATTCAGTTTTCAAAAGCTTTCATTCAAGTTACAATTCAGATTCAATCCGAGTAATTCAAATTCAAATTTAACTTATTCAAATTCAGTTTCTGATGGCACAGATTTCTGCCCATAAAAATGCAGTTTCAAAGCAAATCAATTCATTTTCAAACCATAAATTCAATTTCAAATTAGACTAATTCAAATTCAGTTTTCAAAAGCTTTCATTCAAGTTACAATTCAGATTCAATCCGAGTAATTCAAATTCAAATTTAACTTATTCAAATTCAGTTTCTGATGGCACAGATTTCTGCCCATAGAGAGGAGGAGGAGGAGGAGGAGGAGGAGAAGAAAGAACCAGACAAAGCTCCTAGAAGACTGAAATGGATGATGGTTGCAGCATGTAAAAGAAACAATATTTGTTGACTACAGCATATGCTTTCTCACAGATTACCTTGTGGGAGTAGTTGGACCAAACTCTATTGGTATTTCAAGTTTGAAATCCCTGTTTGACCAGACAAACATTTCAGATGAGGTACCTCTTGACATAAAAATCCTTTTATGTTGTCATAACTTTGTACCCAAGTGGTTAACTAATGTTAAATTCTGCTTTAAATACACTTTATTGTACAATTTACTTAATGAATCGTATTCCTTAGTTCTGTTTTTATTTATATGTATTTATTTATTTGTTTTATAAGGTAATAGATGGCCTAATCTATTTGCAGTGTGAGGTATGTTGAAAAGCTGGTTTGATCATAATGACATAGCATATTTACGTTTTTTGTAATGTATTTGAAAACAGGTGTATTTATGTTATTTTTATAGAATTTCCCTCACATTTATCCAATACCAAGCCAAATCACTGGAAAAATTTTGGATGGGTCCATAAGAGCACAAAGTGCATACTTTTTGAAGGTATGACTTGGACTGTGGTAACTATGTTCTTATCACAAAGGGTTTATAAGTTGCCACTATAAACAAACAGCATTTTCCAAAATTGAAGCCTTGTCAGAAGAACCTGGAAAAATACCTTTCTGAAACCTTTTCTGTGTAAAGATTTGCTCAAAAGCAATGCACACAGATTAAAACATTTCTGTCTTGGCCATCTGATAAAGAAAACCAAAAATTGAGTGGTGCGTGTTGAGTCTGTGGTCTTGATTTGTTTCGTACACACTATAGAACTTAATTAATGTAAACAAAAAATGACACTTTCTATATGTTTGTGTATCTGCAGAATTAATTACAAGTCTCACCTGACAAGCTTTCGCAATTTTGCAGTGTCATTCTTGACAGAAAAACATACTTGTCACATTCTTTTTATTTCCAGAAAAACATCTTTCAGATGTATGAGAAATTGATTGGAGCCTGTCTGGAAAACGGCAGCCACTGGACCTTGTTTGTAAGTTGCACAGATTTTGCACTCTCTCTAGTGCATGATACTTTTCAGTGTCCCTCATTAGGAAGGCTCAAGGCCCAAGCCTACCATATCCATCTTTTTACAAAACAGTTTTGTGACATACCCAAGAGGACCATAGTCTATATGAATTCATTTGGAGAGTCGGAGGTCAGAAAAAGTGCGGTGTTGAAAAACTGGAGGTAATTAATCAACATATTTAACATAACATATTTAATTTAATTGAAATCATTACCAAACATGGTTATTGATTTCTCTATATGCTTTTTATTTGTAATAACTGCGATCTCTCAGCTCATTTGCTTCAGCAAGAGGCTGCACTGGAGAGTGGACTTTGTCACATGTGAGCCACCCACATCAACAGGATGGGAACTCATGTGGAGTGCATGTCATAATGGTACTGAAAACTATAGCTTTAACCTATATAAGTAATGTTTACATTTTTGCCTATTCAGTTTTTAAAGCTTTAGAGGCAGGATGGTAAAATCTCAATTTTTTTGGTAGATTGAACCATTTCAGCAGCAATGCTTTGCTTTGGTTGCTCTGTTTTTATTTTTTTTTTTTTTTCCTCGGGGGGGGGGGGGGTTAAAAAAAACAACCATTTCTTTGTTAATCGAATTTTTTTTCTTTTTTTTCTTTTTTTTTTTTTTTTCTTCTTCGTCAATTATTAGTTTGCCCAATCTCTCATTGAGGGTAAAACACATGTGGAGGAGTACAACACTGAAATCCCAAAGCTCAGGTCCCGACTTTGCCACTACTTATTTTCCTCAATAGGTAAATATAAAATTAGCCGCCTTCTTTTTCTCTAACATTGGAAAATGTAACTTGTACTTAAACAAATTATATTTTGCAGATCGAACTAGGAAGTGCAGTCAGTGCTGGTGTGTGATTGCAGCCAAAGACCGGGTACGCTATGACATGTCCTTAGCCATATAGATTGTTTATATAATGGACTTTGTTCATTTGTTTTTTGTTTGTTTCTTTTTTTTTTTTAAATTCACAGGTGCAGTGCCAGAAATGTGGTGCATACAAGCACATGCGTTGTTCAAAGTCTGTTTGTGGCATCTGTATCTTCTGTGAGAGTAAGTCACAATATAACTAAACAATGTCCAAAAATGTTTAAAGTGAAAGAATTTTTGTAATTTTGCCTTTGCACACCAGGACTGTGTAATTAAAGTGGACGTTTCAAGATCCAGTTTTTACACAAAACTATTTTAGACATAACTGTGTCGTATTGTGGGGATTTCCCTTCACAATTAAATTGATATAGTGCTGTTTATATCATCACAGCAGAGGGAAAGGAGTTGTGCAGCATAGTAGGTGGCTATACAGGAGGAGCAATAGAAGTAGCCAGCGAAGAATGTCATCAGGGAAAGCATCAGGCAGCGAATGAGAAAGGAAAAGTTCCTAAGGGAGAGGACATCTGCAGCAAACCGACAAGTAACAGTGAGATAGGAGGACTGACAGTCAGAGATGAAGGTAAACAGACTGAAGACAAAGAAAAAGAAACAGAAGTATACAGCACAAGTCTGAGTACAGATAATGCTGCTGCTGATGATGTTGACAGGATCGATGCAGATACAGAATTTCAAACTGATTCAGAAGGAACTAGTACAGTTTACAGAGTGCATGGTCGCTTATCTGTACTAAGCTCAAAAAAGAAAACCTACACAATAACAGAAGACGAGATCAAGCGCAGAATCCAAGCAGAGAACATGTCAGTTCATGTTTTCAGAGGTTTGATTGGGGTAGGTATACATTTCATGATTTTGATGTCACCTGAAATAAATCCGGGTTACTCGTATCAATGAAGTGACAATGTGGCTGGAAATTGTGCATTTGCTGCAACATATACACAATTACACCATGTAAACAAAAGCATGTGTGTGTGTGTGTGTGTGTGTGTGTGTGTGTGTGTGTGTCTCTCTCTCTCTCTCTCTCTCTCTGCTCTTTTGGTGTTTGCACTTTTTCTTTTTTAGGGCCATAAAGCCAAACTGCCCGCAATGATTCTTGACAGGCCTAAGAAGGCCAAAACTAAAGTAATGGTGTTTAGTGTTCTGAGTGAAGAGGAGGCTGGGGAGCTAGCCCTCGGGTTTGCCGGAAGATTGGCCTGCGATGTCACAAGAGGCATGGTCTGTAAAGGCATCGACCATTCAAGTGCTGATATGACAAAGTAAGTTAGTAGAATAATATGAAAGTTGTATCTTTTTTGGTATTATTTGTCATTTCCCCGTGTTTGGGTTATTGGTGTAATATTGTTAATCTTACTTTCTAATAACAGACAGACTCTTCGCAAAATCCAACACAACCTTAAACAGGAGCTGACTGATTCCTCAACTTTTAGTTTGCTGACACACACCTTTGGCCCTGCTGCACTGGATCCTGTCATTTCTTTCCTGTGTGAAAAACTGGATCTTGTCTCTTAAATAATGAAACCTTTTGTGACTTTTGTTTGTTCTGTAAATCAGAATCTTGAAAATTGTTCACTGTTGTTTTAAGTTTGTATTAAGTTAACTATTTGGCAAAAATGTTTGGCTCCTAATCCAAACAGCATAATGACTGTTCTAACACATATCTTAAAAATGCTACAAAGAAAGAAAATTATCACATATGTTTCAATATGAATGTAATTGTGTCACACTCGGTTTGTAGTAGCTTTCCTGTTTTATTTTGTGAGTTTTGGTATGTTTACACTGTTGTCATTTTTATTTCCCTTGTGTTCGTCTTCCCTTATTAGTTTTACTGTATTTAATTAGTCTGATTTAATAACTTATAATTATTTACTTTCCAGTGTGTATATATGCTCCTCGTTTGGATTATTGTTTGAGTTCTGCCTGTCTTTTCTATTAAAGATTTGGACTTTTGGACCTCGTAGGTTTTTATTCTGTGCAATTGGTAATTGACTGGGTTTAATTTAGTGGCCTGGAAAACAGGCCCCAGGGATCTGGTCATTTTAACTCCCTAAGACCCGAAATCTTCCATGGCATGCATTTTTAATTTCTCTTTGATATTTGGGCCGATTGGGACCCGATGAATGTAAAAACAAAGAATTACCAGATTTTATTTTTTTTTTTTACTTAATTTTTGTTTCTGAGAAAAATGAGAGCCACATATGAGGACATCCATCCATCTTCATCCGCTTTATCCGAGGCCGGGTCGCGGGGGCAGCAGCCTAAGCAGAGAAGCCCAGACCTCCCTCTCCCCAGACACCACCTCCAGCTTATCCGGGGGAACACCAAGGCGTTCCCAGGCCAGCCGAGAGATATAATCTCTCCAGCGTGTCCTGGGTCTGCCCCGGGGCCTCCTCCCGGTGGGACATGCCCAGAACACCTCACCCAGGAGGCGCCCAGGAGGCATCCTTGTCAGATGCCCGAAACACCTCAACTGGCTCCTTTCGATGTGGAGGAGCAGCGGCTCTACTCTGAGCCCCTCCCGGATGGCCGAACTTCTCACCCTATCTCTAAGGGAGAGGCCAGCCACCCTTCGGAGGAAGCTCATTTCTGCCGCTTGTATCCGCGATCTTGTTCTTTCGGTCACTACCCACAGCTTGTGGCCATAGGTGAGGGTAGGGACGTAGATTGACCAGTAAATTGAGAGCTTCGCTTTTACACTCAGCTCCCTCTTCACCACGACGGACCGGTGCAGCATCCGCATCACTGCAGCCGCAGCACCAATCCGTCTGTCGATCTCCGGCTCCCTTCTCCCATCACTCGCGAACAAGACCCCGACATACTTGAACTCCTCCACTTGGGGCAGGAACTCATCTCCGACCTTGATAAGAGAATTTTTAGGATTTTGGGATTTTTATTATGTTATGCTTAAAAGTACGTTTCATTATCTAAATGTGTTTGCTCTTTTCAGTATTCAGCTTAAACTCTGCAACTCTGTGCAGACTCCTAAATGGGGAAGTTACACAGGAAGCCTGCAGTTCTATTTTCTCTCTTCCTGTATGTGCTCTCTGAATAAAGACTCTTTCTTTTTATTGCACAGTGCGAGTCTCCCTGAGTCTCGACCGTGTACACGTTAAACCTGTCTGAGCGTTTTATTCCGACCTGAGTTGCAATACAGGAAAACTCCTGACAGACCTGGAGTGGGCACTCCACCCTTTTGCGGCTGAGAACCATGGCCTCAGATTTGGAGGTGCTGATCCTCATTCCCGCTGCTTCACACTCGGCTGCAAACCGTTCCAGTGCGAGCTGGAGGCCTTCACCTGATGAAGCCAACAGAACCACATCATCCGCAAAAAGCAGAGATGAGATTCTGAGGCCACTGAAGCGAAAGCCCTCCGCCACTTGGCTGCGTCTAGAAATCCTGTCCATAAAAATTATGAACAGAACCGGTGACAAAGGGCAGCCCTGGCGGAGCCCATCACCCACCGGGAACGAGTCCGACTTATTGCCGGCAATGCGAACCAAACTCTTGCAACGTTTGTATAGGGATCGAATGGCCCGTAGCAATGGGCCAGACACCCCATACTCCGGCAACACCTCCCACAGGACACCCCGAGGGACACGGTCGAATGCCTTGTCCAAGTCCACAAAACACATGTAGACTGGTTGGGCAAACTCCCATGCACCCTCAAGTATCCTTGAGAGGATAAAGAGCTGGTCCAGTGTTCCGCGACCAGGACGAAAACCGCATTGTTCCTCCTGTATCCGAGGTTCGACAAGCGGACAAACTCTCCTTTCCAGCACCCTGGCATAGACTTTCCCAGGGAGGCTGAGGAGTGTGATCCCCCTGTAGTTGGAACACACCCTCCGGTCTCCCCTCTTAAAGATGGGGACCACCACCCCGGTCTGCCAATCCAGGGGTACTGCCCCTGATCTCCACGCAACATTGTAGAGGCGTGTCAACCAGGACAGCTCTACAACGTCCAGAGCCTTCAGGAACTCGGGGCGGACCTCATCAACACCAGGGGCTCTGCCACCAAGGAGTTGTTTAACTGCCTCAGTGACCTCGCCCCCGGAAATTGGCGGGTCATTCCCCTCATCCCCAGACTCTGCTTCCTCCTCGGAAGACATGTCAGTGGGATTAAGGAGGTCCTCGAAGTATTCCTTCCACCGCCTGACAATTTTCTCAGTCGACGTCAGCAGCGCTCCGCCAGCACTATACACAGTGCAGGTAGAGCACCGCTTTCCCCTCCTGAGACGCCTGACGGTTTGCCAGAATCTCTTCGAGGCAGTCCGAAAGTCTTTTTCCATGGCCTCTCCGAACTCCTCCCACACCCGAGTTTTTGCTTCAGCCACTGCCCGAGCCGCATTCCGCTTGGCCTGTCGATACCTGTCGGCTGCCTCCGGAGTCCCACAGGCTAACCAAGCCTGATAGGACTCCTTCTTCTGCCTGGTGGCTCCCTTCACCTCTGGTGTCCATCATTTGGTTCGGGGATTACCACCACGGCAGGCACCAACCACCTTGCGGCCGCAGCTCAATGCAGCAGCTTCGGCGATGGAGACGCTGAACATGGTCCATTCGGACTCAATGTCCCCAGTCTCCCTCGGAATGCTGTTGAAGCTCTGCCGGAGGTGTGCGTTGAAGATCTCGCGGACTGGGGCCTCTGCTAGACGTTCCCAGCATACCCTCACTACGCGTTTAGGTGCACCGGGTCTGTCCAGCGTCCTCCCCCGCCACCTGATCCAACTCACCACCAGGTGGTGATCAGTTGACAGCTCAGCCCCTCTCTTTACCCGAGTGTCCAGAACATATGGTCGCAGGTCTGGTGATACGATTACAAAATCGATCATCGACCTGCGGCCTAGAGCGTCCTGGTGCCACGTGCACTTATGGACACTCTTATGTTCGAACAAGGTGTTCGTTATGGCCAAACTGTGATTTGCACAGAAGTCCAATAACAAAACACCGCTCGGGTTCAGATCAGGGAGGCCGTTCCTCCCAATCACGCCCCTCCAGGTCTCGCTGTTGTTACCCACGTGAGCATTGAAGTCTCCCAGCAGGACAACAGAGTCTCCAGATGGGGCACCTTCCACCACCCCCCCAGGGACTCTAAGAAGGCTGGGTACTCTGAACTGCCACTCGGCGCATAAGCGCAGATGACAGTCAGGACCCGTTCCCCGACCCTAAGGCGCAGGGAACAAACCCTCTCATCCACCGGGAAAAACCCCAACGTACCGGCAGCAAGCCGAGGGGATATTAGAATACCCACCCCAGCCCGCTGCCTCTCACCAGGGGCAATATGAGGACATTCATTTGAAATTTCGATAGAACAGTTGCAGTATAATGTCCTCGTAACTGTATATCAGGCACTTGTTGATCAAGATTTAGTATTTTGGTCTAAATAACCCAAAATGTGATGTCCAGATATGTGGACGCCAGGTCCTAGGAGGTTAAAGGCTGGAGTAAAGTGTTAGAGCTATTTATACCTATGTAAACTTTTATACACTGGTTTTACCTGTCTTGTTTCAGAAAGGTTTAAAAGGGTAATGTCCACAGTTTATAATTTTTGAATTCAACATATTTTATTAAAGTAATTGAGCTTGAACACAGAAAAAACTGAATCAAATAATCATAAAATCAAATCGCTTGCACTATACTGAAGTCTAACCTACTCTGAGCTAATGCCGGTTTCCAACACTAATGATTGGGTGAAGGAGAGAGATGAGGGTGTGCACGGCCACTGGTGCTCTTATCCCCGTTCTGTGTGATACAATCCAACAGGAAAAGCAGTCAAACCCTTGGACATTAGCCAAGTTAACGTTCACAAATATATACACACAGAGGAACTCTGAGCCCCAATGTCAGCATTAGCACAAACATGCCACTTCATACCAAATCTCAGTGTGAGGTCAGGTATTAGTCTCATTCCATTACTCTGGCTATATTTTCTTACTCATCATTACTATTAAACTTATACTTAGTCATACTCTAAATTACAATTAAGGATGATTAACTATTAACAAAATCACACCCTGATAACTCTGTTATTACACTTTGTATTTAATCATAAAAAGGCTGGATGTTGAAACCTTTTACTTCTATTTTGTATGAGCCAGGGGTCCTCAACAGCTGATACTCTATGTCCAAAAAGTGACAGGTACCGTTTTATGGAGCAAAAACTTAAGAGCGCATATTTTATAAATAATACCAACTATTACAAATGCAGACTTTTACTAGTAATAAGTAATCCTTTATTTATAATACATAGCAATATAAAATAGTATTACAATGGGCACAGATGAATTTGTATCAAAAACAGCAACCAAGCCAAAGTAATGAATAACACACATAAATAACAACTGCTTGAGAGAGACCAAACAATTTCTTTTCATCTGTTCCTTGGCAGAAAGTTAAGACAGCTATTCAGCTTTAGGTTTCAATAAACAGAAGTAATGGATGCAGTCCCTTTGAAATGTCTACATAAAAGTCTACTTGTGCATATACTTAGCTTTAACTCTTCTCTTTTTTGTTTTGTATTCCAAAAGGTTTTCATTTTCTCCAGAGGATGTCTCCCTTTCAGTGGTTATCGATTGTTCACATTCATTTTCACAGACTGTTGGAATGTCGATGCTGGCCGAACGTTTCTTGCTAGAATGCAATGGCCTAATTTTGCGTGCATTATCTGTCGTCTTTATTTCGTACTGACATATACCTTTGCCTACTTCTTGTTTTATTTTTAAGACATTTGTATGCAGTTCATCTATCATTGCAGTAATGCCCTCTGGAATGAATGCCCACTGTTTAACTGTGTCTAAAACAGCATTTAGTTTTCCAACCGCATCTTCTGTGCATTTTTTGTCTGTGCTTTCAACTACAGGAGTGTCAAGTTGATAAAGGACTTTTCTGAGAGTTTTTCATTTGTTTAAATGGCTACAAGCCACCTTCAGGCAAGCACATGTGTTATAGTGAGAGAACGTATAACAAGTGCACTGAAGTGTTTCAGCCGATGCAAAAAAACAGATTTCCAAACAAACTTGGCATTTTTATCACTTTCAAGTCCTCACAGTGTACAAAGTAATGCCTTTCTTTCACTGCAATTCTTGCCAAGGTAGAAATGTCTGTTTCCATGTTTGGATAGATGTCATTGTCAACCTCTGCTAATTTTGCAAGTAACACTAGATGCTTGCAAAGAAGTCCTCGTAAGCCATATGTACAATTGCAGTAGGACTCAACAGGGCAGACATCATACACTATGGCTTCTCTTGACTCAGATGGGACTTGATATGCATTAACTCCATGGCTGTTCTTGACTGTAATTTTAAGAGCCCAACCACTTTTCATCAGTCTTGAAGTAGAGTCTGAAACTTGAGACAAGGTGTCAGCAAACCGGTTTTTCATGCGGCCCACATCTTGCAGGGTTTTTATGACTGAGAAGTAGTTGTCGGCCTTCCCTAGGAGCACTTCAATTAGATCATCCAGACGCCTATTGTTGTAGCCAGATAAAAACTGGTATTTCAGGCGGTGGAAAAATCTGAAAAAAAGTTATTTGAAATGATTAGTAACTGTAATTGAAGGAATTTAAAGTTTAAATCAAGAGTGTATTATTTAAAAAAAAATTGGAATACCTATTGCACACGTCTTTTATAAAGGGATGCTCTGTGCCGGTTTAGCTGGTTTAGGCAAATCCACCTACTCTGTTTTTTCTTGTGATAACATAAAAACACTGCTAGAATTTAAAGGATTCGCCTAAAAGCTGTTCTGGCAATGACATGAAGAACCTACCTACTTAGTTTAGCCTCTTGGATTAATGCATAACATCTTTTTTTCAGCAATAAAATTGAATGAGGTCAAAATAATAAAGCATACCTTTCAATCACATTGTTTGTTTCAGAACGAGCGTGACTGAAGCGACGGCCGTAGTCACACCACATGTGGCCAATGCCTTCCCAGTGCTTCTGAAAATACTGGCACACCAAAGGGTATTGCTTAAATGTCTGGCAAAACTCTGCTGATGTGGCTTTAAAGTCTTCCTCCTAAGAGAATTGGATGCAACAGAATATATTTCAATCCATTTAACAGACCTATTGAAATCTTTAATATTATGTATTGAAGCCCTTTTCCTTTTATTGAATAACATTAAGAATTTTAAGTTATTAATAATATGTCGTGTTTTTGTATTAAGAAGCAATTATTTCTTCCCTTACAATGGCTAAGAAGGAACACTAAACCTATAATCATATTTGGTTTCAGCATCTGTCTGTGAAAGAATCCCACTCACAAGTTCTACTGCACTGTGGGCGACACAATGATGGTCTGCACAGCTTAAGTACTTGTTTTGATAAACAAGATAAGAAGCCAGTTTTAGAAATCATTTCAAAAATCTATTTTGTATCTCTCTGTAACTCTTTTTAGCAACTTAAAGTTATTATGCTCTTAGTGTAATCAAGAAATCAAAATGTGAAATAGACAAATTACACTTACAGATGTGCAAGCTTTCAGCTTACCAAAGAAAGAAATGATTTCATTTCTCTTTTGGGTGTTAGAAAGCCCATGGACCCCGGACTCTGATTTTGAAAGCCATCGATTAACAGCCTGTTAATGTAAGAGAAAAAAAGTTAATCTTGCTAGAGAGAGACAGAGGAGCAGCTGTACCAAAAGCATAAAAGAAAGCTGACGTCCAAAAATAACTTTGTCACTCACTGGACAAGAGGACCTATGCATTACAGAAATCAACCAGGCAAACATATTTTTAAATGTCAAAAAGAGCTTTGGGAAGCAGCCACCAGAAGATGAGTGCACTGTGGTCTTAAATGGATGGACATAGTCACTCAACATTTTATCCCTTTATATTCATTAACCTGAGTAGGTGAATATCACAATGAGGCAAATCATAACAACAGGACCCTGTTGTAAAAATGTGTTTCAGGTGCATCTTAGACAACGTGAAAAGAAAACAATGTGGTTTACCTGCAAGACATGGTACCAGCATAGAAGGATAGCTGACTCTAGAAAAACCTTCTGCAAAGCATTTATTTCCGCAAAGTCTTTGTCAACCATAAATGCTCTACAGAAAACAAGAAAACAATAAATGAGATTAAACAGTATGAAAATGTTTTTGCTATCTCAAAGCACCACTTCAATGCCAAATTAAACATTTCAACTCACAAGTAGATATATAAAATACTGCATACAGCCTATAGGAATAACTTTAACAACTGGAAAGGAAAGTTTTTTGCAGCCATGCTGCAGCTATAGCATTAGATTCTGGCATGTTATAACTTTTTTGAAAAGGAATTATTTCAAAATTAATAGCTGTCAATGTATTATTTACCTCGGGGAAGTTGGGAAATGCTCACAAACTATTCCAAGAACAGTTTCCAGGGTTTTCTGACTTTCGTTGCTGACAATAGCATAGGCCACAAGGACTCCACGCCCATGATCATCTCTTACAACAAGTGTGAATAAGGGAAATGAATACTGGTTAACACAGTGCGTGGTGTCAACAAATACTAACTGTTTTGCATAGTTCTCCATGTTTGGTTTCATTACAGGTGTCTGCACAACAATCATTAGTTCTTGGTCAGATGTGTATGGTTGATAGAAGAGAACATGTTCTTGATGTTTTCCATTAAGTAAGGTATGTACACTTTGACTGTCTCCACAGTTAAAGTGCTTCTTCCTCATCATGCAGGTTCTAACACTGTCAATGTCACGTGGTGTGACAAAATGCTCTCTGTTGTGAAGATCTCTGTGTCCATGTTCTTTGGCCCATTTATGACATTCAGTTAGTATGATGGCTGGCTTAGTTCCAAGGGAAAGCAGTTCCTCAATCTTCCTCCTCAAACCACTGGAAATATTGTTGAAATGTTCGTCTTTTGGGTCCGAAGGATCATGCCCATCATGCTTATCATATGTACGCTGCACGATGACTGTGTGGTCTTTCCAACATTTGAGTACTTTAAATGAAACAAAGGCCTTACAGCCCACTGCTCTGTAGCTGTTTCGACCTTTTTTTCCAGCTCTGATGCAGTTGAATTTGTAATAGTCTCTTTTCCTGTCTTTACCTGAGGCCACATTTAAACATTTATAATGTCCATGAAGGGTTAATGACTTCAATTTTTCTAACACAACACTGAATGGGTCCTCCTGGCATTGTGACACATGCACACAAAGTTGTGTATCTTTTCCAGTTCTTTTTTTTTTCGTCATTCAGGACACTTCTTCTAATTATATCATCCATTTCTGGTGGAAAAATAACAAAGGTTTAATTAGTCAATATTCATTAATTCATTTTAACTTGTTTTGGGGTTTTTTGCAATACAATGTAAATATTAAATATAATATTAAAACAATATATATATATATATATATATATATATATATATATATATATATATATATATAATATAAACAAACAGGGGCTAAAGAGGCTAAACTTTCATATGGTATGTCTCTGGCAATATTTACACGATGTCCCAGGGACAACATTAACACGATGTCCCAGGGACAACATTAACACGATGTCCCAGGGACAACTTTAACACGATGTCCCAGGGACAACTTTAACACGATGTCCCAGGGACAACTTTAACACGATGTCCCAGGGACAACATTAACACGATGTCCCAGGGACAACTTTAACACGATGTCCCAGGGACAACATTAACACGATGTCCCAGGGACAACTTTAACACGATGTCCCAGGGACAACATTAACACGCACCTGAGCGGCACCCGCAATCACGCCTCGCCGCCTTAAAGTCTGTGCTCTCTCTGCTGTTGTTGGTGGTGTGTGTGTGTGGTGTTTTTCTTTTCTTTTCTTTTCTTTTCTTTTAAATAAACACCAAAAATGTTTCACTCTGTCATTGTCATGGCTAAAATAAATGTGCCACATGTATAAATTTAAGTTCTTTCTTTTGCAAACCCAATAAAGAAATTGCTATATGGGAGGTTCTGAAACACTGACCTCCATCAAGAAAGAAGGAATTCATTTTTGGAAGGAGTTTTTCTCATTGTTTCAGCCTTTAACAGATGACTTACAAGCGAGTTCTTCATTTTAGTAAGCTGTGCTGAAACTGATTTTCTATGGGGACTTGAAAAAGCCTCTAAGTCTCTAGAATAAAAAGGCACGGGGGAAAGAATGATATCAAATTTCACATCTGTGCCAGTTGTCTTTGTAAGTGCCCTATCAAACTTTGCACGCTATGGGTGACGAGCTTTTGGCCTGGTTATCTTAGCTGTGTTTATAATTGTGTGTGTTATGCAAGTGGAAAAGTCACATCAGACATGTTCCCATTAATGCTTGACAGCTAACTCAAGTGCTGATGTTCAGAAAAAAACACCTCCCAGCCAGCCAGTGAAACAAAATATCATTCAGTACCAACATAATAAGAAGTGCTTTTGAGTTACTGGACATACCAACCTGCCTTCTGGACATCTATTGCATTTTATTTGAAGATATTTAAAAAATATATTTTCCAACAGTCCGACTTCAACAGACTAAACAGTCATCTAAGGGCTTAATTTTTCCATCTGGATACAGATAAGTTTTTAATCAGGGCCCTGTACTACAACATACCCTGGCTGTCTTTCCATTATCTGCATTCACTCACTCTAATATTGCGATTAGTGTAAATGGTCACGCACAGAGCAGTAAAATAAACATTCTAATCATTTTTAAGGTGACAGCTGCACATTAGAGCTCTGACACTTTAAAGTGGATCCATTAAAACATACTATAACACAGCCTAATAAAGGAGAAGTGGAAAATGTGCTGCCCCTGTGACCTGATTTCAGATGGAAGTAGAAGAAAATCGCTGGATTTATGTTTTTATCATTTGAGATTTTTATCGAGATGATTGTCATGAATTGTAGAACAATCTGCCTTATTCATAGTGCACATTCCAGTCTCAGTTTATTTGTTTTTTACATGTTAATTTGTCATATTATAGTAATATGTGAACATCTTTCATAGTAACATGTTTTGCCTATGATATTTAACACTGATTTATTTGTTGTGGTTTTCTTCTTTCATTATCTGTTTGAAGTACAAAATGCAATGTTCATAATGCACCTGGATAAGCCAAAATCTTGCTTTGCAGTATAGGCCTCAGGCTGTAAAGTTTTATTATTAATGTCTTTCCCATCAAAATACATTGAAATCTCAGAAATCTTTCAAGCTTTGTGCTGGGGCTCACTGTGTGCCTGTTGATATTCTAGCTCTTTCCCCTTTACCTCAATATGCATCCTGTTTGAAATCCACGAGGCATCACAGAAGGACAGAAGACAGGATCCACCTGTTTATAAAGCATGAAGCTACAGTGCTTCATTTATCACATTAGTGCTGTGCAGGATCAATTCAACAGCTTCTCGATTCTAAAGAGCACGTCTGTGTTCAGTGGGTTATAGAAATATATTCTTTGTAAACCGTTTGATTATGAAGACTGCACAGGTTTACTTCACAACATTAGATTTCACTGTTTTGAGTTTTTGGACTTTCAAATGTTTTATTATTAATTATTTTTGTTTGATTCTTAATTTGTTTACATTTTCATCTTTCGCTGGTCGTTAGTTCTTAGTTCCAGTGGGCAGTTCACTCTATTCCAGGAAGCAGGTTTAGCTAACAACTCTGAGTTTGTTATTCCTGAGATTAGGGAAGCTCTGGGTTTCTGTTCCAGAAAGAGAGTTAACCTCAACTCTGAGTTGGTTACCGTGGTAACAGACTCTGTGAACCTACTCTGCATGCTGGCAGGTTTTCTGTTTGATTCCTCCCGTCCTGCTGTACCCGTAACAGCTGACTCGCACTCCGATTTATTTCAGGTCAAAGTTTAGCAAATTGATTTTCACAAGTTTACAGTGCAAACACTGAAATCCCAGTTGGATGTTAACATGATTACTTTTACAGTCATTCAGTCGTTAATATAGAAATATGAAGACAGTGATTTATAAATCAGCTCAGAATAAAATCTATAATGTCCAGTAATGCAGCCAGTTTCTTAGCACTGCAAACATTTACTGTAATGACTGTAGGAATCACTGTTTAAATAAAAATGATCTGTATAAAGCTTTAGAACACACTGATGACTGATGATCATCCAATACAACATCACAGTCATGTGTTATTCAGTCACAGTGAAGGAAAAATGCACAGCTGGATCATATGAACATTTGAGTGAAGATAAGGCTGGAAATGGCTGATTTGAGCTATTTTAAAATGGAATACAATCTGCAACATTTCATGTTGAAATTTGTTCACAGGTTGAAATTCAGTTATTAAATGCTGGCAACATTTTGTAAGGTACAGTGTGTGAAAGAGAATGAATTCACTGGAAAATAACCTAAATCAGTCGCAGTGGATCTGAAGGTGTTATAGAATCCACAATAGATCAGCAAACCGTGTCCACCTGAACGGCAAGACAGACCAAAAATAAATAAGGATCACAGATTTATCCCCTAGTCTCACAATAGCTAATTAAAATTGCTTTATTGTCTCTTCCTACTTTTTAACGTCACCATAACCATTGCTCCGACATGCATTCATATTCCTCAGTCCTCTTGATTAAGATGGGGGGGTCTGCTGTTTATTTACCAGTTGTTGTGGTGAATTATAGATCAGACTTCCATTCTTGATGGTGTTCTTTATCTACTCGTGTATGCGCTTAACTCATAGTGAACATAATCAGACTTAACCAAACTTGCTCTGATCAGACGTACTGGGAAACTCAGAGTTGCCAGTCTCATAGTTTATCAACTAAGAGAGAATTTTTCATCTCAGAGTTTGTTGAGCCTGCTTTCTGGAAAAGGGCTGTGAGTAGTGCTTGTGAATGCAACAAAACTCCTCCTCTTGCTCTCCAGGCAGAGCTTGATTGCAGCAACGGTTATTTTGGCTTCATTTTGTTTGCAAGTTTGTTGGAAAAGGATTTATTCTGTTTCGACCAACTGTTAGACAGCACCTTAATTTCAGAGGTAAATCAGTGGTGACACAGCACTAAATCAGATTTCGTTTTTAGGGGAAGCAGGAATTCTGCATAGAATCTCAGGCGAAGACAAAGATGTTAAAGGTACTACTACTTTTCACTTCACTGGAAAGTGAAAATTATGGGCAAAAGTCTTCGTGGGATTGGATCCTGCCATCCTTTACCGCCACATGCATTCCGAAGTCTGGTATCACCATTTGAACCAAACACGTGGCACTGATACACTTTTATATTCGATGTCAGTAGAAGAAGAAGAAAGAGCAGCATTTTTTTAGTGACTTCTTCTGTTGGACTCTGACCTTGGTGATTGTGGACCAGATTTATTTCCATTGGTGATCACCGGGTTAAGTCTATACAGCTGGACCCCAAATAGGCCTCCTCTCTTGCCGTCCGTTAAGGCCTGTTTTATTGTATTGTAGCTTGATTGTGTATTTCAATGTGTTAACCACACAAATATGCTGTATCCTCCTGACTACCAGCAATGCAAATTTGTCCTCTGTAGAGCACCTTTCTAAACCTGAATATCTCCCATGCACTGCATACTACAGAATTGCCTCCTTTTGGTATCTACAGAGGACATTTAGGGCTTTCCAATGATACCAAATGTGAAGGGGTGGAGCTTTGGGAACTAGTTTTTTCATTAAGGAACATGGCAGCCATCGCTGCAAGCACATTTTATGGGAAGAAGAAAAGTAAGTGCATAAAACTTCTTATTGAGCAATTTTTAGCTATAAATATTGTTAACATATTTTAAATAAGTCTCTTAATAACACATTAAAACATAGTATGCTTAATTCTAACTTCATTTTAGTATAGTATTGAAGTGTTTAAAAAATGTCCTCCGTAGTGGACATTTGTAGTCATTTCCTCCATTTTGTTCTGATTTTTTAAATGACCAGAAAAGGAGTCCTTTTTAGAAGCAGAAATAAATTTATTGCAGTTTGATGAAGGAAACCCAGATCTTGAGTTGTCTGATGAAGAAGATCATTGGGAATAAGCCCTTCAAGAAGAAAGAAGGATGGTACTCAGACCTGAACTTGCTGTCATTAAGTGGTTGGAGAACAAGCCAGTTGTCATGGCATCCTTTGCCTATAGCAATCAACCTCAGGACAGACGCACAAGATGGTCTAAGAAAAACAAAAGGTTTGTCCATGTGCCAAGGCCACTGGCAATTGCTGAGTACACTACCAATATAGGTGACGTGGACCTTGTTGCCGAATGTTGAGATTCTACAGGATGGTCTCTCGCACTCCGAAATTGACAGTATGTGCAGTTCTCTACTTTTTGATCTGGCAATCACCAACTCATGGCTTCAGTGTAGCAGTGACTTGCAGTTTGGGGGGAAGAAACCACTACAGTTCCTTGAGTTCAAACTTCTCCTTGGTGAAGAGTTGAAGCAAATGTTTGCCATCAAAGTTAATTTTTACATGTTTGGCCTTCCAATGTCCTCTGCAGTGGACATGTGATATCTAAAAATTTAAAACTTTTTTTTCCCAAAAAAATTATTTCAGTCTTCTAATTACCTTACAAACATTGGGGGATTTAAATTTTTTTTGATTGGACAACATTTTTTTTCCTGGTAGTCAGGAGGGTATTCTGTCTGTTCACTTGGTCTCTGTAGAGTTCAGTCTGTTTTTAGTTAGTTTTTTTTCTTTAGTAAAGTGGATTCTTTAGTAATGCCATCTTGTTGGAAGGTTAGGCACCTTTGGCGAGATGCTCTCCTCACACTTATGCGTGTGAGTGAAAGCACTGGGACGATAAAACGGACATCACTTTAGTTTGTAGTGAGATGCACAATGAGGACAGCGGTGAAACACATTTGGTGAGTAGCTCGTAGCAACCCCATGAACTCTTATGCTCCGTAAACTGACGGAGGTTTGGTTGGGGTGGTACTGTAACAATTTTAGTGTTGTGATTGTTTTTATTTTTTATTTTTAGAAATACATAAAGAACTTCATTACCTGTTTTTTTGATTTACTTATTTAATAAATTATTCAATTCTCTACCTTGCCAGTAATTACTGTGTGTGTAGTTGGTAATAAAGGTTCATTACAGTAATATTTCCTGGGGTGCAATTCCCCCAGGTGTAATTTTTCTCCTTTCTTATAGTATATATATATATTCCCCATGTTGAGTTTACTTTTGTACCTAAGATCTGCAGCGGCTGCTACCCTCCCCTGTGTGTTTCCAACAAGTTTGGGATTCTGTTTGCTATTCTGGTGGACTTTATACTGTTGAATTTTACCAGCCAAAAATAACAGCCCAATTTGAGATTACTTGCCTGGTCTCCACGTGTCTCTATAAGGGTCATAAGTCAAACTCTGCGATTAATGACATTCAACTTCATTTACGTGCTAAACATGTTCAGAAGCCTTGCTTGGCTGATCTTCCACAGGTGGGGGAGCAGCCATAGCCAACTTCAAAGATTTTTCTCTAGAAAAATCCTGCTTGGCTTAAATTTGCTAAACAGAAAATATTAAACACATGGAGATAATTTAGAAGATGATGCAGTGTAAATGATTAATTGCGCTGCGGTTTAGCAGACTAACCAGTTCATAGATAACAGGCATGCAAAAAACAAGGACTAAACTAAAATCAACACTTCAGATTCATTATCTCTTGACAGGGAAAGATATCAGACATAAACTTCCTTTTTGGACTGCAAAATGCCAACCAAAGGCAGTGATGGACAGTGCATTGAGGCAAATGCATACCTGCTGAGTCCCTGTTGCTCTATGAACTGCAAAGAAAACCACACTAAACATGGCCTAGGCACCATCAGGTGCAACACTAGGTAAGCCAGAAAACTTTTAGAACCTGCACTTAGTCCCATTACTAGTGAGTAGAAGCATATTAATAGCATCTTAATGTATAGTCATATACAAGTGGGAGCTTCAGACAGCAGTAGTACAGAGATGTAATATTTCACTCTTGATGGCCTGATGAAACCTGATGAAACCTTGCAGCTTTCCACCCAACTGACTCAAAAAAAGTTCATTTATTGAGGCTTTGTGTACACACAAATCGTTCTGCTGGTCAAAACAGTCTTAGAGGCAACAATGACCGTCACACGCGGTTATTTTCGGCAGTACTCAAAGTACAAAGTTGCCTGCCGCTAATATTCCAAATCCAACAACAGATACAGTGCCTGTCCAGCAAAAAAACCAACCCCTGTCAGTTACTAAATCAATGCAGTAATTAATTTTAAATTCAAATTTAAACTCTCTCCGATTGCACAATAATATGTATGTGTGTGCATCCTGCTAGAAATATTTGGCACTTTGTTCTAAATATTTCTGATGATTAATAATGTCATTAAATCCTGCTAGGAGTGAACCACAAAGCTCTGGCACTCATAGCGGTAACGATCACAGTCCTGACTACTTACTTAAGTTGTCTGTCACTAATCTTAGTTCATCACCTTGTGGTTTATTTTAATACTGTGGTTCAAATATTTGGTGCTGTAAAAGGGACACTCCAAATCTAGCAACTGGTACATGTCCCGCAAATAAGTCTCCAACCTGCAGTATTTATTTATTTAGTTATAGGTGGAAAAACTCCATGTACTGACAGGTACAAGAGAATTAACAGTTATTAGTGTTGAACCTTGTCTTAATGAGCGACTATACAAACAGCGCTCTCTGCCCCCACAGAATACGATTTTTTTTTTTTCAACTATGCAATCAGGAGATTATTAGCAGCTGATACATTTTCTATATCGTTTTTGGGATTGTGCAATGTGGAATATAAACCATGTAACATTTGTGGGAAAGAATCCTGATGATGAATAAATAAATAAACTCTTTAATGAAACACAATTTGTTAAATATATTACGTAGATGTCTTAACAGTAGTTGTACTGATAATGTTTGGGTTGTATCATTTTAAAATGCAGTAAATTGCCCGCTGTGAACCACCTGTATCTTTTTTACTCTTCTATGCGCTGCACATCTCTTATAAATCGCTGCAGTAAGAGATGTGATGTGTATTAGCATCACAGCAGATTCCTTTGTCACGAGTGATGGGTCGGTCGTGAACTAAACGGCTCTTAGAGCCGGCTCTTTGAAGTGAACGATGGGAGCCGGCTCCTTATTGGGAGTTAGGCTATCTCCTCTCTATTTTTGGTAATTCCACACCGTTGGAAACACACACACAAAAAAACACACATTAAGAGGCTCTAATGCCTGGGTCTCAAACATGTGGCCCATGTCGCCCCTACTTGCAGTCCGCATAATGACGTGAAGAAATATTTTTTAAAATTATTTAAAAAATTATTTAATAAGAAGATAATATGAGCCGAGTGTTACAAGCATAGCTCTAAAGAATGTAGCCTAATGGGCAGTATAGTCCGTCCTGCAGGGACAATGGACTGCCATACCCGTTATGTGTCTGTGAGGGAGGGAGGAAGGAAGAAAAAGGAGAGTTGAAAAGTACAAGTTGTCACCAGCGTTAGGGCGATCGTGGCTCAAGAGTTGGCAGTTCGCCTTGTAATCAGAAGGTTGCCGGTTCGAGCCCCGGCTCGGACACTCTCGGTCGTTGTGTCCTTGGTCAAGACACTTCACCTACCGCCTACTGGTGATGGCCAGAGGGACCGATGGTGCGATATGGCAGCCTTGCCTCTGTCAGTCTGTCCCAGTGCATGCAATCCATTATTATTTAAACCAACTGTATATTTCTGTACATTTAAGTATTATTATTCATATTGCCACATTCATTGACCTTGTTTATAGGTAATTTCATTGTTTAATCACATTAACATGTTCCTAATTTCATGTTTAAAAGCACTTGAAAAAGGCAAAATCCCATGTAAAATTAGGGCAACAAACTGTATTGTCATTACTGAAAATAACCGTATTTTTATGAGAAAGTTATTTTCTGTTATTTTATGGTATTATTTTGGTGCCCCAGCTGCCGGAATATTACTATTTTTTTAGGATTTTTTTTTAACAGTGCACTGTTATACTGTCTTTATACTAGAGTATGAAATTGGAATTCAGTGAATGAATCCAAGCATCATCTTAAATCAAATTAATCTCTTCTACACTTGATGTAACCTAACTCTGTCCATTGGCACCACAGACACTGTGCAACAGTCCAACACAGAGATTTACTGTGAATTCAACAAATGAATGCAAACTAACCTGTTTATCCTGCACAAAACTACCCAGTATTTTAATGCACCATTTGAATAAAACAAAGTTAGTAAAATAGTAAGTTAGTAAAATGAAAATACATAGTTTATCAAGACATATCATTTGCAAATACAATATGTGATTAAATATTTGTGATGACACTACATGCAAGCTTTAAATTTGAAGTTTATCACTGAGCAGTCCTTACCTTTAAATCTAACCTCTCCTCTTCCTCTCCTGACCTGTCTGTCTGCATCTTTCTGCATCTCTGAGTGAAGTTATTCTTGCACTCTTTTCTCTCCCTGTGAAATACAGCAGCTGGATGTTTAGCTATCACCACCAGTGTTGGTCAAGTTACTTGAAAATAGTTACTGATGACTTCCCCAAGAAAGTAATTCCATTACTTTACTGATTACATATTTTCAAAAATAATTAGTTACTTTATTACTTAGTTAGTTAGTTTTGAAAAACATGATACATAACCTGAATGCGTAATAAAGTAATAGACCTTTCGGCCCAATTATATTTTTTCTGCATAATCCATCATATAAAATGGAATCAAATGAAAAAGTGTCTTTTTAAAAATGGTTTTCTTTTTTAATCTTTTAACTTTATGCACATTGTGTCAAGCAAAAATTAAATTATATGCAACAGTCTTTGATGTGAAGAAATTTGTCTAACATTTAAACCTATTTTCTGTATATTCCAGCATACAAAAAAATATATTTGTGTGTTTACACTCACTCTTTCAAATAGATGCAAGTAAAACACAGAAGAAAATAAAAAAAAAATCCCAAGATTCAGCGGCACTAAGTCCTGTCGCTCTTAAATCTATTTTCATTTTAAATCTATTTTAGCAGGAGTGGGGCAGGTGGAGGTTTGCCTGGTTTCGCATCGGTCATGTCAGTGGGGGGATCCGGGAGTTTCTCTGTGAATTTCACATTCCCGTGGCAGCGTGCTAGGTGCTTGCTCAAATTTGAAGTTTAATTTTCCGCTGTAGAAAGAAGTTTTCTTCCCACGCAGAGTGTACAGCGGATGCTAATGTTTTTGTCACTTTTTATGGAATCAAACTCAAAGTAATGTCTGTACTTCCAAGCTTTAAACGCTGCATGGTCGTACTCTCTCCCTCACTTCATATTATCCATTGTTGATCTGCACACACGTGTTGCTGCCAAGGATGTCCCACGCTCATACGTCATGAGACACTCTCACAAACAAAATCAAGGTTTAGTAACGCAGTAACGCAGTGTGCTTACGGGAAAGTAACAGTAATCTAATTACTTTTTTTGCAATAGCAACTTTACTCGTTACTTGAAAAAAATAATCAGATTACCACTCTCTGGTCACCAAAATGTACGACAAACTGCACAAACTGTGTGTTTGCTGATGTTTATTGAACTGAAAGAAACGCTGAATTTGAAATTAGCTTCCACTTAAAAAACCGCCACTCCCTACCTGCTTCCTCCTCTTCAGTAGTGCTAGCTAGATCCTGCACCTAGTACACTGTGTTTGACACAGAAATCCAAAAACAGAACAACTCAGGCAGACAACAGGGAAAAAGAGAAAGAAAGAAAAGGAGAACAATAACTAGAATAAGGAAAACACAAGAATTACAACTTTAAAGGTTCAAGGTTCTTTATTCGTCCCATGCATAGTTATACAGGTATAACACACAGTGAAATGTAACCTGACACGCTCCTCGACTTGTGCAAAAAAAAAAGGGGGGGGGGAGACATTATATATAATATATACTATATACATTAGGTGAATTAAAAGGAATTTTGCAACACTTGTACATAATAAGTAACCTGGAAGCTATTTATTCAGTGAATCCGTGGTCAATGTACAATTCCTGTCTTCTACTCTCTGAACTCTTCTGAAAAGGGAAAAGTGGGCAGGAGGTCAATAATATTTACAGCTACCAACACTGAAGCCGCCTGTTTACACATGAACTAAAATCAAGGCTTATACAACATGTATGGTACATGGAGCTGAGAGATACACTTTATTATTAACTTAACTGATCTCTGTAAAATAACTATAATAACTAATTGGATGATTGAACAAAAAAAAAAACCCCAAAAGGAAGTCAATTAGGGAGAAGATGATTACAAAATAAAACAGGAAAAGAATCTAATTAGGAAACAAATAAAAACATGACAAATAACATAAAGTCATAAAATTATAAAAAAAATGAGAAAAATTTAATGAACATCCATAGCACCTCTATTATGTTATGTAAAATTATTTGTGATGGATGTAACTCATTTACAAGTGAAAGAATCTGAATCTGGAGTTTGAACTCCAGATTCAGAGAGTTAGGCAAACTAGACTAGATTTGAAGAACAGTCTTTCTGTGGGCAGGATAGACAGCAGTTGGATCTCTCAACCCAAGGTAAGGAATTTCCTAAAACACTGTCCTTTAATTTTGGTGTCTATTTGGGTAAAAGAATCATGTAAATATTCCAGTGCTTGCAAGTATTGTATAGCTCTAAATATTTGGCTGAAGAGCAAATATTTTTTCTTTATATTGTGGATACTTGATGTCATTTATGAGATCACTGAGGTGATTATTTCTGTCTGATATTATAGGAGCCATGGCATCCCATCATGTCTGTGGGATGCTTGCTTTCCTCAGTTTATTCCTCATTTCATTTACACCACATTGCGATGGAGGAAACATTCTGGTGTTTCCTTTAGATGGCAGCCACTGGATCAATATGAAAATCTTGCTTGAAGAACTTCATGCTAGGGGACACAATCTGACTGTGATCAGGGCCTCCATGAGCTGGTACATCCCTGAAAAGTCTGATCTATACACATCCATTACAGTTGAAATAGCTGTAAATTTTGAGCACTTTTTTGGTGGGCGTCTAGAGGAGCAGGTGAAGGTATGTGATTAGTGTATGCGATGACTCAGAATATAAATACTCTGTTATTTATGAGACATGTTTCTCTTTTTCACTTTTTCTCATCCATTTTTTAGTTGCAAAGAGAGGGGGCATCAGTGATGACTTCCATCAGACTCACCAAGAATTTTTTTTCTTTAATTTCTTATGCACATTCACTGTGGTATGATGCTTTGAAAGATATTTTTGATGATCAAAATATGATCAAAAGATTAAGAGATTCCCAGTATGATCTGGTTCTAACTGATCCAGCTTTGGCCCCAGGGCTTATTCTAGCCAAATATCTCAAGCTTCCCTTAGTGCTCAATGTACGCTGGATCACCAGTGGAGAAGGCCACTTTGTGTTAGCTCCCTCGCCATTCTCTTACATCCCGGTGCCAGGATACGGCTTAACAGACAAAATGAATTTCATCCAGAGGATCAAGAACATTTTTTTCTATGGCATCATACTGTTCCAGCAGAAATTTCTGGTGGACCCAGTATATAATGACATATGTGATAAGTATATTGAGGGTGGATGTGACGTCATCTCACTACTTCAGGAAGCAGACATTTGGCTGTTCAGGTCAGATTTTGTGTTTGAATTCCCTCGCCCCACTATGCCAAATGTTGTCTATATAGGAGGATTTCAGTGCAAACCAGCTCAGCATCTGCCAGCAGAGCTGGAGGAGTTTGTTCAGAGCGCCGGGCAACATGGAGTGATCATCATGACTCTGGGAACTCATGTCAATGCTTTGCCCAAAGATGTTACAGAGGAAGTCGCCGGTGTCTTTGCCAAGATGCCCCAGAAGGTAGCAAAAAGTTAAAGATTCATATTTCCACTGCTGCGTTTTGGATTGTTAACCTATCGTATTTTAATTTGTCCATATCAGCCAATAGATACACTGTGAAAGATGCCATTGTTTGTGCATTACCATTCAGAAACCACAGTTTAGCATTTGCGGTGCATTTTGGAGCCAGAAGTGTCTGTAAATTTATGAGAGGATGGAGTGGTATGTTATTAGTCAGGAAGGCTAAATTTATAGTCGGGATTCTGTTGCTCCCGTGAAGAAGCAAAAATGTCAAAAAAAGAACCCTACGCCCTGGCTAAACGAGGAGCTGTTGAATCAAAGGAGAAATTGTAGAAAGGCAGAGCGTCACTGGAGATCTTCTAGATTAGAAGTATTTCTTCGGGCTTGGAAGGACTCCCTGACTTCTTTCCAATCAGCGATGTCGACAGTGAAAGCAAATTACTTCTCAAGTCTTATCATGAGTCATAAACATAATTCAAAACTACTATTTAACACAGTATCACAACTTACAGAGAGCAAGTCAACTCTCTGCTGTTCTAACTTGATGGCTCATGATTTTCTTGTGTTTTTCAGTGATAGGGCGGACACACTTAGGAATCAGATTATTCCTTCCTCAGGTAGTTTGTTGGACTACTCAGATGTCTTGCCTGTTGCTGCTGATAAATTGTTCTCTGATTTTAAGGTCATTTCTCTGTCTGAATTAACCAAGGTTGTAAAAGCAGCTCGTAGTACAACCTGTTCATTGGATCCTTTACCAGCCTGGGCTATAAAAGAACTGTGGTCAGCATTAGGACCCTACATTCTGTTTCTTCTAAATATTTCATTGATGACTGGAGTCTTCCCTGAATGTTATAAATCAGCTGTGGTAGTACCAATCTTGAAAAAGCCTGGACTAGATGTTGACATGGTTGCAAACTATAGACCCATCTCACATCTGTCTTTCTTGTCTAAAGTCTTTGAAAAAGTGGTTTTTAAGCAGCTCACTGAGCATTTGTCAGCAAATAATCTGTTTGAACCATTTCAATCTGCCTTTAGACCAAATCACTCCACAGAGACAGCTTTACTAAAGGTGGTGAATGACCTGCTGGTACATGCAGACAATGATGGCACTTCAGTTTTATTACTATTGGACCTAAGTGCCGCATTTGACACTGTTGATCACGACATTTTATTGGATAGGCTTGAACATTTTATTGGAATTACAGGGAATGTTTTATCATGGCTGAGATCTTACCTGTCAGGGAGGTCTCAGACTGTTAATTTTAATAATGTTCTTTCTGAGACCTGTGTGGTGAGGCATGGGGTCCCTCAGGGCTCTGTGCTTGGACCACTGCTGTTCTCTATGTATCTGTCGCCTCTTGGTGCTCTTTTACGTTCTTTTAAAGTAACCTTTCATTATTATGCTGATGACCTGCAGCTCTATGTTCCTCTAATAATTGGAAACTGTACTGAAATCTCTAATCTGGAATCTTGTCTATCAGCAATTAAGGGCTGGTTATCGGATAATTTCCTGTGCTTAAATACTGATAAAACAGAGTTGATGGTCATTGGACCGCCTAAATTTCAGCATTCGTCCCAAAATTTTACCCTGAGAATTGATGATAGGGTCATAACTTGTAGAGACAAAGTAAAAAATTTGGGCGTGTGGTTTGACACGGTGCTCTCCTTTGAGTCCCATATAAAAGAAATAACAAAAACCGCCTTTTATCACTTGAGGAATATAGCTAGAATTAGACAAGTTTTGTCAAACGATACCGCAGAGATTCTTGTTCATGCATTTGTGTCCTCACGCATTGATTACTGTAATGCCCTTTTCTCAGGGCTACCAAAGAAAAGTTTTAAAGGTCTACAGATGGTGCAAAACGCAGCTGCTCGTATTTTAACAAGAACTGGAAAACTCGAACATATCAGCCCTGTTTTATACTCTCTTCATTGGCTACCTTGTCCGGTTCGAGCTGATTTTAAAGTCCTGTTGCTCACTTACAAGGCTTTAAATGGATTAGCACCTTCGTATCTCTCTGACCTCTTACACCGGTATATTCCATCCCGTGCTCTCCGATCTCAGGACTCTGGTCTTTTAAAAGTTCCTAAAGCCAGGAAAAAGAAACTTGGAGAGCGTGCTTTTTCTTTTCGTGCCCCGGTTTTATGGAATAACCTCCCCCAAGATATCAGGCAGGCATGCTCTGTCGAGGTTTTTAAAGCTAAGCTGAAGACACACCTGTTTACCTTATCTTACATGTCTTAACTCTATGGCTTTTAGGTTTTAAATGTTTTCTTCTTTTTATTTTGTTCTTGATTTCTCTTTTTTTTGTTTTTAAATTTGTACTGCTATGTATTACTTTTAAACCCTTTTGATTTTAAACAATTGTACAGCACTTTGCTTGAAGGTGCTTTATAAATAAAGTTATTATTATTATTATTATTATTATTATTTAAGAGTCTACACAAAAAAGACAGTATATTTAATGCTGGCATAGGTTACCAATAAAATAAAATTAGAGTTACACTTAGGACAGATACCTTGGTTAGACTGTAAATACAAATAACGAAACAGAGAGTCACACTTAGCATAAAAATGCTCCAAAAGGCAAAAATAGAATAAACACTATAAAGTTCTTTTCTGTAACTTGAATTAGGTAAGGTGTCCCTCCCATAGAGTTCCTTTGATGTATATTGTTTTTGCATTAGGTTGTAAACATGCTTGCTTTTGATGGCTTGACATTTTAACCACTGTAAACAGCATCAACATTGAAAGGAACAGCAAATTATGCCACTTCAGTGATCCCTTAAATCATATAACCCCCGGAAAAGTTACTTAAAACTCATTAACATTTAAGATTTTAGTCTGAATTTGCATCTAGGTTAATTCTGTGTAGGTCTGTTAAGTGTTTTTTAAAGTCTCAGGGCTAATGGGGAAATCTTTTTTTTGTTTTTTCTTATCAGGTTATCTGGAGGCATAAAGGAGACCGTCCCTCTACACTGGGAAACAACACTCTAATAGTCGACTGGATGCCACAGAAAGATCTTCTGGGTCATCCACAGACCAAAGTCTTTGTAGCTCATGGAGGAACTAATGGTGTCCAGGAGGCCATTTACTATGGGGTCCCTGTGCTCGGCATACCCTTGTTCTTTGACCAGTATGACAACCTTCTACGACTGCAGGAGAGAGGAGCTGCAAAGATCATTCAGCTAGCTGATGTTAATGGCCACAGTTTTGAGCAAGGTCTTAAGGAAGTGATCCATCAAGAGAGCTACAGGCAGAACATTCAAAGACTGTCACGTTTGCACAGAGATCAGCCAATAACACCCATGGAGCAGGCCGTCTTCTGGGTAGAGTATGTGATGCACCACAAAGGGGCTCGTCACATGCGTACAGAGGCTTATAAGATGCCCTGGTACTCTTACTACTGTTTAGATGTAGTGCTCATATTGCTGTCTGCAGTCACTGCTCTGCTCCTCTCTGTTGTAGCTGTTTTCAGATTTCTGTGCTGCCGAAGACAAAGAAAGATAAAAGCTAAACAAAGTTAAAATAATTTCCATTTGGAAGATGACATTCTATGTCTATTACTTACTGTGGTTTAGTTTTAATGCAAAGAGTTACTTGTAGCACAGTTGTAAATGATTAACCCTCTTCTACATAGCCAACAAGTTTGCTGGACCAACATTACAACATTACAAACTGTTCAATGAAACTGTTCCACGTAATAACTTTTTAGTTATATTCAAAGGCAATAAAGTTAAAATAACAAACACTTAAACCTTTAGAAAGTCTATTTGTTGATTCTGTTATTGCTTGGTTTCCTTAAAGCACAGCTGGGATTGTTTTTCTGGCTTTTCGCTTGGTGCATCACATGTTAAAAAATCAGATCATAATTTTTACAGTATTGGCAAAAATGTTGTTGCTATTGGAGGGTTTATGTACACCTAACCATCACATTTAATTGACAAAACCCACTGTATAATGATATGTTATGTACAACCTGAAGAAATCTTACATTGTATTTGTACAACTTTGGTCGTGTATATGAAACGTGTATAAATGGTTTCCTATAGACTTCCTGTCTGTGGTGTGTACAATGTCATTATTTATTGTGAGCACAAAATCACTACATACTTAAAAGAATATTAAAATATGCAATGAAACCCTTTTATTTATCTTGAGTTGCTATACTATATTAAATCAAATGAAGCTTTACTGTCAGTTTGCTCTGCATACAACCATAGTGCAGGCAAAACGAAAGGGTGTTTCTCCAACACATACACACAAAAGAACATCATACAAAAACGCTGCCCCCTACATATAAACACACATACATCCCAAGACACAAAGCTGTACAACAGTCTCTCACTTCAGTCTCCATATACAGCAACCAGTGGTTAAAGTGCAAGTGACAGTAATAATAAATAATTAAAACTAAGACACTGCCAGACAGTCTTAGGTGCAGTTCTGTACATATCCTAATCAGCAATTCAGCATTCTAACAGTTTGTGGGTAGAATGTGTTACTATTTTAATATTAATATATTTCATTATTCATAGGCTTTTTATGTGTAATACTTTAATGAAAGAGAAAAGCTCAAAATGTTGCAATACATGCTCTCAAGCCTTGTCACAGTACGTCCCATCGCTATTTTTTTTACTACTCCACTACATTTTAAGTCCTCTACATGTTGAAACAGTATATTATGTACTATTACTGAAATAAAGTGCCAGAGGTAGTTCATTTGTTGGGGATTACCTGTATAACAGCTGCCAAACACCTTGCAGCTGAGGCTCTGTATACATGTGTCAGCAGTACATGTGTTGAACATGTTCCAATTGGACTCAGTTTCCTCGGAATCCTTTCAAAGTTTTCAAAAAGATCTCCCAGGAGATCTTCATTATACATTTGAGCATGCCCAGCCCATCCAGGGCCCAGGGCTAGGTAGTGGTGAGTTGGACCAGGTGAAAAATTTAATGGGGACCACTGATCTGTGATCTAACATGTCCTGGGCCGCATGCATGTATCACCATGCTTATCGTAAATGGACTGGTTCTTGTGTAGTGGTTTTCTACCCTACCTGAGTATTCAAACTGGTTTATAGAGCACTTACCCATTTATACAAGTGCTGATTGGAGCTTTGTTCAAACTGTATTTCTGAAAGAGATCAGAAATTTCTGGAAACTTCAAATTCAAACAAATTTTCTTCTTTTATATAAATGTCCATTTCTTTTGGCATAAAAAACAATTATGAAATGGTTGATTAGATTCTGTCATGGTGTAGTGTATTTGACCATGGTTTCTGAGTTTGTTTGGACTTTTTCTTCCTTTGAAATTATGAGATGTTGATGTTTAGTTGTTGAGCCTCTGAGTTTTAGTTACTCATGTTTCTAGGTTGTGGTTGTTGTTTGCTTTTGTGTCTGTTCCTTTTGTGTGTCCAGTCAGTGTTCCGTCTTCAGCATCTCCTGTTGTCTCTCTAAAATATGTTTTAGAGAGATGTTTTGTCTCCCCAGTCTGTCATGTGTCTCCACGTCTGTTTATCACCTGTCCTAGTGTCATGCTAATGTGTCTTTGACTGAGTCTCAGGCTGTGTCCCAATTCAGGGTCTGCACGCTTGAAGTACGCACACTACGCGTACTACGTACGGTGCGTACTACAAGTACGGGAAGTGCGGAAGTGAGAGGCTTGTGAAATGGGACGGTCTAGCCTTCGTCGTGCTGTTCAGGTTGCCTAGCAACCATGATACTAACCGCGAGAAACGTTTCATACAGCTTTGTGTGACAGAAATGAAGGAGAAAAAATGTTTTGTTGGTCATTCATTTTTGTCATGACATCACTTTGATTAGTTGAGACCACAAGACTGTAAAACATGATAGTTGGGCTTCATTCCTGTACTGAACAGTCATTTCAAGATTAGTTAGTAAATAATAATTAACTAATGTTATTCATGAGACTAAAGTCATCTCACTGTGGTAATGTTAATATAATATGGACAATATTATATGTATTGTCAGATTATATATATATATATATATATATGAGCTTGAACTCTGGGTCAAAGATGCAAGTAGCAGTTATTTATATTTCCTATCACCTTAAATCTTCACTCAAAGACAAGTATCTCTGACAGTGTATATACAGATGTATTATATATAAGAGACAAACATTGTTCTTTCAATATGTTGGCATTACTAAATTTGGCTCAATGCTTATATATATATGTGTAAAAAGCAAATGTACGAGCTGTGATAACCGTTTCTGATAGAATGAAGATCAGACTGATATATGAAATATTCCTTTATTGGGTGAGAAAATCAGACCATGTCATAACTGCGTTAAGTCATACAGAATAGATATCAGAGCCTTAAACAGGCTGACTTCTGCTAAATGGGTCAAACTGGGCAGAAAGTATACAAACACATAACATCCTTATAGAATATGATGTAACACTATAGATCAACTTACCTCAGAATATATAAAGTATAGAAACAATTACAGCAATATGATGCAACAAACACAGCAGTGCTACTAATCCAAAATACTCAAAGCTTCATAGAACTGAAACAAACATTTATTTTTAGCTCCATTCTGCTGCTGATACATACTTTAGGTTTCTGAATATTAAACTTGTTGCTGCCTTTCATAGTGTGTAACTTGAAGGCCCTGAGTACTTTCTCCCACACTGAAAACACTGGAATGATCAAATTATTTGAACATTACCTAATAAGACTGATTCAGGACAGACAATTAGTTATGTTAAACTTTTCTAGCAGTGCTTCACAAACAGGGAACAGTCTGTCTATTCTCTCCATCTGTCAGCTGCTGCTGGCTCTTCCTCCTCCTCTTCCTCACACACTGCTGAGTTTGTCCTGGTGGATCATCAGGGGTGCAAAGCCTCACAGATGATGTGCAGCAGTGGGTCCCTCAGTCTGTCCTCACTCTGGACACTTGCAGTTGTCACACATGGAAATCAAATGTGTGATAAGCTGCAGGATTCAAACACAAGTGTAACTTATAAATACATGTTCATACTTTTATTCCACAATCAGAGAGAAAGAAACAGAGAGAGAGTGCAGGACAGACAGACAGGTGACAGTCTCAGGTGTATACACTGCTACAAAACAGCACAAGAAAAGGAGGATTTAGTGTTTGTGTTATTACGAGTGCTAAACAAGAAGAGTTCCCAGATGGTACAGTGGACACATGTGTGACTCCTGTGATTAAAGCATCTTTCTTTCAGCTTAACGAGTGAACCGTCAGCTCGTTCAAACACACGTTAAAGTCCGTTTGGCTCGACACCACCGAACAGAGGCAGCAATATAACATAGCTAACATTAACAGTGCAGTGAATCCTGCTTGTGCCGTGATATTCAGGACTGCAAACCGAGCAGCATCACTGACTTTCAGCTTGTTGTGTTTGTGGATATATGACTGACTTTAATTATCCATAAAATCATCCCATTCTCTGTAAGATAAGGTCGACTATATATATATTTAGAAGTAGAGGCTTTAAAACCAAGTAAACGCTGAAAGTACAAACATCACTAATGTCACATAACTTTCCCGACATGTGGCCAACAGTCATGTTTTAATGTTCTTAAACATTCACACATAAATAAGTGACATCATATTCAGTACTTACTTTTGACAGTTCACTCTTCGGCCGCTCCCTTCTGCCGTATTTTGCGGCAAAATTATCCACACCCACCGCCGCGCTATGGATTGTGGGATACATGGGACCACGAAGCGTGCACCGGACCACGCTTGATATTTGGGGAAATCGACGGCGCATTTGGAGTATGCATTTGAAGTACACTTTGAATTGGGACGGCCGTCGTCGCGTGGCGGTGACGTAATCGCACTTGAAATGCGTACTTCAAGCGTGCATACCCTGAATTGGGACACAGCCTCAGTGTGCACATTACTTCTCGTTTTATGTTGACAGTCCTTCGTCTCGTGTTCAGTTTTACTTCCCCTCTTGCTCGTTAATTGACTCAGTTCACCTGCACCTTTATTTCCCAGCTGTGTCTTATTCCCTGATTACCTCATATGTATTTAAGCCCTACGTTTTCCTTAGTTCTTTGTTGTCTTCAGCTACCTAGATTTGCTCCCTGATCAGAATAAAGGTTTGTTTGTGTTTGTTCAAACCTATTTTGGGTCCAAATTCCCCTAAACCCTGACAAGCTAGTACCTTGAACATGCAAAGTTAAATATAACAGCTGTGCTGAAATTGAGAAACTGACTAAATGTATTTTATTTTTGCTCTTACTCATTAATGTGCATGTCAGTGAATGTAAAGCTCCTCTCTTCCTCTCACTGAACTGGCAGCTACAAACACTGAAACTGCCTGTTTACTCATGAACCAAAATTAAGGGTTATAAATAATGATACTTGTATTATGTTGAACTGAAAGACTAATTGGGTAGGAAAAAACCCCCAAATCCCCCAAAAGGAGTCTATTTGGAATAAGGTAAGTGATCACAAACTAAAACATGAAATTAATTCAATTATGAAACAAAAGGCTGAAAAATGGCATATAAAGCAATAAAAATATGAAAAAGAATAAATAAATATTCATACCACCATGTCACCATTATGTTATATGTGATGGATGTAACTGCTTTACGAGTAAAAGAACAGTCTATGGGCAAGCGAGACAGCTGTAGTGTCTTTCGACCACAGGTAAGGAATTTCCTAAAACATTGTCCTTTAATTTTGGTGACATTTGGTTAACAGGCTAATGTAAATCTTCCAGTGCTTGCAAGTATATAATGTGCAGTTCCACATGTTTGGTTAAAGAGCAAAATCTGCTTCTTTATATTGTGATTACTTGATATCATTTGAGGTCACTGGGGTGATTATTTCTTTCTCTGATATTATAGGAGCCATGACATCCCATCATGCCTCTGGGATGCTCATTTTGCTCAGTGTATTCCTGATTTTATATACACCACAATGCAATGGAGGAAGTATTCTTGTGGTTCTTTTAGATGGCAGTCACTGGATCAATATGAAAATCTTGCTCAAAGAACTTCATGCTAGAGCAGGGTTTTAATAGTTTTGCAATTTTCATTAGTTTTGACTTCAGATTTTCAATTTTATATTAGTTTTAATTAGTTTTTACCAATTGTTTGCTAGTTTAGTTTAGTTTTTATTTTTTTGAAAATCCTTAGTTTCAGTTTAGTTTTGATTAGTTTCAGTTATAGTTTTAGTTCTGTTTGCAATAATTAAGTGTAACAAAATCCCAGTTTCATCATATCAGTCATGCTCTTCTGCTTATCCTTAGGTATGTTGCTATTCCAGCTACCATACCCTGCACCCTGGACAGGTCGCCTGTCTGTCGCAGGGTTAACACGCAGAGACAGACAACTCACATTCCCACCTATGGGTTCTATAAATAAATAAATAAATAAATAAATAGATAGATAAGGGCAGATGAACAACCGTTGATACCAGGCAACTATAAAATGTATATCTTGGCCGCAATGAGACTATTAACTCTTGCAGCACCGGGTGTTTGTAATTTTGGTTCAAGTGAATTGATAAACTTTTTGAAGGCAATTGACTCACACAGTTATGTAGATATCCCAGTCCTGTTGTCTCGGGATGCATCACGCTGCCTTGCCTGGTGTTAGCTTCTGTTTCTGGGGATGAGGGCTGAGTGTGCTCCCTTACCTTCTCCAGGTAAGCTAGGTTAGCCTTCTTGTGTGAGCTTTTCAAGTGCACTTTAAGGTTTGTGGGATTTTTTTCCCTTTAGAAATGTCCCTCATAATTTGTCTCGTTCCACTACAAGACACTTGCTTTATCCAAAACACAGTCATATTCAAAGTAATCCCAAATTGGACTCTGGCGCTTTCTCCCGACTTTTCCTGACACGATTCTGCGCGTGGACGGAGCAGCAACACAGACGACTCGACTAACGTACTTGCCACCTGCTGGCATAATGAGACACAGCAAGAAAAAAACCCTGGAAACTAAACTTCTTTTTTACCCTTGACTATTGTATGACAGACACACATCAACGAAAACTAAAAGCATTTTTGCTATAAATTCAGTTAATTTTAGTTAGTTTTGGACAGGCTTTAGTACAAATAACCAAATAGCAAGTCACACCTTTCAACAGACAATTGATTAAAAATGCACCAAAAGACAAACATAGAATAAATTCTACAAAGTTATTTTCTGTAATTTGGGTAAGGTGTCCCTGTGAAGGAGTATTATTAATAATGGAATGAAAATTATTGATTGTTATTAACTTGTGAAAAAGAAGTGTAACAAATCCACATGTTATGTTCTTACATCCTTACAGAAACTGCGACTCCTTCACAATGTCAGGTAAATGTCAACTCATGTTGAATAATCAATCAATCAAGCCTTTTATTATCACATGCAATGTTACACGTACAACTGCAATGAAAATTTCACCCCCTTCTGACCATACATATATTGCTTAAACATCACATTGGGAAGACAGGTCGGAAACAGTTAGGAAGGTCAGAAAACAATTTAACTAATAGATGAGGGGAGAGGAGGAGAAGAAAGAACTACAACCAGACAAAGCTCCTAGAAGACTGAAATGGATGATGGTTGCAGCATGCAAAAAGAAAACAATATTTGTTGACTACAGCATATGCTTTCTCACAGATTACCTTGTGGGAGTAGTTGGACCAAACTCTATTGGTATTTCAAGTTTGAAATCCCTGTTTGACCAGACAAACATTTCAGATGAGGTACCTCTTGACATAAAAATCCTTTTATGTTGTCATAACTTTGTACCCAAGTGGTTAACTAATGTTAAATTCTGCTTTAAATACACTTTATTGTACAATTTACTTAATGAATCGTATTCCTTAGTTCTGTTTTTATTTATATGTATTTATTTATTTGTTTTATAAGGTAATAGATGGCCTAATCTATTTGCAGTGTGAGGTATGTTGAAAAGCTGGTTTGATCATAATGACATAGCATATTTACGTTTTTTGTAATGTATTTGAAAACAGGTGTATTTATGTTATTTTTATAGAATTTCCCTCACATTTATCCAATACCAAGCCAAATCACTGGAAAAATTTTGGATGGGTCCACAAGAGCACAAAGTGCATACTTTTTGAAGGTATGACTTGGACTGTGGTAACTATGTTCTTATCACAAAGGGTTTATAAGTTGCCACTATAAACAAACAGCATTTTCCAAAATTGAAGCCTTGTCAAAAGAACCTGAAAAATACCTTTCTGAAACCTTTTCTGTGTAAAGATTTGCTCAAAAGCAATGCACACAGATTAAAACATTTCTGTCTTGGCCATCTGATAAAGAAAACCAAAAATTGAGTGGTGCGTGTTGAGTCTGTGGTCTTGATTTGTTTCGTACACACTATAGAACTTAATTAATGTAAACAAAAAAATGACACTTTCTATATGTTTGTGTATCTGCAGAATTAATTACAAGTCTCACCTGACAAGCTTTCGCAATTTTGCAGTGTCATTCTTGACAGAAAAACATACTTGTCACATTCTTTTTATTTCCAGAAAAACATCTTTCAGATGTATGAGAAATTGATTGGAGCCTGTCTGGAAAACGGCAGCCACTGGACCTTGTTTGTAAGTTGCACAGATTTTGCACTCTCTCTAGTGCATGATACTTTTCAGTGTCCCTCATTAGGAAGGCTCAAGGCCCAAGCCTACCATATCCATCTTTTTACAAAACAGTTTTGTGACATACCCAAGAGGACCATAGTCTATATGAATTCATTTGGAGAGTCGGAGGTCAGAAAAAGTGCGGTGTTGAAAAACTGGAGGTAATTAATCAACATATTTAACATAACATATTTAATTTAATTGAAATCATTACCAAACATGGTTATTGATTTCTCTATATGCTTTTTATTTGTAATAACTGCGATCTCTCAGCTCATTTGCTTCAGCAAGAGGCTGCACTGGAGAGTGGACTTTGTCACATGTGAGCCACCCACATCAACAGGATGGGAACTCATGTGGAGTGCATGTCATAATGGTACTGAAAACTATAGCTTTAACCTATATGTTCTGCCTTTTATAACTTAAACTGGATATTATAGTTGTAAACTGCCCTAGAGCTCCCTCTAGTGGCTGCTTTTTAATATGGGTTTGGTTACTTTGGGAAGGGAAAAAATGAGAACGTGAAGAAGAAATAAAAGATGGCGGAAAGTGATGCCGTAATGTTATGTTCTAAGCTGATACGGACCTTAAAATGTTGTTGCCTTGGACAAGATATGTCTGTAAGTATGAGTGTCGATAAAATAATTATTATATTTTGTTTTGTGTAAAAATGGTACGATAATTTGTACATTTGAAAGTTTTATCTTGTTAGCTTGCAGTAAGAGTGTAACAAGCTAGTTTATAATGTTAGCTAATACAATATTTTGTACTTTCAGTTTTACAATGGTCAAAGAGAAGGCAATGGTCAGAGGCCATTCTTCAATAAATCAGCACAAAAAGGAAAATAAGTCTGGTTATTGGAGCATCGTTATCTCGCTGTCTAGCTGGTGAAACTAAGAGACTCAGGGCGAGGACAGCATAGTAAAAAGACATTAGCGCAGCGGGCACAACCACGAGGAGCTATTTTCAGCGCATCAGTTATGAGCCTACGGTCAGGAAAGCAATATCAACTGGATCTTCCAGAAGAGGAAGAAACACCAGACCAAAAAGAAACAGAACAAGTGCACAACGCAGAGGATATGGAGAACAAGGATAATGCAAGCAATGCAGACACAGGCGGAGTCTATACGCGCGTTCATCCACAAGTTCTGCAGCACTTAAAGCACGAGCAAAAGCAGAGGTTGCACGTGCTCAGCTGGCGTATTCAGAAAGGGAAGCAGCTATAATGAAACAAAAAACTGAACTTGAGGCTAATTTACATGTTTTGAGTTGTCAAAAGGCTGTTGCAGTTGCAGAAGCAGAGGTTGCAGTTTATGAAGAAGAGGAGGAGGGACTCTCAAAAAGTGAACTGCGCTATCCATTGGTGGGACCACCCGTTAGTCCAAAACAATGCACAGCAGAGTATATACAAAAACACTCAGATATTTGCCTTGAAGGATTCAAACTAAAAGTAGATCCACTTGCCTGTCACAAAGCTGCACGTGAACAATGCGAAATGGCTATGAATGCAGAGACAGACAATGACGGCTCACACAGTGCTCAAAAGGCTAATGTTAAAGTGGAACTCCAAACACAACAGAGAGAGAGAGACTGGATTCCCCCAAACCTTATCCGTACAACACTCTTCAAACATCAACAGAGATACAGGGTGTCCAGGATATTACAAGGTACCTGACACGGAGGGAAATGTTAAGTACTGGACTTTTGCAGTTTGATGACCACCCAGAAAACTACTGGGCGTGGAAGGCATCATTTCAAAGTGCTATTAAAGACTTGCATGTTACAGCTCAAGAGGAGCTAGATTTAATGGTCAAATGGCTTGGAGTTGAGTCTGGTCAGCAGGCCAAAAGAATCCGATCAGTCCATGTCTTTAATCCAGCTGCAGCTCTCAACCTTGTGTGGCAAAGACTCGAGGAATGTTATGGATCTCCAGAAGTGGTAGAAAATGCACTGTTAAAAAAGAACAGTTTCCCAAACTAAACAACAGAGACAACACAAAGTTAAGAGAGCTGGGTGATGTTCTGCAGGAAATAGAATGTGCAAAAGATGGAGGATACCTACCAGGCCTCTCATATTTGGACACAGCTCGCGGAGTCAACCCCATTGTGGAAAAGTTACCCTATGGACTGCAGGAAAAATGGATTGCAACAGGAGCAAAGTACAAAGAAGACCATAAAGTTGCTTTCCCCCCTTTCAGTGTCTTTTCAAAGTTTGTAAGACAAGGCAAAATAAGAAACGACCCAAGCTTTGTCATCACACCTCCTGCCGACACAAGCTTCAAGAAGGAGAAAAGCTTCAGAGGCAGTAACAGGCAAGTGATTAGTATACACAAAACGGACATTCCTACAGACACTAGTTCACCTCAAAATAGTTACAGCAAGCCAATAGAAAGCCCTGACAAGGTATGCCCAATACATAAGAAGCCTCACCCTCTTAAAAAGTGCAAGAGTTTTAGAGCAAAGCCCATAGATGAGCGCAAGTCATTTTTAAAAGAGAACCGAATCTGTTTTAAATGCTGTGGCTCTACTCAACATCTAGCAAGGGACTGCAGGGCTCAAATAAAATGCATGGACTGTGGTAGCGACAGGCATTTAGAAGTGCTACATCCAGGTCCACCCCCTGCACCAGCTGAGAGCTCTGAAGCTGATAAAGGTGATGGCGGGGAGACACAGGATAGTGCAATTGCCTCAGTTGTTTCCAAATGCACAGAAGTCTGTGGTGATGCAGATAGCCCACATTCATGCTCAAAAATAAGTCCTGTGTTAGTCTATCCAGAAGGCGAAAAAGAACGGGCTAGAAAGATGTATGCAGTACTTGATGAACAAAGTAACAAGTCACTAGCTAAGTCTGTTTTTTGAGCTCTTTAATATTAAGACACGCTCAGACACTTACAAGCTCAGAACATGCTCAGGACTGTCAGATAATGTCGGCAGAACTGCAGTAAACTTCATGATTGAGTCAATGGATGGTAAAGTGAAGCTCCCACTCCCAAACCTGATTGAATGTGACATGATTCCAGATGACAGGAGAGAGATTCCCTCTCCACAAGTTGCCATGAAGTTCCCACACTTACAGAAGATAGCTGAAAAAGTACCTCCTGTAGAAGAACAAGTACCTATTCTGTTGCTTTTGGGAAGAGACATTATACAGGTACACAAAGTCAGAGAGAGAATCAATGGGCCACACAATACACCTTATGCACAGCGTTTGGATTTAGGCTGGGTTATAGTTGGGGAAGCCTGCATGGGGAAGACGCATAAGCCCCCTAATGTGAGTGTTCTCAAAACACATATTCTTCAGAATGGCCGTGCTTCTTACCTCTGCCCATGTCCTAACACGTTTCATATCAAAGACCAGTTAAACACCACAGCTAACCCCAAAAAGGACAGGGGAAACACAAACATCAATCAACTGGGAGAAACTGTTTTTGACAGGACAAAGGAAGATGACAAACCAGCACTGTCAGTAGAGGACAAAGACTTCATTGACATCATGGAGAAGGAGGTATATCAAAACGAATGTAACAGCTGGGTGGCGCCTTTGCCATTCCGCTCTCCAAGACCAAAGCTTCCGAGTAACAGAGAGCAAGCATTCAAGCGCCTCCAATCTCTCAGAAAGACACTGGACCGGAACCCTGAAATGAAAAGACAATATATCGAATTCATTCAAAACATGCTGGACAATGACCATGCAGAAGTCGCTCCACCTTTGGACTCAAACAAAGAACACTGGTACTTGCCATCCTTCGGTGTGTACCACCCACAAAAACCTAATCAGCTGAGAGTAGTCTTTGACTCAAGTGCAGAATTTGAAGGACAGTCCCTTAACAAAGTCTTATTAAGTGGACCCGACCTAAATAACACACTACTAGGTGTCCTTATGCGTTTTAGGAAAGAGCCTGTAGCATTTTCAGCTGATGTGCAACAAATGTTTTATTGTTTTGAAGTGAGAGAGGATCATAGGGATTATCTGAGATTCCTTTGGTATGAAGATAATGATCCCGACAAAGGTATCTGTGACTATAGAATGAGGGTTCATGTTTTTGGGAATAGCCCTTCCCCAGCTGTGGCTATTTATTGTATGAGGCGTGCTGCAGTCGAGGGAGAAGAAGAGCACGGACATGATGCAAAGCAGTTTGTAATGAGACATTTTTATGTTGATGATGGTCTCGCATCCACAGCAACAGTGGAAGAAGCTGTTGAGATGCTCACAAGCGCACAAAAGATGCTGGCACAGTCAAACTTAAGGCTACTGTTAAGGTTCAAAAATATTGAGGGGGAATTCAAAAATAACCACAGATCCAGCCGGGTGCAAATTAGACGGCATTTTAATGAATACACATATGCGGAGCCAATACTGTTCAGATTCAGTATTGAACTAACTACAATCGTCAGAACAAAGACTTTATAGGGTTGGCAGTCTTCCTGTTACCAGGCAGACTCAAACAAAGCATACGTCACTCCAAAACCACAATGACTTTTAACATAGTTTAAAACAGAACATCATCTTCGCGTCGAAGCCAGGTGCTTCCTCTCAGCCCGCCTTCGCTGTCGCTTATCTTCTGGGACATCTGGTGTACTTCCTGGAACAGACTAACACGTACGCACCCAAACTTTGCAGTTATAAACTCTTACCTACATGAGTCTATCTAATATGTGTGTGCGTGCACGTGCGTGCTGTGTACTGCGTACGTGTCATGGCCTCTCTCACTATATGTGTCTGTATGTGTGTCTCGCCCTTAAATGCTCTCTCATCTCACCCGTTGCACTTCTGACCCTTCACCAGAACAGAGGCTCATCCTTACATATAATAACCTAACTGGAACTATATATGTAATCCACTGAATAAATGTTTTAATCAAAAGCCTCTACTAAAAGCTTAATACAGTTTCATATCCTACTCACAGTACTTGCATTCAGAGTCTGCTTTCAGTTTCACCTCTGCAAAAGCATGCCTTGCAGACGTGTTTCCTGTCAGCCTGCAACTCCGTCTCTCACCCACTGAAGACTATGTGTAAGAATATAAAAACATTCAAAAGCCTTTAAAATTATAGATTCAACTCAACCATTTAAAGTGGTTCTCACTGGACTTGTAATAAAGACTAATATAATACCAATATATTTGAACATCTAAATGCATCTAAATGCAACATCACTATTAACATGAAATGGTAATGATGATTATAAAAATAGCAGCAAATAATAGCAGTAAAATATTCTACCACTCCAGACACTACATAAAATAGCCTCTAATGACCACAAAGTAGTGGAAGCGTTTCCTGCTGCTGAGAGAGCCAAGGATCTAAAAGACTTGGATTTAGAGTTGGACGACATACCCCTGCAAAGGAGCTTGGGGGGTACTGTGGAATCTTAAAAATGACCGTTTTACCTTTCACGTCACCACTGAACAAAAGCCGTTCACCAGAAGAGGTGTCTTGGCCACTGTTAACAGTCTGTATGACCCGCTGGGTTTCGTGTCACCCATCACAATGCAGGGAAAAGCTCTTCTCCGTGAATTGACCTCAGAGCAAAAGGACTGGGATGAATCACTTCCTGCAGAAAGAGAAGATGAATGGAGCAAATGGAGAAGCTCATTGAAGGATCTTGAGCGGCTACAGATACCGAGGTGCTACCTCCCATTCTCCCAAGCCATTGCTGTGAAAAAAGAACTGTGCATATTTTCAGATGCCTCCACCATGGCCATAGGAGCAGTGGCATATCTGAGAGCTCTTGATGGTGAAGGTCAGTGGCACACAGGTTTCATCATGGGCAAGTCCAAAGTAGCCCCAAGACCCGCTCACACTGTTCCTAGATTGGAGTTATGTGCAGCAGTGTCAGCTGTAGAGATGTACGAACTCATTAGAGATGAGATTGACATTGAAGTAGACACTGTCAGATTTTTCACAGACAGTAAAATCATTCTTGGTTACATACACAACAACACAAAGAGGTTCTACACTTACGTGGCTAACCGAGTGATTAGAATCAGAAAGACTACACATCCAGCACAGTGGTTTTACATAGCCACTAGTGACAATCCAGCAGACAGCCACTAAACCGATTGCAGCTTCTGCATTGGCTTCCACGAACTGGTTTAGTGGTCCTTCCTTTTTGACATGACACGACATAGAGAAGTCTCACTGTGATAGTTTCACACTGATCGATCCTGACACAGATGCAGAGATCAGACCTGATATAACAAGTTTTGTTACCGAAGCCTCAGTAACACAGCTAGAGCCATGCCGTTTTGAAAGATTCTCTCACTGGATGAGATTGTGTCGCACTATTGCATCACTAAAGCGTGTGGCAGCATCATTCAAGAAAACAAACGCAGAAGGTAAAGGCTGGAAGTGTTTCAGTGAAACTAACACTGCAGATGAAGTGTCTAAAGCAGCAAAGTTCATCATTCACACAGTACAAAGTGAAACGTTCAAGGAAGAGTACAGATGCATAAAAGAAAATCAGCCACTTCCAAAACAAAGTAGTCTTCAAAGGTTAAATCCAGTTATTGATGAAGATGGGCTCCTCAGACTAGGGGGTCGATTGGCACCTGCTAATCTAACAAAAGATGAGAAACATCCACTCATTATCCCAAATGCTCATCATATAGCCATCCTTCTTATTAGATACTATCATGAGAAGGTAGCACATCAGGGGCGTCACCTAACAGAAGGAGCGCTCAGAGGTGCTGGATTTTGGATTATTGGCAGTAAACGGCTCGTCTCTTCTGTTATTTACAAGTGTGTTCTCTGTCGAAAGCTTCGAGGACGACTTCAAACCCAGAATATGGCAGATTTACCCGTGGACAGGCTGACACCAATGCCACCGTTCACTAGTGTAGGACTGGATGTCTTTGGACCCTGGACGGTCACCACACGTCGCACCAGAGGAGGAAGTGCAGACAGTAAACGCTGGGCTGTGCTTTTCACCTGCATGTCCACGAGAGCTGTGCACATTGAGCTCATTGAATCAATGTCAACATCCAGCTTCATCAATGCGTTAAGGAGATTTTTCTGCATCCGTGGACCTGCTCAGATACTCAGATCTGATAGAGGTACAAATTTTGTTGGAGCATGCAGTGAGTTGCAAATTGATCACAAGGACACAGAACTAAACTCATACCTGCAAGAAAAAGGATGCACATGGCTGTTTAATCCTCCACACTCGTCACACATGGGTGGATCGTGGGAGAGACTTATTGGAGTTGCAAGGCGCATCCTAGATGGTATTCTGTTGAAAGCCGTACGTGTCCAACTAACGCATGAAGTGTTAAGTACATTCATGGCAGAAGTAATGGCAATAATGAATGCAAGACCACTTGTACCAGTCTCAACAGATCCAGACAAACCAAACCTTCTCACTCCAGCAATGCTCCTTACACAAAAGGTCAATGCGTTATCTGCACCAACAGAAAGTGTTGGACCGCCAGACCTCTACTCAAAGCAATGGAAGTACAGTGTTTGGCAGACTCTTTTTGGAAACAGTGGAAAAGTGAATATCTTTCAACACTACAGCAAAGGAGAAAATGGACTGATGATAAAACACACAAAAGTTGGTGATGTTGTGTTATTGAAAGATGCTCTCGCACACGGAAATGACTGGTCCATGGGAAAAGTTGTAAAAACGTTTGAGAGCAAGGACAATAAGGTGCGAAAAGCAGAAGTAAAGACTGTGAAAGATGGAAGTGGAAAAAGTGTTTTTGAGACCTATCGCTGATATGGTTTTGCTTTTATCAAGTGATAAATAAGTGTGTTTGTAATAGCTGTAAACTGTTCAAAATGTTTATTAGAAAAGTTTGTTGTAGTGGCACAATTGTATTGTACCAGGCGGGGAGTGTTCTGCCTTTTATAACTTAAACTGGATATTATAGTTGTAAACTGCCCTAGAGCTCCCTCTAGTGGCTGCTTTGTAATATGGGTTTGGTTACTTTGGGAAGGGAAAAAATGAGAACGTGACGAAGAAATAAAAGATGGCGGAAAGTGATGCCGTAATGTTATCGTTCTAAGCTGATACGGACCTTAAAATGTTGTTGCCTTGGACAAGATATGTCTGTAAGTATGAGTGTCGATAAAATAATTATTATATTTTGTTTTGTGTAAAAATGGTACGATAATTTGTACATTTGAAAGTTTTATCTTGTTAGCTTGCAGTAAGAGTGTAACAAGCTAGTTTATAATGTTAGTTAGCTAATACAATATTTTGTACTTTCAGTTTTACGATGGTCAAAGAGAAGGCAATGGTCAGAGGCCATTCTTCAATAAATCAGCACAAAAAGGAAAATAAGTCTGGTTATTGGAGCATCGTTATCTCGCTGTCTAGCTGGTGAAACTAAGAGACTCAGGGCGAGGACAGCATACTATATAAGTAATGTTTACATTTTTGCCTATTCAGTTTTTAAAGCTTTAGAGGCAGGATGGTAAAATCTCAATTTTTTTTGTAGATTGAACCATTTCAGCAGCAATGCTTTGCTTTGGTTGCTCTGTTTTTTTTTTTTTTCTCGGGGGGGGGGGGGTTAAAAAACCCCCCATTAATTTGTTAATCGAATTCTTTTTCTTCTTTTTTTTTTTTCTTCTTCGTCAATTATTAGTTTGCCCAATCTCTCATTGAGAGAGAGTGGGCATGTGGAGGAGTACAACACTGAAATCCCAAAGCTCAGGTCCCGACTTTGCCACTACTTATTTTCCTCAATAGGTAAATATAAAATTAGCCGCCTTCTTTTTCTCTAACATTGGAAAATGTAACTTGTACTTAAATTATATTTTGCAGATCGAACTAGGAAGTGCAGTCAGTGCTGGTGTGTGATTGCAGCCAAAGACCGGGTACGCTATGACATGTCCTTAGCCATATAGATTGTTTATATAATGGACTTTGTTCATTTGTTTTTTGTTTGTTTGTTTCTTTTTCTTTTTTTTTAATTCACAGGTGCAGTGCCAGAAATGTGGTGCATACAAGCACATGCGTTGTTCAAAGTCTGTTTGTGGCATCTGTATCTTCTGTGAGAGTAACGGTGTGTTCACACCGAACGCGATAGAGGCGGCCAGAGCGTCAGGTTTACATGTAAAGTCAATGGAAAGAGCGCGATGACACGCGATTGCGCGTCCAGCGAAAATTCGGAGGCAGATTTGCGTCGCGAAAACGCCAAAACGCCTGAAACGCGCGTCAGTGTAGCGCGTGGGGCGCGTTTGACTCGCGAAAAAAACCACGCGCGTGAATTTTTGTGTTGCATTTTGTGCATACGCGTGTTTCGCCTCTACCGCTCGAGTTGGAAAATCTGAACTCCAGCGTCAAATCGCGCCGCGACAACCAATCAGGAGCCTGGTGACGTGGCTGTGACCTAGGTCAAAGGGGCAGATCCAGCCAAAGCCCTTCATTCTTTAATGGAGGGAAGGCTAATCAACACCGTAGCAAACAACCCGGAGCTCTACGACACCAGCTGCTTTGTGTACCGAGACAGGAATATAAAGGACCGAGCTTGGAGGAAGAAATGTGAAGAGATCGGGCAACCTGGTAAGTTCATTCATTTCTCTTTTTACATTTTTCACTGACCCGGGGAAGCCGCACAAAAGCTAGCAAGCCACCGCTATTTTCCCACTGATGTACAAATACCGTTCTGCTTTTATGCATGTTGTCATATAGGAATATATTTTGTTTATTAATAAACAGCACACAGTGGTCCCGCTCATCCGTCACTGCCTCGCTTTTTCGCTGATTTCTCTTTTTTTTTTTTTTTTTTTTGCACAGTGTACAGCATTGCATTCTGCAGCTTGATTGACAAATCTCCTCCGTGCTGTGTCTCCTGCGCTTGTCAAATTTATCATGTTTTGTTTTGATAACCATCACATCCAATAGATAAAACAGCACAAAAACACCCATAACTATGACCCTCATTCGGAAATAGACACCTGCACCGTGAGGGGAAAAAGGCGCACGAAAGTGGCAGGCAGATGAAGACAAAACACGGCATAATAATACTTTTACGTTTTGCAATCTACAAAGGTTTGCACTTTGAGAAACAACTTGTGAGAACTGTGACTAATGTTCATGTGTGTGGGGGGGAAAAGTGTATAAAGTGCATGGCGAGGGGCTAGTTATTCTGACAACCCCTGCTGCAATAAATGAGGGACCACTGTATATACTTTCTCTATGATTATTGTATTCAACCTGTTAACATTTAATATTGTCTTGATAGAACCAACTGATTCTGCAGCAGAGCATCCCCTGTTGCTTCTCCTTGCTCCCCAGTCCCTGAGCTCCTGCTGCTGCACCCACAGGTATCCAATTGTACCATCAGATGTACAGCAGCACTGATAGCTTTTTACTCGGTGGGATTCCCTTGTGATCACCTTTACTAAATATCTACAACCAATCTGATTATATCCTGTTTTTTTTTTCAATGTTGAAATTAAAATCTAGTAGCAGCCTTCTCATTTCTTTGTGTTTTGTGCCGTTTTACAGGCCCAGAGAGGAGGACAGCTCCGAGGCAGATGAGGGATGGGTCCCAGGACGGTCCATCGGTGGTGGAGCTGGCCATCCTGGTGTCCCTGAAGAGGCCACGCCAGTCTCCAATGGCGCATTTCCTCCTCAGCCTTGTTCCTGCTCTGGAGAGCAGCTGGGTCCTTTTTATTCCTGTCTCTCTGTAAATACTTATATTTTATATATTTATGTTTAATGTTTTTCTGTTTGAGAATTTTAATATTATTTCAAATAAATTTTTATAATGACTAATGTCTCAGTTCTACTACACAGCAAATGTTGGCACACGACTTGACACATGTAGAATTTATTTCATATTATACTAATGACAGAATATACTAATACAGTGGGATGCAAAAGTTTGGGCAACCTTGTTAATAGCCATTATTTTCCTGTATAAATCGTTGGTTGTTACAATAAAAAATGTCAGTTAAATATATCATACAGGAGACACACACAGTGAGATTTGTGTTAAATGTGATAAATCAAGCAGGTGCATAAATTTGGGCACCACAAAAAAAGAAATGGAATAAATATTTAGGAGACACACACACATTGATATACACTATGTGATATATGGGGTGCCTTTGTCTGGACGTGCTTCCCATCCAGAGCTCCACAGCAGAGAGGGAAGTTCCAGCGCTCCTGGAATCCCTCTGTGATGGACCGCCAGTCTCCAGGTGAAGGCACAGCCATGAAGTCGTCCACTAGACAGTCCCAGATGGCCGTCGCTACCTGGGGGTGATCTGGCACACCGTGGACACACCGACTCTGAAACTGAACGCAATGGTCCTGAAGGAGTCCCCGGTGGCAAGGGACCTGGACAAAATTGTTCAAAATTAGTATTATGTGTACTGCAGTTACAAAATACATTATTCAAATTCCAAAATACTTTTGTGATGTCAGATTTAAATTACAAAACATAAATCTTACATAAAACATTTTGTAATTATAAGGATAATTACATAACATATATTAGATATAATATAAAACAGTCAGTTGTGTTTTGTTTTAACTTTAACATATCATAATTTGATTGGTAGCAACTTTTACCACTACAGTGTGCCAATCACTCATAATTCCTAGACATGTCAATCAGGTAGGAATAAAGTAAGACATTAATAGAAATAAAGAGTTGTATGTTGACATGTAGCCCTTTCCTTGCTTAAATCATTGTTAATATTTTTGAAAAATTAACCTGTGATAAGACGGCTTATCAAGATAGAATATGCTAGATAGAACCATATAACTAAAGATGAACCAAACTGTTCACAATTTTATCTAGCTCTCAGTTTTAAGAAAGGCTGCTGACCCCTGTTATAGAGTCTGACAGCTGCGGGGATTATATACTAATATTCAACTATACCAGAATTAAACCAGGTCTAAATAAAAAAAAAAAGGAGTGAGTATCACTACAAAGATTAACCCACAGTGGTCCTCATACCACAGTTTGATATCAGTAAACACCGACGGCATTCACTGTTAGCATACCACAGCCATGTTAGCAGTGTATAAACGATAGTTTAGCATATATTAGCACAGGTATCAATAAAGGACTACCGTATTAAACACTTTTACTAACCTCAGGCAGATGGACAGGCGCTCTGCAGGTGGGATTGAGCGCCTGTAGTTGGTGTCTAGGCGGGCGATTCTGGGACCTACACGGGACAGCAGGTCCTCAAACTGGGCGAGTGAAAGACGGTGATATCGCTGAAATCGGCCGTCATCCAGGCGCTGCTCCTCGAGCAAGTGGTGGAACTCACCAAACTGCTCACGCCTCTGGAGGACCTGATGGACCCAGGTACGGCGAGGACGTCTTTTACGCCGCTGCTCTGCTCTCCACAGTAAATAGAGAAGGGAGACTCTTCAAACGCTAGCTCGACAGCTGCCATTTAGCAAAGATACTGTCTGGCACAACTTCCTCCCACATCCTTCCCACATTTCCGGTTCACGCGCGTCAAAATATGCATTTTTGACGCGCGATGGATTTTTCTTGGACACGCGTTGAGGTGCGAATGTGCACGCGTCAAATTAGGGGCGTTTGGGGCATTTTCGCTCACGTCTATCGCGTTCGGTGTGAACACACTGTTAGTCACAATATAACTAAACAATGTCCAAAAATGTTTAAAGTGAAAGAATTTTTGTAATTTTGCCTTTGCACACCAGGACTGTGTAATTAAAGTGGACGTTTCAAGATCCAGTTTTTAAACAAAACTATTTTAGAAATAAGTGTGTCGTATTGTGGGGATTTCCCTTCACAATTAAATTGATATAGTGCTGTTTAACTGACAGACCTGGGCATCAGTTCCCTCATCTGCAAATGGTTACTGGACTTCTTGACCAACCGCCCCCAGCATGTCCGGCTGGATAACCGCTGCTCATCAACAATCACAATGAACACCGGTGTACCACAAGGCTGTGTGATGAGCCCTTTCCTCTACTCCCTCTTCACCCATGACTGCAGACCTGCTGATGGTTCCAACACCATCATTAAGTTTGCAGATGACACCACGGTGATTGGCCTCATCAGCGACAACGATGAGGCCGCCTACAGGGAGGAGGTGGATCGTCTGGCTGAGTGGTGCAACAGAAACAACCTGCTGCTTAACACTGAGAAGACCAAGGAGCTCATCGTGGACTACAGGAGGAATGCTGACCCACATCCACCCATCTACATTAAAGGGACGGCTGTGGAGCGTGTGAGCAGCTTCAAGTTCCTGGGTGTCCACATCTCCGAGGATCTCATCTGGACAACCAACTGCTCCAAGCTGGTCAAGAAGGCTCACCAGCGCCTCTTCTTCTTGAGGACTCTGAGGAAGAAACACCTGTCCTCAGACATCCTGGTGAACTTCTACCGCTGCACCATCGAGAGCATCCTGACCAACTGTATAACAGTCTGGTACGGGAACTGCTCCGCCTCGGACCGGAAGGCGTTGCAAAGGGTCGTGAAAACTGCCCAGCGCATCGCCGGAGCACCACTTCCTGCCATAAAGGACATCTACAGGAAGCGGTGTCTGAAAAGGGCTGGGAAAATCATCAGAGATCCCAGTCACCCATCACATGGACTCTTCATCCTCCTGCCCTCTGGGAGGCGCTACAGGAGCCTCCGGACTAAGACCACCAGGTACCGGAACAGCTTCTTCCCCACAGCTGTCAGACTCCTGAACTCTGCCTCCTGACATCTGACCCACATTAAACTCATGGACTGAACATACACACACCCACAACCACCTACACACACACACAATGGACAACCGTACCCTCAAACACACAATAATAACATGGACTGAACCACCACTCACAACCACTAGCACTTTATATAGCCTCTGTAGAAATTATCCACATATCTCACTTATCTTAACTGCACTACTGTATAGTTCTGTGTAAATAATCATTCTGTACATACAATAATTTTTAATCCTACAACTGTTTATAACTTGCATAGTTCACATTTCTGTATAACTGTATATCTGATATTTCTGTATAGTTTTTATTTCATATTTATATCCTGTTCATAGCCTGTACATAGCTTGTACTCACTACAGCCTGTACATACTTATAGTTATAGAATATTCATAACATACTTCATACCGTGTACATTATAACATACCATAATAGACCCATTTCTGTAATATACTTACATATCTATATTATTGCTAATATATATTGTAATATATCTATATCATGGCTAAAGCACTTCTGGATGGATGCAAACTGCATTTCGTTGCCCTGTACCTGCGACATGTGCAATGACAATAAAGTTGAATTCTATTCTATTCTATATCATTCTTCTTTATGTAACAGCACAGTGCAGCACAGCAGAGGGAAAGGAGTTGTGCAGCATAGTAGGTGGCTATACAGGAGGAGCAATAGAAGTAGCCAGCGAAGAATGTCATCAGGGAAAGCATCAGGCAGCGAATGAGAAAGGAAAAGTTCCTAAGGGAGAGGACATCTGCAGCAAACCGACAAGTAACAGTGAGATAGGAGGACTGACAGTCAGAGATGAAGGTACACAGACTGAAGACAAAGAAAAAGAAACAGAAGTATACAGCACAAGTCTGAGTACAGATAATGCTGCTGCTGATGATGTTGACAGGATCGATGCAGATACAGAATTTCAAACTGATTCAGAAGGAACTAGTACAGTTTACAGAGTGCATGGTCGCTTATCTGTACTAAGCTCAAAAAAGAAAACCTACACAATAACAGAAGACGAGATGAAGCGCAGAATCCAAGCAGAGAACATGTCAGTTCATGTTTTCAGAGGTTTGATTGGGGTAGGTATACATTTCATGATTTTGATGTCACCTGAAATAAATCCGGGTTACTCGTATCAATGAAGTGACAATGTGGCTGGAAATTGTGCATTTGCTGCAACATATACACAATTACACCATGTAAACAAAAGCATTTAACTTTGTTTGTGTGTGTGTGTGTCTCTCTCTGCTCTTTTGGTGTTTGCACTTTTTCTTTTTTAGGGCCGTAAAGCCAAACTGCCCGCAATGATTCTTGACAGGCCTAAGAAGGCCAAAACTAAAGTAACGGTGTTTAGTGTTCTGAGTGAAGAGGAGGCTGGGGAGCTAGCCCTCGGGTTTGCCGGAAGATTGGCCTGCGATGTCACAAGAGGCATGGTCTGTAAAGGCATTGACCATTCAAGTGCTGATTTGACAAAGTAAGTTAGTAGAATAATATGAAAGTTGTATCTTTTTTGGTATTATTTGTCATTTCCCCGTATTTGGGTTATTGGTGTAATATTGTTAATCTTACTTTCTAATAACAGACAGACTCTTTGCAAAATCCAACACAACCTAAAACAGGAACTGACTGATTCCTCAACTTTTAGTTTGCTGACACACACCTTTGGCCCTGCTGCACTGGATCCTGTCATTTCTTTCCTGTGTGAAAAACTGGATCTTGTCTCTTAAATAATGAAACCTTTTGTGACTTTTGTTTGTTCTGTAAATCAGAATCTTGAAAATTGTTCACTGTTGTTTTAAGTTTATATTAAGTTAACTATTTGGCAAAAATGTTTGGTTCCTAATCCAAACAGCATAATGACTGTTCTAACACATATCTTAAAAATGCTACAAAGAAAGAAAATTATCACATATGTTTCAATATGAATGTAATTGTGTCACACTCGGTTTGTAGTAGCTTTCCTGTTTTATTTTGTGAGTTTTGGTATGTTTACACTGTTTGTCATTTTTATTTCCCTTGTGTTCGCCTTCCCTTATTAGTTTTACTGTATTTAATTAGTCTGATTTAATAACTTATAATTATTTACTTTCCAGTGTGTATATATGCTCCTCGTTTGGATTATTGTTTGTTTGAGTTCTGCCTGTCTTTTCTATTAAAGATTTGGACTTTTGGACCTCGTAGGTTTTTATTCTGTGGAATTGGTAATTGACTGGGTTTAATTTAGTGGCCTGGAAAACAGGCCCCAGGGATCTGGTCATTTTAACCCCCTAAGACCCGAAATCTTCCATGGCATGCATTTTTAATTTCTCTTTGATATTTGGGCCGATTGGGACCCGATGAATGTAAAAACAAAGAATTACCAGATTTTATTTTATTTTTTTTTACCTAATTTTTGTTTCTGAGAAAAATGAGAGCCAAATATCAGGACATTCATTTGAAATTTCGATAGAACAGTTGCAGTATAATGTCCTCGTAACTGTATATCAGGCACTTGTTGATCAAGATTTAGTATTTTGGTCTAAATAACCCAAAATGTGATGTCCAGATATGTGGACGCCAGGTCCTAGGAGGTTAAAGGCTGGAGTAAAGTGTTAGAGCTATTTATACCTATGTAAACTTTTATACACTGGTTTTTACCTGTCTTGTTTCAGAAAGGTTTAAAAGGGTAATGTCCACAGTTTATAATTTTTGAATTCAACATATTTTATTAAAGTAATTGAGCTTGAACACAGAAAAAACTGAATCAAATAATCATAAAATCAAATCGCTTGCACTATACTGAAGTCTAACCTACTCTGAGCTAATGCCGGTTTCCAACACTAATGATTGGGTGAAGGAGAGAGATGAGGGTGTGCACGGCCACTGGTGCTCTTATCCCCGTTCTGTGTGATACAATCCAACAGGAAAAGCAGTCAAACCCTTGGACATTAGCCAAGTTAACGTTCACAAATATATACACACAGAGGAACTCTGAGCCCCAATGTCAGCATTAGCACAAACATGCCACTTCATACCAAATCTCAGTGTGAGGTCAGGTATTAGTCTCATTCCATTACTCTGGCTATATTTTCTTACTCATCATTACTATTAAACTTATACTTAGTCATACTCTAAATTACAATTAAGGATGATTAACTATTAACAAAATCACACCCCGATAACTCTGTTATTACACTTTGTATTTAATCATAAAAAGGCTGGATGTTGAAACCTTTTACTTCTATTTTGTATGAGCCAGGGGTCCTCAACAGCTGATACTCTATGTCCAAAAAGTGACAGGTACCGTTTTATGGAGCAAAAAACTTAAGAGCGCATATTTTATAAATAATACCAACTATTACAAATGCAGACTTTTACTAGTAATAAGTAATCCTTTATTTATAATACATAGCAATATAAAAATAGTATTACAATGGGCACAGATGAATTTGTATCAAAAACAGCAACCAAGCCAAAGTAATGAATAACACACATAAATAACAACTGCTTGAGAGAGACCAAACAATTTCTTTTCATCTGTTCCTTGGCAGAAAGTTAAGACAGCTATTCAGCTTTAGGTTTCAATAAACAGAAGTAATGGATGCAGTCCCTTTGAAATGTCTACACAAAAGTCTACTTGTGCATATACTTAGCTTTAACTCTTCTCTTTTTTGTTTTGTATTCCAAAAGGTTTTCATTTTCTCCAGAGGATGTCTCCCTTTCAGTGGTTATCGATTGTTCACATTCATTTTCACAGACTGTTGGAATGTCGATGCTGGCCGAACGTTTCTTGCTAGAATGCAATGGCCTAATTTTGCGTGCATTATCTGTCGTCTTTATTTCGTACTGACATATACCTTTGCCTACTTCTTGTTTTATTTTTAAGACATTTGTATGCAGTTCATCTATCATTGCAGTAATGCCCTCTGGAATGAATGCCCACTGTTTAACTGTGTCTAAAACAGCATTTAGTTTTCCAACCGCATCTTCTGTGTATTTTTTGTCTGTGCTTTCAACTACAGGAGTGTCATTCAAAGTTGATAAAGGACTTTTCTGAGAGTTTTTCATTTGTTTAAAATGGCTACAAGCCACCTTCAGGCAAGCACATGTGTTATAGTGAGAGAACGTACAACAAGTGCACTGAAGTGTTTCAGCCGATGCAAAAAAACAGATTTCCAAACAAACTTGGCATTTTTATCACTTTCAAGTCCTCACAGTGTACAAAGTAATGCCTTTCTTTCACTGCAATTCTTGCCAAGATAGAAATGTCTGTTTCCATGTTTGGATAGATGTCATTGTCAACCTCTGCTAATTTTGCAAGTAACACTAGATGCTTGCAAAGAAGTCCTCGTAAGCCATATGTACAATTGCAGTAGGACTCAACAGGGCAGACATCATACACTATGTCTTCTCTTGACTCAGATGGGACTTGATATGCATTAACTCCATGGATGTTCTTGACTGTAATTTTAAGAGCCCAACCACTTTTCATCAGTCTTGAAGCAGAGTCTGAAACTTGAGACAAGGTGTCAGCAAACCTGTTTTTCATGCGGCCCACATCTTGCAGGGTTTTTATGACTGAGAAGTAGTCGTCGGCCTTCCCTAGGAGCACTTCAATTAGATCATCCAGACGCCTATTCCTGTAGCCAGATAAAAACTGGTATTTCAGGCGGTGGAAAAATCTGAAAAAAAGTTATTTGAAATGATTAGTAACTGTAATTGAAGGAATTTAAAGTTTAAATCAAGAGTGTATTATTTAAAAAAAAATTGGAATACCTATTGCACACGTCTTTTATAAAGGGATGCTCTGTGCCGGTTTAGCTGGTTTAGGCAAATCCACCTACTCTGTTTTTTCTTGTGATAACATAAAAAACACTGCTAGAATTTAAAGGATTCGCCTAAAAGCTGTTCTGGCAATGACATGAAGAACCTACCTACTTAGTTTAGCCTCTTGGATTAATGCATAACATCTTTTTTTCAGCAATAAAATTGAATGAGGTCAAAATAATAAAGCATACCTTTCAATCACATTGTTTGTTTCAGAACGAGCGTGACTGAAGCGACGGCCGTAGTCGCACCACATGTGGCCAATGCCTTCCCAGTGCTTCTGAAAATACTGGCACACCAAAGGGTATTGCTTAAATGTCTGGCAAAACTCTGCTGATATGGCTTTAAAGTCTTCCTCCTAAGAGAATTGGATGCAACAGAATATATTTCAATCCATTTAACAGACCTATTGAAATCTTTAATTTTATGTATTGAAGCCCTTTTCCTTTTATTGAATAACATTAAGAATTTTAAGTTATTAATAATATTTCGTGTTTTTGTATTAAGAAGCAATTATTTCTTCCCTTACAATGGCTAAGAAGGAATACTAAACCTATAAGCATATTTGGTTTCAGCATCTGTCTGTGAAAGAATCCCACTCACAAGTTCTACTGCACTGTGGGCGACACAATGATGGTCTGCACAGCTTAAGTACTTGTTTTGATAAGCAAGATAAGAAGCCAGTTTTAGAAATCATTTCAAAAATCTATTTTGTATCTCTCTGTAACTTTTTTTAGCAACTGAAAGTTATTATGCTCTTAGTGTAATCAAGAAATCAAAATGTGAAATAGACAAATTACACTTACAGATGTGCAAGCTTTCAGCTTACCAAAGAAAGAAATCAAAGGAGTTTGCAAAGAAAAGCGTCTGGACTTCTTTAAGTTGCTTGAAGACGTTTCACCTCACATCCGAGAAGCTTCTTCAGTTCTAAGGTCAAATGGCCGAGAGTCCCCGATTTAAACCCAGTGGGAGTATCCCCCCAAGGAGGGACAAAGGACCCCCTGGTGATCCTCTAATCACATGCGCCCAGGTGTGAAAGCGGGTGTGGGACCTAACCAGTCTTACTTGTTATCATCTATCGTCCACCTGGGCCTTACACAGAGTTTCTCTCTGATTTCTCAGACTTTTTATCTGATTTAGTGCTCAGCTCAGATAAAATAATTATTGTGGGTGATTTTAACATCCATGTAGATGCTAAAAATGACAGCCTCAACATCGCATTTAATCTGTTGTTAGACTCAATTGGCTTCTCTCAAAATGTAAAAGAACCCACCCACCACTTTAATCACACTCTAGATCTTGTTTTAACATATGGCATAGAAACTGAACATTTAACTGTGTTTCCTGAAAACCCTCTGCTGTCTGATCATTTCCTGATAACATTTACATTTACAATAATTGATTACACAGCAGTGGAGAGTAGACTTTATCAAAGTAGATGTCTTTCTGAAAGTGCTGTAACTAAGTTTAAGAATATAATCCACCCACTGTTATCATCTTCAATGCCCTGTACCAACATAGAGCAGAGCAGCTATCTGAACGCTACTCCAACAGAGGTCGATTATCTTGTTAATAATTTTACCTCCTCACTACGTACGACTCTGGATACTGTAGCTCCTGTGAAAACTAAGGCCTCAAATCCAAAGTCCCTGACTCCGTGGTATAATTCTCAAACACGTAGCCTAAAGCAGATAACTCGTAAGCTGGAGAGGAAATGGCGTGTCACAAATTTAGAGGATCATCATTTAGCCTGGAGAAATAGTTTGCTGCTTTATAAGAAAGCCCTCCGCAAAGCCAGAACATCTTACTATTCGTCACTGATTGAAGAAAATAAGAACAACCCCAGGTTTCTCTTCAGCACTGTAGCCAGGCTGACAAAAAGTCAGAGCTCTACTGAGCCAACCATCCCTTTAACGTTAACTAGTAATGACTTCATGAACTTCTTCACAAATAAAATTTTTATCATTAGAGAAAAAATTACCAATAATCATCCCACAGATGTAATATTATCTACAGCTACTCTTAGTGCCATCAATGTTAAGTTAGACTCTTTTTCTCCAATTGATCTTTCTGAGTTAACTTCAATAATTACTTCCTCCAAACCATCAACGTGTCTTTTAGACCCCATTCCTACAAAACTGCTCAAAGAAGTCCTGCCATTAATTAATTCTTCGATCTTAAATATGATCAACCTATCTCTAATAATCGGCTATGTACCACAGGCCTTCAAGGTGGCTGTAGTTAAACCTTTACTTAAAAAGCCATCTCTAGACCCAGCTGTCTTAGCTAATTATAGGCCAATCTCCAACCTTCCTTTCATATCAAAAATCCTTGAAAGAGTAGTTGTCAAACAGCTAACTGATCATCTGCAGAGGAATGGCTTATTTGAAGCGTTTCAGTCAGGTTTCAGAGCTCAGCACAGCACAGAAACAGCTTTAGTGAAGGTTACAAATGATCTTCTTATGGCTTCTGACAGTGGACTCATCTCTGTGCTTGTCCTGCTAGACCTCAGTGCTGCATTCGATACTGTTGACCATAATATCCTATTAGAGCGATTAGAACATGCTGTAGGTATTACAGGTACTGCACTGCAGTGGTTTGTATCATATCTATCTAATAGACTCCAATTTGTACATGTAAATGGAGAGTCCTCTTCAGACACTAAGGTCAATTATGGTGTTCCACAGGGTTCAGTGCTAGGACCAATTCTATTTACATTATACATGCTTCCCCTAGGCAACATCATTAGAAGACATAGCATAAATTTTCACTGCTATGCAGATGACACGCAGCTCTATCTATCCATGAAGCCAGGTAACACACACCAATTAGTTAAACTGCAGGAATGTCTTAAAGACATAAAGACCTGGATGGCCGCTAACTTTCTGCTTCTTAATTCAGATAAAACTGAGGTTATTGTACTCGGCCCTGAAAATCTTAGAAATATGGTATCTAAGCAGATTCTTACTCTGGATGGCATTACCTTGGCCTCCAGTAACACTGTGAGAAACCTTGGAGTCATTTTTGACCAGGACATGTCCTTCAACGCACATATTAAACAAATATGTAAGACTGCTTTCTTCCATTTGCATTCCATTTCTTCCATTTTCTCTAAAATTAGAAATATCCTGTCTCAGAGTGATGCTGAAAAACTAGTTCATGCATTTATTACTTCCAGGCTGGACTACTGTAATTCACTATTATCAGGAAGTCCTAAAAACTCGCTGAAAAGCCTTCAGCTAATCCAAAATGCTGCAGCAAGAGTACTGACAGGGACTAGAAAGAGAGAGCATATTTCTCCTGTTTTGGCTTCCCTTCATTGGCTTCCTGTTAAATCCAGAATTGAATTCAAAATCCTGCTCCTCACATACAAGGTCTTAAATAATCAGGCCCCATCTTATCTTAATGACCTTGTAGTACCATATCACCCTATTAGAGCACTTTGCTCTTGCACTGCAGGCCTACTTGTTGTTCCTAGAGTATTTAAAAGTAGAATGGGAGGCAGAGCCTTCAGTTTTCAGGCCCCTCTTCTGTGGA